>NC_059072.1:188832922-189481753 GCF_020497125.1 Mauremys mutica | reverse complement strand
ATCAGAAATTTTCACAGGAAAATGTTGATTTTGAGGGGCAAGAAATGTTGATTTTTCCATTGGGAAAATTGAAATGTAATGGTTCATTTCAGGTCAGGCTGACAATAATTTTCATCTGCCTGAGCTTCAAGCAGTGCCTGACCAGAGTCATAGTTTGGAGTCTTTATGCTATCCTTCTCCACTAGGGGCAGGGCTGCTAAATCAGATTACAGCTCCTGTGAGCCTGGCCATGGAGATGCAGTTTAATGTTGAAGAAAACCAAAATGAAGCATTTCAACATTTGAATATTTTTTTTACTTTTTGCTCTGTGAAAAAATTTGACATTTCAACTTTTAGTCCCAATTAACGATGAAAACAAATGTTGAAATATCAGAATTTCTTACTGGATTAAAATTCCAATTTTCAGTCAGCTCTGGTTTTAACTTAATCTCCAATTGGTTTTAGTGAAAATTGGGTCACTAAATCATTGTACAATAGGTTTAAAAAGAGGATGATACTGGCCAGGAAGGGGCCTTGGATAGACTGGCTGGAGCATTTGCTGCTTCGGCACATCAGCTCAATAGCTTCCATTGACAAGATTCCTGAGATCCCCTGGCTGTAAATTAAAACTCTCTCCCATGTCAGAAATGCCAGAGGCAGGAGCGCCACCAGCGTTTTTGGTGCCCTAGGCGGTGGAAGGTCCCGCCCCCGAAATACCGACGACAACCGGGGTGGCCTAAGATCCGGCCACTGTGGTCTCCGCCTCCCAAATGTTAGTGCCCTAGGCGACCGCCTAGGTCACTTAATGGGTTGTGCTGGCCCTGGCCAGAGGAAGTGGCAGTAGCATGCCTGCCTCCTGTTGGGTTGTGTCACCTCTTGGGCAGAGGGTTCCTCAATTCTGCTAGGCTGTGTAATTTACACTTCCCTCTGCCAGCACTAGTGAATCTGGCTTTCTGTCTGTTATATTTCCAGTAGTATAAGCCTACCTGCCAATCCATATGTCTGTTTTTGTCCACAGTGCGTCTGTTTAATGGTTCTCTAAGCATCAACGGATTGGTACAGTTCAGGATTGAGAATAATTGGTATATAGCATGTGCAGATTACTGGAGTGAGCAGATTTCAAATGAAGTTTGTCAACTGCTAGGACTAGGGTAAGTAATGTTATTTATTGTCTTTGTCTGCAACTCATTTACACATCTATTGTGTAAGAAACATGTGCTTCTCTAGCTGGTTTGAACAACTTCAGAATTGTCCAGAAAAGGAAGCATTCACATATCTGTAGAGAGTGACATTGTTTTGAGATTTGGAAAATATATATTAAAAAGACTACCCTTTGGATTTCCTGGTTTTAGCTGGATATAAAACACTGGAAAAACTGAAATACTGCCAGAGAGGCTGTCTCCATGTTGTCAGTTTCTCACCTCACCAAAACCAGGAAATCCAGAAATCTCGTGAGAAAGCCTTTTTTTTTTCATGAGATTTCCAGCCTGATATCCAAATCTCTCTGGTATGGAAAAGTCTCTAACTGTTATATATAGCACTTTCTTGAAATGAACCACCTGAGGCTTGATCATTCCAATATTCTTTATTGCATCTGTCAAAAAAGTTTCAGAGTAACAGCCGTGTTAGTCTGTATCCGCAAAAAAGAACAGGAGTACTTGTGGCACCTTAGAAACTAACAAATTTATTTGAGCATAAGCTTTTGTAGGCTATAGCACACTTCATCAGATGAATAGAATAGAACATATAGTAAGAAGATATATATACATACAGAAAACATGAAAAAGTGGAAGTAGCCATACCAACTGTAAAAGGCTAATTAATTAAGATGAGCTATTATCAGCAGGAGAAAAAAAATCTTTTGTAGTGATAATCAAGATGGCCCATTTTAGACAGTTGACAAGAAGATGTGAGGAACATGGGGAAATAGATTCAATATGTGTAATGACCCAGCGACTCCCGATTTCTATTCAAACCCAAGTTAATGGTACCTAGTTTGCATATTAATTCAAGCTCAGCGCTTTCTCGTTGGAGTCTGTTGCAAAATTGCCACCTTTAAGTTTGTTACTGAGTGACCAGAGAGTCTGAAGTGTTGTTCTACTAGTTTTTGAATGCTATGATTCCTGATAGCAGATTTGTGTCCGTTTATTCTTTTGGCCAAACCGGACAGTCTCTATGTAAAAGAATAAATGGACACAAATCTGACATCAGGAATCATAACATTCAAAAACTAGTAGGAGAACTAGACTGGACAAAGTGCTACTGCTGTCAGCTAATTAAGTCACTTATTTAGCTCAATTAGTAGATATCTGTGTTTTATTCTGAGAGTCCTAAGCATAATTCTGAGTTGTGCTTTCAGTTCACACGGGGTCAATATATAAGTAGTGCATAAAAATTAATTATGGACTTCAGTGTGTGACTCTGATTTAGTGCTTTGCAAATATTGACTAAGCCTCACAAAACATCTGTTTTACTCATTTTACAGAGGAAGAAATATAGGTTATATGACTTGCCTACGCTCACGTACCAAGCCAGTAGCAGAGTCTCAATCATCCTGCTTAGCCATTAGACATACTTCTTCTGAGAGCTCTGTCTGCCTTATAAATGAGACAAAGACCATTTCAGTCTTTTATTCCTCAGTATGGTAGAACTGGCAGCATGATAAGAAATGATAAGTATTTTTGGGATATACCTTTTAATCAGTGTTAGTGCTATGGACTCTTCAAATAGAATAACAACCCTTAATAAGTTAGTGAGGAGGAGTGGTGAAGATATGCCAAGTAACAGTCACCTGTGTTCTTCTCTGTAGAAACCTTAATCCATGCTCCCTGCCTTGGTAAGGTGAAATTTGAGCTAGCATTGAGTGGGGACCTCGTCCTGCCATTGTATCCTGTCCCCTACCTCTGCAGGTTCCTCTCTGATCTTCTGCGACTAAGGGATGGGCAAAATATTAGGCCCCATTATCAAAATATTGGCTCTTCATCCTCCTTACTTCCCAAGAGCTATCACAGAACCCCAATAACACCAGTGTCCATTTGTAATATACCAGTGTTCTGTGGAATAATGGCCCATCTTATTGTGCTCCTTTATAGTTATTTGGATATGTAATGGTAGCTCTTTAGAACAGTGGTTCTCAAAGCCACTCCGCCACTGTTTAAAAAGTCAAAATTGGAAATTGTAGTGAAAAAGTGAAGAATTGTTCATGAAAACTTGTACTGTGACCTGACCAGCTCTCGAAATAGCTAATTTTGCACTTTAAAAAATATATATGCACCCTATAGCTAGAGAAGTTTTGCAAAAAACACTGTTTTTTTGGGTGGTGGGGGCACTACAGAAACAACAATAATCTAGTTTATGTCAGTGGTTCTCAAAGCCAGTCCATTGCTTGTTCAGAGAAAGTCCCTGGTGGGCCAGGCCGGTTTGTTTACCTGCCGTGTCCATAGGTTCAGCCTATCGCGGCTCCCACTGGCCATGATTTACCCCACTCCAGGCCAATGGGGTCTGTGGGAAGGGCGGCCAGCACATCCCTCAGCCCGCACCGCTTCCCACAGCCCCCATTGGCCTGGAGAGGCAAACCGCGGCCTGTGGGAGCCGCGATCAGACGAACCTGAGGACATGGCAGGTAAACAAAATGGCCCGGCCCACCAGGGGCTTTCCCTGAACAAGTGATGTACCAGCTTTGAGAACCACTGGTTTATGTGATCTGGCTTGGGCTGTCGCTTGGCAGAAGTGAACAAGAAAAGCAGTGCTAATTTCAGCTATATTAGAAAAACTGGGAATAAGGGACAAAGAGGGGGAATAATTTCCTACATGGAAGAAGGCAGTCAGTAGGGAAGTAAAATACTTATTTGTAAATGTTGAAAGGGATATTGTAAAGAAGGAGACATATAAAAATGTAAACTCAATAGCGCAGTGGGGAGGGAAGAGAGGACCCAGCAGCAGCTTCTCTTCTAAAGCAGGAACATCTTTTAAAAGAGTAAGCTTCAGCAATCAAGGTCCACAGGGAAACTTGGTGTCTGCCCACATCAATTTATTGCCTGAAGGAAAAAGACCAACCACCGATGAAAATAGAAAAGTCTGGCCTTCCCACAGTGGCAAAGAGGAGTAAGTCAGAGGACAGAGTGTTCTTACATTCAACTCCCTTGATAGTGACCTGAAGACAGTTTTTGTCTAGCATCAAACTTACAAGGGAAAAGAAGTTGAGCTCTTTCTTATCCCTGTATGTGTGACTTAATTAACTTCCTCTGTCATCCTTGCTGCTTGAGAAGTTAGAAGATGGTCTCCCTGAACTCTATTCTTACTCTTTAAAGAGACCTACTGTAGCATAGTAAACTGAACTCAGGTAAGCTCTGACCTCCCCGTCAAAGCTGTGTGTGGGTCCTGCTGTTGGGCAAATACTTCAGTAAAGTGGCCTGGCCAGATTGAATAATAAAATCAAAGAAATTGAACAGGTATAAGACCTATTAGGTCATTTTGTCCATCTTCCTGCCAGTGCCAGGTTGCTCCGTTCAGTATATTTTCTATTACTTTGTCCAGTCTAGTTTTATGACAAAAGGGTATTCCCCCACTATTTCACAGTCTATCATAATTCATGGCCTATGTTCTCCTTTTCTTAATTTCATCAAAGAAGAGGATCTGTTCAGAGCTGCTGCCATAAAATTTGGCCTATCACCTATGGCCCAGTGACTCTAAAATTACCTATGGCTTAAATCAGTGGTATGTGAGATTCCCTGTGTGGTAAGATCCTGAAGACATTGCTTTTTTAAACTTTCAACATTTACAGTGCAGTTTTATGTACCATATTTTAGCCTCATTTACACTGGGAGCAATTCTAGTGACATCACTGGTGCATCACTGAATAACCAGCACTATTTCTTGCAGCAGGCTGGTTTTCAGTGGATGTCACCCATCCAACTATTAAGTGAAATCTTAGCTTGTGAGGTCTAACAAGAGTACAGCCTAAAGCTCCTTTGTGATAAATAAGCAAACTACAAAAATCAACCTAATCAGGAGCCCTTCAAGAAAATATTCAGGGTCTTATTTTTCATCATTAGCTGAGGAAATGTGTGTTGTTTTTGCCTGAACAGTCACTGCATTTGTGTACACATCAGGTATCTGCCTGTACAAATCATGATGGCAATTTGCATGTACAATTACCTGATTGATGCATGCAAATATAGTAACTGTATATGCATATTAGGCATGCAGTTTCACAGCAAACTTATCTTAAAACAAACCCCATTATGTTAAGATTCTTATGTTAGTTCTTCTTCGAATGGCACCTCTGCAGATGCTCCACTTTGTTGTGCTTGCGCCCTGTCCTTTTGATCAGAGATTTTTGGTAGCCATGCCAATTTGTTCCACTCATGCACCCCACACATCCTCATGCCCCACACAGGCGAACAGCCCTCAGTTCCTTCTCAACCTTCTTTGGCCCAAGATGGAGTCAACTGCGTGCCTGTTCTCTAATATTTAGCTTTTTCTCAGCTAGTTATCTTATAATTCCTTGTCTTACAGTGTTATAGTTTCTAGAACAACTGTTCCTTTTTGTTTTTTCTTTTCTTTCTTAAAAAAATCTTTTCATTCATAGAGATAGTTACATAGCTAGGAGATTTTCCCTTCTAGGGGTTAAATTTTCATTAGTTTTGCTCGAGAATGCCTAGAATTTTCCCAGGATTCAAGAGGTGCCTCTCCTGTTGTGAGGTTATTCCAATAAGTGACAGACTCTCCCAGTACCTCTTCTGTCTCATACCCCCAGCAAGTGCGAGATCTGCACTTCCTTCAAGGGGAAATCCACCCATGTCAAGGTTTCCTCCCCCACTCTGAACTTTAGGGTACAGATGTGGGGACCTGCATGGACCCTTCTAAGCTTAATTCCTAGCTTAGTTCTGGTAACACTGCCACCAGCCAGAAATCAGTGTCTGACACACTTTCTGTCCCCCCAAAACCTTCCCTGGGGAACACAGATCCAAACCCCTTAGATCTTAACACAAGGAGAAATTAACCATTCCCCCCTCCTTCCCCCCACCAACTCCTGGTGAGTCCAGACCCAATTCCCTGGATCTTAAAACAAAGAAAAATCAATCAGGTTTTTAAAAAATAAAGCTTTTAATTAAAGAAAAAGAAAGGTAAAAATCATCTCTGTAAAATCAGGATGGAAAATACTTTACAGGGTACTTAGATTTATATAGCCCAGAGAAAACCCCCTCTAGCCTCAGGTTCAAAGTTACAGCAAACAGAGGTAAAATCCTCTCAGCAAAAGAAACATTTACAAGTTGAGAAAAACAAAAATAAAACTAATCTGCCTTGCCTGGCTACTTACAAGTTTGAAACATGAAAGACTGATTCGGAAAGATTTGGAGAGCCTGGATTGATGTCCCGTCCCTCTCAGTCCCGAGAGCGAACAACAACAACAAAGACTTGAAAGTATCTTATCCCCTCATTGGTCCTCTGGTCAGGTGTCAGCCAGGTTTACTGAGCTTCTTAACCCTTTACAGGTAAAAGAGACATTAACCCTTAACTATTTGTTTATGACACCCCAAAACAGAGAAATTAAGTTTAAACTCCTTATGAGGGAGCAAGATTTACATCCAACTTTAGATTTGGGAGAGAGCCCTCCCCCCGTACATAGACCTCCCAGTACAGCTAGTGCCCCATCCATATTGATATCTCAGTCACCAGAGACCAGCAGAGAGGTAGGCAGTACCATGACACCAAATACATTTATGGTGCCGAAGTCCTCATCTACATCTGCCTCTAAGCAAAAGTATGTGATGAGGAAATCTCCAAGAAGTTATCTGTCACCAGCTCACAAAAAGACGACGGAGACCTCAGGTCCTAAAAGGTGTCTGTGCCGGACCTGAGTGAGGCCAGTATAGCAAAGGCAAAAAGGAGTCAGACATCTAAGACAGACTCAGTACAGAGTTCAGGTACCCATACCCAGAGCAGCAGAGATAGGCTTGAAAAGACCAAGCCCATCCCTGAACAACACTCATTACCAATAACCAGAAAGACTGCTCACCTATCTATGGTAACAAGGGAATCCTATACCAAGTGCTTGGTGCCAGCTGCATTGGTACTAAAGCCATCATCCATAGGTTCCCACTTGTCCCAATCCTTGATACTGTCAGTACTGCAAGAATTCAGATCCCTAGGGACCTGATAATATCTTCTGAGCCAGAGTCTCCACTGTTAATAAGTGCAGAGAATTTGGGGAGCCCTATGAGATAGGTATGTGCTATTTTCCCCATTTTAAAGGTGGGGAACTAAGGCAACTTGCCCAGGGTTACACAGAAAGTCTGTGCAAAAGCAGGACATTGTACCAGGATCTCCCAAATTTCAGTAAGGACCCTGGACCTTCCTTTCTTTAACTGTAAGCATTTAATCACTGTTTGGGAAACTTCCAATGGATTGTTTTCATCAATTTAGGTTCCAGTATTAAATTCCCCAATCCAGACTTTAAGATTCAGCCCTTTATGTTAATAAATTAAATCATACAAGAAAGGAATATGGATTAGCAAAGGTAAGAGTGGACATATTTGTAAATGCATATGGCTTTTTCCTTCATTTTAAATCATATTTATTCTCTGTTGTTTCCAACTGCTGATCAGTACTTGACAGAACAATTGAAGAATCTCGTCAGAATAGTTGCCTGAAACCTTTCAGGGCACACATGGCCTGCATCACCTTGTGTATGTTCTCTTGCATAATGGAGATAATAATGCTGTATAACTGAAATCCTGGCTCTACTGAATGAAATAAAAGTTATTACAATACTAGCTTTCCAATAAAGGCACTTTATTTCTTTTTATCTTTACCGAAAAGGAAGAAAGAATAGAGAAGACATTTCATTGATTTTTAATGAGGTGGTATTTTATTCAACAGATTACAATCCAGTACATGTTTTTGGAATTTACAGTTTTATGTGTTCCAACAAAATAATCTAAGAAACCTGTAGTCAACTAACTTGCTGTAATTTGATAAATCAAGAGAAACTCTTGAGGATTAATTCAGAGAAGCACTTTAAACTTGCTTTCAGGAAGTGAGGGGGCTATTATCTTGAGGAGGTGTCAAAGACTAGAGAAAAATTGAGAGAAATCCAGAACAGTAATCCAGACAGCATAGCACTAGTCAAATAGAGGAGCAAGAGGGAGAAATAGTCAGTTCTAATTTAGCTGAAAAAAAGAGCAAGATATGTAGGAGAAGGAAAGCACTGAGTAGATAGTCAGGTCAGTGGAAGCTTTGACTTGAATTAGAAAGGATCACACGTTTTTGCCCTATTACAGGATCTCTTTCAATCAATCAAATTTAAAATGTGTATTCAATTAAAGAATCATGGTATGAGGCTCTGCCATCTCACACCTGGGGTGGCTGCAAACTCATTCTAGACGGAGAGGCCTGCACCAAAGACTGTTTGTGCTCTACCCTGGCCAGAGGGCCAGAGCCCCTTATAAACTGTTACTTGCAGTCTGCCCCAACCAGGAGGCTGTGGACTAAAGACTGTTTGTGCTTCCCAGAGGGCAAAAGCGTCCCCCATAGACTACTGATTACTGTCTTCCTGTAGTGAGGCAGATTGGCCTCCCTTGCCACTCAAGAGTGAGAGACCACTACAATTGGTGGAGAATTCAGACATCATCTCACCCCTGAAACAAAGGGACAAGCCCAGAGAAGCAGCATATAAAATCCCCGTCACCTGTTGGACGATAGAACAGTGAACCTCCCAACCAGGAAGGCTGAAGGTCAAGAAGCTCACCAAGTGGCTCACCAAGTGCCAAAAGCAGTGGCATCCAGCGCAGCTTGAGCAGCAGCAGCAGCAATGCCTGCAACAGCTCAGGAACCAGCAACAACAACTCATTCAAGAGCCAGGGGCTCAACACTACCACAAAGAATGGCAGTGCTTGCAGCAGCTGGCCGTGTTGGTACCAACATCAGCAGCTCCAATCCTGGAGGAGCAGTGACCCCAACTATCCCCATGGTGCCTGTGAGCCTGACAAATATGGGTTCCAAAGGTGACCTGGAAGCCTTCCTCAGTTTCAGCTGAGTCTGGACCAGGGAATCTTGGGCATGTAAGCAGCCCCTGTGGCCAAGTGACGACCCTGTTAGACATGGATGGAATTTGGATCTCTACCCTCGTCAACTCTAGTTGTGGACAGACTCTGGTATGTCAGGACCTTGTCAAGCCCCCACACCCGTAGCTGGTCATGGCTGCAGTGTATCATGGGGATGTGAAGCCCTACCCTCAGGCCTGGATCACCTTGACTGTGAGAGGGGATATGAGGATTATGACAGTGGGCCTGGCACCAAGGCTGGCCTAGCCCATCATCTTAGGTCGAGAGTGGAGCAGCTTCTTGGGGGTCCTGTGCACTGTGAGCCTCGAGTCCCAACAACCCCAGGGTGTCTTTGAGGGAGAGGTCCTGGAAGGGACAGACTGGGCACCCAGGAACCTCAACCCAAGCAATCAGCAATACCTAAAGTCCGACCAGGACCTTCCTGATGAAGGGGGTGATTGTGGGCCTCTCACTCATGGCGAACCCCCTGTTAGGCTCAGACTTTAACCGTGACTAGTGGGAGGACCCCACCCTTGGACAGGCCTATGAGCAGTTGACTCATGTTGACGGGAAGGCGATCCCCCTCCAGAATGTCACGGTGAAAACTGTGGCTGCAGAGCTCTTTAGAATCTTTCTCCAGGTGTCTCTCCCCAAGGAAGTCCTGACAGACCAAGGTACCAATTTCAACTCACAACTGTTCCAACAGGTCTGTGACCTGTTATGAATTAAAAAGCTACAAATGTCCATTTATTACCCGCAGACTGATGGGTTTGTAAGGCAGTTTAATCGAACCCTTAAAGAGATGATGTTGAGGTTTCTGACAGAAGATCTTTGCCACTGGAACCAGCTTATCCCTCCCCTATTATTAGCCATTAGAGAAGTTCCCCAGTCCTCGAGAAAGCTGAAGATGTCAGGGAGGTTGCACTGTGTGTAAATCAGAGCAGAATTTTGACTGTGTATTTTTGGTAAAATTAATTATTATGTTCCTGCAAATGCCTGTGAGGCCAAGTAACTGATAGGATGGAATTTTTCAAGTACATGAATTTGTCATTACAGTAAAACAATATGAAACAATGATACTTTACTGTATTGAAAATTAGGTATGTAATAAGGGTGCATTCCCTTTCCAGACTGCTTTTTAGACAAGTTGGTTTGAACGGACTTGTAACTAGGAATTGAATCCAGAGTTAACTTTCTCCCAAACATAGGGGGTTTAGTGTTTACAGCCCAATGCTCTAGTCCATTATACCACTTTTACACTAGCCTGGCTTTGTTAAATTCAATAAAGTGCAACTGGAATGGAACTGATGTAACAGTGGAGAATCACACCCACTGGGTTCTGGTTCAGCTCATTCAAGAAACTGGCTCAGGACACAGACATTCAGATCAGAATTTACCATCAGTTTTGGGAGAGTTGAGTTTCATATCCAGAGTTATAGTTCTCTCCCAACTTCATACATAAGTACTGTAGAATTGCTTCACCACTGCCTTGCATCTTGTGTAGCCACTTACTTCAATGCAAAGTTCATGTAAGATTCTCCCATATTAGAATGGCAGTATATTATCCTGACATTGCACAGATGTGATAATTACACAAAGTGTAAGTCAATGGAGAATAAATTCACTGCTTTTCTGCTCAGCTGAAATTCTCAAGCTGGCTAGGTTTTTGTATGCTATTCTATAGTCAGGTTTAAAAACATTGAGGTTTTTTTAGAAAAAAAAATTCTAACCACCAAGACATACACACTAGCCTCCCAAGTAACTGGGCAATCATATTGTACTTGTTCTTATCCATTCCTGTCCCTCTGGGTTGTTGTCTCTTCCGTTCTTAATTTAGAGCCATTTTCACATTAAGTAATAGCTTATTTCACAAATAGCTCCATCAAGTCCTTTCACTTTAAACTCTTCTGTATAGAGAATTTACCTCTATTTGTTCTGTAAAGTCCAGTGTACATAATACAGTTATTTCCCCCCAGAGTACAGAACCGTGCTACACAAGTTTCAATTGACTATTGTTGAACACTGCATAATAAAATTTAACTCTCTGTCTTTTAAAAATGGCAGTGCAATACTTTTGAGTGGTGGCATTGAAAAACAGAAATCTGATAACTCACTGTCATTAAAATCATTAATCCTGACCTTTCAATGCTATTAAGGCATCTTAAATGAAATATTTCAAGAAGTGTGTGTTAGAATGAAGGTAGTACCTGGCTTTTGTGGGAGGTTTTTTGTTTTTTGTTGTTGTTTTGTGTGTGTGTGTGTGTGTGTGTGTTTCCGTTCTTTTTCCTTTAGATTTCAAACCTCAAAAATCTTTGAATAAATACCCACTGTTCTAGGAACCAGTACTACCAGACATAATCATTTTAAAAATGTTATTCAGTCAGAGAAACACAATGAGTATCTTAAAAATGTTCCACTTTTTTTCCTCCTCCTAGAAACATGAATACATCATCAGCGATGTTATCCACTGGAAATGGGCCATTTGTAAAAATCACCAAAGCAGCTAACCAGAGCCTAATACTTACACCAAGGTAGGCATCAGTACATCTTTCTCATATTAAGGATCAAATTGATGATAGTGGTAAATAAAAATAAATATAATAATAAATGCCTTGTTCTACTTTACTTTAGTTGAGAGCCAGTGTGGTCTTAGTATATAAGGCACTGCACTGGGAGCCAGGAGACCTAGAGTCTATTCCTCCTCTGCCATTGACTTTCTGTGTGACCTTGGGCAAGTCATTTCATGTCTCTGTTTCCTCTGCCATGTGTTGTGTATTGTAATCTTTGGGGCAGGGACTTTCTCTGTGTGTTTGTATTTTACAATCTTGGTTAGGGCGTCTATGTGCTACTGTGATTTCAATAATAAATAGTACTGTTTTTGCATAGCATTATGTATCCATAGATCTCAAAGTTTTTACACTAAGTATCATTAACCCCATTTTACAGATGGAGAATAAGGGGTCCAGAGAAGTGAGGTGACTTGGCCAATGTCATCGCTCAGATTGATGGCAAGAATAGAAGAACCCAGATCTCTTAAGTCCCAGTCCAGTGTTCTATCTTGTAGCCCACACTGCTTCTCATATGAAATATAAAATGTTAGGAAAATACTGAAAACTGGTAGTTTGGGACCAATCTATAACAAGAACAGAGAGCAATACAAATGTAATAGCCGGCTAGAAAAAAAAATGCCCTTCTCTTCCTGCTTGGATATGTTTTAAGGAAGTGGTAGTAACCAAACTAAAATGAGGCCTGTATAGTTCTTCTGGCTTTGTCTCTGTATCTTTCTCACAGAAATCAGCTCATTAAGCGAAGAGCTGTTCAGAACCATATCCTAGCCCCTAATTTCTTTTACCCTATATTATATCTGATGTGACTTTGAAGGATTCCTACGGGTTTGGAATAATTGGGAGCTTTTCTTGACTATAGACCCTGAATTTAATAGTTGCAAAGAATTACATTCACAAGGGGTGCAGTGCTTTAGGCACACCTATAAAAGGAGAGGTGCTTGCCATTGACTAGCAAGACAGTTTACACTTCAGTTAAAGCAGTGCCTTAAAGGAGCTAAGAAAGCTTAGTAGTCCTATCACATTAACAGTTACATTTTCCTGGAACCTTGATAGATGCACTGACACAGAAAATCACCATATAATTGCTCAGTTGCTTAGACTGGATTGAAGATGGGATGCATCAATAGTCTTGTAGGCTTCACTTATGAGCCATATTGCACAATAGTAAAGCTATAGAGAATATTTAATTTGCTGCAGAGTTTTCTTTTTCCCTGCTGGAAGCTGATTGATACATTTTCTGTTCTAATTCTATTCTGTTAATACCAAATATTTATCAGTCTCACTGGTGGTGGAAAAAAACCATCTTAGAGTAATGGAGGATCATTAAAAGCTATTTTTCTTTTTTTAATAAAATGTACGTCTAAACAAGCATTGCCATGAGAGATCTTAAAGAGCAGCCTATGATTTAAAGGTGTCTTCTATTACTATCAGTTAGACACTAAAGAATGAGGACAGCAAGAGGAAAAGGAAGAAGACCATTCATCTTAACTGCATTCCTACTGCAAAAAGAGATTTATTTTCTGTTTATCATCTGGACTCTTGATAAAGATCACTTTATTATGGTGATACCATTATATTCTCATGTAGTTTCACAGAAATTGTAATGTTACACAATGAGAGGAGGATGAGAGTGTTTTTCTTTTAGTAAAATAAACTAATAATAATAAAAGTCAATTAATAATCAATACATGAAGGCAAGATCCCACACTGCATTTAGTCCTTACTCAGTCAAAACTCCCTTTGAACGTCATAGGAGTTTTGACTGATTAAGGATAGTAAAATGTGACCCAGAGATGAAACCACTGTTCATATCTGGGACACCCCAGGAACCTATTTACTAGCAGAAGGATAACATTTGCATTGGGCCAGAA
Organism: Mauremys mutica; assembly: GCF_020497125.1. Classification (NCBI taxonomy): domain Eukaryota; kingdom Metazoa; phylum Chordata; order Testudines; family Geoemydidae; genus Mauremys; species Mauremys mutica. Next base: position 189,468,289 of record NC_059072.1, on the reverse strand, counting down.
ACATAGGTGGGGCAATGCACTAAGCAACTCTGTGGCATGGCAGGCTCCACAGCCAGAGACAGATTAGGGATTTGTGGGGACCTCGGCCAGAGCAAGTGGGGGCCCCTCTCCACCCCCTTCCTCCAGCAGTCTCCCCGGCGCTCCTGCCAGGGAAATGGGGTTGGGGCATGGAGGCTTGTCCCACCCCACCCCACCCCGGAACTCCTGGCAGGGAGCAGGGGCTTCCCCCACAGCCCGGATGGAGCACCGGGAGGGCAAGAGGAGCAGTGCAAGCCCCCGCGCCCCGACCCCACTCTCCGTCAGGAGTGCCAGGCAGGTGGATCAGGTCGGAGCACAAAGGCACCTATTTTTGGGGGGGGCCCGAATTGTCCAGGGCCCCTGGACATGGGCCCTGTTGTCCCAGTGGCTAATCCGCCACTGTCCACAGCAAGAAATATTTCTGCTAAGAGCAGCTGGGAAGGATAATATTTACGCAGACATCAAAGTCATCCACCACCACCACCACCACAGGAGTCGCTGCCAGCCCAACTCATATATAGAGTGTGACAAGTGGGCCTTTTGGAGGTAACGCAGGGGAAGCAGTCAGCACGCACCAGGCCTCCCTGACATTTCAATGGGGGAGGAGGGGAATTAGAGCTGGGCAAATAATTGATTTGTCTGGTTCATTGGCAGCTCTGAAACATTGAAAAACAATTTTGGTTAGAAGCAAACCCAAAATAAAAACTTATGAAAAAAACTGGCAAATTGAAAAAGTCAAGAGAAGTTTCATTTTGTGTCGAACAGAACATTTCATCTGACCCAAAATAAAATGTATTGTTTCCTTTCCAGATGCTTTTAAAAATAATAGCAAAGGAAATTAATGGCTAAATTCACCAAATATGGGCATGAGGGGAAGGAAAAGAGGTAGTGCTGACTATCTTATAATCTTTATCCCCGTGATTAGAGCGCTCATACAGGATGTAGGAGACCCAGGTTCAGTTTCCCCCTCTGCCAGATGTAGAAAAGGGATCTGAACACAGGTCTCCATCATTGCAGGAGTGTACTCTAGTCACTGGACTATAGGATAGGCTGCCGTGGGGGTGTTTCACTCTCTCCTATTGAAACTGTTCTAGTGGTTAGGGGACTTTTCTGCAATATGGGACACCCAAGTTCAAATCCTTTCTCCATATCAGGTACAGAAGACAACTGGATTCAGCTGACTGCCCTAAACACTAAAGTTTAGGCTAAAAGTTATAAGGGTGGTGGCACCACCTTCTCTTCTGTCCATTTTGCAAATCACACCTAATCCCAAATCATTGTTTTGGCCAAAAGCATTTGGCAAATTTGTTCCAAATTCAGAAATGCTTTTAGGCTGGTCCAAACTGCATGTTTTGGCTAATAAACTATTCAACTGAAAATTTTCACCCAGCTCTAAGAGGAATTGATCCTCCTCAGCTACCCAGCTGGCAGACATAGGAATGACAAATAGGGATGAACAGTCCAGAACCAATCTCCAGACTGACAGCTCCAACATGAAGTAAAGGCCCACCATTTGAAGTCCCTCTGATCATGGCAATCAGGGGGTGTCAGCAGTGTAAGAAATACCTCAGTGAGTTGCCACTCCTACCCATAGCTCCCTGCTGTAGATTAAAGAGTAGGAGATGCTAGATGTTGTATCACCATCATAGAAGGCATGGGCCCTGTCCAGATGAGCTAACGTTCTATCCCACCTCCCGCTGAACCTGCATAAGGAGTGGGCAGCATTAGTTCCTGCACCCTCTGCAGCTCCATGGAATCCATACAAGGCCGTTTGGTGGAGATGGAGCTCATTTGCAAAAGTTCCCAGTTACTGTGCAATCCTGCTGGAAGCAGGTGTATTCCCTGCCTTACCCCTTTCTGTACTAGCTTATTCATCCTCCCTGCCAGATGGCCCAATGCACAGCTGGTTTACATGGGCTTATGCGTTTTCAATGGGAGTTTGAGTAAAGACTGAAGAATTTGACTTCAGTGGTGTAAACTACATTCTTGGCGTTATATGTAAGACTGAAAATAGATGTTTGCAATGTGAAAACTATACAGTGATGCTGGATCACAATATGAGAGTGTATATTATTGTATAATAGGGAAATATTGATAGCTACATTTCTATAATCATGCTATATTACTCTGTATACATTTAAAAAAACAAACTATGTATTAAACTAGTCCTCTGTTGATATTCTTTCCTGGTATATTTTTGTATATATCAGATTTAATTGGTGGCACAGGCACTGTCCCCAGTGCTCTGATTTATATTACAAGCTATGAAGATAATCTTAAAACCTCTGGGTGTCAGAAATGCTTGAGTAGTTTTGATCTGTGGCCTTGTACTCTTCAGGCTTCTGGCTTTATGTCTCTTCTAAATAATTCCTAAGCCTTTATATGTGTCTATATATAGTCTACAGTGCAGTGTTATCTCCATGAAAGCTACACTGATATCAAACTAATATATATATATATATATAAATTCTTTGGTTACACTGATATCTAGTGGCAAGTTCCTGAATACACCTAAGAAGGCAGCAAAAAATCCATATTGAATTCAGTTTGTATTGGATTCAGAATTTTAGCAGATGACATTTCTCCCCTAAAGATTAGGCTATTTTTATTTCTATAATATGGTGTTTTTAATCAAATGTCCAACAAAGGAGAATGTATATGTGCAATATCCATATTGTATATTATAATTGAAACTTACATTTAAGCATTTGGTAGTACAGCCAAATTACTGCACATTAACACTGTGGTTTTCCTTTAGAATAAGGAAACGATGTACAGAAGGAGTTTTGTAATAATGCTAAATTGCACTTAAACGTACTTATGTAATGTCACCTGGCCTGCAGATACCTGTATTTTTAACAACTGTGCTTTCATTCCAGCAAACAGTGTCTCGGTAATCTGGTGATTCATCTGCAATGCAACAATAAACGTAAGTAAATATTTCATAAGAAACTTCCACTTTAAAAATCAAATTGTTGGCTCCATAAACTTCATGTCTATTGTTTGAAAGATTTTGGCAGTGAAATATAAACTGTATTTTCATATAAACAATGAAGCAGGAACATTTACAATCTTCAGTTGTTTTCAGACTTAAACATACAATGGGTGCAAACAAAAAGAAGATATCCACACCACACCCCTGCCCCCAAACTTTAGGAAAGATCAGATCCAGTTCCAGACTGGAACTTTGTATCTTGGGCACATCTTGAAAAATGGCATAAATTAATTTCAGACTTCCCCTCCCCTTTCTAATTCTAGCTTGTGGAAAACGACTCATAACTCAGGAGATCAGTGCAAGGATTGTAGGTGGAAGTGATGCCAAAGAAGGAGCTTGGCCTTGGGTAGTCTCGCTGTTTTTTAATGAAATACCTACATGTGGAGCTTCCCTCATCAGTGATGAATGGCTGGTCTCAGCAGCGCACTGTGTATATGGGTAATGTTTACTTTCTCCTTAAGTTAATACATAGACCATGATGACCCTCCCAAAATGTATATGTACCCTGATGGGAAGATGCTCATTCATAAAGCTGGGTTACAGGATGGCCCTGACCTGTCAATTGGATATGTATGGGGCAACACTGCTAGCCACTTAGGGTATGTCTACACTGCGATAAAAGACCTGTGGCATGGCCATGGCTGACCCTGGTCTGCTCACTTGGGATCACAGAGCTCAGGCTGCGGGGCTATAAAATTTCAGTGTAGGTATTCAGCCTGGGGCTGTAGCACAGACTCTGAGACCCCGCAAGGGGAGCAGGTCTCAGATCTCATGCTCCAGCCCAACCAAGCCTGAAAGCCTGCACTGAATTTTTTAGACCCTCAGCCTGAGCCCTGCTAACATGGGCTCTGGAACTTGGTACTGCAGGTTTTTTATTGTAGTGTGGACAGACCCATAGAGTCCCATTGAAGTCAATGGGAACCACGTATTCACAGGGATCTCCCCTTATGGATCCTATGAAAGGGAATAGATGTAGTTGCCTTTGATAGCAAGGGACTGAACTCATTGACCCAGGAGGTATGTTCCAATCCTACATTGTTATGTTCTGATGGATCTGACTGCAGAATCAAGGCTCACATTTATGCTTTTAATAATATTCTGTTATTTTTGCCTCAGTAAAATGACTTTTTCGTGCTAGAATTATGTTGTTTTGCCAAATTAATTGTTTATTTTCAAAGTTGAAAAAGAATTCTTTAGTGGTCCAAAGGCCCATCAGATAAATTATTCAGATTAGGTACTTGAAAATCATACTCAGTAGCAAAACTGTTCAAATGGAGAATAGCCAGAGTCAATAGAAAGTATGAGGGAAAAATTAATGTAGGGGGCTTGAGACAGTTCTGTAGGATTTTTCAAACACCTAATCTCTGTTTCTTTCTCTCCCATCCCCCGATGTATAATGTTGTGGTGGAAACTCATGTACCGCAGGGACCCAGTTTTATAAAAATGACATTACTGCTGAAGTCTGCACCAGACTAGGGAAAAACCTGAAATTAGTGATAGGTACAGTTAATAACCCAGCTCATCATTTAATTATTATGTACTGAATTATTCATTCACCTAATAAGAGATGGAGTCCAGCTCACAGAGTTCTTAGTAGCCCCCATTTCAATGACTTCAGTAAGGAGTCATTTAAATCAAGAGACACTTTTTTGAAAATGGAAGGTTGTATACATTAAATATATGATACCTCATCAAGCATTTGTACTTTATCTGTAATTAATTTGGTGTCTTCATTACTCACTGAAGGCTTTCCCAATGGTGTGAGAGTAAAGAATGACATCATAACTCATAAAGGTAAATTTAGTGTTGCCTGTGTAATTATGACTCTCTGCTGTACACCATGAGAGACCGATCAAGATTTACACTACTCTACACAATTGGAATAAATCTCAATTTGTCTGAATATATGTTTTAATCACCTCAAGTAGTCTCTATGGTGCACTACACAGAATGTGAGGAGATGAAGTATATTTTAAAATATTTCCTACAATATGTTACCATTATGTCTACAATTAAAGTGCTGTAGAGGGGACCAAGAATAGGAAAACATAGTGTTTAAAAAATCATGGAAGAACTATCACTATTGTAAGAGAGTAAAATCCATTTATTTATGTCTGAATATTGGTGACGTGGCAGAATTTACTAAAGCCTTCTCTATTCATTGCTACCTATGAACACTTAGCAGATGACTTCCCAGTAATTAACTTCATACCATCTATTCATCTCCTCAATGATCATACTCTATTACAACGACTTGCCACCATTCCTTCTGTGATAACTGTCTCAAAATTATTTCCATCTCTGTGCCTGATGTGACCAAAGTACATGAGTTTGTGCCTGTTGATTTCTAACTACAGAGTCTGCTTCTCTCCAGCAATGCTCCTAACATAAACATTCCTCATATTTTCTATCCAGGAGATATGCAAAAGTCTTTGCCAGCACCACATTTCAAGGGTTTCAGTTTTCTTCTTGTCAGCAGCCTTAATTTCCCACAATTCACATCCGTAGGTTGCTATTGAGAAAATTAAGTTTTTCACCAGTTGAAACTTTGTACATTTTAAAATTCTATGGTTTTTTTCCAAACTTTTAATTGCGGAGCAAACTGTTCCTATATTTCTTCCAATTTCTTTAAAACAGCCTCCTTGGTTGGATATGTATGACCCCAGATAACAGAAATCATTTATTACCTCTACATCTTGAGCATTAACCGAGGTGTTTGCTTACATCTTGTTTTTGTGAATCATGAAGTTCATTTTCACCATATTCATAGATAGTCTGTATTCATCAGTAACTGTTTTTTTACAAAAACAACTTGGAGTACTTGTGGCACCTTAGAGACTAACAAATTTATTTGGGCATAAGCTTTCCTGGGCTAAAACCCACTTCATCAAATGCATGGAATGGAAAATACAGTAGGCGGGTATATATACACAGTACATGAAAAGATGGGAGTTGCTTTACTAAGTGGTGGGGGAGGGTCAGTGCTAACAAGATAATTCAATTAAAGTGGGAGTGGGCTATTCTCAACAGTAGAATACCAAGGGAGGAAAAACCACTTTTGTACTGGTAATGAGGCCAACGTAATCAGGGTGGCCCATTTCAAACAGTTGACAAGAAGGTGTGAGTAACAATAGGTGGAAATTAGTTTTTGTAGTGACCCATCCACTCCCAGTCTTTATTCAGGCCTAATTTGATGGTGTCCAGTTTGCAAATTAATTCCAGTTCTGCACTTTCTCATTGGAGTCTGTTTTTGAAGTATTTTTGTTGAAGAATTACCACTTTTAAGTCTGTTACTGAGTGTCCAGGGAGACTGAAATGTTCTCCGACTGGTTTATGAATGTTATAATTCTTGATGTCTGATTTGAGTCCATTTATTCTTTTGCGTATAGACTGTCTGGTTTGGCCAATGTACATGGCAGAGGGACATTGCTGGCACATGATGACATATATCACATTGATAGATGTGCAGGTGAACGAGCCCCTGATGGTGTGGCTGATGGGTTAGGTCCTATGATGGTGTCCCTTTAATAGATGTGTGAACAGAGTTGGCAACGGGGTTTCTTGCAGGGATAGGTTCCTGGGTTAGTGTTTCTGTTGTGTGGTGTGTAGTTGCTGGTGAGTATTTGCTTCAGGTTGTTTTTGCTGATACAGACTAGCACGGTTACAACTCTGAAAGCTGTTTTTTACATACACCAATGTTTGTTGCATTTCAATCACTATAGAGAACTGAAAGAAATCTGGGTGTTCAGCTTCAACCAGGCTCATAAGTATTTATATTGTTTGTAAATCAATTAATTCAGTAGACATTTGATTATTCAAAACAACTTCAACTATAAAGCAGGTCTCTAACTAAAGTACATCCTATACAACTCAGCAATCAATACAGATTGTAGAGAAACAAACTTGTTTTTTATTTTTCATTTAAGTGCTATGTTTCTATTATGTTCAGATAGTCTTAATTTTTGATTTTCTAGATCTTTTTTCAGCTGTGGGTTAACAAAATTAAAAATAAGATTTCTAACGGTATGTCTACTCTGCAATCAGTAGCCTGGTCTACACTAGGCGTTTAAACCGGTTTTAGGAGCGTAAAACCGATTTAACGCCATACCCGTCCACACTAGGAGGCACCTTATATTGATTTTAATGGCTCTTTAAATCAGTTTCTGTACTCCTCCCCGACGAGACGAGTAGCGCTAATATCGGGATTAACATATTGGAATAGGGTTAGTCTGGCCGCAAATCGACGGTATTGGCCTCCAGGCGGTATCCCACAGTGCGCCACTGTGACCGCTCTGGACAGCATTCTGAACTCTGATGCACTGGCCAGGTAGACAGGAAAAGCCCCGCGAACTTTTGAAATTCATTTCCTGCTTCCCCAGCGTGGAGAGCTCATCAGCACAGGTGACCACGCACAGCTCATCTGCACAGGTAACAATGCAGTCTCCTGAGAATCGGAAAAGAGCCCCAGCATGGACTGCATGGGAGATACTGGATCTGATCGCTATCTGGGGAGAGGATTCAGTGCTAACAGAACTGCGTTCCAAAAGATGAAATGAAAAAGTATTTGAAAGAATTTCTAAGGCTATGACGGATAAAGGCCACAGCAGGGACTCACTGCAGTGCAGAGTGAAAGTTAAGGAGCTCAGACAAGCCTACCAGAAAACCAAAGAAGCAAACGGAAGGTCCGGGGCAGGTCGAAAAACATGCCGCTTCTATGCTGAGCTGCATGCAATTTTAGGGGGCTGCACCACAAGTACCCCACCCCTGACCGTGGATTCCGAGGTGAGGGTTGTAATCTCTGCCATGTCTGAGGATTATGCGGACGGGGAAGATGAAGATGAAGAAGAGGAGGATGACCTAGCAGAGAGCACACAGCACTCCGTGAGCCCCAGTAGCCAGGAGCTTTTTCTCACCCTGACGGAATTAGCCTCCCAGCCCTCCCAAGCAACTATCGCAGACAATGACACCATGGAAGGGACCTCTGGTGAGTGTACCTTTGCAAATAGCAAACATTGTTTTTTAAGCAAGCGTTTTTTAATGATTGATTTGCCCTGAGGACTTGGGATGCATTCGCAGACAGTATAGTTACTTAGAAAAGTTTGTTAACATGTCCCGGGATTGAGCGGAAATCCTCCAGGGACATCTCGATGAAGCGCTCCTGGAGGTACTCCAGAAGCCTTTGCAGAAGGTTTCTGGGCAAGACAGCCTTGTTCCATCCACCATGGTAGGACACTTTACCACGCCATGCATGTAGCAAGTAATCAGGTATCATTGCATGGCAAAGCATAGCTGCGTATGGTCCCGGTGATTGTTGGCATTCAAGAAGCATCCGTTCTTTATCTCGCTGTGTTATCCTCAGCAAAGTGATATCGTTCAGGGTAACCTGGTTAAAAATCAGGAATTTAAGTAAGGGGGATGGCCATTTTCCTACTGGGTTCGTGGACTGCAGCAGCTTAAAAAAAATCCTTTCCTGCATGTAACCAAGCGGGGGGAGGGGAGGAGTGAAATGCCGATGATCTTTTTCGTGTTTGGTCAGCGGGGATCTTCCCCAAGCTACCAGCCACGCAGTGGGTGGGGGGGTGGGAAGGGTGTTGATTAGCAGGGAGCTAGCATGGTATTAGCCATGCGTTGGGGGGAGGGGTAAATCACTACAGAAGCCGAAAGACAGTGGCTTACCATGGCCGCATGCAAGCTGAATTCTGATGCCCGGACCTCTGTCTGTGAGATCTGTAACTCCAGAGCTGCAGGCACTCAGTATTAAGATGAAAAATGCGACCTTGTAGGGAAATCACATGTGCTATGTAAGGTGAATAGTGCTGTTCACTGTGAAAGAGTATAACCATTGTTCTGTAAAATGTATCTTTTTAAATATTTCTCTCCCTCATGCAGCTACACATTTTTCAAGCCCTCCTCCATCCCAAAGACTAGCACAGATAAGGCGGAGGAAAAAGAAGACACGAGATGAAATGTTCTCGGATATTATGGAAGTTACACGCAAGGAAATAGCTCATCTGAATTAGTGGAAGGACGTGGTATCAAATTACAGGAAAGATGCCAGTGAACGTAAGGACAGGAGGGACACCCGAGATGAGAGGTGGCGGCAGGAAGACCGGCAGGAAAATCAGCGGTGGCGGGATGCAACTCTGGGGCTGCTGTGTGATCAAACTGACATGCTCCGGCGTCTGGTGGAGCTTCAGGAACGGCAGCAGGATCACAGAGTGCCGCTGCAGCCCCTGTATAACCACGCTCAACCCTCACCATGTTCCACATCCTCCTCACCCAGACATGTAAGAACGCGTGGGGGGAGGCTCCGTGCACCCGCCCACTCCACCCCCGTGGACAGCCCAACCAGAAGGCTGTCATTACTGTGAAAATTTTTTAATGGCCTTCTCCATCCCTCCTATCCTCCTCCCAAACCACACCCTTACTTCTCTCCCTCTTTTTATAATGAATTAATAAAGAATTCATGATTTTTATACTATAGTGACTTTATTTGCATAAGTAAGCTGTACTCGAAGGGGGAGGGTGAGTTGCTTACAGGGAATGAGTCAATCAAGGGGGGTGGGTGTTCATCAACAAACACAGCAGTCACACTGTACCCTGGCCATTGATGAAGCTCGTTTTCAAAGCTTCTCTGATGCGCACTGCTCCCTTGTGTGCTCTTCTAATCTCCCTGGTGTCTGGCTGCGTGTAATCAGCGGACAGGTGATTTGCCTCAGCCTCCCACCCCGCCATAAAGGTCTCCCCCTTACTCTCATAGAGATTGTGGAGAATACAGCAAGCAGCAATAACATAGGGGACATTAGTTTGGCTGAGGTCTGAGCGAGTCAGTAATGTGCACCAGCGCGTCTTTAAACGGCCAAATGCACATTCCACCACCATTCTGCACTTGCTCAGCCTGTAATTGAACAGATCCTGACCACTGTCCAGGCTGCCTGTGTATGGCTTCATGAGCCATGGCATCAAGGGGTAGGCTGGGTCCCCCAGGATAACGACAGGCATTTCAACATCCCCAACTGATATTTTCTGGTCTGGGAAGTAATTCCCTTGCTGCAGCCGTTTAAACAGAGTAGTGCTTCTGAATACGCGAGCGTCATGAACCCTCCCTGGCCATCCCACGTGGATGTTGGTGAAACGTCCCTTGTGATCCACCAGTGCTTGCAGCACCATGGAAAAGTACCCCTTCCGGTTTATGTACTGGGTGCCCTGGCGCTCCGGTGCCAAAATAGGGATATGGGTTCCATCTATCGCCCCCCCACAGTTAGGGAATCCCAGTGCAGCAAAGCCATCCACTATGGCCTGTATGTTTCCCAGAGTCACAACCTTTCATAGCAGCAGCTTAGTGATTGCTTTGGCTACTTGCATCACAGCAGCCCCCACAGTAGATTTTCCAACTCCAAATTGATTCCCGACTGACCGGTAGCTGTCTGGCATTGCAAGCTTCCACAGGGCTATCGCCACTCGCTTCTCTACTGTGAGGGCTGCTCTCATCTTGGTATTATGGCGTTTCAGAGCAGGGGCAAGCAAGTCACAAAGTTCCATGAAAGTGCCCTTACGCATGCGAAAGTTTCGCAGCCACTGGGAATCGTCCCACACCTGCAACACAATGCGGTCCCACCAGTCAGTGCTTGTTTCCCGGGCCCAAAATCGGCGTTCAATGGATAGAATCTGCCCCATTACCATCAGGATCTCCAAAGCGCAGGGGCCCGCGGTTTGAAAGAATTCTGTGTCTACGTCCTCATCACTGTCATCGCCGCGCTGCCATATCCGCCTCCTCCTTGCCTCGGTTTGAAGGTCCTGGTTCACCATATACTGCACGAGAGTGCGCGAGGTGTTTAAAACATGCACGATTGCGGTATTGAGCTGAGCAGGGTCCATACTTGCTGTGTTATGGTGTCTGCACAGTTCACAAAGCAAAAAAGGCGCGAAACGGTTGTCTGCTGCTTTCAGGGAGGGAGGGGTGAGGCTGTACCGAGAACCACCCGCGTCAATGATTTTTGCCCCATCAGGCACTGGGATCTCAACCCGGAAATTCCAAGGGGCGGGGGAGGCTGCGGGAACTATGGGATAGCTACGGAATAGCTACCCACAGTGCAACACTCCAGAAGTCGACGCTAGCCTCGGACCGTGGATGCACACCACCGATTTAATGTGTTTAGTTTGGCCGCGCGCACTCGATTTTATACAATCTGTTTTGCTAAACCGGTTTATGTAAAATTGGAATAATCCCGTAGTGTAGACTTACCCAAAAGGTGTGATTGAAGCATGTCTAGACATAGCTGAGCTAACTTTGATCTAGCTAGCTTGAGTAACAATAGCCATGAAGTTGCAGCAGCATGGGCTAGTCTTGTCCACCCCAAATTCTGAGTACATACTCAAGAAGCCACTGCCCCTCCTACAGTGTTTTCACTGCTATTGTAACTTGAGCTATCTTTGAGCTAGCTAAATTAAAGCTAGTTTGGGTATGTCTATATGTGCTGCAATCACACCTCCCAATTGCAGTTTAGACATACCCTTAGTCTACCATCCCCAAAGTATTTCATGCTCATAATTTTCTATCTGAGGGATGATTATTAATTACATGGGAATTTTTAATTTCAGCGGTTTAAAGGGTCATAATAATTAATGATTCTTCCATAATTGTACTATTGTCCAAGCAATTCTGTATAAATGTATTTTTGGCTTAATACCAAAAATTAACTAATAATTCTGTGATATGAAGAATTAGGCCACTAGTGCTGTCAGAAAACGGTAAGCAATTTCAAATGAGAATATGCTACTCCACTTAATCTGAAAAAATATACAAAGTGTGTATATATATATTCATTTGTGAGGGGATTAAAGATTAATACAAATTATACATGGCAAATTCTTCAAGTCCTACATTTGATCATAAATAATTGTGAATATTCCTTGCAATCTCTAGGAGGAATTTAATACCATCTAAGTGGAAAGCAGTGTTGGGCTTGCATACCACTTTGAATCTGACATATCCTCAAACGGTAATTGAAGAGATCGATCAAATTGTCATACATCCTCATTATAACAAGCGCACAAAAAATAATGACATTGCTATGATGCATCTTCAATTCAAAGTGAATTATACAGGTAGGATTGTTGATCTTCTCTTACACATTTATTTACTCTGTATGAATGAATTTGAGCTAGCTCCAGGTGGACTAGTCAACCTGACTTTACTCAGTAATGACGGGTTAATGGGATACTTGGACTTGTACTTATAAATTAGATATAATCTTGGGAAAACCAACCATAGCGGACTCAGTCCTGCGCTTGTTAGGAATTTTGCCTAAGCAAGGAAGAGAGGGTTTGGATCAATGTGCATTTTGGTAACTGACATCACAAACACCAGAACACTGGAAACAAGTTTAAAATAATTATTTCTCTTTCACAGATTACATACAGCCTATTTGCTTACCAGAAGCAAGTCAACAGTTTTTGCCAGGAATGAATTGCTCTATTGCTGGCTGGGGAAGAACTAGATATCAAGGTGAGTCACCACACTTTTAAAAATACCACAAAAATAATGAGGAAAACTCTTTGTTGGATGTCAGAGATGTATTTTTTACTTTACATGTTAAAGTCTTGAAGTAATGGGAAATCTACCACACCACTGGGGAAGTTGTTCCAATGGCTAATTTCCCTCCCTGTTAACAAAGTATGTCTTATTTCCAGTTTGATTTCCATTATCGTGTTTCTGATTGTGTGCACACAATAGAAGTCAATGTGAGCTGCCTGTAAATATTTGTGGGCTGGATTTGTATGTAATAGTAATACCTGCCTCTTAAATAGCATCTTTCATCAGTATTTCTCAAAGTGATTTACAAAAGAAGTATTATAATTATTTTGCAATTGAGGAAACTGAGTCACAGAGTGGTGAGGTGACTTGTCCAATATCACCCAGCAGGTGAGTGGCAAAGCCACAGCCAGAACTAAGGTTCCTCAGTCCCAGTCTAGTGCTCTCTTCATTCAGCCACCTTCTGTAGCATTAAAGGTCTCTAAAAAGATCATATACAGTACTGTGACTGTTTTTTTGCCATTCACTATAATGGAGTACTCTTCATAAGGAAAAAAATGTCTATCATTTCCTTGTTTCTGTAGATGTAAGGCTGAAATCCTGCCTTTCACTCAATTTCATCTTGCCTAAGCAACATAGGATGCAGAGAGAAATAAAATTCAGATCCAGATTTTTAATATCCCAGCCTTCAGGAGCATTTGGGTGCAAGAAGTTGGTTCCAGACCTCTAGAGGGAGGCCACTTTCATCAAATCTGATTATTCAGTTTGGATGAGCACCCAGTTCATATGCCATACCACAAGCTCGTCAGAAGTGAGAGAAAGAAAAGGGGACGTCAGCTGTTGAGAGACTTCAGTGAGGGAAGGCTGTTTATCTAAACTTTTAAAAATTAAAAAAATATATTTAGGCTCATTTTAGACAAAAGGCTGAAATTCAGGCCCGGTGTTAACATTTCTGGGGTTGTTTGCTTGTTCTTAACAAAGATCCCATATTGTCATGGCTGGGTTGTGGGTAGCCAGACCTGGTAGTCAGAGCCAGAGTCACAAGAGAGGAGTTAGGGTCAGGAGACAAACTGGAGGTTAGAACCATGAATCACACGCCAGGAAATCAAGCCAGAGGAACAGGAGCAGGATGGCACACAGTCCAGAACAGGGTGGAGCCCAGTTGTTTGGATAGCTTCCTGTGCCTGCTGCTGGACCAACAGGCTAATCAGCTGCTCCGGGACTCCACCAAAAGTACTGAAAGGGCAGAGCTTCAAACTGGGGCTGGGCTTCTTGGATCCCAAGAAATGAACACACCCTGAAACGTATTTATACTCTATTTTATAACAAAGCAGATTTCCACTTTTCAGAGATTGTTATTGCAGACGGAGCCAAATTCTGTCCTGAGACAAAGGAGGTTGCACAGGGGAATCTGATGGCAGAATGTAGCTCATAGGATATTATTATTACTGCTAAAGATGCCTACAGAGGAAAGAATGCAGCTTGACTGTTAGAGCCTAGGCTGAATTTCCAGGGCTGAGAATTTAGATTTTCATTTTGTAAATCAAGCATATTGAGCTGGTGTCACAGAGCAATAAACATGGAACAACTCTGCCATTTTTGCTGAGCTACTTTCAGAGTACAATTGCACCGTAAAACTTTGGTTAATAATTAATAATATAAATTAGTGTAGGGGGTTAAAATGACCAACTGAAAATCATACAATATACTCAAAGAATCTAGGTAGTCGAAGCGATGTTTTTAATTAGTCCTTAGATCCATGCATCATAATATTCATTTATTTTAATCAGGGCTGCCCAGAGGACTCAGGGGAACTGGGGCAAAGCAATTTCAGGGGCCCCTTCCATAAAAAAAAAGTTGCAATACTATAGAATACTATATTCTCCGGGGGGGCCCCGTGGGGCCCGGGACCTGGGGAAAATTGCACCACTTGCCCCTTCCCCCGGGCAGCCCTGATTTTAATGGTCTTCATTAAGTTATTTGAAAAACAAAATTTAGTTGTGATCCCTATTATAAAAGCTCAGGATTTCATTCACTACTGTTTACTCAAGAACAACTCCAATGACTGAGGAGGAAGCGGGGGCCTAGTGCACAGCACACTGGACTGGGATTCAGGATACCTGTATTCAAATCCTAGCTCAGCCTTATTTCTCTTTGTGATCTTGGGCAACTCACATAATATACCCTCTGCCTCAGTTCCCCATCTAGATATAATATACCTCCATCTCAGTTCCCCAAATAGAGTTAATATATTCTGCCTCGCAGAGGATAAAATCCATTAATGATAGTGAGCCAGGGCCTTATAAATTCCTAGATACATTTTAGTGGGGTATAAACTGAAGTAATGACGTGGCAACCCAGGCCCTGGATAGTGCTGTGTAATGAGAGTGAAATATCTGAATCACTAAGAATAATGGCTGTTGTTTATGCTATGCATTTTGATCAGTTTGGTTGTATATACTCTGTATTTTGATAAGGTTCCACTTCAAACATATTGCAAGAAGCAGAGGTCCCTCTTATAACAAATGAGAAATGCCAACAAATGATGCCAGAATATAATATTACAGAGAATATGATGTGTGCAGGCTATGATGAAGGAGGAGTCGACTCCTGTCAGGTAAGTAAAAACAACCCATTTGCATTGCTAATATTATATTCCTTCTAATTACCGAACAGCTCACTGGTTGGTCCTCTGATCATTAAAAACTAGCCACTCGCTGTCAGAATATAATTTCTACTCAGAGCCTTACATATTTCACACTGTAACAAGATACATGCTTTAAAGATTACAAGCTATTTTGTACCTCATAGACTTTAAGGCCAGAAGGGACTTTTCTGACATAAAAAAAACCACTAGAGGGCAATATGGGGTGTTGGAAGTGCCACATATTGAACTTCACACCGTTTCTGGTCTGCAGTCTCCTCAAGAAGAAGAGATGTTTGTGGGTGGAAATGTGAGGTGCCAGACTTAAACACCAAGCTGACATAAGCCTAAGAAATACTTCAGATAGATGGATGGAGAACAGTAAGGGGGCATTACCTTCAAACATTTAGATTCCATGGATCCTCAAGAAATGGAAGCTCCAACAACTTGGAGGGGCTGCCCTTCTCTGTGACAAGATAACACTGTTGCTCTCTTATGATCTTCCTGCCCTCTAGCAGCATAGCTTCCTAAAGAGCCATTGTCCACCCCAGCTCAGCCTACAATGCACTCCCTCTCTATGGGGAGGCAGGCAGCACTGAATGTTACTTAGTTCTGCTTCTAGCAGCATGAACTCTGTGTTTTTGCTGACTGCTTTCATCACATTATAATGGGAGCATGCTACGTAATGTGGTTCTCACTGGATCTACCCTATGCTGCTTCTGACTTGTGCCCCATAACTGCAAGACTAGACCAAATGAAGTTGCCTTTAGGGAGTTACAGCAGACTCTCAGAAAAAAGGAGGTCATACCGCGTTGGCTCCACTCTGAACTCCTTAAGCTTGTGAGGCTTTCCCTACCTGTTTTGCTTTTATTTGCTTTCCCTTATGCCCCACTGAAGAGGGAAAAGCAAGGCCTTAATATTATACAGAGTGCAAGAGATCAGTGTTGTAATCGATGGCCAAAGAACCATGAATTAGGAAGGATACAGCAAGCACAGACAGCTTGTAGGTTGCTGACAGAGTGAGAGAGATTCTGCAGCTGCTCTGCAGGCTTTGAAAGAGAGGTTTTATTTCCCCCAGACATTTTTCAGAAGTCCCCTGTGCAAAGCCCATTTAATCAGGATTTGTGCAAGGTAAGAGGATACAACCTAAAGTTGATAAGTAAAACAATTAATGCAAAGGGTTCTACTGGGCTTCATGATTGATACAGTTCATGACTGACAGGTGTCTAAGAGCTTAAGATAACACGTTATGTTAAAAAAAATCAGTAAACGGTGTTCTCTTTTGAGTATTTCTCCATGTGGATCCCCTTCTGGGCACATTGGGAGCATGTGCACCAAAACTGGGATACACACAGACAAAGCAGCTTGAAGATCTAAAGTTACTTTAAGATAGAGAGCAGTTCTTTTTTTAACTCTTGAATTTCAATATTGCAGGGAGATTCAGGAGGGTCCCTGATGAGTCAAGACAATAACAGGTGGCTTTTGGCAGGTGTGATATCCTTTGGCTATAAATGTGCATTGCCCCAGCGTCCTGGAGTGTATGTTCGAGTCACCCAATTTGTGGACTGGATAAAACAATTCATACGTTAGCTTGACTTAAAAAACAAACAAACAAAAAAACAAAAATAGAATGTAGAGACAAATATTAAGCAAGATTATAATATACCACATAGCATTCAGAACTACTGGTGAGAGAAAATGAATACAGTCCTGTCATTCAAACTGAGATTTAGACAAAAACAAACTTTTAGGAGGAAAACATTAAATATTAAGAAACTCTGTCATGTCACAAAGCAATATTTCAAAACATCAGCTGTCTCTTTTGCCACTGGTTCTTATCACTTTACATTGACAGCTATATGAGATATGGTTTTGCTATTTGTCCATCTTACAGACATATTATTTTAAAAATGCCAATGCTCAGTACATTATGGAAACCTGCACAATGATTTAGAAGGAGTAAATTTCTGTGATTTGCAAATGTAAGGGGACTGTTGCCCCCTTACTAACATTCAGTGGGGGTGTTTGGTTGCTAGCTCCCAGCACTAAAAAGGGAGCGGTCGATGGGAAATCAGGAGCCTGAGACTGACAGTCTCCAGGAACAATGTGGAGAGGCCAGTGCTCCAGGTCAGCCTGATTGACAGGGCGGGCAGCTAATCAAGGAGTCAGGAGGCCGGGGTGGGTCCCGTCCTCCGTGTGAGCAGGAATGTGCCTGGGTTCAGATGGAGTGGGGCCGAGCTAAGGAGAGAGCGGGGCCCCAAGCTAAGCTGATGGGAGCGGAGCTGCAGCCCAAAAAGCCAGAGCACGGCCCAGAGAGAGCAGCCCTGCCCTGGGAGCAGAGCTGTAGCAACCAAAGCCAGAGGGGCCAGACAAGCAGCCCAGGAAGCAGAATGAGAGCTCAGAGCAGAGTCACAGAAGCAGCCTGCAGAGCAGCCCTGCCCTGGGAGCAGAGTGGTAGCAACTGGAGCCAGAGGCCAGAGAAGCAGTCCAGGGAGCTGAAGTCAGAGCAGCAGCAGCCGCCGTGCTGAGGCAGAGTGGAGCTGGAGCTGGAGCAGGGGCAGTCTGGAGCTGAGTGCGGTGAGCAGCTGGGCAGAGTGAGGGGGACCCTGGGCAGTGGGCCCAGCGCAGGGAGATACCTCAGCCAAGAGGCCCCGCAGGCCAGACTGGGAGGGGGATTGTAACCCTGACAGGGCGGGGGTGACGCTGGAGAGAAGGGTCCTGCCACCCAGAGCCTGAGAGTGTGTGGCCACCGCCGGAACAAGTGTCCGACCTGCAGCGTCCCTGCAGCACAGCCAGGACCTGAGAAGGAGGCCTGGGACCTACAAGGAGCAGGCTGTGAACTGCCCTGACCTTTCAGAGACACTGTTTGTGATGTTCCCTGCCACAGAGCAGGGTGGTGTGTTTCCTGTAACCTTTCCCATTTTTCCTTATTCTTTTTTTAAATTAAGTGTTAATTAAATAACTTGTATTTGCTTTAAATTGTATGATGTGATCAGTGGGTCAGGGATGTGCGCAGTGCAGAGAGAGTACCCCGGAGTGGGGACACCCTAGCCCCTGTCCTAGGTGACCACAGCAGGGTTGGGGGTCGAGCCCCCTAGGAATCCTGGGCCCAGCCTTGTTGGGGTTACGAGGACTCTGCCAGACAGGAGAGTGGAAGGGGAGTCCTCAAGGGCAGGGAGGCCTCTGGGTAAAGGAAGTGGGAGCGAGGACTCAGATCCTTTCGCTAGCCCACTTCACCGGGGTAGTACAGAAGCCAGGAAAGTTCCCCACAATAGCGGGACCATTCCCCCGCTTACATAATTGGCGTCACGAACAGGATCCTATCCACAGGGTCCACCCCATTGGTTTACTGGTTGAGTTCTAGTAGCACTGTCCAGGCCTGTTTGAGCACTCTACCATGGCTGGAATTGAAGAACTACGAACCCAGTTTGCTGAACTTCAGCGCAAATTATCAGACCAAGCGGAGGCATTACAACAAGCTAGAACTGAACAGAGAGAAGCCTTATCGCTGGCCAAGGCAGTAATAGACCAACAGACAGCAGAAGCTAAGAAACCCCCTACTATTTATGTCCCACGGGAGAGCGGAAGGTCACGGAGTTTGGTGGCTTCCCAACTACACCGGGAGACATTACGGTAGAAGAGTGGGTCAAGTCTGTGAAGGCGGCTCTGCGTTGTGCTAAGAGTACCTGAAGAAGATCATGTGGACTTCATAGAGGAGCACCTCAAGGGCCAGGCCAAGGCCACAGTAAAGTTCATGGCAGTGGCACACAAGAAAGATGTGGAAAAGGTATTTGAACTCCTTCTAGAAGTGTATGGAGACAAGGTACCTGTTGGAACCCGACTAAAGGAGTTTCTTTGAGAGAAAGCAGGAGCCTGGTGAAACTGTCCCGGGCATACGCATACGACCTCCAGGAGAGAATGAGTAAAGTGGAGCGGCGAGACCCTCAACGAGTTCCAGACCCAGATACAGCTCTGAAAGAGCAGTTGGTGTTGGGGCTTCGTGATGACTCCTCCGACGTGAAATGAAAAGGAGGTTTAAAGAAGAGCCCAGTAAGAAGTTCCATCAACTCATGCAGGCTGCCATTATGTGGTCAGAAGAAGAGGAAGTTCCTGTGGCAGAGACAGCCAAACCTAACCCCCGTACACGAAGTGAGGGCCTAGTGAATGCAGCTGCTGGGGGAAAAGGCCCTGTCCCAAACAGAGCTAACATTGGAAAGCTTAAGTGAAGCTGTCCAAAAACTGATAGTCCAACAGGGGGAGATGCTGAAAGTGATGACCGAGTTGATGAAAGAAAAAAAATCCCATTAGTATGCCAAAGTATCCAAGGGCAACCGGGGATCCCGAAGAGCCCCACTGAAGGATGAGCTGGGAAGATACATTTGTTACACTTGTGACAGGCCAGGACATACTAGCCGAGAATGTTCACTGAGAAGGAGAACAGAGTCCCAGGCACTCGAAACCAATGGGTGCACCAGGAGCGAGTGGTCCATCTAGAGTAGAAGGCCAAGCAGTAGCAGAAGGATTCCTAGGGCCTATCCTTGGTGGAAAATCCCTCTGCATACAGTGAGAGGAACGTGGTCAGTGCCAGCATATCTAGCGACTTCTGTAAGCGAGCATTTGGAGACTGTCTAACTGCTGAAGTATGTATAGCAGGAGTGAAGACCAGATGTTTGTTAGATACTGGCTCAGAAGTCACCACCATTACAGAGTCGCATTTTAAAAAATATTTGAAGGACAAGGACCTGACCATGCACAGCACACGGTTTGTACGTCTAACAGCTGTTAATGGGACTGGCAATCCCAGTGGTGGGGTGCCTTGAAGCAGACATAGAGTATATGGGCCAAACGCTGCCAGGAAAATGCATCTTCATCCTGAAAAGACAAAGCCTCGAAAGGGAGCCATATGGGAGAAGTCGTCCCAGGGATTCTAGGAATGATGAACATCATTAGTGAGCTGAAGGAGCTACTCTTACCAGGAGAAGGAACCAGGAGGATGAACTGTCACGAAAACTCTACGAAGAATGCTGTGCTGAGTAGAGTACTGGCTCGGAGCGGAGAGGCAGAGTCATTCCCTGGGCCCCACAAGGCATACTGGAAAATGTTAAAGTGGGCAGAAAAACGGAAGACCATTATTCCTCCGTTGGAAAGAGAAGAGCCGTGATGATGAACACCGCTGTGTACCAGAAAATGAACTGCAGGTGATGAGCGAGAAGGGAGGA
Organism: Mauremys mutica; assembly: GCF_020497125.1. Taxonomy (NCBI): domain Eukaryota; kingdom Metazoa; phylum Chordata; order Testudines; family Geoemydidae; genus Mauremys; species Mauremys mutica. Next base: position 189,447,878 of record NC_059072.1, on the reverse strand, counting down.
CGAGTTACCTTTCTTCAAGAAAGATGTGATGGGAGACTGCCAGTTCCTGTTCAAGTGGCACACCAAGGGCTGGTTCCTGCACATGTGGCTAACATAAGGGCGTTGCCCAGAGAAGCATCAAGAAGTCTTTTCTAAGGATGAGGTGACCAATTATGATGACCAAGTCAAAGGTCACCATGACAGGCTGAAGATAGCCTGGAAAGTTGCTCTCAGTACAACTAAAGACACAGCCCAAAGTAGGAAAAGGACTTATGATCGCAAGTCCAGTGGGGCTCTCATCCGATCTGGTGACTGTGCACCAGTTCGTAGCAGTAGACGCCGGAGATGTAATAAAATACAGGACAAATGGAAGCCGAATCCCCACACTGTGGTCACCCACAACAATCCCGCACTGCCAGTGTACGCTAACCAGCCTGAACAAAGAGGTGCAGAGCGAGTAGTACATAGGGACCAGCTAAAGCGTTGGACTATTAATCTGACCAGGGCTCGTAGGGGAGGCATAGTGCAGAATTTCCCGAGGAGACTGAAACCAATGGGGTAAACCCAAACCCTAATGAGAATGGGAAGATCCCTCAAACTGACCTAGTATTACCCAAGGACAGAAAATAGAAAATATGGGTAATGAACCAGCAGTCTTAAGAAGGTTTCAGAGGGCTAATAAGCCTGTACTGCCTGTTAAACTTAAAGATAATTATGTTGTTGGTTCTATGTAGCGTTTTAATGAATAGTGTTATGTATAGTATAAAAGAAGTAGATGCAAAATGTTAAATATGTTAAATGCTCTTTTGATAATTGTTAATGGGTTTTTTTATATAAAATGTGGATATATGTTGTTACTATGGGGCCCCGAATGTACTGGTGTGAATATTGGGGCTGTGGCAGAATTTTAGCAAGGGGGAATGTAAGGGGACTGTTGCCCCCTTACTAACATTCAGTGGGGGTGTTTGTTGGTTGCTAGCTCCCAGCACTAAAAAGGGAGCGGTCGATGGGAAATCAGGAGCCTGAGACTGACAGTCTCCAGGAACAATGTGGAGAGGCCAGTGCTCCAGGTCAGCCTGATTGACAGGGCGGGGCAGCTAATCAAGGAGTCAGGAGGCCGGGGTGGGTCCGTCACGTCCTCCGTGTGAGCAGGAATGTGCCTGGGTTCAGATGGAGTGGGGCCGAGCTAAGGAAGTAGAGCGGGGGGGCCCCAAGCTAAGCTGATGGGAGCGGAGCTGCAGCCCAAAAAGCCAGAGCACGGCCCAGAGAGAGAGCAGCCCTGCCCTGGGAGCAGAGCTGTAGCAACCAGAGCCAGAGGGGCCAGACAAGCAGCCCAGGAAGCAGATGAGAGCTCAGAGCAGAGTCACAGAAGCAGCCTGCAGAGCAGCCCTGCCCTGGGAGCAGAGTGGTAGCAACTGGAGCCAGAGAGGCCAGAGAAGCAGTCCAGGGAGCTGAAGTCAGAGCAGCAGCAGCCGCCGTGCTGAGGCAGAGTGGAGCTGGAGCTGGAGCAGGGGCAGTCTGGAGCTGAGTGCGGTGAGCAGCTGGGGCAGAGTGAGGGGGACCCTGGGCAGTGGGCCCAGCGCAGGGAGATACCTCAGCCCAAGAGGCCCCGCAGGCCAGACTGGGAGGGGGATTGTAACCCTGACAGGGCGGGGGTGACGCTGGAGAGAAGGGTCCTGCCACCAGAGCCTGAGAGTGTGTGGCCACCGCCGGAACAAGTGTCCGACCTGCAGCGTCCCTGCAGCACAGCCAGGACCTGAGAAGGAGGCCTGGGACCTACAAGGAGCAGGCTGTGAACTGCCCTGAACCTTTCAGAGGACACTGTTTGTGATGTTCCCTGCCACAGAGCAGGGTGGTGTGTTTCCTGTAACCTTTCCCATTTTTCCTTATTCTTTTTTTTAAATTAAGTGTTAATTAAATAACTTGTATTTGCTTTAAATTGTATGATGTGATCAGTGGGTCAGGGATGTGCGCAGTGCAGAGAGAGTACCCCGGAGTGGGGACACCCTAGCCCCTGTCCTAGGTGACCACAGCAGGGTTGGGGGTCGAGCCCCCTAGGAATCCTGGGCCCAGCCTTGTTGGGGTTACGAGGACTCTGCCAGACAGGAGAGTGGAAGGGGAGTCCTCAAGGGCAGGGAGGCCTCTGGGTAAAGGAAGTGGGAGCGAGGACTCAGATCCTTTCGCTAGCCCACTTCACCGGGGTAGTACAGAAGCCAGGAAAGTTCCCCACAATAGCGGGACCATTCCCCCGCTTACATAATGGGTACGCTCTTTATTGAGTAACAGCTATATAAATTATTAATCCCAGGCCAAACATGTAAACAGTTTTTCAGGGTTTTTATGCTTTCCTGCCCAACATTCATTCCCATTTCAATGCATAGGGAATTTTGTTTAATAATCCCCCTACATCAAAATGGGGCTGTACCCTAACTGTTTATGATATCGTGAGAGCTCCTTTGTTTCTATTACAAATAGTTCTGGAATAAATTTTATACCTGGAGATGGCGTGCAAATAAATCTGGCTGCTTTATAATGGATAAACTGACCTGGGGCCAATTTTTTTCCCTGGTGTCACTGTTTTGGAATTAATGAAGTTACACCAGGGATGAACACAGTACCTTTTTATTATTATTATTTCTGGCAAACATCCTGGAAATTACTGCTAAGCTATCTAATTATAAATAGACGCTTGTGCACACAAAAGCCAAACTCTTCTGTTATAAACTGTAATGCTCTTAAAAGCATCTAACAATAAGCATCCTCAGCCAATTTTGCAAAGAAAATAAACATGCCACTCTAGTTGTTGCTTGGTATATTACGTGTTTACTTTCAGTCATCAATACAAAGGACTTTAAAAGAATGTTTTGGATTGTTTTGTTTTGGATTGTTTTGTTTTAACAATTAGGGTGAATCACCCACTAGAGGACTTCGATTGTGTAAAATATGAAATAGTCTGACTGCTTTAATTTCTTGGGTTCGTCTCCAAATAAAACTTTCTCTAAATGTAAACATAAATAACTGTGTACTCACGATTTATGTATGTTTGTATCTAATGATGTAATCATTCTAGTACAATATGGCATGTTCTATTTGCTTAGTGCCTGCTATAGAACAATTAAAATCTAATTAATTCCATGGTGTTACATAAAAGTCCAAAAAGAATTGTAATTATTTATATAGACACATGTAATGATGCCCATTGCCTAAGTGCCTTCCATCACTGAATACAGCTATGAACAAGGGCAATCAAATCTTCAGAATAAGAGTCTTGTAGACCTCATCCCTCTCTCCCCCCACTCCTTGCTATTAACATGAAGTAATGCCAGGCCTTACTCAGTCTGACCTTATACTGTGCCTGGAATCTTGCCAGACAATCAACCTGATTCTCTGTTGTCCCAACCTTGTGCCATCATTTATGCCAGTCTGAAGTGCTGCCATTCTGGTTTGACAATAGCAGACCACAAAAGGAAGGTGCGAGAGATGTGGGCTCTCCAGTGAAAAGGGCCTGTGGCCCACTCTGGGGTGTCTTGCTGTACAAGGTGATCCAACAAGAGTGACCGAGTAGATCCTACCCCTATCCCCCGACCAGGACAAAATGACTGTGAAAGATCACATCCAATACTATGAATTGCACCAAGAGGCAAACAGATAATCAGTGCATAGCAGTAGGATTATAACAGCTCACCTCACCCAATAGTGGACCCACAGATTTCCACGCTGTTACCACTAAGTCCACAGTCTAAGGGACCCTTTTTCTGAGATACAGGGGCCTGAAGGCCTTCATATAGCATAATGTCACCTGTTAATTCCCTCTCCTCCTTGCCTCTTCAACACAGTTTTCCAGACTGATTACTGCTGCTAACTGCCCAACATTCCCCGTTACTCATTAGCCTGTGGGACAAAGAACTTGAAGAGAAAAGGTACTTGCATTCTCCAAACTTCCATGTGGAAACTCCTCCTCTGTCACCGACATTGTGTTGATCACAATATATATTGGTGTGTCCTTAAGTGGTCATTTCAAGCAGAGAGAAATGCAAAGTAGTGAGAGCATATGGGACTTATTAAATCTTTATTCCCCAACATCACCACCCCATTTTCTTCAATAAGTTGTTCTTTCTTTAAAATCTTGGATGTCTTTCTAAATATTGTTTACAACATGCATCCTCAAGAAAGACATCTCTCTCTTCTTCTGTGTTAGCTGGGTTCAACGGTCTTCAGGTAAGTAGGAAGTATGTACTCTGAGTCATGCAGGATTATGCTTTCTTTGTTATAATAATTAAAGAGAAAAGTCAAGTAATGGATGGGGAGAAAGTGAAACCAGGAGAGAAGTTCCAACAGATGGGGAAGACCATCAACAGGTGGGAGGATGTGTAAATAACACTAGGAAGGGAAATAGTGATCTGAGGCCTGGTCTACACTAGGACTTTAATTCGAATTTAGCAGCGTTAATTCGAACTAACCGCTCAACCGTCCACACCAGGAAGCCATTTAATTCGAACTAGAGGGCTCTTTAGTTCGAATTTGGTACTCCACCCCGGCAGGTGGAGTAACGCTAAATTCGACATGGCTAGTTCGAATTAGGCTAGGTGTGGATGGAAATCGAACTTAGTAGCTCCGGGAGCTATCCCACACTGCACCACTCTGTTGACGCTCTGGACAGCAGCCCGAGCTTGGATTCTCTGCCCAGCCACACAGGAAATGACCCGCGAAAATTTGAATTCATTTTCCTGTCTGGGCGGTTTGAATCTGACGTTCTGGTTGCACATCGGGGCGAGCTCCGCAGCACCGGCAGCAATGCAGAGCTCTCCAGCAGAGGAGTTCATGTAATCTCTGAATAGAAAGAGGGACCCGGCATAGAGTGACCGGGAACTCTTCGATCTGATCGGTGTGTGGGGCGAGTAGTCTGTGCTTTCGGAGCTGCGCTCCAATGAACGGAATGCAAAGACCTACGAGAAGGTCTCCAAAGCCATGATACAGACAGAGGATACAGCCGTCATGCAACGCAGTGCCGCGTGAAAATCAAGGACCCCAGACAAGGCTACCGAAAAATCAAAGCAGCCAACGGACGCTACGGAGCCTGCCACCACTGCCCCACCAGTGACCATGGACTCTGATGATGGGACAGTGTTGACGGACAGTTCCTCGACGATGTTCACGGACGGGGAAGATGAGGAAGGGTTTGTGGAGGACGAGGCAGGCGATAGCGCTTACAACGCTGGTTTCCCCGACAGCCAGGATCTCTTCATCACCGTCACGGAGATCCCCTACCAACCCTCCCCGGCCAGGAACCCGGATCCTGAATCAGGGGTAGGAGCAGTCGGTAAGTGCCTTTAACCATGTTAACTTTTATTCTTAATATAACAGGAATCTGAAGTGTGTGAAAAGGAGGTCTCTGTATATATGGTGATAGAACAGAAATCCTCCTGGGGAGAACGCCACGAAGCTCTCCTGCCGTTAATCGATAAGCATCAGCAGGAGGTTTCCTGGGGAGAGCTGCCTTATTGGGTGCTCCGTGATAGCACACTTTCCGCGCGAGGCTTTCATGCGGTATTCAGGGAGCACTGCCTCCCAGAGCACGGCTGCATAGGTCCGTGTTCGTGCTAGATTTCACGCAGCATGCACTCTCTATCTCCTTCAGTGCCTGTCCTCACGGTGATCTCGCTCGAGACTCCTGCATCTAAGTAGGGGAAGAAATGTTACGTTACGCCTGGTCCAAAGTATTTTTAATAAATAAACGGACAGACGGCATAGCACAGACTCAGCACGCAGCTGCGTGACGAGCGTAACGGAAAGCCAAAGAATCAAATGGACGCTCATGGAGGGAGGGGGGAACGAGGACGCAAGGTATCCCACAGTTCCTGCTGTCTCCGAAAAGCATTTGCATTCTTGGCTGATCTCCAAATGCTTCTAGGGTCAAACACAGTGTCCGCGGTGGGTCGGGGCATAGCTCGGCAATTTACGCACCCCCCTGACCTCCAGAAGTTAAAGGGAAAACAATCCTCTGTTGACTCTTTTACATGTCACCGTATCTGTACTGAATGCTGCAGATAGACGCGATGGTGCAGCACTCAACACCAACATCCTTGCTCCCCCCACGCTATGGATGCTGATGGTACAAAAAGGATGGAAATCCATCCTCATCATCAGCCTATTGGCACATGGGGCAGTGCAAAGGGCTGGTAACCATGACAACCGTACCAACTTGCTTGGGACCGGTCGGTCAATGGCCGCCTGTTGCTAATTTTTCATGGTAGATGGTGCAGTATGGCTGGTAACCGTCCTCATCATTGCAACAGGGGGCTGAGATCCATCAGCCCCCACCCTTCATTGTAAAAAAAAGATTCAATTGCCCCTGGACTAGCAGAGGGATGAGTGGCTCCCTCCTCCACACCCTTAATGTCATCTCTGGACTATCATTGCAGCTGGAGGCTTCCTTCCACTCATTTCTCACAAACGACTACCTGTGTCTTATTCATGCATTCTATATTACTTCATCACACAAGTGGGGGGACAATGGTATTGGAACCCAGGAAGGCTGGGGGAAGTACGGAATGAACAGCTGGGGTTGTTTCAGGAGCACACCCTGTGAATAGCGTTCAGCTCAAAATTTATGCAGGATTGGACAGAGAGCAGCTGTGGTCTCTGGTTGTATGATACAGTGGTTCTCTAAGTACACTTGCACATAATCTAGGCAGGACTGATTCTATTTTTAGATACCCAAAAAGGAGGGATTGACTCGGGGAGTCATTCCCAAATTTTGCTTTTGCGCCCCTGGCTGATCGACCAGGGGCACTTATGACAGCACCAAATGGCGCAGTGCAAAAGGACAGGTAACCATGACCATCTTATTACCGTCTTCTTACCAGTTCATGGTATGGTAGACGGTGCAGTATGCCTGGTAAACCATCGCTGCTGTCATGCAAAAGCATAAGCATGCTGCTGTGTAGCGCTGCTGGTCCGCCTCTGTCAGCGGCATCTAGTACACATACGGTGACATACACAAAAGGCAAAATAGGGTCCATTGTTGCCACGCTATGGCGTGTGCCAGGGCATTTCATGGAAAAATGTGATCGAAATGATTGTCTGCCCTTGCTTTCCCGGAGGAAGGAATGACTGGCGACATTTACCCAGAATCCACCGCGCAAATGATTTGTGCAACAGCAGGCACAGGTGGTCTCAACAAAAAATTCACAGAGACAGCCTAGACTCAGTTAATTGTTCGCAAAAAAGTATCATTGCAAGGAATTAACTAACTGTTTCCCATCTCACAGCTTCCACTGTCTCCAGACCTTCCACAGCATCCCCCTCGCAGAAGGCTGGCGAAGATTAGGCGGCGAAAGAAAAAGACAAGGGACACGATTTTCGATGAATGTGTGGGCTGCTACCTAGCCGAGGCGGACCAGCAGAGGCAGTGGAGGGAGAAAGTCTCTCTGTACCAGCGCTCAACACAGCGAATGGGGAGGAGAGGTGGCGTGAGGAACACAAGCAGGCGAGTCAAGCAATGCTTGTACTACTGAGGGAGCAAACGGACACGCTCCGGCGACTTGTGTATGTCTGCAGGACCGCTGCAGGACAGAGCCCCGGCAGTATCTCTGCAACTGCCCTCCCCCGCCACAAAGTCACATACCCCCCTCACCCTAAATAACCAGGAGGATGCCCGCCCTGGGCCGTGAATACTGTCACTGCACCCCAGCAGAGGGCTCAAGTAACCAAAAGATTCTCATACCCTACGTTTGCATAAGTCCTTCCCTTCCGGACTCAAACAAGTCCCAATCCCAGTCCCATCCCATAACTGTGTACTTAAGTAATAAAAATACTTTGCTGTTAAGTACTGTTTCCGTCATGTTTCCTCACTGAAGACTGTGTTTGAATGGGGTGCGTGGGGAAGTGCGTTTGCTAATTGCATAGGACAGGCACCTTTCGCAGGGTACAGACACGGGGGCCGGATCAGCAGCGGGTAACACACACAGTGCAGTCAGCAGGCACCGTGGTCGGTATGGGAGGTGGTTTCCAGGTTCTGTGTGGGCGGTGGGGATGTGACTTTTTAGCAGGGAGAGAGCGGGTACAGATCTTATACAGCGGTCCTTGTCGTGGACCGCTGAGTCACGCAGCAGAGGAATCTGTATCCGTCCTCCTCCGCCACAAGGCACATAGCCCCCCGCACACAGAATCCCAAAAAAGGAGGGATGGCAGGCTCCGTTGAAACAAGCAGTCCGGCAATGCGGACCGCTGTAGGAGCATGAGCCTGTCATTCCTTGAGTTTAGAGGCGGTCTTTACATCAGCGCACACCCTACCCACCGCAGTCTGCGTTCCAGTTTCGACCCTTTAACGAAAAGTCATGAATAAAGAAACCTCTCCTCAGTAACAGTGTGACATGTATTTTATTTTTACACGTGTCTTGGAAGTGGAGGAAACGGGGAGAACGGGGTATTTAACCGAAGAGGAGAGTCAACAGTAACTGGGTAAAGAAACAGGGGCAGGTTCAGCTTCTCTGTAAAGAGACTGAACAGTCACAGGTCACGCTGCTCGCTGCACGCTGGTATTTAAAGAGTTCCTTGTCGCTGTCCCAGGCGCCTGTATAGGGCTTCATAAGCAAGTGCATTAGCGGGCAGGCTGGGTCACCGAGGATCACTATAGGCAAATGCACATCCACAACAGTTATTTCGTGGTACGGGAAGAAACTACCTTCCAGCAGGCGTCTGAGCAGCCCACAGTTTCCTGAGAACACACGCATCAGGAACCTTGCCCGGCCATACGACGTTCATGTTGGTAAAAAAGGCCCCTATGGTCCCCCAGTGCTTGCAGAACCATTGAAAAGTAGCCCAATTTCTCAGCAGCTGAATGTGGAAGAGGTGGACGATAAAGTGCGAGGAGGAGAAAACGGCGAGGATCGCAGCGGGCTCCATGCTTGCAGTGCTGTGGTGTCCACGCTGTCACTGACCAGAAAAGTGCACGAACAGATTGCCCGCAGGCGCTTTCAGGGAGGGAGGGAGTGAGGGCGTGATTGATGGTTCAATGACGACAGTTACCCAAAACCACCCTCGACACATTTTTTCCCCCAGCATGCATTGGGGGGAAATCCCAGAATTCAAATGGGCAGCGGGGACTGCGGGAACTGTGGGATAGCTTCCCACAGTGCACCGCTTCGAAAGTCGACGCCGGCCCCGTGAATGTGGACTCAGAAGTTCGAATTAGTGTATTTAGTATGGATACACAAATTCGACTTCATAAGGTCGAATCCACAAATTCGAATTAAGTAGATTCGAAATAGTCCTGTAGTGTAGACAAGGCCTCAGGTATCAAGAAAAGGAAGTAAGCACAACCCATAGAATAATGCTAATTCTGATGTCAAGTGTCTGAATGTCTTTACACGTGGAATAGCAATGGTATTGTGAGGTTATTGTGGGGTTTTTGTTTCTCTTTATCATAAGAGCAGTCAATGGAAAACTTACCTCTGAACTTTAAGAAACAAAATTTAACAGTTGACCCAACTTTTTTTTCTAAATTCTGGTTCTAATTAACAGACAACACCATATTTACGAGGGACAAAGATAATTGATGTGAAACCAAGAACAAAATAAAAAAGAATGGGCATTAATGTTATTAAAAGTACAGAATTTAAAGATACTAACACCATCAGAGTATCACCATGGCATATTAGGGGAAAGCAATTTTCTTGTAATATCGATTTTAATATATCAATGTTACTTAAAAATATGTGTTTTCTTGTGTGATTCTAAAATGCATTATTACTAGCAAAATCTATTCACTCCTGTTTTTATTAATATTTTGACTTTCATTTTAAGCATAATTTTAATATAAAAGTATCAGAGGGGTAGCCGTGTTAGTCTGGATCTGTAAAAGCAGCAAAGAATCCTGTGGCACCTTATAGACTAACTGACGTTTTGCAGCATGAGCTTTCGTGGGTGAATACCCACTTCTTCGGATGCAAGCAGTGGGTATTCACCCACGAAAGCTCATACTGCAAAATGTCAGTTAGTCTATAAGGTGCCACAGGATTCTTTGCTGCTTTTAATATAAAAGATTCACTGACATCTCAGACTTTATACTACAGTGATACTTATAATTTTTGTCTTTTCAAAGGAAATAAAAATTAATATAGTTCCAGTATAGCTATTAAAGGCTGCATTTAAATCATATCTCATGATTGGTAGACTGATTTATGTCCACTCTGGAGAAATGTATCAAAAAGATATGGCCATCCGCTTGCAAAGTGCACTCAGTATGCAGCGTCAAGTGATTTTCCTGAATACTTGACTTTTGCCACTGCAGATCAATATCACAGCATTGGAAACTGTCTCTGCTAATGAGCGTGAGCTACAGGATAAAAATAAAATCTGTGCCTAAAGATTCAAGAGCGGTCTTGAAAATGTGCAAATAAATAACTGAGCAATCCATTTTTATCAAATATTTATGCAAAGATAAATTATTTTGTTACACTGTAAATTTATGTCCATTCAATTTACAGTACATCAACTAAAGTAGAATGTATGAGGGAGTACAGGAAATAAATGTTATGATTACTACAAACAATTTTAAAACTGACACACATTGTAGATATTTCCCCCTATAAACTTCAAATGCATTGTCCATTCCACTGCTCAGTTGTAACCGAGTTACTTCCCTTAGCAAAATAGACACATCCTCTTTCTTTCTTTAGCATGACATGGTTCATTTAATTAATAATCAAATGTTACATACAAAAATGATCTGAATAGTTGCCTCAAGGGGGAGCTTACAGTTCATCTTGCTGATCCATTGCAGTCTCAAGCCATTCCAAGCTAATGTGCTGAGATGACATTATAATAGAGCCTGACTGTAAAATATTATTTTTGCTTTGTGTTCAGTCATTAAATTGTTATACCTCCATGGTACTGTCCTTCCTGGGATTCTTTGAAATCCATAATGTGGACTGGTTTGGGCTGGTTTTTGTTCTTCCTTTACTGAAAAATAAAAATATAAAATAATTTCAATTCATTTGATCCCTCTGTGGCTCAGATTTAGGATGCAGCTAGGTCAGGATATGTCAGACTTGCATCCATCCATTAATTCAGAGTTGCCTCTGTTATTGATTTAATGTAGTTTCCCCTCCTACAATAAAGTTATACACAAGCTTTGCCGAAATGCATCACCACAGTGATCAGCAAAGGCAAAGCCACTAAATTATGTTTGAAAGGAGGGTAAATTATTTTGTCTCCCTGTAGACTTAGATTGTCCATGTTGTACTACATTGGTTAGGTTCAGATTTTGCCACCCTTCCTTATGTTAAGCAGTATCTTATGCTGAGAGAAGTCCCAGTGGCAAGGTTTTCTTCAACATGAACAAGTAGGACAAAATCTTTCTTTTAGGACTTGATCCATTTTCTACTGAAATCAATGGGCATTGGAGAAGACCCTTAGTGAACTGGTAGAAAAGTCCTAATTATGGCTGGTCAAAAAATTTTCCATCAACATTGTTTTTTCATGGAAAATTGGGGTATTGTGTAGTAAAAAGTGTTTACTTTCCACTGAAAAACATTATTTTTCATCAAAACATGGAAGTCTGTAAAAGTCAATTCTGAAATGCCGCCACAGCACCTCACATTCCCATTCTCTTCTGTGGGCTGGGATCCCCAGCCAGACTTCATCTCGTATGATATATTGTGGCCAACGACTTCCAGGATGCACCTCAACCATGCGACTGACATGATGCATCACTTCCCCTCACCTAGAGGGGAAAATGGTGAATCTTGGGAGATGATATCAGATCAGGAAGCCCAGATTTTACAGGAGAATGGGAGCAAACTACAATACCTATGTGACACCATGGCAGCAGTTTAAAATCAAAATGCTTTGGTTCCCAGACATAATATTCATTTTTTTTATTTTTTCCCAAAGGGGGCGGGGGATAATTGGAGTAATTGAAAAGATTCCCATTTACTTCAGTGGGCTTTGGAGCTGGGCTGTATGCTTCCAAACTTTACTCCAGTTTTACACTAGTGAATCCAGACCATTTTGTTCATTTATGTCTGAGGTACCCTGAATGGAAAGTCTTCTCAGCAAAAAATAATTAAAATATGCACTCTCCAATACAACGTGTTTAAATATCATGGATAAGAACCTCAGTTGCTGTATATCTCCAATGAGTTCATTGAAGCTGTGGCTATTGACACCAGTGGAGGATCTGACTCTGCATGCAATTTCCAGGAATAATGTTAAGTAAGGAGCAATAAATAGTTTGAGGATATTGTCTAAAATTGTTGCTTTGACTGTGAAATACAATCATAGAAACTGAGACATATACCAGGTTGGAATTTAAACTTTCTGCAAGGCATTCAGATGATAATGGAGATGGGTCTGTGAAGCAGTTTCTCCTTGCTTCCCTGGAAGAAAGGAAAGGGAGAGCATCTAAGCATGAATGAGCTGATTGTTGCTACTAATTACAGGCGAGATGCTCTGTTTCCCTTTACTGCTACCCTATAAGAACCCAAACCAGTCAAAACTGTCCATGTTCTTCCAAGCTAAGCAAGCCCCAGAAGGCATGGATTATGGCTCCACAGCAAGCTAACCTTTCAGAGGAAAGGTCATCTTCCTATGAAAGCCTACAAAAGAAAAAGGGAGAAGAAGAGACTCATTTGTAAATTGGGAACTTCCTTTTAGGGTAGAACTCTTCACAGAAAGCACTGGAGTTCCCAACTTCTTGTGCTCTGCTCTTTCTAGCTCTTGGAAAGTGCAAAATCCTTTTCTTGGATGAATTATTACAGTTTCAGGGGCCTGATCCAAAACCCACTGAAGTCAACAAGTCTTTCCATTGACATCAGTGGGCTATGCATCACACACTCACATTCTTGCATGGTCTATCTGGAAAGAAAGGCAAGACCTGAACTCAGCCTTAAAAACCCTTTGCATGGTAGCGGAGAGCGTGGAATGATCTGCTAAAAAAAAAAAAAAAAAAAAAAAAGATCATGAATGTACCTGCCATGATATTTACCTAGAAGGCCAATCCCACTGTTATGCAAGGTGAGATATATTTCCTAATCCTTACAATGTTATGAATGGGCACCCTTCATCACAACCTTCATGGAATCTACCAAGATCCTGTTGGTCAGCGCTGGAATCATAGTGGTTGTATGTAGGTATGGATTTGCCTGACGTGTTACTATTGCTGAGGTTGGGAAATACAAATCTTCCACTTTTTTATATGGAAGTGCACATCCTTAGGATACCGTACATGTTCTAACGTAGGTCTCATGCATCTGGAGGGATAGGATTACTAAATAACTGTGTGATGCCAGGGAATACCAGTGATAGTTTATATAAATATCAGGTGATTGTTTCCCATTTGAGGCAATATTTTTTTTAAAGTTTCAGAAATTGCTTACCTTTTATTTTGTTTTCTGTTTCACAAGGAAGAATTAAAACTGAAACCCACCAAAAAAAGAGAAAATTAAGCCTTCCAAATTTTAAAAAAGCTAAAAGAAAGCCCACATGGAACATCGCCCCATTTTATTATAGAAACTTTTCCATCGGCTATTCTCTGGGTCCTCAGAGTTGTTAGTAATCCTGCCTTCCCACCAAAGCTGATATTTAGGGGCAGAGGAGTGCCATGAATGAAGTATTAGCATCATGGTCATATGTACGTGCTTGGGAGGAGGGAGGCGCCACCACCAATCAATATGCTACAAAAGTGCTGACTACTACTGTCAAAACAGATGCATACTTAAATGTTAGCTGCTGTGATTTCAGTGCTGAGTGCTGGAATCCAGGTAATTACACTGCCCATAAACATGTTTGTTTTTGTGAAGTTCTTCTGCTCTGGTGGCATATTTCTTGCTCTTCCTGGATGGCTAGCGAATCAAGACTTATCAGGCTGCTACCCCTTTAAGTTTTTTTCCTAACAACTTATGCCCATTCAGCCAGGGAAGAATTCACCCTTTGTGCAGAAAGTTGGGGGAGCGGGTTGCTCCTTCTGCATGCTCCGTGTCAGTGAAGCCCTCCCAATGTCATTCCCAAGAGATCAGTTCCAATATAGATTGTGATCAGGCTGCAGGAAGTAAGGGAAAATTGCAACAGTAGAGACAGAAAAAACTGTCCTCCTTGGAACTGGAAAAATTCCTTATGGAGGCATAGTGTGTTTTAAGGGATCTGTGGATCTAGATTAGGCCAGAGCCTTTTCATTGGCAAAAACCCATGAACATGAATTTTCAGTTGTCAGATATAAGTAAATTGCTTGGATTTTCAGGGACAACAAGATGCATACAGCACAACTGAGAAGGAAGCAAGGGAGAGATGTAAGCATTCTTTATGTATGAAGAGCTTGCTAATGGAAACCTGAATTCATCATTATAAGACAATTTCATTCCAATGTATTAAAAGTATTTACCTTTTGTGTAGCATCTGGAAACAGCAAGTACCAAAAGCCACTAATATCAACAACAGCAGTGGTATGGTTGGTATAACAACATAAATTAAATTTGGAATTATACCTACAAGGAAAAAAAAGTCTCTCATTAGTGTGTACTGTATTGAAAGTCACTGTTCCATCTCACTATATCTATCTATATGCCCACATAGTTCAATTCTGAATTCCTTGTGTAGAAAGACTGCTAATCAATTTTAAAGGAAGATGTGAATATATTAGGAATATAAGACTAAGCCCCCAATATTTTATGAAAATGATGTCCAGAAGGTGCACACTGTAGTTTTCCTTATAAGATTCATATCTCATTATACTTACACTGCAGCTAAAATATACACTCGATTACATGCTGTGGGCTGAATAGTCACAGCTCTTATTCAACCATGCAAGGGGTAAGAGGTCATAAGCCCCAGATCCACTCCCCACCCCAATTCCCCTTTACAGCCCTCATGACTGAGACTCTTTCTGGCTGAGAGGGGGAGAGCAGGAGCTACTCATCTGACCCACTCTGCAGTGAAATCATGGAAAGGAATGGATAGAGGGTATCAGGAGCCCTGAATCCACCTCTCCTACTCACTGGTCACAATATCTACCTTGGTACTCAGTGGGGAGTAAGCTGCTCCATGAAAAGGGGTGAAGTAATTTACTCCTCCCACAGAGCAATAGGGAAGCAGAGGCAGAACTGTGACTCTGAGTCCCCACTGGTTCTCTGATCTTCTACTGGACCAGCACAGCTACGCATTGCTCCTTACTCGGGCTAGACTGAAAAGTTACGGTCTGCCCTTATGCCATTTGAACTTTTTTTCTTTTCTCAGTATAGCAGTTCAAGAACAAAAACAATTCCTGAAGCATTGTCTCCTTTGATCTATTATAGAAAGAGGGGAGGCCCTTTCTACCCAAATGCTTACAGTGGGCTCACGAAGAGGGATCTTTAGACTCCAGAGACAGCTGTTGTGTGTGAAGGAACCATCCTTTGCCCCTTCAGTAATATGCCACCATACACTTAACATACTGCTGCTTACTGACCGCCATGTAGTACCAAGCAATCATCATTGTACAGCTATGTTTAATAGGATCAGCTTCCAGGTTCAAGAGAGAAACTGTGATTACATGTTAAATAATTGTATACCAACATTGTATTACCATACACAAGACAAGGTACTTGTAGTTGTCTAAACCTGACCCACAAGCTGGGACTCTGTATACAACTATTTTTTAATATACTTTCACTTGCAAGAGAAAATGTTTAAGGCCAGTTTATAACCCATAAATTAAATGAATTTGTGGGTCTCTGAGCAGTTCTTAGCGGGTAGATGGCCCCATCCCAAAAAACAACACCACAGTTGGCACTTTTCTTGGCAGTTTTTCAAATGCTCTCAACCTAGAGATGATCCCTCCAGATATGGGTTGGGGCACATGAGGAACCTTGCTGTACCTTGAGGCTATTGGGTAGGTAACACAACACTTCAGTCCCTAGAACTATCAATCTGGCACCTTTTGTGAGCACTAAAATTCAGTTTCTAAAGAGAAAACAAGTGTCTTATGTTTGTGTTAGATTGTTTTACACATTTCTGGCTTTGACTGTATCAGAGATATTTGAGGCCTGATCCTGTAATCAGATCCACAGTGGTAGAACCCTGTGCCCTGGTAGAGACCCACTGAGTTCAGAGGGGCATTGGTGAGGGGCAAAGGTCTGATCCAGGTTCATGCAGATCCAATTGCAGTGCTGAAGACACAGTAGCAATATTTGAAATAGTTGAGTATTCCATCCCAGAAAGCTAATCACAGCCATTGATTCCTGCAAGAACAACTAAGAGAAACTGATCAGAAGTCTTGGATTATTAGTCAAGGGTATTGTGATGGGGTGAACTAGGCTCAGAGGCCCACCGCTGGAGGCCTCAGGGTGCTACCACCACTCCATCTCAGAGAGGAATTGAGTCCACCCAGTGACCTAGAGAGGCTGTGGGGTGGGGGAGAGAAGCAGCCAATGAGAGAGGCTACAGGGAGCAGCCAATCATGGCCCAAGAGGGTGATATAAAAGGAGCTGCAGAGCCAGAGTCAGGTAGTTGCTGTCTGGAGCTGAAGGAATGAGGACTGTGTTCCTGGCTGGCTGATGGAGCAGCAGTACCATGGACAGATCAGTTGCTGGCAAGAACCAGGGAGCAACAGGGAGCTCCTGGCTGGCTGCTGGGACTGAAGATAGAAGAACAGCTGGGGCCAGAAAGGTATGGTGCCATACCAGGATTGAGGGACTATTTGAGGTTAGCTCAGAAGGGGCTGCCAGACTGATTAAGGACTGAGCCCAGGGAGGGCTGCAGGAAGACAGTGTCTCCAGTGAGGAAGCCCTGGGGGGTCTGGCCCCATACCAGGGCCGGGACTATTTAAAGACTGAGCCCAGGGAGGGCTACAGAGATACCAATGGAGGGGTACTGGGATAGGCCCCTAGTGGACTGCATACAGCAGGAGGAGTCTGTTTTGTTTCACATACATATTGCATGTGAGACTTGGCCAGAGGACTGAGTTGTTGAAAACCTGCCTAAGAAACCACCTACTGAACTCACCACAGACTAAGAGAGTGAAGGCACGCGCACCTGGCCAGGGGGCACTCATGAGAAGTGGATGCCACCCCTTACAGGTATATTTTCAGCAGACCTCTAAGGAATAAACTGTCTAATTCAACAGGGGAAGTTGCATATCTCATTCTAACTTCCTCCATCCTCTGTTACTATATTACTCCGAACATTAAAACCCTATGAATACATTACCTGTTTCAGTAACAACTACATGAGAATTATCTTCTGGTTTGTTTTCATCATAAGGCTTTCCTGCTGTCACTGATGGAAAAAACTCTGAAAAAGAAGTTAAACAGATTAGAAAAATAGCAACCATAGAAAGAGGGTTATTACATATTGTAGCATCTGTTAAGTTTTTTACATTAAAACAGATTCATATTTGTTATCTGAACTGTTTCAGTATTGAATAAGTTATTGAAAGTAAATGTGTCTACAGAACTTTAGTGTGTTGTTAGGATTAAATATGGAATAGGAATTAAAAGCAGCAGTGTTTTGAACTACATCCATATATTTGCAACTACATCTGCAAATATTCCTCTCTGCAGGATTCTCTTTCAATATGTTCCATTACTAACACGTCTGTTTAAAAAAATAAAAAACTATATAACTTTCCTGGAGCCTGTAAATGATTCATGAGATTATGTCTTTGCCATTGCAACTCAAGCTAAAAGTTTTTTTAAAAAGTTTCTTACCATAATCTGTGTCTGTTCTGTCGCCTAGTTCTTTTTCTAGGACATTATCTGTTAAATCAATCGTTTGACAATGAAAGAGTAAGAGTAATAAAACAGATCTTTTACATTGTTTTACAGATAGTACCATAGCTCAAAACTATGCTCCCATGTTCATTAAAAAAACACAATTATTGCAGAGTTCTTTAACTTCATATTTCAACATTTGGCAAGCACCTTTCTGAAGAATGTTTGACACAAAACATTAAAGTTAAGGGTTGGTATCAGCCTACTTCTAGTCCATACTTCTGTACAAATCTAGATAAATAGGAATGCTGCAGTTTTGCCTTAAGCCCATTTTTTTTCCTGTGGAATCTACTAATTTATTGGATGAATAATTGAAACCCACCCTTTTCTTGTGTCAGATAATTTGAATATAGCTTTTTCTTAACATCTCACTTCTTCTCTTATAGTCAGAGGATCCTAGAACATACTAAAATGGGCAGTGATCTTGATAGTGTGGGCTAAAGAAGCCATTTCTTATTTCCAAGATGACTATCAAAAAATTAGCTGTAGAGCAATGAGAAGTATGAACCAGATGTTTTGACAGAAGATATATATAATATATATTTTTTTGCTACAGACATCCCTAAAATCAAAAAAAGATACAACAATGAACTATTAGAAATTGGGTGGTAAGGAAATGCAATCATTGCAGAAGAGGAGGTTAATATTCCATTTCTAATGAAAGATACCCAATTGGAAACTATAACTATAAAACATGCAGCAAAGGCCAGTTAGGATGTAGAAATGGGACAGTAGCATTATCTATGTCTAAAGGATTCCATAGATTATTGAAAGTATTCTGAATTGAGAGGATGATCACAGAAGTAGAATCTGTATGGTGATTTGGATACCATTCCCATGTTATAAGATTATGAACACCAGTAGTATTACTGGTCTTTAGCTCAAAACAGTAATGCTCAGAGTTCAAAGAGGTAATAAAATCTACTACAACAGTAACAATTACTTCAGCTTCTCAGATAAAAACTGGTTAATTGGAACATGGTTTGGAGAAAAATGTTAAAGTACTAGCAACTATTGCTTCTAAAAGTAGCTAATTGTGGAGCTTAAAAGGGTGGATTAATTTTTAATTTGATCTGAAAATCAAGATGCAGGAGGAGTTGGCTCAGAAAATAAATGTGATTACAGCTACTAATATATAATTAAGATCAACATCCTTTCAAGGTGAATGAGATTCAAACCCACAGCTAGTACTGTGACATTAAACACCATCAAGGGAGGTTCCACCATCCCACACTTGAAGATATTATTTAGAGAGAAAACAAAAAAATGCAATATGTCAATTAGGCTTGGAGGCTGGCTGAGTAAGATTTCCTAATGAATCACAGAGCCAAACTCACAGCATGAATTTTGATAGTTCCATTGTAAAGATGAAAAAACAAGACATATTTATGTACTTCAGAAACAGGAAGTTTGAGGAATGGAGATCAATTGGTTCTCCTACTCTGATTTTTCTAAATTTGTAAATCTCACTGAAATTGAAACAGTGACCCTAATCTGCAGGCAGACTGAGATTTACTGTCTGTAAGGTGTAAATGACATTTCAGTTTGTAATGTACACTTTTGTGGTTAGAGCCTGATTTTGTAAGAAGCAATTGGATGGGAATCTCTGCAGGTACAGATTAAACACTGAAACTCTGGTTCAGAGTGGGGTTTTACATGCAGCCTGGTTCTGATGAGGATGGTTTACAACCTGTTTGTTTTTTGTATGCAGTCTGGCTAAATTTATACTGGGATTTGTATGTTCTCTTTGTGGTCACAGTGGACAATTTAACACTCAGTAATGCTTTGAGTACCATAATCCTGGTAAGAAATATGGTGTTTGTCTACTGCCAAGCATGACCACTATAACTAAAAAAACGATTATAGCCTCAAATTCAAGCTTGCTTCCAATTTCCTTGTTCTGGCTGTCCAGTTCTAAGTCTCTTCAACTGAAATATGCAGGATCCAGAAAAGATTCCCATGTCATTTCTGTAGGTTAAGCCAAACTGAAAAATCCCTGGCCTCTTGTGCCCTCATCTGAACTGGTGTACCTGTGTGTCTAATTTTCTTCCTGTTGCGCTGGACCTCCCTGAATTCCATTTACCTGTATTCATTTTACAAATAGATTAAGTGACATTTCCAAGACATCACAGAGAGTCAGTAACAGAGCCAGAGGGCGAGAACTAGCATTACTCGAAAATGGTGAAAATATTTTGGCAACATTTCACATGAAAACATTGGCCAATTCATTTCACCCAGTTTTCAAGTTCTTTCAGTACAGTTTTCCACAAAATATTGAGGATCCCCAAATCCCTAACATTTTCTGCCAAAGCAGTGACTTTTCTGTTAATATATACCACGTGAAATCTGACTTTAGCTTTTTCTTACCTGGACTATACTTGCAGATAAAATTGTGCTTCATGTTGCATCTGTCGTCATTCCACTGGTAAAGGTAAGGCCCCCCAAGGCCAGGGTTTGCGGTTGGTTGATGATACATCACAACACAAGCTTCACTTCCACAGGAAGGCTCATCTGTATACCAATTTCTAGCAGTGCATATAAATCATAATGTTCAAACTCTTGCAGATAAAAGGCCCACCATATCATCTAATAGAACCATTCGCAAGCATCCAGAAATGCCATAATCTAGTGAAAGTTATAGTACATAAGCTCCATTGTCCCTTAAAGCAGAATAAGCTGCATTTCCCCCATCTCCTGCATGGAACAGAGTAGGGGTCTACTACCAGTCTTGCAGATCTTGGAGCATCTTCCTGCTGTCAATGAGCATCCATGCAGATGTTCCTTCCTTCCCTTCTGATGCCTGCTTTCCCTGCCACTTACCCACAGATGCCCTGCAGATTATGGCTCTTGAATGTTGCCATTTGTTCTACTGGTCTTTAGCTGAATCAGGAAATCTAATGGGGTTTTCAAAATCTGGGATGTGGGCAGAGTGAGTTACTCTAAACAGTCTGCACTAAGTTACGCAGCTGTTGGCCTTCTGGTTTGAGGGCCAGAATCCAGCAGAGTTTGGTTGCCATTTCCTCCCCACCCGCCTCCTTCCAACACCACAGAGCTGGAAGCTTGTGGAGCCCTTACTTCTATGAGGGTGGGAGCAGGGGCTGAGACAAGCATGCCGCAGAGACATCCTTCCACATCTCCAAGTGCATATCCATTGGCTCAGCCTCCTCATTGTGTGAAGAAGCAGCAGGGGCATGTTGTTAACCTCACTGACCAACTTTTCTATATGCTTCAATTCACAAAACATTTGACTTTTTTGGGTGCTGCACACACTGTTTCCCTCCATAAACCCTTTAAACTATAGGCAATCTCCCAGACTTTTACCTAAATGATGAAATGGTTCCATCAGTCCATTGGTAGAGCTCAGGGCAAGCACTCGATGTTGCTTGTCCCTCTCCGCTTCTCCACAATCCAATCCAGAAGTCACCATCAGAAATCCCAGAGCCCGACTTAGTGAGGTTTTGTAACATGTTTTCTATGAGCTTCTGTTCAGCTTCACTTTCCAGACTTAAAAGCACACCACCATCGATTTCACAGGCATGACGGGCCTCCTGAAAGCCAACACGTCTTGACAAGTCCTGGAAGTAGGCTATCTTGTAACAGGGATGCTTGATATCTCCATAACACACTTTTTGACCTTAAATACCATGACAAAGAAGATTAATTATATTTCTACTTGCCACTTGCTGAAGGAAGTCATGCTTTATTTTGATAGGGGCTCAGAAGCATTAACCCAATCTCCAATTTTAACACTGCTGGTGTCATGCACATCTTGGTTCCTGTCCTAAAATCGCTAAGCAGATGAAAGTCCCATCGAAACCATTGAGAATCCCTTTGACAACTATGAGAATTTTCTTTGTTTAAGGACTGCAGGGTTGGGCCCCTTCCTTAAAAGTAGTAGGTTTTTTTTTAAATGCTGTAGGTGGGACCAATCCCACTTCTATTGGCATGAATGGCAAAACTCCATTTGACTTTAATAGACACAAAATTAGGCACCAAATTTCCATTGTCAAAAGGAGGTCATGAGTTTCTTCAGTCAGTTATCTAATCCTGCTTGTTTGGATTCCCCAATATTTATAGTTTTACCCCTATCTCCAGGCATGTTCAATGCAGTCAATGGAAACTACGGATGGTACCTGAGACCATAACAATACATAGCCAAGTGTAGCAGGTGGTCCCCTGCTCCTGCCCTGAAGGGCTTAAAGCCAGCCCTGGGAGAGGGCTGAGGCCGGGAAGGCAGTAACAGTTGGGGCCATACCCCAATCAGGGCCAGCTGGTCCCTATAAGAGGCTGTGAGCCAGAAGCCCAAACAGTCTCCCTCTGCCTGTAGAGGGAGATGGGCCTAGCTGCAGGGAGCTAGAGACTGGATACCTGAGTGGAGCAGGGCTGGGAAAAGGCTGAGGAGCTGGGGAGCTCCAGCCTGGAAAGCCCCAGGCTGTGGCCTAGCAGTAGGCCAACAGGTACTGGGGGTTGCAGAGGGCAGCCCCGGGGTAGGCAAAGGCAGCAGGTCCAAACCCAACCTTGCCAGTGATGAGTGGGGCTAGACGATGATTGGCAGTAGCCTGGTACTGAGGCAAGGTGGGGATAGTGTTTGGAGGTTCCCCAGGGAGGGGAGACTCTGAGAGAAAGGGGTTACTGCCAGAGGGCAGCATCCCAGATAAAGGGGCACCTGGTCCGGGAGGGACACGGGGGCCAGAGGACAGGCGGATCACCACCCTGCAGAGGGCACTGTGAAGCTGGAATGAGCTAATTCCATGAGAGACCAGCAGAAGGCGCCGCAGGGGTGAGTCCACTCATCTACACCAAGCAGAACAATATAATCAAAATATTTTCAGAAAGCATCAAATCTAATGTGTTCACACAAACAAATATTTACTTAAACTTCAGTTGATAAATCTGTTTAAAGGATCAAACCAAATGCTCCAATGACTTTTTTTTTTATTTTTTTTTTAATGAAACTGCAAGGTAAAGAAAGTGAAACTGCACTTATTATATATTTACTTTCGTCCAAAAGCAGTTGAAATGTGTGCTTACCATACTGTATTTGCTATTGACCTCTTTTAGAACTTATGCTTTGAATCTAAAATGTCAAATGATTTGAATCAGAGCAAATCAGTGGTGTCATCTGTATATATAATGTGGTGAGTGCTGCTGAAGCCCACTGATGTTTAAAAATGTACCAGCTGTATGTATAGTGATCTTGATTTTTATCTTAAGTCTTTACGCAATTTCTTTTAGACTTCTTGTAGTTGGACTAACTAAAAGCCTCTTAAAAGAATAATTTTTTCTTTTCTATTCCAATTCCAACATAGAAAATATGCAAATTATAGTATTTTGTAAAGTTAACAAAGGCCTTACAGAAGTAATAAATTACTATAATTATCTAGACTGTTTGAACACAAGCAGAAAACAATTTTACCATTAAACCTGTAAAAATAAGTTGTTCATAAGCCATATTTGTTGAAGAGGAGCATAAATGATTATTTTTACTTGAAAAAATCCACCTCTTTTGTATACGTCAGTTTTTAACCATAATAAATGTTAACAGATCTAGGTAAACACCCCAGTGACTTTATATCTAAAAGTTTTATCCTATTTAGCTTGATAAATGTATACGTTTTTGTAATTAGGACACAGAAACATCATTATGCAACTTAAATTTAATTTTTCCCTAAATGTTTTTCCATACACAAAGTGTAATCATATTATTTCAATCAAAATGGCTTTTATGATATATTAAGAGAATGACAAAACAAGAAATAACAAAAGTAGGTCTTCATGAAAGAGTGAAAAGAACAGGAGTACTTGGGGCACCTTAGAGATTAACAAATTTATTTGAACATAAACTTTCGTGGGCTATAGCCCACAGAGTGAGTACACAGTGGGTCTGATTTTCCTCCATTAAGTTATTCTTAATTCACATAAATGTAGAATCAGGCATACTGTGTATGATTCCTCAGAAGCAGGTTATATTTGCAAACTGCATAGTAGCTGCTTCTCTCCATTTATAGACATATACAGCATAATTCCTGGAACTTCCAGCTAATAGCCAGAATTCATTAAGCAATAGTTAGTATGATCAAATCCATCTAGCTAAGTCCAAAGGTAACTCCCACTGCTACAGATTTTTCAATGAAAAACAAATGTGGCTCTTCTGTGTTGTAGGGATGACCCTTATATTTAGTTTGGCTACCTCTTTACATTATAAATTATTCTTATGACCTTTCTTGAAAAGCGCTAATACTTCCATTGTTTGAAGTAGGCCTTTGAAATTCAAAAGGGAGAAATCCCTCAGGTCACAGAAGTGCCTTTTCTTTGTCCAATGAAATTCTGTTCAGGTTTGGTGGTGGTATAAACTTTAGAAAAATCATCATTTCCCTTCTGTCACTTTTGTAGGCAGCAAAAGTGTGACAGCCTGCCAAAATAATAACCCAACATGAATACTCTAACCTAAGGCCAGGCTTACATCAGCTCCACATACTACACAGACAACCCTTCAAGAAGACAGCTTCCTCAAGAGTTGGGGGGCAGAAATTCTGATGAGACTTGCCCTGACAAAGGCTGCCAGATTCTGCACATGGATCCAGAGGTTCAGTCCCATCTCCTCTCCCAAGATAATAGCTTTTTCCTCCTACCTGCTAAAGAAATAAGTCCTGTAGTTCTAGCTGTGCTGCAGTGCTGAAGGTTCAGGGTTCAAACCCTGATAATGATGCACATTGAGGAGTTATAGATGTGCATAACAGAATTTGATTTTTACCCAGTTCTTTTTAAAAATTATTTTCCTTAAAAAAATGTAGTCAAAGAACATTATTAAGGTTGCAAAGTCAAGCATTCAAAAGTTAGGAAATGTGAACATTAAGATTGCCCTGTGCTATTTAACTTAACTTGTGTCATTTGTACACATGCATTATGATACAGCCTTTAATTATATAATCACATACTATTTTTTCCACTGGACCTCTGCCTCATTCAGTGCAAAAGATGGACCATGCACAGGAAATGAGACAGCTGTTGAATATTTTTATCCTCATCATTCAATGAGTAGCCCCTGCCTTATTTAATGCAAAACATCCCAAGACTGAAATAAATACTAAATTATTTAGGTTGCAAGAATCTTTATAATGGAAAATGTTAGGTGATCTAAATAGAGGGGTAAACCTATAAACTTGAATTGAAAAGTAAATATAGATTCTGAAGGTCATTTGCCCAGTGACTTCTTATTCTAACTTTCCAGTTAAATATTAGGGATTTATTCTCCTCTTGTTCTGTGCACCTGGCTCCCAAGAGGTAGGTCTGCATGGTGGGGACAGTCAGGTAGGTGAAACTGGCAGTGAAATGACTGTACCTAATAGGGCGAGGAATGTGGGTGAAGCCAAACAGAAACAACTAAGATGTCTGCACACCAATGCAAGGAGCCTGGGTAACAAAATGGAGGAACTAGAACTACTGGTACAGGAAGTAAAACCAGCTATTATAGAAATAATAGACACATGGTGGAATAGTAGGCCTGAATAGAATACAGGTATTGAAGGGTGTATGCTGTTCAGAAAAGACAGAAATAAAGATAAAGATGGTAGAGTAGCATTGAATATTAATGATAAGGTAGACTGTAAAGAAATCAGAAGTGATGGAATGGATGAAACAGACTCTGTTTGGGTCCCAATCACTTGGGGAAATAAGGTAAAAGAGGCTCTACTGGGATACTACTTAGACAAAGGAATTGCAATAGATCTAATCTGTTCAGCAAAGCAGTTGATAAAGATCCACATGGGAATTTATTAGTCAAACTGGAGAAAATGG
Organism: Mauremys mutica; assembly: GCF_020497125.1. Classification (NCBI taxonomy): domain Eukaryota; kingdom Metazoa; phylum Chordata; order Testudines; family Geoemydidae; genus Mauremys; species Mauremys mutica. Next base: position 189,422,355 of record NC_059072.1, on the reverse strand, counting down.
GGATTAACATCAGAATCTAAAGGTGGGTAAGGAACTAGTAAAGGGAAGGCCACAATGGGTCATACTGAAAGATGAACTGTCAGGCTGGAGGGAGGTTACTTGTGGAGTTCCTCAGGCATTGATCTTCAGACCAATCTTATTTAACATTTTCATCAATAACTGTGGCACAAAATGTGGGGATTTGCTAATAAAATTTGTGGATGATATCAAGTTGGGAGGTATTGTCAATATGGAGAAGGACCTGAATATCATACGGAAGAAGGAAGAATATCATACCAGAAGATTTGGATGATCTTGAAAACTGGAGTAGCAGAAATGCAAATAGTGGAAAGGTCATGCACTTAGGTACTAACCAGAAGAATTTTTGCTATATGTTGGGGACATGTCAGTTGGAAACTGCGGAGGAGGAGAAAGATCTGGGTGTATTGGTCTACCACAGAATGACTATCAGCTGCTCATGTGTTGCAGCCATGAAAAAGGCAAATGCAATCCAAGGATGCATCAGGCGAGGTATTTCCAGTAGAGCTAGGAATGTGTTATTACCATTATATAAGGCACTAGTGAGACCTCTTCTGGAACACTGTGTGCATTTGTGGTCTCCCATGTTTAAGACAGTGAATTCAGATGCAGAGAAGAGCTGCTAGGATGGTCAGAGGAATGGAAACCCTATCTTATGAGAGGGGATTTAAGGAGATTGTCTTATTTAGCCTAACAGAATGGAGGCTCGGGGGAGATATGATTGCTATCTATAAATACATCAAAAGAATCAACACCAGAGACTAAGAGGAATGATTTAAGTTAAGGACCAATGTTGTTACAAGAACTAATGGATATAAACTGGCCATCAAAGCTTAGGCTTGAAGTTAGACAACAGCTTCTAACCATCAGTGGAGGGAAGTTCTGGAAAAGCCTTCCAAGGAGAGTAGTGAGGGCAAAAAATCTCTCTTGTTTTAAGAGTGAGATTGATAAATTTATGGAGGGGGTGGTATGATAAGGTTGCCTACAATGGCATATGGCCCCTCCACTACTACTATTAGCAAATATCTCCAGTGGCCACAGATGATACAGTAGAGAGCGAGGACTCTGAGTTGCTACAGAGAAACCTTTCCAGGGTCTGGCAGGGTCTGGGTTTTGCCATATTTGGGGTCAGGAAGGAACTTTCCCCCCAGGTCACATTGAAAGAGAGGGTTTTTTCACCTTCCTCTGCAGATGGGGCATGGGCCACTTGCTGGTTTGAGCTAGAGTAAATGGTGAATTCTTTTTAACTTGAAATCTTTAAATCAAGATTTCAGGACCTCAGTATTTCAGCCAGAGGTTATGGGCCTACTGCAGCAGGGGTGGGTGAGACTCTGTGCAATGTGCAGGAAGTCAGATTAGAATGATGATCCCTTTTGGCCTTAAAGTCTGAGACCTTAAGAGATGTATTGGTGATGATAGATTACTGATGATCATGATTTCACGAGAGTTACTTCATCACCTAAGGTCAAATGCATTCCCCTTATCAAGCTGGAGCAGCCAGGCTTAGCACAATAGGGGATACTTCCTGAGGGCTGTGATGACTGTTCCCAGGCCATGGAAAAACAGTGGAGCCTCTCTGGAGATGCTACTTCAGCCTTTATTGCTGGTCCCCAGTTTGTGAAACCTAAGCGGATCCATATCGTGATGGATACACCGAACCTCTCCTCCCTCAAAGGCCACTGTACTGAGTTGCAGATTGAGCCCCCTTTGGAGCTGGTGTGCAAAATATAAAGAAATGTGCAGGCTCCTCAGACCTTTTCTGCGTGCAAAGTTTCACAGGTTTAACTAACCAAGAGTTTTCTAAACCCATTTAGTTAAACCCATGCAACCTCGTGTGTGGACACTCTTATACCAATTTTAAACCCTGTTTGTATTACTTTAGTCAATATGTGTCCACACTGGAGTATGCACTAGTTTAACTCATTCAGTTTTTAAAGTGACCTCTCCTTCATCTGATACCTTCCACAGCTGTGGCAAAAGGTATAGGTTTTGTTCCTTAGAATATCAGGCTAATAGCTATTCCCAAGGCACAATGTCTATAGAACACCACAGAGGAAACAGTCTGTGAATAGCTGTAAGTGGCATGTTTTGGGATCCAGCCCCTCATGTGCAAATGAAACACCTGAAATCAGATGGTATGTTCTGCAGAGAAGGTTGTGAAGTCCTCTGTGCTCTAGCTAAATTAGTTCCTGACGTTCAAGCAGTGACCTACTCTGAATCCTCTTCTTTTATGCTTCTGAAGAGGAGTTTCATCATCTTTGCTGCTGCAGCAGAAGTCATTCAATGTGCTAATGGAAATCTGGAATTGTGTATTAATGGCTGGTAAATCAGCTGACATTTTAGTGCCCTTCTCTGAGCATGCTGCGATGTCAGCTGCTTGAGTTTCATTTTTAGCAATTTTGTCTCTGTTATTCATCATCTACAAAGCAGAAATGATCTGACAGTGAAAAATGGTAGAGTGTACTGCACACAGTGTTGCAGACAAAATGGGTAGTAAAACGTTGACTATGAGCTGTTTAACCCTTTCGTAACAAGAACTTTAAAATGGGTAACAACCCACAATTAATTTAAAGTAATGTATTGGATAATTCTATGTCATATATTTAGGATCAGATTCTCCCACCATTATAATTCTTTAGTAGACCCTAATTTTGCAAGTAATTTCATTGGAATGATGGGGGCTACTGCAAAATAACATACTACTCTATCGGAATATAGGTGGCAGGATCAGGCCCTTATTACCTGAGGGCAAAATTCTGGACTGTGTTGCATGAATGATGGAAGAGGACACAAGACATCTCTTCCGTCCCCAACTGGGCACCTGGGTAGGGATAGGGCAGTATGCAGATCTTGTATTCCCTTGAACACTAGGCTGAATAATGCACCAGATAAGACCCCAATATGTGCTTTTTATTATTATTATATGACATGTTCAGCCATTTTGAGGTTATAGACAGGCCCCTGGCTTCTTACCATTAGGCAGCAGGTACTGTGTGCAGAAGAACAGAAACGTATACAATTCCTTTTATTGGAGTGTGTTACATCACCCCCCTCACCCCTGCTCCCTGAGCTATCCTGCCTTGTGCAGACAGAATAGCTCAAAACATTCCATTCTTACTAACCCTACACCACTGAGAGGAGGATTTTGGCCTTATTTTTTCCCCCAATAATCTTTTTTTTTTTTTCATCCTACATGCTTGTGAAACAGACATTGTTCTACTGAAACTTGCTTTACAAATCAAATATCCTTAGCCCTATTATTAACACCTTCCATTCTTAAAACTGGAACCCTTTGAAAAACATCCAGTTTATATATCCAACACTTACATTATTCACTTTTTGTACTTTATTCAAACTGAACTATTGCAAAAAAGCTAGTCATTTTCCTATCCTGGCAGTCACGTACCAGCACAATGATGTGATATTTTGATGACAAACACCAATCAGAAAAAAACCACAGTTGTCATCTGAATATTTTAAATGTAATTAAAAAAATTCTACCAATATTAATATCAGCAAAGCAATTCTCTGAAAGAAAAAAAACAGGAAACAAAGACAATAATTCAGTAGAGCTTTTATATATTTAGGTTCCAAGAGGTCAATTAATTTCGTATTGGCATAGTAATGCATTATTAAATGGGAATACTAAATGCTTTTAAGTCTGCACTTATAAGTAACTTTTGCCAAAATTTTGCTGAGAACCAGGATCGTCAATCAGAACTGCACCGCTTGAAGAATTGTAGCCAAGGCTTTCAGAAGTGTTCAGTGATTTGGGGTGCATTTAATTTGTAGATGCTTAACTTACAACACATTAAAGGGCCTGATTTCTAGAGGGTAGGGGATCAGCAGTTTCTGAAACAAGGCACCTTTTAGATGTCTCAAGGTGGGTACCCAAAATTACTTGTCACTTTTGGAAATCTTGGACAGTCTTTGCTTGGAGTGTCACTATTTACTAATCCACTGCCTGTGGCTATGGATGTTCAGAGGGATTCTCCCAGGAAATGCACACTATAACAAAAGCTCTGATATCATTTCAGTGAATGGTGTGCTCCCTTTCCTTTGAGCCCAACCCTCACCTCATCCTCCCTTCCTCCATTAGCACTCACAAGGGTATTAGCAGGAAGCAGTGTCTTAATTCCCTCTCCCTCCCATATTGTGCAGTCACATAGGACCTACCATGACATAGTCCCTGGGTCATTTTAAAAAAAACCTATTTAGTAAAAATTGAATTGTTGCAAAGGAAAACTGGATACTTAATACCTGTTGGACTGTCCCCACCAAATTTAGCCTTAAGAATTCAGTGTTATACCAGACAGTAGCAATGCTCTATCAGAAATAAAGTCTCTTAGTATCATATGATCAGATGATGTCATTACTAGCTTGGACCTCACTTGAATTAGCTCATATTGCTTGTATGAAGTTTTGTCTTGTGGGAAATTATACTTTGTTCCCACTCACCTCCTTAGCTATTTTAAAGGAGGTGTGGGTTTTCATTAACTGAATTCTTTCTGTTCTAATTTCCTCCCACTTGATATGAAGCTTATACTGTTCAGCTGCCCCCTTCTTTCAGCTTGTTCACTGCTATTGCTTGTCAACATTCTAGCATATCATTTTAATTCCTTGAGGAAATTTCCTTCTGGGTGACTTTAATAGGTAACATCTTTTTATCAGAAACTTCTTTTGCTTTCACTCTTCTTGTTTCCTCCCCAACTCAGAGATGGCACTGCTTTGGCCATCATTCCCCTTCCCCCGCCGCCCAAATCCTGTGCTCTTTCTTGCCTTATCAATTTCTTCTTTCCTCTCCTCTCCCCTTCTCGCTCCCTTCTTGTTCTTCCCACTAACTCACTTGACGGAACCTCTTGTCTTCAACTCAGTTCCTATACTCTGATTCTTTTTCTCATTTAAAGTCCCTAGCATCTTACTTTAATTTAACATCTCGACTTTTTCTTTCATTGAGCTCTGATATTTTCCATTGGCTCTAGTGCTCCTCTTACATCTGAGTTCTTACTTTCTCTTGTCTGTTGGCTCGGTAGTACCTCTGTTGTTAAATTCAGTGAGCTGATCATCCTGAGTGAGCACCTGGGTGAAAAACCCTGGGTGAAAAACTAACATGCTTTTAAATCTGCCTTATCATCCTTTCCAGCTGGGCTATTTGCAGTCTTTTATCCAAGGCCTAATTACTCTAGTTATTCACATAAGCGTTTTGCTTCATCCTTTGCCCCCTCAACCACCCAACTTCTTCCACATCCTCAATACATTTCACCTCTTATCACTTTACCTGATGTTTGGTGAGCAAAGTTGCTCTTGTTTGCAAAGACTTTGGTCCTTCTCTTGCTCCTTTCCTAACCTCCATCTGCATCTCTCGTTACTTTCCCTCCATCCTTGGGACTGAAATTGTAATATCGAAACCTTACATCATAAAAAACAAAACAAACAAAAGCCCTACATACACATAGTCCATAATAAACAGTATATGCTCTGGGCAGTTTGAAGAGATTTGGTTATACAATACAATAGTTATGTGCATTTGTAAATATTCCACAGTGCATCTGCCATGGGAAATTATGTGCTAGCATTAAACAAAAGCACATGCCCTTTTCACTCTCCCCAGAAGGTAACTATGGAGGATGTAACCGCAGACTCTAGGGATCATGTGACTATAGTTTGGGAGCGGGACTATATAAAGCCACAGGATGCAGATACTTCAAGGAGCTGTCAGAATTACTCTGGGTCTCTCTATTCAGGAGTGGAAGATTAGGGTCAAGGCAAGACCTGTGAGGGGATGTTCCTCTTCATCAAGAGGGCTGGAGAAAGAGCAAGGAGAGGCTAGCTGCCAGAAAGGCCCTGGGAGGGAGCCTAATGAGAGTCAGGGGACAGAAAAATCTAGAGAGGGATGAAGCTGGCACCAGTCCTTGTTTAAGAGCCCTAGGCTGGGACATCTGAATAGGATGGAAGGAAACTCCCCCACCATCTCTGCATCAGAGTGAAGACCTGGGGAAAGGTGGAGGTTACTGAGCCAGAGGCGATCCAGGGAAGAGGGGCTTTTGCTTTGGTTGGAGGAACAGAAGCACCAAAAGTCACAGGAAAATTGAGGTATGAATTATTTTACGGTCAGGGAGCCTATATTATCAGAAGAGAATCAGAGGCACAACAGGGAAACTGAGGTAAGAATATACAGACTGATGCCAGAAAGATAAGAATCTGTTACAGATCCCAGCTGAGACCAGGGCCCATTGCACCAGGCAGTGTACATCCACTTAGTGAAGGATAATCCCTGCCTCAAAGTGTTTACAATCTAAATAGACACGTCAAAATTATTACCCCTATTTGACAAATGGGAAACTGAAGCACAGAGAGATTAAGTGATTTAGCCAAGATGACACAGGAAGTCTGGCAGACCTGGGAATTAAATCCAGATTTCTTAGTGGATAAAGCTCTGAATTGCAACTCAAGTCTGTGTCCTTTTGCACTTTTCCCTGTGACCACTTCATTTTAATTCTTTTGACAACTGTTGAATGTGGAGAGGTGCAAAGAAGCTAAAATAGTCTATTTTAACTCCATTGAACCCCTCCATATTATATACAAATGCTGGCAAAAGACTTCTATAAAATTCATAATCGCTCCCTTAAAATTAAACACCAACAATGTGTTACCCCTTATAAATGCAGAGGCTAATTTGGGTGCAGATAAAACATCACAGTCAGGAAGACTATTTTCACACTGTATAATGAATAATGATTTCTCTGCCCTAAAACATGGACAGAATGGGTATATGAATCTATTTTTTTTTTTTTTAGTTTGAATGCATTAGAATAATAGAATATCTGGGTTGGAAGGGACCTCAGGAGGTCATCTAGTCCAACTCCCTGCTCAAAGCAGGACCAATTCCCAACTAAATCATCCCAGCCAGGGCTTTGTCAAGCCTGACCTTAAAAACCTCTAAGGAAAGAGATTCAACCACCTCCCTAGGTAACCCATTCCAGTGCTTCACCACCCTCCTAGTGAAAATATTTTTCCTAATAGCCATCCTAAACCTCCCCCACTGCAACTTGAGACTGAGGGATGTGCTGGCCGCCGCTTCCCGCAGCCCCCATTGGCCTGGAGCAGCAAACTGCAGCCAGCGGGAGCCATGATCGGCCAAACTTGTGGATGTGGCAGGTAAACAAACCGGCCCAGCCCGCCAGTGTGCTTACTCTGCCGAGCCACGTGCCAAAGGTTGCCGATCCCTGATCTAAATCATTTGAGAAGTTATTCTGGCTTTACAGGTTTTTAATTTTCAAATTGAAACCTAGCACATATGTTTGAGTGGAAGACTTTGGTTAAGTTCATATGAAAGGCATACATTTTCTGTACTGACGGTGAATTTCATTTACTTCAGCTATATTATCTATTCGGGGGGGGGGAAAACAATGAGTGGTTTTTAATTTTAAAAATTGTGGACAATGCAATGATTATTAAAGTGAATGAGTAATTGTATTGGCTAGAGCTGACTAGGCATAACCGAGTCAGATTTTGTGAAAGCTATCCCAACAATGGTCTGAATTATTACCAAAATAGGATTCCCCTAGAGGTCTTCAGAAGTGAGAGGCTAGTATATTAACTTACTACACCAGAAGAAATAGCATTTTAATAGAAACTACCCCTAGTATTCCCCAGTGTCCTTAAGATCGTATCTCATTACAGTGTAAACTCCTAGGGGCAGGGACTACCTCTGTTTGTACAGCACCTAGCATAATAGGGCTACTGTACTATAAAATAAGTGCCTTTGCTTACTGACAAGGAAAAATGCTTTCTTTGCAACTTCTAAATACTATCATATCTTTAAAATCAGTCCCTTTATGAGTAGTGAAACGTTAGTTTGCATTAGTCATTTTTGAAAGTTTTAACCCTTTTTTATGGTTTATTGATGGGATCCCATAGAATTAGCCATGTGGCAGAATTCATTGTCTGATCACATAAAACAGCAAGTGACCGTTTTGGTCAGAATTTAAGCACTTTTTTGACTTTGAAGGATGTGCATTGTGTGTATTAAGGCAACTGTCCATTTGACTAGCCATAGGCTAATACTTTTTTATAGCCTTAAAAAAAAGGCCTGCTTTTGTGCTACTATCATATGTGATAAGATATAGGAAATATAGACGTTGTATGAAAAGGATAAAAAAAAGACCATTATTAATAGGCTCTAACGCGAAAGATTAAGATACATATACCATCCAAATACTGTATCAGTCTATGGAAAGGACCAGAAATGCCGCTATATCATTTTCAAGAATCTCAGATATTTTGCAGGTGATGTAGTACTGAGTAGGTTAGTGAATTTAGCATGAATTGAACATTAACAAATACAATCCTGTACAGAAGGATTGAGGAGACAATTAGAAAATTTGCACTATAATACTGTGAAATCATATTATTTTTATTATATTAGCACCTAGACCAGTGGTTCTCAACTTATTACACATTGTGTGTTGCATATGCAGTGGCAGCCCAGACCCCAAGCCCGAACCTCCACTGCACAGGGCCAGCTGGCTGCCAGCCTTGGGCATCTGCCCCAGACCCTGTGGGGCTGGCTGGCTGCCCAGACCCCCACCATGCAGGGCAGACTCAGCCCTCAGAGCTTGCTAATTGGGCCTGCCCCGGACCCCCACCACATGGCTGCCCCAGCCCTCAGAGCTTGCAGGGCTGCCCAGCTGCCCCAGCCCTGGACTCTGCGGGGCTGGCTGGCAGCCCTGAGGTGGGGGAGTAGGCGGAGCTGGGCAGCTGATCCAGACTCCCACTGCGCGGCTGCCCCAGACCACGGAGTACATGGGACCAGCCAGGAGCCCTGGACCGCCATTATACAGGGCTGGCCAGATGTCCTAACCCCAGTCCCCTGCCGTGCGGCTGCCCCAGACCTCACAGCTTACTGGACTGGGTGGCTGTCCCAGACCCTTGGCCCCTGACCCCCCGTGGCTGGCTGGGAGTTCTAGACCCCTGACCCCATGGGGCCAGCCAGGAGCCCCCGACCCCGCAGGCCCAGCTGGCAGCCAAAACCCCATGAGGCAGCCCGGACCCCTCTACGCCAGGAACCTGGAGACCCCGGCCTTTAGCACACAGCTGAGCTGAGCCGCAGATGTGTGCTAATTGGGCCGCATGTGGCCTGCGGGCCGCGGGTTGAGACCTGCTGACCTAGAGACTCCAACCAAGATCAAAGCTCCGTTGTTATAGGTACTGGACATACTAAGACAGTCCCTGCCCCCAAAGACTTTACAATCCAAATAGACAAGACAGTGAAAGGTGGGGGAAAGAAGTATTGTTTTCCAGATTGGAAATTAGGGCACAGAAAATGTAAGTGACTTGTCCAGGGTCTCAGGGGAAAACTATGGCAGAGCCTGGAATTGAATGCACTTAACCACTGCCTTAACCACAGACCATACTTCCTCTCTAGCATGATTTTTCCCCATGAAATATTCACTAGCTCAAAGAAATTTGTTCCACTAATTTAGGTATGAAATGTCAGAAAATATTGTAACATAGGCATACAGCGTGGAATGAAGTAAAGAGACATGCATATAAATCTAAACCTTTCTTTATTTAATAATGTTAATCAAAGTACCTTCTTGTTGAATTTCAAATTAGAAAACATTTGTAGCTGTACTACTGTGGAAAGATGACTTGATGTGGTAACTTCTCATAGGGCTTTCATATGTTTTCCTTTGCCTACTAATTAGTGACATTGGCCTGGTCTACACTAGGACTTTAAATCGAATTTAGCAGCGTTAATTCGAATTAACCGCTCAACCGTCCACACCAGGAAGCCGTTTAATTTGACCTAGAGGGCTCTTTAGTTCGAATTCAGTACTCCACCCCGACAAGGGGAGTAGCGCTAAATTCGACATGGCTATCTCGAATTAGGCTAGGTGTGGATGCAAATTGAACTTAGTAGCTCCAGGAGCTATCCCACAGTGCACCACTCTGTTGACGCTCTGGACAGCAGTCCGAGCTTGGATTCTCTAACCAGCCACACAGGAAACGACCCGGGAAAATTTGAATTCCTTTTCCTGTCTGGGCACTTTGAATCTGATGTCCTGGTTGGACATCGGGGCGAGCTCAGCAGCACCTGCAACGATGCAGAGCTCTCCAGCAGAGGAGTCCATGCAATCCCAGAATAGAAAGAGGTCCCCAGCATGGACTGACCGGGAAGTCTCGGATCTGATTGCTGTGTGGGGCGATGAGTCTGTGCTTTCGGAGCTGCGCTCCAACAAACGGAATGCAAAGACCTACGAGAAGGTCTCCAAAGCCATGGCACTCAGAGGATACAACCGGGATACAACGCAGTGCCGCGTGAAAATCAAGGACCTGAAACAAGGCTACAAAAAAGTCAGAGCGGCAAACGGCCGCTCCAGAGCCCAGCCCCAGACATGCCGCTTCTACGAGGCACTGCATGCCATTCTAGGTGGGTCTGCCACCACTGCCCCACCAGTGACCGTGGACTCTGAGTATGGGATAGTGTCGACGGGCAGTTCCTCGGCGATGTTCGCCGATGGGGAAGATGAGGAAGGGTTTGTGGAGGACGACACAGGCGACAGCGCTTACAATACCGCTTTCCCCGACAGCCAGGATCTCTTCATCACCCTCACAGAGATCCCCTACCAACCCTCCCCGGCCGTTAACCCGGACTCAGAATCAGGGGAAGGATCAGTCGGTAAGTGCTATAAACATGGAAACATTTATTTTTTTAAAAACAGGAATAAAAATATATAAAAACTATATAAAAACTTTTCCATATAAAACTATATAAAAAAAAGGTCCACACATATAGGGATGGAACAGAAATCCTCCTGGGACACTTCCACGAAGCTCTCGGACAGGAGCTCGAAAAGCCTCCGCAGGAGGTTCCTGGGGAGAGGTGCCTTATTTGGTGCTCCGTGGAAGCACAGTCTTCCGTGCCAGGCCATCCTAATGTACAGCGGAATCATTGCCTCCACCAGCATGGCAGCATACGGTCCTGGTCTGTGCAGGGATTCTAGCAGCATCCCCTCTCTCTCTCTCTCTCTCCCTCCGAGTGACCCGCCTCAGGGTGATCTCGTTCGGCGACTGCTGCATCTAATTAGGGCAATTAGTGTACTGTTACTATTGTGAATGCTTGACTTTTACTTTGCATAGCAATGACCTTCGTTTAACAGCCACGTGTTGGAGGCCGCAGAGGAAAAGCATACAGTGATCTTTCCCGGGCACAGCCGCGAGTGGCTGGAACAAGGTCAGACTTTATGCTTTCCAGATTGCCTTCAGCAGGAGGGCACAGCTATCCATTAACTGTTAAGCAGCCTATAGTGTATGGCTTACCAGGCCTGGCTGCTACACGGATTCAGCTGTACCGCCCCGCTTGTCCAATCTCCTGTGCAAGACCGCAGCCAATGAAAGCGTATTCTGAAATCTCGAACTTGTCCTTAGAGCTTGTGAGACTAGGTGCCCTGTATGGTCTTGTTCACAGAAACTGACTAGACTGCGTTCAGTGTTCGCAAATATGTATCTTTTCAAGGAAATCACTTCCTTTTTCCCATCACACAGCTGCGGGTCTTTCACAAACTGCCCCAGCATCCCCCTCACAGAGGCTGGCGCAGATTAGGCAGCGAAAGAAAAAGACTAGGGACGACATGTTCTCGGAACTGATGGCTTGCTCCAGAGCCGAGGCGGCCGAGCAGAGACAGTGGAGGGAGACCCTATGTCAGCACCAGCGCTCACACAGCGAATGGGAGGACAGGTGGCGGCAGGAAGACCAGCAGGCGACTCAAACGCTGCTTGGGCTAATGAGGGAGCAAACGGACACGCTCCGGCGCCTTGTAGATGTTCTGCAGGACCGCAGGCAGGAGCAGAGAGCCCCCCTGAACTGTATCTGCAACCGCCTTCCCCCGCCACAAAGTCCTGTCCCCCCTCACCCAAAATCACAAGAAGGAGGGGCGCTAGGGGCCGTGAAAACTGTCACTCCACCCCAGCAGAGCGCTCATGTACCAAACAGCTCTCATGGCATACATTTTGAGAAGTGCTTCCCTTCCTGGATCACCCAGTCCCAATCCAAGTTTCATCCCCCCACTGTGTAGTTGAGTATTAAGAGTAGTTTGTTGTTATTCACTGTTTCCGTCACGTTTTCCTTGTCAGAAGACTTTGTGTGAAGGGGGAGGAGGGGTTTTTTAATTGCATAGGACAGCCTCCATTACCAGGGTACAGACTTGGGGGCAGGATCAACAGCAGGACACACACAGACTGCAGTCACTAGGCACTAGGCTCATTCTGGGAGGTGAATGCTGCCCCGGGTCAGTCTGTGAGGTGTATGCTGCCCCAGGGTCCTAGCGCCTGCCATCCACAAATGGCAAGGCAGGCTGCCCTTACCATGCCCTTCCACCCTAGCCACGAGCCTCTCCGATGCCCTGAGCCCCAGCAAGAGCCCTCATCCACGGACACATACTCACCCTTCCCACACACCCCTCACCCCTTCCTACGCCCCAGCCCAGAGCCTGCATCCAAACTCCGTCCCAAAGACGGCACCCCTCACCCCTTCCTGCAAACCCACCCCTTCCTGCACACCCACCTGCAACTGTCCTCCCCCCAGAGACCGCTGTAGGAGCAGGAGCCTGTCATTCTTCTAGTGTAGAAGCGGTCTGTACATCAGTGCACACCGTACCCACCACAGTCCGCGTCCATGTTTCAACCCTTGAACAGGAATTCATAATTAAAGAAAACTTTATTAATAATCAGTGTTCCATTAAAGTTATTTTAAAACGTGTGTTGGAAGGGGGGAAACCTGGAGAACGGGGTATGTAACCGCAGATCGAAGTCAACAGTCACTGAAACAGGCTCAGGTTCAGCTTCTCTGTAAATCAACTGGAGAGTCATAGGTTCCTCGGAGAGCAGGGTAACCTATCTTTCAAAGCCTCCCGGATGCTCAGCGCTTCCCGCTGGGATCTTCTATCGGCACGGCTGTCTGGCTGAGCGTAATCAGCAGCCAGGCGATTGGCCTCAACCTCCCATCCCGCCATAAAGGTCTCCCCCTTGCTCTCACAGAGATTGTGGAGCACACAGCAAGCAGCAATAACAACGGGGATATTTTTTTCGCTGAGGTCCGAGCGAGTCAGTAAGCTCTGCCATCTCCCCTTGAGACGTCCGAAAGCACACTCCACCACCATTCTGCACTTGCTCAGCCGGTAGTTGAAGAGTTCCTTCTCACTGTCCAAGGCGCCTGTATAGGGCTTCATGAGCCAGGGCATTAGCGGGTAGGCTGGGTCCCTGAGGATCACTGTAGGCATCTGCACATCCCCAACCGTTATTTTGTGGTCCGGGAAGAAACTACCTGCCTGGAGGCGTTTAAACAGACCAGAGTTCCTGAACACACGCGCGTCATGAACCTTGCCCGGCCATCCGACGTAGATGTTGGTAAAACGTCCCCTATGGTCCACCAGTGCTTGCAGCACCATAGAAAAGTAGCCCTTTCGGTTAATGTACTCGCTGGCCTGGTGGGCCGGTCCCAGGATAGGGATGTGAGTGCCATCTATAGCCCCACCGCAGTTTGGGAATCCCATCGCGCCAAAGCCATCTATGACGACCTGGACGTTTCCCAGGGTCACCACCTTTGAGAACAGTTGCTCAACGATTGCGTGGGCTACTTGAATCACAGCAAGCCCTACGGTAGATTTGCCCATGCCAAAGTGGTTCGCTACTGACCGGTAGCTGTCTGGCGTTGCAAGTTTCCAGAGGGCTATGGCCACTCGCTTCTGCACAGTCAGGGCTGCTCGCATCCGGGTGTCCTGGCGCTTCAGGGCAGGGGACAGCAAGTCACAGAGTTCAAGGAAAGTGCCCTTACGCATCCTGAAGTTTCACAGCCACTGTGATTCATCCCAGACCTGCAGCAAAATGCGGTCCCACCAGTCTGTGCTTGTTTCCCGGGCCCAGAATCGCCGTTCCACACCATGAACTTGACCCATTGCCACCATGATCTCCACTGCGCGGCGTACCCTGCTTTGTGAGAGGTCTGCGCCATTCTGTGACTTCCTGTCCTCACCGCGCTGCCGGAGCCTCCTCGCCCGATTTCTCAGCAGCTGACTGTGGAAGAGGTGGACGATAAGGTGCGAGGAGTTGACAACGGCCATAAGTGCAGCGATGATCGCAGCGGGCTCCATGCTCGCAGTGCTGTGGCGTCTGAGCTGTAACCGACCAGAGAAGGGCGCGAACAGATTTCCCGATGGCGCTTTCAAGGAGAGAGGGCGGGAGTGACGGTTGAATGATGACAGTTACCCAAAACCACCCTCGACACATTTTTTCCCCCAGCAGGCATTGGGGGCTCTACCCAGCATTCCGATGGGCAGCGGGGACTGCGGGAACTGTGGGATAGCTTCCCACAGTGCACCGCTTCCAAAGTCGACGCTGGCCCTGTTATTGTGGACTCAGACAGTCGAATTAGTGTATTTAGTGTGGATACACAAATTCGACTTCATAAGGTCGATTCCACAAATTCGAATTAAGTAGATTCGAAATAGTCTTGTAGTGTAGACGTACCCATTGTCATTTAAAATCTTGTGCTATTGAGATCTTATATTATTATGCAAAAAGAACAGGAGTACTTGTGGCACCTTAAAGACTAACAAATTTATTTTAGCATGAGCTTTCGTGAGCTGCAGCTCACGAAAGCTCATGCTAAAATAAATTTGTTAGTCTTTAAGGTGCCACAAGTACTCCTGTTCTTTTTGCGGATACAGACTAACACGGCTGCTACTCTGAAACCTTATATTATTATGACATTGTTTGTTTATTACAGCAGAAAACATGTTGACCAGCAGAGATTCTGATACACTAAATCATGTGAAGGGGAAATATTAATTAAAATGATCACAAAAGGTGAAATTTACCCCTGTACAGGAATCAATAGAGGTTTAAGTGGGACTTAGTCATGCATAGGCCTGGTGCTGGCCTTCTGCACAGAGATGAATTTCATCCACTGTTCCCATTTTACAGACACTTACTATTAAGTGTTGTGCTTACTATCAGAAGTCCCAGTTGCTCACAAGAAAGTGATTGAAGGATAAGACCCTAGGTCAGAGCATTCATGATAGAAGGGTCCCACTACCTGTGCCCTAGTGTGAGATCCCATACTGCCAGTATTTTTCAGCAGTTGCCATATATGCCCTAACATGAAACTTGCATTAACTGTTGCTGATGCAGTTGGCATGGTGCAAGAGTTTCCATAATAGGCCAGTTTCCCCAGCTATTTATAACATGAATATAAAGGCTTCTTTTTGGACTGAAACTTGACATAGGGATCTCAAATTAGTTTGGCTAAGTTTAAAGATGAATGAAAAATATTTGTGGCTTCAGATTCTTTTTCTTTTCTTTTCAACTCGTAGCAGTCAACAAGGGCTCCAGTTTAAAGCACACAATTTATCTAATCCATCAACCCATGTGATTTAGCACATTTGGGATTGGGCAGGGGAGGGAGGTGTCATTAAAAAAAATGCATCATGCAAACAGCTAAAGAACTGAGTTTTCAAAGACATGTGCACAATGACCAGTCTTTCTGAAGGATTTTTAGAACACATTAATTATTGTAAGTATTATACATCAAACATATTAATACATCAGGACCACAGTCCCTCCTCAGTGAGATTGTATCACCAGACCAGTGGAAAACAAAGTATCTCCTCTGAATCAGCAGTGAGCTTTCCCCTGCCTTAGATGAACTCCTTGGTGTCATAGCATAGCCAGCTTTATGTCACTCTTCTACAATACCTTATGCAGAAGATTGGGGGAAACATGGCTTGGGCATATTGTGACCTTGCAATCCTCAGCTGCCATAACCCCTTGGGAGCTACCACAGGTACCATGAGTTATAGCAGCCCTTAGGCTACTCAGTATTGCCCACCCCCCAACATTCAAAAATCATGAGTCTGACCCCAAAAATCTTGAGATTGGCTCAAAATTCTTTGCCTTCTGTTTGTTGAGACTTAAGGGGTTACATTTTCATGTTTTGCTTTTCTCTGTTACCATGAGAGCTAAAAACTTACTTACAAATACTGAAATCTGTGATTCCCATGTAATAACATGACTCCAGGAATGTGGGCTTTAAGAAATAAAACCCAGATATCATGAGATGCATGACAGAATTGTTGGCAATGCTCTGGCTTCCACTGGGGGCTGAACCAGGCCCAGGGATGGGGGAGGCACAAAGGTGGCCTAAAGCCAGCCTTTTCCCCACTCGAGCCTTAACTCAAGATCACCATATTCCTTCAGATCTAGATGAGCCTACTGTATCCAGGGGAGCAAGAGGGCAGGAGGAGGGATAAAGGGAAAGGGATAGAGGGATGCGGTGGGGCCTCTGCCCCGCACTGCCAGAACGAGAGTCAAAGCAGCCCCAGGGAGGCTGCACAAGAGACAGCCAATTAAGAAGATTTAGAGAGAAGGCCAATCAGGGCCAGGCTGGGCCATATAAGAAGAGAGCAGCGGCAATTACTCCCTGGAGTTCGAGGAGGGAGGACTGGCTGCCTTGAAGGAGGGAGAAGAGACAGCACCATGGTCCGAAGTGTGCTGGGTGGGATCAGGGGAGCATGAGTGAGCTCCCGGCTGACCGCTGCCAGACTGAGGCCCTGATACAAGGGCGGAGAAGGTGCTAGGGCTATGGGGAAGTGGCCCAGAGAAACAGATGGTGGGTGTTGGTGTTCATACAGCGCATGGCTGATGGCTAGAGGGTCCCTGGACCGGGACCCAGAGTAGTGGGCGGGCCCAGTTCCCCCCCCCCGCCCTCTTTGGCCCTACTTGCCATGAGGGGAGTGGGTAGACCCTGGACTGCAGCCTGCCACTGAGGCAAGTGGCTGGACAGAGGACTGCCAGCCCCCCAGAAGTGGAGGGAGAGAATGGAGTGGGGCACAACAAGAGGGCTGTGTCCAGCAGAGGATACCATGGTCCTGAGAGCAACATAGGTCCTCATGACAGAAGCGATAGTGGTGAGATGCCACTAAATGAAGGTGCACTGGTGATCCAGAGCTAATTCCCAGGATGGCCAGCAATAGGCACCACAGTGGTGAGTCGTGCCCCATCACATGTGGTGGAGAATGCAGGAAAACAAGGGGAAGATACAAGGGGAAGATAGAGGACTGTGGGGACTATTGCCTGGTATAGACGTTTGAGAGACTAAGGGACGCATAAGGTGGAGAAAATGGAGTCAGAGGCTTTCTTTGTGGTGAGCTCTGGGCCTTCCCAAACTGGACTCCAAAGTTGGTGCCCCCATGGAAAGGGGCAGACAAGCATCAAGGGCAGCGTCCAATCCTGGTACAGCAGGTGCTCACATCCCAGCAGAGACAATGGGAGGCACAGGAATACCTGCAGACCTGTATACCCAGACTAGTAAAGCAGCAGCTGTACCTGTTTAAGTCGCTGTGAGGAGGAGTCCGAAAGAATCGCAGGGAGTGAGAAGGGAATTCAGGCACCAGGACCAGGAGGCCGGGAGAATGTTTCACTTGTGGGCGGCAGGGACATTTTAAGAGCGAGTGCCCCTGCCGGAGAGAGGAACAGAGACCCCATCCAGGGAATGGAAGGGAGAAAGAGCCCAGGAGAGTCCCCCCTGTGAGGAGAACAGTGAGGCAATGGGCATGATGGGCCTGTGAGCAACAGGGGCACCTGAAAAGGGAGTGCCCCACCCATAATTGCAGGGCCCAGGCTAGCCCAGAGTATGGGGCTGAGCCAGAGAAGGACTATAGGAGGGCCATGACTATAGGGAGGCAAAGAAGGTGCTTCCAGTGCCATAAGGAGGGACATATAAAAAGGCATTGCCCCCTGAAGAGAAGGAGGGGAACACCTGAGAGCCAGGCTTGGTTGGAGACAGTCCAAAGCGAGGGGGCAGTGAGGACTGACGACCTGGCAGAAAGCCATCTCTCACACTCAGCAGAGGAGGTAGGGAGGTGATGGATAGGATGAGTGGGACAGAGCAGACCCAGACAAACAGAGGAACCCATACAGGAGCAAGACAGGCTACAGTGGGGATCCAGACCCTGGAAGAGGAAAGCAGGTTGCTCCTCTTGGTAGAGAGCCTGAGGCAGGAAAGGGACAGCCTGCAGGCCAAGCTACAAGGGAACCTGGGAAGGTAGAGAGACACACACACACACCCCAGCTGTGTGTGGTCTTAAGTGGGAGTGTGCGTGGTGGAGTGTCTGTCCCACACTGGCAGAAGCAGCACTGTGGAGGCTGCACAGGAGACAGCAAATCAGGAAGGTTTAGAGAGACTGCCAATCAGGGCCAGGCTGGGCCATATGAGAAGGGCTGATGAACAGAGCAGCGGCAGTCACTCCCTGGAGTTCAAGGAGAGAGGACTGGCTGCCCTGAAGGAGGGAGAAGAGACAGCACCATGGTCCGAGCAGTGCTGGGTGGGGTCAGAGGAGCATGAGTGAGCTCCCAGCTGACCACTGCCAGACTGAGACCCCGAGACAAGGGCAGAGAAGGTGCTAGGGCTGCAGGGAAGTGGCCCAGGGAAACAGACAGCAAGGGTTGGAGGTGACGCAGCACGTGACTGCTGACTTGAGAGTCCCTGGGCCAGGACCCAGAGTAGTGGGCAGGCCGGGGTCCCCCCGCCCCCCCCAGGGGAGTGGCCAGAGTATGGGCTACAGTTTGCCACTGACACAGGTGGCTAGATCCTGGACTGTAGCCTGTCACTGAAGCAAGTGGCTGGACAGAGGACTGGCGGGCCCCTGAAATTGCGGGGAGAGAACGGAGTGGAGCATGGCCAGAGGGCTGTGTCCAGAAGAGGACACTGCGGTTCTGAGAGCGACATGGATCCTGATGACAGAAGCGACATCAGTGAGACGCACCTGAATGAAGGCGCACCAGTGAACCAGAGCTAATTCTCAGGTTGGCCAGGAGGAGGTGCCGCAGTGGTGAATCGCACCCCATCACAAGGGAAGAAGGACCATCTGGAAGAACCAGTGTTGGGACAGGTGGAGTCATGGGCTAAACGGAATGGGGAAAACAGACCAAGGAAACAAAAGTCTGGGCAACTGAAGATAATCAAGGTGAGGAATCCAGATGGGGAGAGAGGACCAGGTAAAAATGGAAGAACTAAGTCCTTGATCCTGCAAAATGACCTACACAGGTGGATCCCAATGTCCACAGCTTGCAGGATCAGGGCCTACATGGAGAAGGGAGGAGCAAAGGGCATTGGGAAATGACACAGGGGAGGCAAGAAACGGGGAGATGGCTGCAGACTTTCAGGAGAGAAAACAGGACCAAGAGCTGCAGGAGGCCAAGAAGTAGCAGAGAAGAAGGGAGAAATAGAGGTTAGTGAGCGCCAAGAGGAGACTGGAAATGAGCATGGACTTGTGGGAAGCTCGGTGTGGGGAAAATGTTTGGAGATAGTTTGTGACCAGAAAAAGGTGAAATCTATTGGGAATATTAGTCATTACAGATGGTTCACTTAGTTCTAGTGGCCTGAATGTTTTAATCAAAACCATCTAAAAAAATGTGTAGATTGGAATGGGAATGGCGCACCTCCTCCTCAGGCCCACTACTCTGTCACTGGTATAGATCCCTACCGCTCAGCTGGTAGGACTTGGAAAGGGGTCACCAGCAGGTGGCTGACAATGGCTAAAAAACCCTCTGGCCAAGTCCTGCAGCATTAGGACCAGCTAGAACCCAGAGAAGGGGGGCGAGAAAACAGCTCCCATCATCTCCACTTCTGCCACCCAGTGCTCATCTTTTCCATCCCTGGCCTAAGCCAATCACACGGGAACTCTCCCCTCCCCTTGCTCATAGAGAGCTCAGCTCTAGGCAGGGGAAGGGTTGCTTCTCGAGTCGGTGGAGCCACCGTCACAGCCTGAAGAAGCACCAGTCCCAACCCCTACAAGGCTTTTCAGCCCCAAAGCCTCCCCAGCCAGGAGAACCAGCTCACGCACACATGGAAAAAATGACCTACCCAATTCTAATCCCACAATCCTTGATATGATGGGTTGTGGGGTAATTTCCTGCCCATTCTGGACATAGTAGATCACTCTTTTTCTCTCTTTGAAAAACTGCAGGTTCAAGGACCAGACAGAGGCACATGGTAGACTTTTTAAAATAATGTAAATAAAAACACACGTAGGGACAGGGGGATAACTAATCATATCTGGCTGAAGTACCAATATGAAAACCTAACCTAGAGACAGAACTGCATACAAACTTAAGACTACATAGTGTATAAATCTTGCTGCCCTCACAGTATGCAGATCTATTGTTGGCTAGATCCTCAGCTGGTGTCAATTGGCCTAACGTCATTGACTTCATTGGCACTATGCTGATTTTCACCAGCTAAAAATTTGGCCCATGTTTTTTCCCCTCCTTTTCATGTGTCATACTCAGTCCCAAGCTAAGTCCTAATAATGCACTTTAGAATGTGGCCACTAAGCTGATAAAAAGTAATAAATCTTTCTAATCACATTCTGCTCCAACTCTGATGCATCAGTTGTTAACTGATCTTTGTATCATCCTGTCACACTTTAATTTGGGTCTTGTTTTGATATACTGTGTTACTACTGTTGATGTTTTACTGTATCATGTTCTCAGCTGGCTAGTGTACTGAATTTAATTTGGATTTTATGATGAATCATATTGCATTACTTTCTTTTTAAAATAATATTACTACTGCAATAAGATTTCATAATTGAATTCTGTCGTCATTTGCAATGGAAACAAATGGAGACTAATACCATCTCGACTGCCAAGGTTTGTATGTCTCCAAAGACATATCTCTCCTTTGTTATTGAGTCACAGTGTCCAATTCACAAATGCTGCCTAGTTTATGCTCCTGACAAATGAAAGAAAATCAGAGTATCACTCATTTTGACACACAGATGCAAACTGGTAAATGGATTTTAATACCACATTAGTCAATGTCGTTGTTAGTATTTTAACAGCAAACTTCCTGTCCCCAGGGAGGTGGGGAGAGAAGCATCTTTTACTGTTCAGGTTTGCTAAGGTAGATGAATCACTAGGGGCTCATATGGGTCCAGGGAATAACACAAATTGTCACCGTGTTGAGCTCAGTAAAGTTGCTCTAAAATAATAATAATACAGTATTTCTGTAAAAACTTTTTGTCAGAGGATCTCAAAGTGTTTTGCACATATATTGGGGATCAGAATCTGGCTGAAAAGTACAGGCCTATTTGGGCGCAATTGTGCAGAAGCTCTGAGAGGCTCTGTGTCTCGGAGAGGCACAATGCCTCCTGCAGCTCCTGGGAAGGGGAGCTACCACCCATCCCCTTAAGAGGTTACAGTGTGAGCTACCCTCCATGGCTAGCCACTGCAGCTGGCTTGTGCTGAGAAGGGGCAGGGCCATGGTGTCACTTCCCCTCAATGGTAGATTGTACCTCTGGGCTACTAGTAAATAGCAGTCATTAAACTAAGGAAAGCACAAGGTCTATAACAGTACTTGTGCATTGTATGGCCTTCAGGCTAGGAAGTGGTTACTGTTCTGTGTTTGTAAAGTACCTAGCACAATTAGGTCCTGTTCTTGATTAGTCCTAGATATCATCATAAGTAAAATAATTAATAAAGAAGGGTTAATCTTCTGGTTCTCATCCCCAATGCAAGGGCCAGTCACAATCTGACTATAGTCAATTAGTCCTCATGATACCCCTGGGCATTAGGAAAGGGTCATGTGTAGTAAAGATCACCAGGCACCAGTGAAATACTGCCAACTCTAGGGATCACTCCAACTGTTTAGTTGTGCAGAGCAATACTCTATACAATGGCTAAAGACAGCAGGCAGAAAAACAATACTGTGTCCCATTGACACTGTAGAGGGGATTTAGTTTAGATAGGCAGAAAGTATACTTACACAAGAGACAATGAGGTCAAGTCAGCACCTCCTCCTTTTATGAAACATGCCATGGGATTTTTAATAGTCTCAAATAGGTCAAGACTTGAATTTCGTATTATTACCCCAATCAGTTTTTGTCACCCACATCCTTCCTCTCACCCCTTTCTATCTGTGATCCTCATTTGTTATGTCAAGGGACAGACAAGTGTCCTTACTCATTTTTGTGAGGCTCCTAGCATATGTTGGGGTGATCAATATAAAATAATCTGAAAGATGAATGTTCCATCGGTACAGTGTCCTCTAATACTAGCACTCACTGCCTGGGGCACTGGGGCAGTACTGACTCAGGTGTCAGAGTGTGTTCTGTAGTCACCAGCACCACTTTCTTCAGCACCTAGTTGTTCCATGGATTCTGCCATCCCCATACTGGTCTCATCCAGCCCCGCGTAGTTTGAAACCCAGTGGGATTACTGAATAAGGTTGCATGCAAATACAGGCTAGACTTAGTAAGGACATACTTCTGAATGCTATTAAGGAACATTCATCCTAAAAATGCATTTGCCATGTTATATGAAAACAAAATAGATCTTTGTCTGCAATGTGCATTGGTATAGATCTTGGGAAATCATTTACTGTGTATATTAGAGAAAAGCTAGCCACGAACATGTTTTTCTCATTTTACAAAAGTTCAGTGGTTTGTGGTTAGGTTTTTGTTTTGCTGAACAAAAAAGATTTGGATCCAATCCAGATTCCACTTTATCTGAACTCTCAAAACTTGGGAGGGTGTGCTTCCAGCACTAGCTGGTCTTTGTGCATAAGATATGCAGAATCAAATTTCCTAAGATACAGGGCATTGCACACACACTCACCATATGCTGAAAGGAGTAATATCAAACCTTATAATCATGTCCCTACCAAATTCATGATCCATTTTCGTAAATTTCACAGTCATAGCATTTTTAAAATCTTGAATTTCACAGCTTCAGATATTTAAATCTTAACAAAGCATGAATACGTATTTTTAAATGACAAAATATAAACATGTAAAGCCCATGATAGCACCCCCGCAAAAAAGTGACGACACCCCTCCATGCCATGCCACCCTTACTTCTGTGATGCTTTCAGGCCATGCAGCTCAGAAGGCAGCATAGAAGTAAGGGTGACAATACTGCAGCTCCTTTAAAATAGCATTTGGGTTGGGACCCCCAGTTTGAGAAATGCTGCATATGGTAAAAGTACACAAAAGACCAGATTTCATGCGAGAGACCAGATTTCACAGTCCATGATGCATTTTTCACAGCTGTGAATTTCATAGGGCCCTACTTATAATGATCTCCCCTCAGCACTAATGGGAGCTATGCACGCTGATCAAAGGGAAGAGCAGACCACTTCATTTGCACCTTAAACTCTCAATACAGAGGTATGTTGCATACGTCTAAACCTAGATCTAGAGGAGATGGAAGGAAGTGACGATGTCTAATTCTTATTAGAACAAGCTAATCAATATTTCAGCGTTCGTAGATTACCCCTGCAGAAAAAGCATACCATCACAATTACCTGAATCAATACACGGTAAATGCTGCCTCAACTAAGAAATGGATATCTATTTTGAAAGAACAAATTAAACATGGTTTTATTCATTGGTGTAAGAGGTATGCTTTATGAAGAAAAAGAATCCATGAGGTATTTCCTGATAGATATGGCAAAAAAAAAATGCTATTAAAATGTGACAGTTTTGCTTTTTCATCTAAGTGGAAAATGTATATTTTTGGCATTAGTTCTGCGCTATATATTTAACATTGCATAAATTGGAAATGTGAGACCCATTTAGCTCTAGTTGTAATAAATGCATTTTACTGCTTTCTGACCAAATAGGCCTTGTGATTATAAATCATAGGACTGGTCATGGCAGACACCCACCACATAAAGGGCCAGTGTACAGCAGCACCATCCCTGTTATGGGGGTGTGATGGGTTGGATCACAGAAACCCCCTTGGGAACTGCCAACTTCTGCTCCAAGACTACTTCTGCCCTTGCTTTCCTGCCAGTCTGGGAGTCCAGCACCCTGTCTTGCTGAGACAGACATACCAGTCTACTCCAACACAGACCCAAGGTCTGGGCACAATCCTTTCCCCTGGTACAGCCCTTGTTCCAGCTCAGGGGGTAGTTATGGGATTTCTCATGATGCCTGCCACTTTGTTCTGTTCCGCCCACTTATATATCTTTTGAAGAAGGTGGGAATCCTTTGTCCCTCTGGGTTCCCACCCTTCCTGCTCAATGGAAAAGCACCAGGTTAAAGATGGATTCCAGTTCATGTGACATGATCACATGTCACTGTAAGACTCCAAGCCTTCATTCCTCCCAGCCTGACTCGCAGGAAGGCCTGCCTGCAAACAGAACCATCACAGTCAATGGCCCCTGTTAATGGGAGCCATCAAGGTTCCAAATCACCATTAATGGCCCACACTTTGCATAATTACAATAGGCCCTCAGAGTTATATTTTATAGTTCTAGTTTCAGATACAAGAGTGGTACATTTCTACAAATAGGATGACCACACTCAGTAGATTATAAGCTTTGTAATTATATCTTACAAGAGTTATTTTGCATGAAGCATATTCCAGTTACATTATATTCATACTCATGAGCATATTTTCATAAAATCATATGGAGTGCAACGTCACAGGGGGCACCCTGAGATTCTTGTGCCTCACGCAGTCAAAACACCTCCCAGAGTTCTGGGAGCACAGTGACTGTACCAGCTTGGTGCAAATTGTAGCATGTGCTCTCCACTATCTTGTGTAGGTCCAGCTCTCCTGCATCCTGTAGAGAAAATGAGTCTCATACCCTTATAATTTCATAAACCCTTATAAACTCATACCCCATAGTCTCATACCCTTATAAATTCCCTCCTCCCTTTGAAGAGAAAGTGCCACTATAGATGCTAGCCTTGCATAGTCCTTGTGCTCAATGCAGCCTGCTCCTGTGCATTGAAACTGAGCAGCATCCGTGAGCTTGAATATTAGGGCAGAACTTCTTAAAACAAGATCATCTAGCCTAGCATTTCACAAAGTATAGGGCATGCTCATCCCTCCCCAACAGACTGAGAGGGATGGGAAGGACTAGTTAAGGGTGTGGGCATGTAGTGTAGACTGGTCTGTAATTTGTTTTCCAGTATCTCAGCTTTCCCTTTTTTAAAAATTACATTTGTGTAGAAAACATTGAAAAATGTTTCCCAAGTGTAACTGATGCAGCAATATCTGCCAACGTTTACAGAGAGCCTGAAACTATACATCTCAGGTGTGAACTGCCCCATTCATTTCAATGGTTGCTAGCCTAGGTGCTAAAGATAATCCTTTAATTATCAAAGCATATAAGAAATAAGAGGCAGAATCATAAGATAAGAACATCGACGTGATCTATCCTTAATGACCGCTCACTTTGGGTAGGCCTTTAGCAAAACATGGCAGGGTTTCACAGAGATGTGATTCATTTCATTTTCCTGAAGGAGTCTCAGCTTTCAAAAGTTTGGGAAATGATGAATTAGGCCATGGTATACATTTCAAAGACAAGCTATGGAAGCCCACATAACGTGAGCCATTTAACACTAAAGCCTGGGGAAAACACTTAAAAACTCTCATAGAAATTTCTTGTTTTGACAGAGAGACTGACAAAGACAGGTCTTTTTTCCATCTCTTAAATCTCAGTGTAGCAATTCATTCCAGAATCGACTTCCGAGACATTTTTTTAGCCAGACATAGTATGCCTACATAATAGCTTGTGGTAAGCATTATGAGAGAAGCCACTGGCAGAAACTGCAGGGTCTAAATAGCTTAGACAACATACGTGTGACAGCCAGGGGAGCAGTGAATATATCTATTCCCCTGACCCCAATCCTGAAAACACTTACATACATACTTAATTTTAATGGCTGCATAATCTCACTCAATAGGACATGTCACATGCATAAACGTAGGTACTTGTGTACATTTTTGCAGTATCAAAACATGTTTCTTATTCCCTCTTTCTGCTTTTATAAGCAAATGATACTTAAAATCCCAGCCATTAAGTTTAATGTAGGTGATCAATCATTTTTCAATATAAGTCATATTTCATATGAGAACCATCCATTTTGTTGAGTTGCCTTGTGCATGGTTTCATTTCACTGAAATAGAAATGATTTTTCCACTTCTTAGCAATTTGAGTTCAATTAATCTGGATTATTTATTAAATAAAGGTTATCTACATTATGTCTGTCAGATAAAATTGTGTGTGTATGTGTGTGTGTGTGTGTGTGTGTGTGTGCATACGCACGTGCATGTAAAATATATGGGGATTAGTACTATCTCTTCCTGGGTTTATGAACCTAACATTCTCCAGGCGTAACATAAACCAGCATGATGTCCCAAATACTAGCATTTTCATTTGCATCTTTGTGTTATCTGAAAGATGCATGAAATGTCATATGCAGTCAACTCCGCACTGACTGTGCATGTAAGCAGGGGCATGGGTTTGGCTTTATCCAGCAAGAATATGGGATATACTATGATCCTGGAGTGTGACAGGGTGGCTGGATTCTACTGTGACTCCACCCTGGTAGCTGGACCCAGAGCTTCAAAGTTATTTAGGCTTCTAACTTCCAGCGAAATCAATTGGAGTTGGATGCCTGCATACCTTTTAGATTCTGGGTCCTGTAAATTAATCCCTGCTCACTCAGTGATGCAGGTGTGGCTTGTTAAACTCCACACTGTATATAAGAGAGGTGGGAATAGCTCTTTAGAGGGGAAGTTAGGGCCTCGGGCAGGTGGGGCCCAAGGTAGGAATGTTGGTGAAGTCATATCTGAGGAGAAGGCATAGGTTGGAGTTTATATTGTTATGTTTAGTTTGAGTTACCCTTAGTAATAAAGCCAAAACTCAGGTGGGGGGTAACTTTTAACCTTAAACAATGTGTATATGGCCTTTTGTGATAGTAAGGCAGAGACTCCTTCAGTTTACAGTAACTGTTGTGTACCGCTAAAAGTTCCTACTTTTCTGTCAATGACAATAGGATATGACTTTTCTACAAGCAAGAGAATATTAAGCATTCATTTAAATCTAATGAGCTTTGGGGAAGATTGTTGGATCCTGCAGAAACTCTTGTGGTTAAGTTGCTGCTAGCCCCTTAGGGCAGGGGTGCCCAACCTATGGCCTGTGGACCCTACACGGCCCACCAGAGTATTTCATAAGGCCCGCTGCCTGCTTCAACACAAAAAACTACTGGCCAATTCATTAGCCTTTTGTTGTCATGTTTACATCATTTTAGTTTACATGAGTGTGTAAACAGACAATACTATACATAGAAACAACCTATCTACATACATATGAAACAAGCTGACTTAAAATATAAATCAATACAGGTGACTTTAAATCTTATTAAAATATGTAGAATCTGTTTGGCCGACACAAGGTTGTGTTTAGGTTTATGTGGCCCTCCTGTGTAATAAGATTGGGCACCCCTTCCTTACAGCAGTGTTTCTCAAACTGGGGCCGCCGCTCGTGTTCACCGCTGCAGGCCAGTGGGGGCTGCTGGAAGTGGCACGAGCCAAGGGACGTACTGGCCGCCGCTTCCAGCAGCCCCCATTGGCCTGGAGCAGTGAACCACGGCCAGTGGGACCTGCGATTGGCCAGACCTGCGGACGGGGCAGGTAAACAAACTGGCCCAACTTGCCAGAGGCTTTCCCTACACAAGCAGCAGCCCCAGTTTGAGAAACACTGCCTTAGGGTATGTCTACACTGCACACTAAGCCCAGGCTTTGACTCAGGTTTCAGCCCACGCCCCTATTTTGCCCACAAATAAATCAGTTTAACTTGGATCAGCAAGCACTCAGGATGTGGTCCTAGGACTCTGCTAGGGGGATGGGTCAGAACACAGTTCCTGCTGTGATTCAGGTCTAAGCCCTGTTACTTTGTAGTGTGAATGCAGCTCAAGCCACAGACCCAAGCCAGAAGACCTGCATAATGCAGTACGGCCAGCTCAGCGCAGCTGCGACACCCAGGTCCAGCAATTGTAAACACAGGTTTACAATGCTGCTCAGGTATGGGCCTAGAAACACCAAGTCCACTAGCCTGGGTCCCACAAACCCAGCCTTAGTGTGCAGTGTAGTTCATCCAAGGGAGAGTGAGGAGAGATTATTCAAAAGGAAAAGTTGTTCTGGAAGGTGTGACTTGCTCATTTGAGTCCAATTATATTCATTTTACCTCGCCCCGAGAGCATAGCTGTAAAATGACCAACACGCACACAAGTATTCCACATAGCCAGGTTCATCTTTACTTGCTTTAACTATTACTGTGCCATGAGGCATGGGAAAAGGCTTTTGGGAGCTCCTGTTCAAGTCTCTGCCACTAAACTGAAGTAGATTCCCACCCTCTGATGGGGTTCACCTTCAGTTCTGATACTGCAAAATCATCCCCGACAAAGATGACTATGATCCCTGAAACTCATGTAAATATCTCTTTAAAATACTTTATCCATTCACTTTGAAAATAGAACAGATTACACCAAGAATCAAATAACTCCCTGAGGAGGATACTCCTGACCTACCCAACCAGGTCTTAACCCTTTCATCAAAGCATCTAAGATTATACAAACTATGTACACCGCTACCTCGATATAATGCCTCCCGATATAACATGAATTTGGATATAACGTGGTAAAGCAGTGCTCCGGGGGGGGGGGAAGGGTTGCACACTCCAGTGAATCAAAGCAAGTTCAATATAACACGGTTTCACCTATAACGCGGTAAGATTTTTTGGCTCTCAAGGACAGCGTTATATTGAGGTAGAGGTGTATTTTGGTATAGTGTCCATATACTCCACATATTTTGCCGGACCAAAGTACAGACATTTCCAGTGTACTTAACATAGGCTACCTTGCCACATAATGTTGCCTTATTCCTTGGTTATGCTTATGAGAAGTATTTTTGTTTACTGAATAGATTCTCCAGTCTTTGTCCTGTTTCAGCAAAATACTTAAGCATGTCAATAGTCCCAATGAAGTCAATGTTTCATAGAATCATAGAATATCAGAGTTGGAAGGGACCTCAGGAGGTCATCTAGTCCAACCCCCTGCTCAAAGCAGGACCAATTCCCAGACAGATTTTTGTCCTGGATCCCTAAATGGCCCCCTTAAGGATTGAACTCACAACCCTGGGTTTAGCAGGTCAATGCTCAAATCACTGAGCTATCCCCCTCAAGAAAGTAGTTTTCACCCCAGATGGGACATGAACCCACAATCTCCGACTTAGAAAGCCATTGCCTTATCCATTAAAGTACATGTTTAAGGCTAAGATTTCCAATGACGCCTAAGGGAGTTAGGTGCCCGCCTTTGAGTGGGAGTTGGGCATTCCCACTCATTCCCTCACACCCCTTTGAAAACCCCAGTTTAAGCAATTAGTTGAATAGGGACCTGCAACTAGAAAGCTGCAATTTGTGTTGTTAATTGGTGAAGCATGAGTGGGCACTGTTCAGTAGCAACAGCCATGCCACTGTATAGTATATGGTGGGTTTTTCTGCTACAGGTGAAAGTCACTCAGCTCTCCCTGGAAGGCCATCCAGTACTGCTAGTGATACCTCTCGTGGGCCAGGCCCTGAAGCTACCATACTTTCACCAATATGAAAAATACCAAAAACATGGTAGGATATCTTTCCTAGGCTAGGTTACTAGCCTTCTTTTTAAAAAAACAAACACACTGTTTTACATACTGTTTCAAATTTCCTTTAAACCTAACAGTCTTGCAAAAAATTATCTTAAAAAAATAACACAGATATTGTCATTTCAAAAATATCTTGATTAAAACGCAGTGAGCCAGTTTCAGCGATGGTGCAAGGAAGCCATTGAAGTCAATGAAATTGTGTCTATTTACACAGGGATTGGCTTTATCTCTATTCATTTTGTTATCCTGTACAAAAATATGCATCGTTAACCATCTAACCGCTTTGAGCATCACACATAGAATGTAGTATTTTAGCAAATCAGATCATAAACTGCATAAATGAACAAAAACTATTCTTAAAGACATTTGAAGTAAATAGCCCTAGAATTTAAGAGCAATTATGCTGTTTCTTTATCTGCTGCATGTTAATTTTTCTCACCTTAGGAAATACTTTATACATCCAAATATTTCCCCATTCAAATAAATATATTGCTTTAAAATTCCATGTTAATATTTAATCTACTGTCACATGCCTTGCCATAGTAAAGAAAAATGTCATAATTTAAAAAGGAAACATAAAATGACAGCAAACATCAGTCATTAAGGTATACTGACTATGATTAATACATAGGTTGTTAAATGGTTAGTAATAAGATTAGTTTGCTTCTTTCCTGCCCAATAGATACTTAAAGTAATTGCATCTTTGCAAACTGCATTATCATCACTTCTTGTTCTTTATGATGTCATGGGACAGCAATGCAGACTATGTACCACTCAGCAGTTTTTCCTACCCCTACTTTGTTACTTTCCTTTAAAACCTCTTTTTCTGCCAACAGCAGACATTCTGACATATGAGGATGTAGAATAGCGCACAAAAAAATCTCAATACATTTATATTAAAAAGTAAAGAGCACTTACTTTTTTTTTTCTTTAACAACTTGTGCATCAAAAATAATTACGGCTAATGTGTCATCATAATGTGAAAAATCTGCTGAAAACAGTAATAGGCCAATTGCTTTTCTCTAGCTAGTTAGATCTTATTCACAAAACAATATGTTAACAAGTGGGTAAGAGGCACGAACTTAGAGGGAAAAGGATAAAAAATGGAAAACCATTACAGAACTAAATTAGCCAAAAATCTGAAAGCCATTTTAAAAAGCAGAGCATTCTTTTTTGTGATCCCTACCACTTATGCTAATACAGCAGGGGTCATTATATTTCACAGTCTTTGCCATTTATCATAACCACTTTGTCGATATGTAAGTATTATTACTAGGTCTTATGCAAAACCTATTGAACTCAATGGGAGTCTTTCCATGGACTTCAGTAGGCATTGCATAAGCCCATAATGAAGAATGTTCTCTATTCTAGTTCTTAGAAAAATGTAACTGATGTGGGGAGGGAATGGGAGGGAGAGGAAATTCACAATTCCTAAAAAATGTGATACACCTCTACCCCGATATAACGCAACCCGATATAACACGAATTCAGATATAACGCGGTAAAGCAGTGCTCCGGGGGTGGCGGGACTGAACACTCCGGCAGATCAAAGCAAGTTCGATATAACGCGGTTTCACCTATAATGCAGTAAGATTTTTTGGCTCCCAAGGACAGCGTTATATCAGGGTAGAGGTGTATATTAAAATGAAAGTTAATAACTTTCCAGTTCCTCTTGTCATCGCCATCTGAAGTTCTGCTTCTGTGATATTTTAGACTAATGTGTATATACACACATACATGTCTAAGACCAAATTGTTGCTGCTCATGGGCAGATATGCAAGATGGGAGTGAGGAGGATGGCACAGTGTACCCTACACACCTCTGCTGGTGCTTCTGTTTCCTGAGTGCCCAGGAGTATTAACACTGCCTATAGGACTAGACAGTTCTAGTGTATGTGGCAGGGCAGGGGTTTGGCCCCTGTTCAGAAAGGAGGAGTTTCCCTTCAGCACCCCAGAGCCTCTGTGTTCTGGGCACTGTTGCCTGGTATAGTGCTCCCCTGCACACTTAAGCTAGCTTTGACTACTGCAACCCCAATACAACCCTTAATGTTTTTTTCTTTTTACAACTGGCTTCAAATCTTATGTATTTTTTACACAAATAACTCCATATAGCGTAATCACATACAAGATTAATTTTATGTTTGAAAAATAGTGTGTTGTAAATGTGCCTTTCAATAGGAATCTAACAATGGTTTGAACCACAGTTTGAAAAAATATAAGTACTGTAGCCTGATTTCGAAAACATTATTGACACAGATGGTCCTTTATGAATTATAGTCACAAATTTTCACTAAAGATATAGTTCTGTTTGAAGATTATGTTCTCAAATCTTGTATGGGACATACGGTACAGCCTTAGAAAAAAATAACACAAAAGAAATACTCATGAAAACTAAATGCAGTTATAATTATTCAGTTTCCAGATGGCACCTATGATAGAACATATAGTCATTTATTCATATCTATACACAGACGCTACTAGTTCAACTTTCTGGTTGCAATGCAAATGTAAGTGGTGCATCTTGGAATGCCCTTTAGCTGAGTGTGATTTTTCAAATAACAAGAACTTCCAAAGTAGGGTGGCCAGATGTCCTAATTTTATAGGGACAGTCCCGATTTTGGGGTCTTTTTCTTATATAGGCTCCTGTTACCCCACCCCCCCACCCCTGCCCCGATTTTTCAAATTTGCTGTCTGGTCACCCTATTCCAAAGTATGGCATCTTGGGCCTTGTTTCCTGAAAAAAAATAACTTTAATGGTGTATAAAAATGAAAGCATGCTATGGCTACTTTCATAATCTTGCTTCAATAGGTACCTACTGACTCACAGCAAGTATCAGCACACAGCATCTGTACTTAGCACCATGACAAGATAAAAGTGATTCTGAACTTTTCAGCTCCGAAATAAATGTGCACAAAATAAATAAAAACTAAAAATGAAACCATGTTTTCTATAAACATGCCATCATTATACTATTACTTCATTTGTAACATCTTATATGAAAACCGTTTCCACCATTCTGCTATCTGTGTATAGAGGCATATTCTCATCTGCATTCATGAAGATTTTGATACATAACTCCTATAACTAAGAACTTAAGAGGTTCTCTTCTCAAACCTCTTCTCAAAAGATACACAGTAGGTGGACATGAAGTGAATTTCAGACTTGTGCAGGGGAAAATTGCACAACAGCTTGGCTACAATACATCCAACTTTAATTAGCACTTCCAATCTGACTTTCTCAAGTTTATGGGAAAACAAAACTAAATCACTAAATTCACATCTTCAGTCTCTCCATCTATATCTATGTCTATATATAAAAGCAAAACCTTCAACCTTATTTGCTTGTTTAAAACAAACAAAAGGAGGTATTTCTTTAAACAACCCACAGTCAACCTGTGAAACTCTTTGCCAGAGGATGTTGTGAAGGCTAAGACTATAACAGGGTTCAAAAAAGAACTAGATCAATTCATGAAGAATAGGTCCATCAATGGCTATTAGCCAGGATGGGCAGGGATGGTGTCCGTAGCCTCTGTTTGCCAGAAGCTGGGAATGGGTGACGGGAGATGGATCACTTGATGATTACCTGTTCTGTTCATTCCCTCTGAGGCACCTGGCATTGGCCACTGTTGGAAGACAGGATATTGGGCTAGATGGACCTTTGGTCTGACCCAGTATGGATGTTCTTATGTTCTTAAGTGTAGTCAAGAGTGTAAATCATCATGCATCAGGATCAATCTGTGGACTCAGTTCTGTATTCCTTGTGCATCCAAGATTCCCATTGCCTTCAGCTTTCAGATCCAAAACCCATTGAAGACAATGTTAATCTTTCCATTGAATTCACTGGACTTTGGATCAGACGCTGAGTGTGCCAGGAATGCAGAACTGGATCGTAAACCTCTTGAACTGTGGTTGAACTCACATTTCAGATATGCTTTCATCTTCTTCCTTTTGGGGTAGCACAAAAGATAATGCAAATGAAGATACATACACAATACAAAAAAGCTTATGCTGTTTTCTTTTTAGTCTTTTCTAACTTTACCATAAAAAGAAGGAACAATCCTATATAACTAAAGACGGATGTGCATATAAAGATATCCTACACAAAGAAGTGCTGCAGCATGTACCTTTTATTATCCTTTTAAAAATAATTAATTTAAGGTACAAAAATAGTGACATCTTGCAGCTTAGCAAGATGTTTAAAAATATCTTGTCTTCTAGTTGCAGAAAAAAATGCCTTACAAAACATTATGTTGGGGAGGTTGCAGATCATAATGTATCATAGTGATTTGCTGATCTAGCTTTTCATCTCTGAAGATCTGGAATTAAATTTGCTTTTGAGTGTAATGAGTTTGGCAGTCTCTGTTTAGATTTAGCTGGTCATTATGCAGATTACAAAAATGACAGTTACAACAAACAATCTCTTCTCAAAAGATGCACAGTAGGTGGACATGAGGTGAATTTCAGACTTGTGCAGGGGAAAACTGCACAATGCTTGGATGCTTGGCTACAATGCATCCAACATTAATGAGCACTTCCCATCTAACTTTCTCAAGTTTATGAGAAAACAAAAATCAATCAGTAAATTCACATCTTCACTATGTCTATATATAAAAGCAAAACCTTCAACATTATTTACAAAAAAAAGTCCCAGATTTAATTCTTTTTCTAGAACCAGCCTCTCCTGTGTTTGCAGCCAGTAAAGGAAGTTAACTCACTGATGATCTCAGTACCTTCAAAATCAAACTTCACTATCATTATCATGTTGTCTTAATTTTATGGAGGAAGTTTCAACTATTTCTTTAAAAAAAAATCAGTGGAAAGTTAATTTAAAAAAATGACTGCTATTTGGAATCCAGACCGCAGCAATTGCCACCCCATGAGAACTTTTATGTGCAATTGACCAGAAGACAACTATAAACAAAGGTGAATCTGACTAGCTTGTTTTCATTGATCAGAATGATTGAATGCAAAAGAGAGACAACACAGAATAAATAGCATCTACAATTACTTCATATTAGTCACCTAAGTGTGAATTGTCACAACATTTATTTTTAATCGGTCCCTATCCCATTAACTAATTTAACAGCATATTCTGATTTCTTTAACCCAGGCAAGACTCTCGGGGGCTATTGTGAGCAATGCCAGATCCTGCAGTCTTCCCTTAGTCTTAGCTCTGACTTCAGGGGGGTTTGCCTGTATAAGGGACGGAGGAAGAACGTCAGGATTTGTCCCTAAACAGACGGTGTCTTCCAGCTTTGGCTCCTGTGCTGATGGGGGCCGTTAGAAAGGTGATGACAGAGAGAGGAAGTGGGTTAGAAGCACTAGCTGGACCTCTTCGAAGCTGAACTCTCAGGCTAGCTCCTCCAGTCCTGCTTCCGCCAAAACTTCAGTGGAAGTTCGGCCAGAGTGGGGAACGCATGGTTTAGCCCTACCCCCGTTAAATAAATCCTGCCTTCTGCCCTTTCCCGAATCAAACCAGGTTTCCGGCGGCAGCAGCGGCAGCAGCAGCCCCCGCCAGGCCCAGCTCGCGCTGCAGTCAGTGGGAGTGTTGTCTGAGTAAGGTCTGGCTCAGCGGGGCTGGCTGGCAGATTTGGCCCTCACCGGCTGCAGCTGGGCAGACAGTTCCCTTCCCAGTGTCCGCCGGGCAGCCTCGGAGGGGAGCTCCCCACGCCCGCCCTCCCTCTCTGGCTCACTCACCGCTGAGGACTCGCAGGGAGAGGCAGCTCGGCCCCCACAGCATCGCGGCCCCCAGCAGCAGGGGGATCACTCTGGAGGGAGAGGCGCTCATAGCGACGGCAGGGTCCCAGCACGAAACAAAGGCGGCACCAAGCCCGGGCTGCTGCACCTGCAGCCACTGCTCCCCCCTCCGGAGATGCTCCAGCAGCCACAGGTCCCCCCCGCTCGCAGCAGCACCGCGAGCTCTCAGAGCGCCCAAGCCGCGGCAGCTCCGCGCATTTCCCTTGGCCGGAGGAGCCCGCTGCCCCCTGGCTGCCCAGTCCCCCCTCTCCGGGCTCTCTCCCCCGGCGCCTCGCCCTGCCTGCGCCGCTCTCCTGCTGCTGAGAGGGGTGTGGACGCTCCCTGTTATATAGCCAGCCCGAGGCGTTGTGCCTGGGAAACCCCAGCCCCAGACTATCGATTCCTGCTGCTGCTGCTGCTGCTGCCGCCAGCCCCCTCCGGACCGCTGTGAACCGCCCCACGCGCAGCGCCGCGGTTCTTATGGCCCCGAGCGGGACCCAGCGCGCTCCAGCAGGGGGGACTCCGCAGCAGCCCCTCCACCTCCCTGAGCGGCAGGCGGGAGCCCGGCGCTTCGGGGTCGATTTGCATACACCCGTGTCAGCCTTGCCATCACAGTCTGGCAGGAGGCTGGCTCCCTTTCCTTGTCAAACTGCTGAATGTGCAGGGAAGTGGCAGGCTAGGGGGTCAGTTTACTCCTAGCTGCTCTGTATTGCTTCACTGCTCGGATACCTGGCAAGATGGATGGGGGCATTCAATCCCGGGCAGGATTTTCCTGCATTCTGGAACTGGATCTCAGCCAAACAGGTTTCCTGGTTGAATGGTTATGGAAACAGACCGTAGAGAACCATATGGGATTTTCCCTGTAAGCCACCACCCAAGAGAGATACTCAGCCATCCCCATCCATATTTCAGGGAGGGGGATTCAAATCAGGGCTTTTCATTTGGCCCATATCTAGATCTTAAAGTCATACTGTGCTATACCACCATGGAAATGTCCTATAGAAACAACTAGAGAATGAAATCCCTAGCTCGATAGTTTTTAGCCAAACTATAGAATTCTGCAGCAGGCATGTCACTCTCCATAGATTTGTAATAATTTCTGTAGATCCCCTACACTACAGGGATTTGAGCCTGAACCATTAATATCAATGAGAACTTTATCATAGAGTTCATTATATTCGGGACCAGACCGTAAAGCCCTATAGCGATTATCTCTATTAAGTGTGTAAAGATTTTTTGCCATTAAGGGTTTTTCTCCATAAGAATATGAATAAACATGTATTTTCTACTTATTTTTGTAAAAGAGAATCTCTCATGCTCTCTGTTAGGCTACTGTGGCCACATTCAGATTACTATTTTGATACATTATGTATAATTATGTTTATAACACTTTAAAAGAACACCCCCAATGCCTTTTTGTTTGGGATTATGGTCTCAACTGTTTTGCTTATGTGTGTACAGTACTTGTGAGTGGTTTATTTTATTACAGGACACGATTAATATAGACCATCGTGTTTAGTGGACATCTTCTATACAAATTCTTTGAGGACTTGTCCCTCAGATTCCAGCTACTAACCATGTATATGGCACATTTGTAAATCTTTTCCTCTCAACAGTTATTATAACTGGTCTTGTAGGCATATATCTCAGTTTAGAATGGATTTTCAAAAATTTAAGGGATTTCCTATCTGCTTTAGACTGTGAGACTGTCTTTCATACTGAAAAACCCAGTGTTAGGTTTCTAAACAGTAATTGAAATCTAGTTAAAATATACAGCATTTTGTTCCCAACTTTTTTTTATTACTTAATAATAGGACTTGTGTTTTTATTTGGCTGATACAGACTTTTCCACTATGGCTTTCAAGTTTCTAGTGAGGTCTCTAGTATTTTCCAAGTTTATAGTGCCACGGTGTATCAGTCTCAAAATAGTCACATGGGGTCATATGGCCGCTTCCTGTGCAAAAATAAACAAAAGTAGATAACTTAACCAGAGATCTCCATGGCTTCTGAAATTCCACCCATTCCTCATTTGACACTATTGGCATTGTGGAAGAGATGGAGTGTGGCCACCCAAGCATGGCTATGCTGAAAATATCTAGGTAATGATGGCAGCCAAACCCCCACAGGTTTATCACATGTGTGTAAACTTGAAGAATTGTGGGGAAGATATTTCTATAAATTATCAGGAATCATAGAGCATGTCCCATCAAAGAGCAATGAGGAAAAGCCAGGCCTTATGGTGCAGAAAAGGGAGAGAGAGAGATGTCAAAAGCTGCATTGTGCTATTTAGCAACCTGCCACTGAATTGAGAAGGGATGATAATGATAAACTGATGCAGAGGATGAAACCCCTAAAATTGTGTGAAGCTCCATCCAAGATGGGCTGTACATGCCACCAATACTTGAAGAGTCTGACTTCTTTTTCTTCTGCTTTGACAACACCTGCATAGTAAGTTATGCCAATAAAGTGTCAATGAATTGAAATTGTATCTGCCATGCCTCTGCACAGCTCCAGACACACTCCCAGGACTTGACAGTATGATTAGCTTCTTTACCATCCTTCCACTGGTTCCCATCATGACCCTTCCAATATGGGTTCACATTGGGAAGTTTAAAGTAGATTCTGTCATAAGTGTATTCCATATATAAGAATTACTGATAGAACAATCAACAACATATAGTGATCAAAACCACTGGGACAAAATCATTCCTATACTAACCGTGCTAAATACCCCACTTGTAAGAATCAAGCAATCCACTTATAAGAATCATTTCAGGGCAAACTGACTACATGTAATACGATACTTGATCAAGTGCAATGACGTAACAAGCCAAAAAAGCTGTTTTGAATCTGAATTTGATCACATCTCATGTTATTAGGCATATAGCACGCAAAAAGTATAATTCCTGTGTAGAAAAAACAAGTTGTCCTGTTTATGTGTGAGTCAACATGGCAGGAAAAAGAAATGCTTTCTGCAGATGAAAAATACCACCTCCTGGAGTCCTATGATAGTCTTCCCAAGACTACAGCTCATTGGGCATTGCACCACCTATATTGTCTAAGATTCTCAAAGACAAGGAGAGCATCATACAAAATGAAGGAGACAGAAAAAGAATGTGATCAGGCAAGGCACCTATGGTTGAGGTGACGCTTATAAAGTGGATCAGAAATGCCAGAGAAAGAAATACACCCCCTCCTCCGGCCCAAGCAAATGGTTGGTGATGCAGAAAGCAGAAGAACTAGTGGTGGATCTGGGCGTTACTGACTTTAAGGCCAGCACTGGCTGGTTTGAGCCCTTTAAAAAACTGAGAGGGGATTATTTTTAAGAAAATACACGGAGAAGCCCAAAGACATAGACATTAGGTCACGTGAAGAATGGTTAGAAAACAAGTGGATTGAAATGAGACATGATTTCGCTGGTGAAGACATTTGAATACAAATGAAAGTGAAATTTACTTTCAAGCCCTACCTGGTGGGACTCTCGCCTTTAAATCAGACAATAAACGAAGGAAAGAAGTCTAAAGAAACAATTACTGCTCCATGACTGGTAAGAAAAAGACCATTGGGAAAAAAGTCAAAACCCACAGTCTTTCAAAAATGTGAGACATCGTCCAGTCCACTACGCTGCCAATTCATCTGCATGGATGATGGGGTATCTAGTCGGTGAGCGGCCGAAGGACTGGGATTGAAAGTTGGGACAACTGCACAGACCACATGACGAAAGATGTAGCACTGAGAAATATTCCACTTGAATTCTTCCCAAAGAACACAACTTCTATCTTTCAGCCATGTGATTAGGGAATTATCACAAGCAAATGGCTCACATAGTGGTGCATCACACTGATGATAAGGACAGCCAGGCTACTGCTATGGAAATTGCCATGAAGATCAGTCTTTTAGATGCCATTCTAATGCTTGCAAGTGCCTGGTGTGATGTCAATGCTTCAACAACCCAGAATTGCTGGAAAAAGGGAGGTCTGGTCATAGCACCCATAAGGGATGCAATTGCTATTGAGCCACCAAGAGAACTGAGTGCACACGAATGTGAAGAGTGGATAGACATTGATGACAATGCTTTTGTTATACAACTTGTTTCTGATGAGGACAGATTGTGACTTAGATCTGAGAACAATTTGAAGTGAAACCCGAAATGATGCCGGGGTGGACTCTGAACGACAAAGTAATTGTCCCATCCTTGACCCAAATGAAGGATGTGATGAAAAAATTGACAAATGGCCTGTTGTACAGGGGCTTCAATGATTTTAGCCTCCGACATTGCCTTGAAAAGCTGGTTAACAATGTAGTGGATCATGCAATGATCCAGGGAACATCGGACAAGTTTGTAATCAAACAGCGACTGTGCCATTGCATTATGCATTCACAGTGCCAGACGTGCCACTCCAGGGATAGAAAGTGACACTCTAAAATAAATAATAATGTGAGTCAATACTGCTAAACATCCATTTTGTTGTTTTGCATTTATATTTATGCTATAAAACTCAGTGTAATGCACTTTCATATGTTATATTTGTTGCAGTTTATTTGAACAATTTTTAAAATTTGTATCTTTGGATCTTTACCTTTAGAGGTATATAGCTCCGCTAACCTACACTTTGTGTGAAGCTGTAACATGCTGTACAGTATTCATAATTGCCTTGAATAAATACACCTGCTACCTGATTCAGTAATAATAATATAGTAATAGTGTGTTGCTCAGTTAGAATGTTGGTGTGGTTTTGTTCCATGTTGAATATCTATGTTTGAAGTCTAAAGAATTTAGTTATGGTAAATGAGACATTTCTCAGTTGAATAAACAAAGCCAGTTGTTTAAAACATAATAGTCAGTTTCATCTATTCTTTACAGTTCCGCTTGTAAAAATCATTCCCTTATAAAAATCAAATCATCTGGGACGGACTTGATTTTTACAAAAAGGAACGCACTCTATTAAATTATGCAGCATTAATTGATGATTTGACATGCTTTCTGCTGTTTTGTCAGGAGAATTTGCCACATATAGTGACTGTTTCTTGGCTTCCCCCGCTTCCCCCCCCCAACCTTCTTGCTGGCCACACACCCCTTTTCCTCTTCCACATATTTTCCGAGGAAGACTCTTGGTGGCTGTCTTCTAGTATCAGATGCTACCACATTTCTATATTTCCCCTTTGCACAAACTTTCCAGGCCCCATTTTGTCTTGTTTACACTTACCTGCTACCCTCCCATAGAAGAAGGGAGCAGATGGGATTTGGTACTGTATCAAATGCGTTTTACTCATCTATTCAATTTATGCCAATTCACATCAGCAGATCTGGCCCATTATTACTGCATCTTTCCAACCCATAATTCCACTCCATAATTTTGGCATATTCCGTTTTATAAGGATCAGTGATTCCACCTTCAGTGACAGAAAATTGATTTACATTAGGATCCTTCTAGATCTGGTAACTGTATAGCTTTGTATGTGTTCAGCTGGGGCTACTGAAAGGACAATGAGCAGTTTGCTTCTTTCCTGAGAGACTAAGCTTATTGCTTTCAGAATGTGTTCACTCTGTGCTGGTGTCTCAGTTTGGTCGACAACCTGATCTCCTTCTGACTGATGCATACTGTAGCACACAGCACTGTTGCCAAATCATTGAGCAGCACAGAAGTTCAATATATGGCGTTATTTATATTCAGAGTGGCAAACTAACCACATGTGTTTCAAGAAGTCAATACCCAGGATATCTACAATTCTAGTTCATTTTTAAGGTATCTAACCTATCTCAAATGCAGACTTAGTGCTTTCCAAAATTGTTATAGCTAATTCCTCTAGGAGACATTTCTTTAAAATGTATTAAATACTGGAGTACTCTTTATATTACATCATTTACTTTGCCACGTTACCATGTTTAATTTTCTCATTTTGAGACTTGGGCAGAGACTTCAGGTTAGCTGAAAAATAGCAGGCTACTATTTGGACAACTCACATGACCTCGATCTTCACAAGTATTTAGGTTCCTAACTTGCAAATGAAGACTGGATGCCTTTCTGGTAGTCAAACCCATGTTATTGGTCTCAATACAGGAAAAATTGGGTGACATTCTATGGCCTGTGTTGTACAGCTGGTCATACTAAATAATCTAATGGCCCTTTCTGGCATACATACATTTCATACTGGATGCCTAAAGCTGGGCCCAAAAATAAAAGCTTATTTAAGTGCCTAAATATAGATGGAGGTGACTAACTTTAGGTACCAGCACTGACAAGGTGGCATGAAGGCTTTCACTGTTTCTCTACAAGAACCTCACTCTTTTGTTTCTGTAACTTTCAGAAAAAAATCTGTGTTTGAATTAATTAGCATTTTACTACATATTACAGTATTTTACTGTATAATATTTATGGTTAAATATAATATTTCCCTCTTTCTTGCTTTTTATTTGGTACATATTAAAGACAAAATTCTGCCAACCTCAGTTGTAAGACACTACTTGATGTCAGTCAGGAAGGGTGGCAGTATCTATCACTAAACAAGTCCAAAAAGAAAGAAAATTAAATTGTGAGTGTACAGGAAGTCCTCATTTAAAAGGGATGACTTTTCTTCAGTCCTGGCACCATTTTGCCAGGTCCATTAGATGCAGCAAAAAGGTGTGGCTTACATGTCACTTTCATACAAGTTCATTAGAAACACCAGTGATTGCTATATATTTACCTTATTTATCATCAAAGATTATTTTCCATCTTCTTATTAGTTTTCCCTACTCATTTCTGAGCTCTTCTTTAATCTGCCCTAAAATCATGCACTATCCACAATTGCCTTTGTTTTTTCCATGTGTTTACCAAATTCACCCAACTCTCATCTGAAGAATCTATTAAATTCTTTTAAATGGACACTGTTAATCTGACTTCTAGCCAGTTTTAAAAAACTGTTTCAACTACTTCACTTGTCCCTGGATCTCTCTGCCAGTTTCTGTGGCATTATAACATTATTATATTTTTTAAATATTGTTTTTCTCCTTGTTACTATTGGAAAAAATCACCCAAATATCATAACTAACTAATAACTAAGGACCTGATCCTACAATAATTTGAGTATGGGTTTATATTTGTCCATGTACATGGCTTCACTGAGTCAAGGGGAGTACTCACATGCATAAAGCTAAACACATGCATAACTCTTTGCACGATAGGTGTCTAACTGGCTGTACATGGAACACAATGAGCACAAAGTGCTGCCAAGGGCATAAAGTAATTCAATTTCTTTCAGTTATAATCCTCTTAGATGCTACATGTAGCAATGCTAGGTTAATAAAAAAAAGTCAGACAGAAGTGTCAGTCAGAGAGTGTCCATTGAAAACCACAGGAAGCCTGTAAAAACTAAGGCTGCAGGTACGATTTAGTCAGGGGTATTTATAGTAAAAGTTATGGACAGGTCAGGGGCTGTGAATTTTTGTTTATTGTCTGTGAACCATCCATGACTTTTACTAGAAATACTTGTGACTAAATCTTAGGCTTAGTTATAACCTACAGACCTTCAGTTAAAATAGTAAATTCCACAGTTATATACTTTTAAGTTTGGTTTTACTTTCCATTTTATTGGAATCCTAAAACTTGTCTTGAATTAGTTCTCTCATCTACTAATATGCTTTTTTTTCTTTAAAGTATAGTTAGTAATTAGATTTTGAGCAAACTCGTAGCGGCCACAAAATTAATGTATGTATCTGTATTATGTAATGACAACGTGTTTGAAAAATGCATTCCTTGTTTAGAGCCCAGTTACTAATTATGGGCTAGAGGGTGTCTTTAGACATAGCCCTGAGCAAGAGGTTGTGTGTAAGATGCAATCCCCAGGAGGCATTGAGCCTCAGAGAGTATGTCCTACACTGCGGCTGAGAGTGAGCCTCCCAGCCTGAGTAGACAGACTCACGCTAATGGGGCTCGAGCTAGCGCATTAAAAGTAGCAGTGTGGAAGTTGTGGCTCAGGCAGCAGCTTGGGCTCCTGAGCCCATCTTACTCCCTGCTTCTGAGCTCAGGTGGGTAGCCTGAGTGTCTGCTGGAGCCATAACATCCACTCAGCTATTTTTAGGCCACTACCTTGAGATTTTCTAGAGTCTCTCTGCCCGGGCTAGGAGGCTCGCTCCCAGTGAGTGCAGCTCCCAGCTGTAGTGTGATACAGGCCAGCAGCAAAACACTACCCTCCCAATGCTGACTAGGCTGTGCTGGCTAGCATGGTTCAGGATGAAGCCAAGGCTCCTCCCATTTCCCTTCCCACACACTCCCTGCCTACCTTCTCTAGGGAGCAGTAGCAGGTGACCCCAATGTCACACTGACCCCTATATGTACACACACAAGGTCCAGGCAGCTCATGCAGGGGTGTAAGGAGGGGTATTCGCTCACTCTGATGGCCTTGTGCAGGCACATACTCCAAGTCACTATGAAGTCATACTTGACTTGCTATAGCACATTCATCATTTGGATGAGGACTTAGGTTCTGATCACTTGCGCTCATCAAATATCACATGGCAAATTTGCAAGAGTTCTGGTGTTAAATCTAGGGATGTACTTTTACTCTGTTGTACAGCATCTAATGAGATTCAGCTCCGGTTGTGACTGTGGGGGGGTCTCTAGGAACTATCACAATAAAAATAATAATATGCAGGCCCTGACAGTGGGTCCAGCATTAAGGTTTCAGCAGGATTTTCCTGTTAATGTGAACATTGTGATCCTCTAGTTTACTTCTGTCCAGATTTTTTTTAAGACCTTGAAAATATTAATCTCAGCACATTTTGATTTTCTGGGGACCTTTGAGTTGGAAAGTTTTATAGTTAGGAAATTACTGTGTTAAAAAAAAAATACAAAACAAAAAACACCTTTTAAAAAAAAACAGGATGACAGTGGTTGAGTAGGGTAGGTTTGCTACAACAATTGAGAGCATGTTTTGTGAGTGGGTATGCATGTGTGGTGTGATGTGATGTGATGTGCTGTGCATGGCTTGACACTGCGTTTCTTAGATTTTGTGGGTCTGAGTTTGGCGTTTTTGCCCCCTAGCAGCTTTACCTGGTTTTAAACAAGTGTATTTTATGGCTGAATATAAGGGGAAACCCACAGACCTTTTCTCCCTGCAGTAGTCTTTGGGAATATAGGGAGGGGTCTTAGCCTGACAAAGGAGCTATAAGCCAATAGGATGTGGCAACAATTAGGCAGGATGAATAATAAATGTGTGTTAGCCAGACCCAGAAAACTGGGAGTCTCTGGTTAGGATACTACTACTGAAGCAGTTGCCTGGCTGATGTGGAGCTTTCCTGATCTAGCCCTCTATCTAACCTACTCACTCGCAGCTGAAGTGCTAGAAATGGAACAGGTGGGTGTGTTTAATTATCTTTGTGGCCACATAGGCTCTCACATACTGCAAATGCCTTTCTATCTCATCTACTCCTCTTGCTGCTGGAGTCCTGGGCACCCCTCAACACCCATGCAGCTCTGCTGATGCTACTACTTAGTTTGGACTTGCACTACCCATGCTATTCCAGTCCTGAGCTGCTCCTCCTCCCAAGCAATTATGCCAATACCCCTCAATCCTATTTCCCCCTCCCCCTTTCTTCTTCCAATAGAGTACTGGACTTCTTGATTTCCCTC
This sequence comes from Mauremys mutica, assembly GCF_020497125.1. Lineage (NCBI taxonomy): Eukaryota > Metazoa > Chordata > Testudines > Geoemydidae > Mauremys > Mauremys mutica. The sequence goes on along the minus strand of NC_059072.1, from coordinate 189,377,492 downwards.
CTCCCCAGCTCTTGTGATCTTCCTCAAGGGTGACCTCTGACCCCACCCTCAGGCTATTCTAGTCCTGGGCTCCCCCTCCTCCACCTTAAAATTGATTACTCTTAATCTTGGCCTGTAATCCCCTTACTGCTATGCCAGTCTGGGGCTTCACCCATGCCTGGCATCAGTATTGTCTGTTTCTTTGTGGGTTTAAATGCCCCACCTCTATTCCTAGTCAGCTTGTCTTTTCTCTTTCCCCTCCCTGACCCCGTTCACCAATAACTCTTGACCCTTGTCCCCAAGGACATGCCTCCAGCCAGTGCTGAGATGTGGGATTCTGACTACAGTTCAGATGAAGAGGTGAGAGTACTGTTTCAGCTGTAGATTGCAGTGTCTCCTGGCCTGGCTCTGGGAGGGGATTGAGGTCTAGTGGTTAGAGCAAGGGTGGGGCCTGTCATGGTTAGCAGGTCATTCATTTGTTGCTTTTATACACACACACACACAGGGCTAATGCTGGGGCTAGGGCTAGAGTGACTTTTTTTTGTGTTTTTTTTTTTTAATGATCTTGGGCTTAACTTCTCAATATCAATATGGTATATTAATTAACCTAAGTGTGAAAGAAACCCCACAAATTACAAAACCAGCTTTTTTTTTTTTTAGCCCTTTTTTGAATGAAGGAATTTAATGATGTAACAATCAAAATGTCCTTGGTTTGCAACAAAGCTGCAAATTTTATCAAGTCAGTTTCCCCAAACACAAAGAAAGATGGGAGAAAGGAAAAGATAGGGGAAACTTTTGTTAGTGTCAGGCTGGAATCATGGCTCTCACTTCAGGCAAGCAGGGTCCTGGGATCTATCTGATATTAGATTAGAAAGTCTTGGTCAGAGGTGTGGTTCTATCACTGCTGAATGAAATTTCTCTCCCAGTGTCTGTAGGCAGTGTATGAGCATGCAAAAACAAATCTAGGACCATCTAGTGTGTATATCCAGGACATATATGGGTGGGTGCTTATGGATTTAGTTTAAAACTTGGAATAAATAGTTGATAAAACTGGAGGAAACAGAATGGCCTGTGGATTAATGGGCTTTACTCTCAGAAATTGGACCAGAAAAAATAAGAGCAAAGAGAAAGGACTAAAAAAAATTGAAGACAAAGACCAGTCCAGCCCATTTTAAGTTATGCTGAAGTTTGTACTACTTAGCTTATAGAAAGCTACCAGTCTGCAGCTGTCCTTCCCCATATCCTTCTGACCCAAACACTCTTATTCAAACAATGCAACCGTGGACAATCTCCGAGTCCAAACTCCCCACCTTGAAGAAAGTTTGTTAAGCTCTCCATACCCTTAGTATGACTCTGATTTAAATGGTAGACCTTTTCTCAAAGTTTAGGATAATAATGTATTGTCCCTAGGCTTTAAATCCGCCTCGTAAAGGTAAGCAAGGTCAGTTGTTCCAGAGGCAGACAACTTTTTTTTATACTGGGTGGCTAGAGTTGTTGAATATGGCATCAATGCATAGTTGGTATCATAACTGAACTTCTCCACTTTTGATAAAGGGAGAAAATTGTTCCCTTTTTAATGCAATCCCTAAATTTGGGGGGCACCTACAGCCCCCACCCAAGTCACCAGTTGCTGTGTCACTGTGTTCCCATTGTCATGATCTTTCCAGGAGTTGAGACTCCCTAACCCTGGTGTGGCCTGGTGGGTTAGATGGGGAACCAGGGAATCAGAGCTGCCACTGAATTTTGTGTGACTTAGACCAAGTTCTTCCTGTTTCATCAAATAGAGATAACAGCGCAGGCCTCATAGGGCTTCACATCTGTCCATCATTTATGCTGTTTGCCCTTCACTAGCTCCTTCCAAAGGGGGTAGCTAATGTTCTGTGGTGTCCCCTTGCTGTCACAGGGTTAGTGCAGACACCAGAGCTGGTGCAGGTTTAATTGCTCACTCATTTGATTGTCTGTCTCCAGATATCCACTAAGAAGGAGCAGCACTCACGTCTGGGAGAGGATAACTTGGATGATACACTGGAATATGACTTCTCTGGCCCAGCCTTGAGAAGGCAGAGACTGGGATCTCAAAAACCACTGACAGGGGACAGTAACCCAGTAGAAAGTGAGGATGCCAGACAGCCAGGGGATAGGAAATGAGAGAATCAAGTGCTTTCAGCTGTGCCTGACCCATCCAATGGATAAGTTATTTAATTTCTTTGTATCAAAGCTATTTTTGTCACTTTCTCAGCCAGCATGGGAATTGGAGACTGTAGTGGCATTTCTTACATATAGTTACAAAGATCCATGTTTGTTTGTTTTTTAAAGGAGTATTAATAAAAATATCTGTTTACATGCACATTGTAATAGTGCAAGGCGTATTATTGTGTGTTGGGTGAATTCCAGAAAACTCTAGGGTAGAGGGTGAGCTAGTAAATATCTATAGAGATAAGGCTACAAATTTAAAACTAACAAAAGTGGCTTTTTTCTCTTCCCCCCCTCCCCCCCCAAAACACACTTCACCTGTGATTCTCTCATGAGGGAAATGCAGGAAATCACCGCAGCAATCAGATACCTCTATCCCCACCATGTAGTACATCTGATATATAACTAACTTCTGCATCCTCCCTTTCTTGTTTTCCTCATAAAATAATCAATCAACTCTTTTTTAACAAATATAAGTAGGTAGTGTATTTTGTTAGCAACAGCTAGCTCTTGTCATTAACGATGGATGAATGAACTGGATTACGTGTATACCTGTAGAGTAGCAAGGTAATATTTTAGCTTAGAAATATTAAATTTTGAAAGATTGATCTCATGAAAATGACAAGTAAAATAGCGATTTCTCTGATAGCATGTTGGGAGAGGTTTTTTTGTTTTGTTTTTTTTAAGCTGTAGGGGAACCATCTTTTCTTTCAGGGAAGCTTGGTGCACCTTGGAGCTCGATAGTGCTTATCTGTACTTTATAGATTATAAACTAAAGAAGTGTGAAAATCATTACTGCCTTACAATTTGCACTAACCTCTGGTAATAGCATATATCACCCACTTCTTGTCTTATGATGACATTAATTCATTGAGAGCTGTCAGGCCTGTTACAACTTACAGGGGTTTTGCTAACCAGTCTCAAGCACAGGTGAGGCTTTCAATGCAGCAAGGTACTTAAACAAGCATCTAACTCTAAGCACATGAGTATCCCCATCAACTTCATTGGAACTATTGATATGCTTAGAGTGGGTACTTAAATAATAACTCAACCCCAATTCTGCAAGCTTTTTCTCTAAAGGGCCCCATCTCACAAGGCATTGAGCAGCCTTCAGTGCTATTGAAGCCAATGAGGGTGAGAGTTAAGGGGGCCTAGCATATCATGGGGTTGTCCCCTAGTGAGCAATCGTCCATAATTTGTAAAGGCCACTCTAATATCAACCCTAAGTCCAGATTCTCATTTTGTGTAAATGGTCATAGTTCAGTGGCATGATGACAACTTACACCAGCTGAGGATCTGACCCTGGAGATCTTGGTAGGGGGAAAGGAAAGCAAAGCGGTTACTTTTTAAAGTAGATATTTGGTCTAGCAACAATTAGTGCAAAGAAAAAGGGGTGTGTTCATCAGATGATTTACATAGAGGGGAAAAAAGTGGGGTCAGTTTTCAAACTTTAAATCAAACTGAAGTTAAACTGTAGAATAATTATATTTGTGGCTTCTGTAAATGGAAGGCTGTACCCACTTAATCAAGCAGAGCAGTGTTTAACTAAACTGGTTTGGATTTGTTGTGCTATTAGTGTTTACCAATATAGCAATAGTTTCATAAAGCAAACAGTTCAGAGAGAATATCTTACGAAAACACCCACTAAAGGAGCTAAATAGTGTCAGATGCTGGTAATGAATCAATACACCTTCTGACATATGTATTGCCAATGAACACTGTGGTGTGGCCATTTTGATTATAGAAAGATTTTGTTTAGGGGCCAGTTTCCTGGGCAATACGTAGAGCCTTGGTTTGTCCTAGAGTAAGCAGAACCAAAAACTGTCCTATCAAGAGACCAAATGAATGTAGCAAGAAGCTAACTATGATGACCCTCAAGAAAAGTGGGATATAGTAAGGTTATGCAGTACTTAAACTACTTCATATACTAAAACTTCTCATATCTTCTCATTAAAATGATTTTTATTGAACAAATGAACATTACACAAATTCATCCACATTTCCCTGGTTTCTTGATCTCCACATTTTAATGCCTGAAACTAACCAAAGTTGAACCCTAAATTAGAATATGTGTCCAAAAAAGGATAAGGCTTTTTTTTTCTATTCCATTCAACAGAAAAGGCTTTAAATTCATTTTTTTTCATTATTGTGTTTAAATGCATTTGCTGCTTTGTACTAGCCTGTGCTTATGTATGTGTGTTGTTTGAAACTAGAAAATGAGCGCAGGTGCTTGCTGCAACCCAGCAAAATCCACATTTTTGTCAGATTTATTCTACAGTATACTTTGTTTATCTATCAGTGATACTTAAGTCTATAAGCAGTACAATTTTCTCAAGACCAGACCTAGCAAAGCTTTACTCATGTAAGTCCTTCATTGTGTGAGTAGTTTCATTGAAATCAGTGGATGATTTTTAGCTTGATTAAGGATTATTCATAAAAGTAACACATGCAGGATTGTGCTTCTTGTATATTAAAGCCACCACTTTCTCCCAGTATCTCCCTACGAAGCACATTGATGATGGAATAAACCTGATAGGTAAGAAACTGTTGCTTAGGTAATGATACACCAGTAATCAGAACCTGCTTCATTTAAAAAAAAATCTGCTTATTAAGAGCTTAAGTAAAGATTGACTCCAAGGTCCGATACTGGAATGACCCTTGCTCATGTCAGTAATCTTTAGACTTCAAAGTCATAGACTTCAATGGAGTTACTCATATGAGGAAGGCTCATACTCAAGTGAGTATGGGGAGCAATGTAAAACCACAGCATTAATCTTAAAAGGATGACATTAAGGATCAAATCCCTCTTGTATTGAAATCAATGATATAATGGTAATAGGAAACCATTATGCTCTTCTTGATACAGGAGAGAAGGAATCATCCCCTACAGCAGAGAAGGAGAAGCCTCGTACCCCTAAGGCTGGGAGGTCTGCTGCCACCACTGTCAATAGGAAACATAGGGTAGTGTGGTCGGAGACTCTCTGCTGACGGGGACGGAGGCGCCCATCTGTTGCCCTGACATTTCATCTTGGGAGGTATGCTGCAGGCCGGGGTCCCATATCCAAGACGTTACGGAGGCATGGTAGAGGATTATCCAGCCCTCTGACTACTACCCCGTGCTACTCATCCATGTGGGCACAAATGATACTGCGAGGTGTGACACTGAGCGGATCAAGAGTGACTACAGGGCTCTGGGAGTATGGGTGAAGGAGTTTGGAGCACAGGTGGTATTCTCTTCAATCCTTCCTGTCAAAGGTAGGTGCCCGGGCAGAGATAGGTGCATTGTGGAGGTGAATGCCTGGCTGCGAAGATGGTATCACCAGGAGGGCTTTGGCTTCCTCGACCATGGGATTCTATTCCAGGAAGGACTGCTAGGCAGAGATGGCGTTCACCTTTCGAGGAGGGGAAAGACCCTATTTGGACACAGACTGGCTAACCTAGTGAGGAGGATTTTAAACTAGGTTCGACGGGGACAGGTGAGCAAAGCCCACAGGTACATGGAGACCTGGGAGATGGGGTGTAAATAGGAGGGAGCGTGGGCTATAATGGCAGAGAGAAAGGAGGGTCAGGGCAAAACTGGGAGGAAAGATCAAATAGTATCTTAGATGCCTATATGCAAATGAAAGACATATGGGTAATAAGCAGGAAGTACTGGAAATGCTAATAAATAAATACAACTATGACATTGTTGGCATCACCAAAACTTGGTGGGATAATACACATGATTGGAATGTTGGTATGGATGGGTACAGCTTGCTCAGGAAGGATAGATGGGGAAAAGGGAGGAGGTGTTGCCTTGTATATTAATAATGTACACACTTGGATTGAGGTGGAGATGGACATAGGAGACAGAAGTGTTGAGAGTCTCTGGGTTAGGCTAAAAGAGGTAAAAAAACAAGGGTGATGTCATGCTAGGAGTCTACTACAACTAACAAAATCATCCAAAGCCCAAGATTTGGTGGTGAGGGGGACTTCAACTATCCAGATGTATGTTGGGAAAATAACACAGCGGGGCACAGACTATCCAATAAGTTCTTGGACTGCATTGCAGACAACTTTTTTTATTTCAGAAGGTTGAAAAAGCTACTGGGGGGAAGCTGTTCCTTCCTATTTGTTAAAATCAAATCTAGAACTCATTGAGAATTTGAAAGTAGAAGGCAGCTTGGATGAAAGTGATCATGAAATCATAGAGTTCGCAATTCTAAGGAAGGGGTAGAAGGGAGTACAGCAAAATAGAGACAATGGATTTCAGGAAGGCAGATTTTGGTAAGCTCAGAGAGCTGATAGGTAAGGTCCCATGGGAATCAAGACTGAGGGGGAAAAACAACTAAGGAGAGTTGGCAGTATTTCAAAGGGACACTATTAAGGGCCCCAAAGCAAGCTATTCTGCTGGTAAGGAAAGATAGAAAATGTGGCAAAAGACCAGCTTGGTTTAACCATGAGATCTTGCATGAGCTTAAAAAAAAAAGTCATAAAAAATGGAAACTAGGACAAATGACCAAGGATGAATATAGGCAAACACAGGAATGCAGGGGCAAGATTAGAAAGGCAAAGGCACAAAATGAGGTCAAACTAGCTACAGAAATAAAGGGAAACAAGAAGACTTATCAATACATTAGAAGCAAGAGGAAGACCAAGGACAGGGTAAGCCCACTGCTCAGTGAGGAGGAAGAAACAGTAACAGGAAACTTGGAACTGTCAGAGATGCTCAATGACTTCTTTGTTTCCTGTCTGTTACAGCTATCCCCCTATTCCATTTTGTTTCTTACAGCTGTCCCCCCTACTCCATTTTGGTTTTGTTCTCCTCCTGTGGCAGCCCCTCCCTGGCTGTTAAGTTGTTTACAAGAGCCATTGCCCTTCTCAAAGGGATGGCCACTTGTGCTGCGTGCTAAGTGGGACCACTGCCCTGTTCAAAGGATTAGTCCTGTTATCACCTTGTTAAACCTGGGCTTGGTGTAGGGTAGGCAATGTCCAGAGCTGCAAGACCTAAAGGCAAAATAGCTGAGCATCTGAGTCATACCTGGGGGCTCAGAACTTGCCCAGACATGTTCTGTGCCTACCTGCAGTCTTTTCCCTGCCTTCTCTCCTCCCTGCAAGAAGGGGAACCAATCAGAGTTACTGGCAGGAAGCTGCCTAAGTTTGCCTTTATAACCAGACATTTTCTGATCAGACCTTAGAAAGGTTCCTGCATGGATGCCTGGTCTGATCAGTCAGGGGTTCTGGGGGGTACTTTCTCCGCTCTTGTTTGTTTTTGAGCGTACCCCCGTTTTTAAACTCCCCTCCCACGAACAATGAATTTTGCCTGGAGATCTCCTGATTATTGTGAGCGAATTAAGTCCTCTGATGCTGAAACTGCTGTGCCTGCTTCTGCCTTTGCTGCTGTCCTGGGGATTGGTAAGAACTCCCTCTTGCAAACTTCCCCTGTCTTGGCTGCTGGCTTTCTTTCCCCAGCAGACAGACCCAAGCTAATTCCTTGGTCTGTATCTGTAATCTGCTTCTAGTTTGCAGCCGCCCCCTGCTGCAGCCACCACTGGGTACACACCACTCTGCCCTCTGAAACTACCCTTAGCATAAGGTGCACCCATTAGGTTGGGTTTAGCCTTTAGTTTAGATAAATTGTAATTTCATTTTGCATAGCTGTGGTTAAGTTAGGTTTAGCATTGTACTCTGTAAATTAGGCTTAAAGAATTGTTGCATTGTGTTTTTGTTACTTGCTAATTTGTGTAGTCTTGGTTAAGTTAGATCATAGATAAGATTTTGCTGTGTTCTGTATAATTGTGATTAAGTCTGTCTTCTCACTGTCACCCCCCCTACCCCGGGCTTTCTCTGTGTCTCTCTGACTTGTTACAGTTTCTTTGCTGCTCCACCACGTGCTCCTCTTCCCCCATCTCAATCTAGCATAAAACCCCATTGGTTACCCTCTTTCTCTCTGATACACCTCACATTCTACATTTACACCGCTGTGACACATTTTTACCTAAAATTGTTTGCTATTTAACATACTTTATCCGTAACTGTTAGTTGGTTATATGCTGCTGTGACACACCCTGCACATAGAAAATTGTTAGCTACCTGTTACATCATATATTTCTGTGTTAATTGGTTATCCTACTGTATTGTACCCCACTATTGAAACCCCCTATACTGTTCACCAAAAGAAACCTCTCCCCAATTGTCTACCTTAACAAACCCCTCACTATTAAATTTTCCCTGTTTTTGCATTTTCTTAATAAAGTTTATTTTGCACCCCACCAGGGCAGTAATTGTCCCCCAAGATCCCCTACCTGCTGGCAGGGACATTTCCGTCTTCACTGAGAAGTCTGAAGGAATGCCTAACATAGTGAAAGCGAATGGGAAGGTTTGGAAGATAAAATAAAAAAAAGTTAAAAATCACTTAGAAAAGTTAGATGTCTGCAAGTCACCAATGCCTGATGAAATGCAGCCTAGAATACTCGAGGAGGTGTCTGAGCCTCTAGCTATTATCTTTGGAAAATCATGGGAGACAGGAGAGATTCCAGAAGACTGGAAAAGGGCAAATATAGTGCCCATCTATAAAAAGGGAAATAAAAACAACCCAGGAAACTACAGACCAGTTAGTTTAACTTCTGTGCCAGGGAAGATAATGGAGCAAGTAATTAAAGAAATCATCTGCAAACACTTGGAAGCTGGTAAGGTGATAGGGAATAGCCAGTATGGATTTGTAAGGAACAAATCATGTCAAATCAATCTGATAGCTTTCTTTGATAGGATAACGAGTCTTGTGGATAAGGAGAAGCGGTGGATGTGGTATACCTAGACTTTAGTAAGGCATTTGATACAGTCTCGCATGATATTCTTATCGATTTAAACTAGGCAAATACAACTTAGATGGGGCTACTATAAGGTGGGTGCATAACTGGCTGGATAACCATACTCAGAGTAGTTATTAATGGTTCCCAATCCTGTTGGAAAGGTATAACAAGTGGGGTTCCGCAGGGGTCTGTTTTGGGACCAGCTCTGTTCAATATCTTCATCAACGACTTAGATATTGGCATAGAAAGTATGCAGATTATACCAAATGGGGGGTTGCCACTGCTTTGGAGGATAGGATCATAACTCAAAATGATCTGGACAAATTGGAGAAATGGTCTGAGGTAAACAGGATGAAGTTTAATAAAGACAAATGCAAAGTGCTCCACTTAGGAAGGAACAATCAGTTTCACACATACAGAATGGGAAGAGACTGTCTAGGAAAGAGTATGGCATAAAGGGATCTAGGAGTTATAGTGGACCACAAGCTAACTGAGTCAACAGTGTGATGCTGTTGCAAAAAAAAAAAAAAGCAAACATGATTCTGGGATTCATTAACAGGTGTGTTGTGAGCAAGATACAAGAAGTCATTCTTCTGATCTACTCTGTGCTGATTAGGCCTCAACTGGAATATTATGTCCAGTTCTGGGCACTGCATTTCAAGAAAGATGTGGAGAAATTGGAGAGGGTCCAGAGAAGAGCAACAAGAATGATTAAAGGTCTAGAGAACATGACCTATGAAGGAAGGCTGAAAGAACTGGGTTTGTTTAGTTTGGAAAAAGAAGACTGAGAGGGGACAGGATAGAATTTTTCAGGTATCTAAAAGAGTGTCATAAGGAGGAGGGAAAAACTTATTCATCTTAGCCCTAAGGATAGAACAAGAAGCAATGGGTTTAAACTGCAGCAAGGGAGGTTTAGGTTGGACATTAGGAAAAAGTTCCTAACTATCATGGTGGTTAAACACTGGAATAAACTGCCTAGGGAGGTTGTGGAATCTCCATCTCTGGAGTAGGTTAGAATCTCCTAACCTACTTTAAGAGTAGGTTAGATAAATGTCTATTAGGGATGATCTAGACAGTATTTGGTCTTGCCATCAGGGCAGGGGACTGGACTCAATGACCTCTCGAGATCCCTTCCAGCCCTAGAATCTATAAATTCTCTCTACTTTAATGAGAGTGAATGGAGTCCTCAGAAAGACCATTTAAATTTTGAAATTATTGGCTCTGCTGTGAGCATAACATCTATGGCTCAAAACAAAGTAGAAAGGTAAGTACTTTTATGTTGTACCGTGCTTCCACTGAGGTAAGTGAGAGATTTGCCGCTGCCTTGAAAGGGAGAAAGACTAAGTCCAAAGCTTGGGAAGTAGAAATTAAAATAAAGAGCCTAAAACATAGCCAAAAATGTTCTCTCTCTAAATAAGTCTAATTAAAGATTCACTCTTTTTAGCTCAGAAGTTGTATTTCTAGATGTAGGTGATGTCACTGAATTTTTCCTAATATGCACAAGACATATTCACAGGCCTACTTAACCTCATGGCACTCTCTCTCAGGTTGCCGAAATATTCAGGATGGAAATGACAAAAAACTTGCAGGAAACTTGTGAGCCATCATTGTAGCCCCCTGTTTTAATAAAGCGTAAATATTTAACAGACATGAAACTCTACAAATCAGATCCCACAAGTCGTTCTTTGCTGACTCTGTCAGGCAAGTACATTCTGCTAATATGGATAACTGAAATATCCCTGATGCTGATGAACTGGATGCCCCTAAAGAAGGAAAGTCTTTCATTTGAGTGAATGTGAATGAATGCATGATTTTAAGAGAGTCCTTTATTTTTTTATGAGAAATAAGACACCACTTGTGAAAATGGAAAGAAAAGCAGGAAGAGTTAACTTGCTAACAAAGTGTTTGTATGGATGCTTACATAGAGTAAATTTCCCCTTCTTTCCCCTTGTAACCTGAGTGAACAGGTCTATAGAAGGAACTAGCTTGGGCATAGGAAGAGGGATTATATCCCAAAAATATGAACATGAGTTGGAGCTGCTCCTCATGACTGCTATTCTAGTCCCAGAATTAGAGTAGAGGTCATGAAATCCAATGTACTACCTGTCCTGGAGTTCATGGACACTAAATCCATGTTATTGTGGCCCCTATGACTGCACCCTTACATTATCCTATAGGGCTACATAAAGCTGGTATAGAGACCAGCTATGCTTCATATCAGGCCCGCTGACAGGGGTGGGCAAAGGGAGCAATTGCCCAGGGTCTCAGGCAATTTAAAAGGGGCTGCATAGGTGAATTTCACCTACAGAAAAACTAAGAAGCTGTGAAAAAAAACAGGAGTACTTGTGGCACCTTAAAGACTAACATTTATTTTAGCATGAGCTTTCGTGAGCTAAAGCTCACTTCTTCGGATGCATAGAATGGAACACACAGACAGGAGATATTTATACATACAGAGAACATGAAAAGGTGGAAGTATGCATACCAACAGGCAGAGTCTAATCAATTGAGATGAGCTATCGTTAGCAGGAGGAAAAAAAACTTTTTGAAGTGATAATTAAGATGGCCCATAGAAGGTGTGAGGAGAACTTAACATAGGGAAATAGATTCAATTGGTGTAATGACCCAACCATTCCCAGTCTTTGTTTAGACCACAGTTAATAGTATCTAGTTTGCATATTAATTCAAGTTCAGCAGTTTCTCTTTGGAGTCTGTTTTTGAAGGTTTTTTGTTGCAAAATTGCCACCTTCAAGTCTGTCACTGAGTGGTTAGAGAGGTTGAAGTGTTCTCCCACTGGTTTTTGAATGTTATGATTCCTGATGTCAGATTTGTGTCCATTTATTCTTTTGTGTAGAGACTGTCCGGTTTGGCCAATGTACATGGCAGAGGGGCATTGCTGGCACATGATGGCATATATCACGTTGGTAGATGTGCAGGTGTACGAGCCCCAGAAGTTGTGTGTGTGTGTGTGTGTGTGTGTAAAAATTGAACATTTCAACCAAAATAATATTTTTCTCTTTTGGTCAAACACCACTTAGTTCACTAAAAAAGCTTACATAATAAAAAATCAGCCAACTCTAATGGCAATTCATACCAATCCTGTTATGAATACAATATATTTTTAAAATATTAAACTCAGCTTTTCTGAGTAATATTTACACTTTACAACCACTGGAGTCTAGACCAGTGGTTCTCAACCTTTCCAGATTACTGTAGCCGTTTCAGGAGTCAGCTTTGTCTTTGTACCCAAAGTTACACCTCACTTAAACTATTTCCATACAAAATCAGGCATAAAAATACCCAAGTGTCACAGCACACTATTACTGAAAAATTGCAGACTTTCTCATTTTTACCATATAATTATAAAATAAATCAATTGGAATATAAATATTGTATTTACATTTCAATGTATAGTTTATAGAGCAGTATAAACAAGTCATTATCTCTATGAAATTTTAGTTCGTACTGACTTTGCTAGTGCTTTTTATGTAGCCCATTATAAAGCTAGGCAAATATCTAGATGAATTGATATACACTCTGGAAGACCTCAGCATATGCGCAAAGGTACATATACCCCTGGTTGAGAACCACTGGTCTAGACCATCTGTCTGGACGTGCAAACCACAAGAAAAGTTTAAACAAGTAACTTACCGTACCCTTTTTAGTGCATTAGCATAGAGATATACAAATTAGCAGAAATCAGGCTTTTTAAAATGTATACTACATTTTGAAAGTGATTCATTGTTAAGTAACGGATCTTTTATCCCCGTTTGATACAGTCACACATGCACTGTAGTTTCCATTTCAATTATTCACCTTTGAATGCTCAAAACACTGATGCAAAGGGCATGAGACATCACCGAGTAGTCTTTGTTTGATGTGACATAACATCAGCTTAATAGTCAGTCTTTGCCCATTGCACCATATGAAATAATATGCCATTAATGTTATATTACTATTGTTAACTGTGATCGATATAACATGCGTTTTCCAATGTCATTGATTTGCGCAGCCTTCAATAGCAACCAATTACACTGTTCTTCAGAAGTGATAAAGAAGTAAAATTGTAGGAGATGAGAAACAAAAGTGGCTGAGAAAAGGATACATATTTGTCAAGTCTTTTCAGCAGGAAAGTATGCAGCTGTCGTCCTGAAATCATTATAGTCCATGTGATGTCTTACACTGGCACTAGAATCAAGTAATCTTTTAGTAAAAAGATAACAAACTTATCAGCAACAACCTGAACAGTAAGATAACGCTAAACAAAAAGAACTCCCTCTCAGGCTCATGGAGGCCATTCTTTACCTTGACCTGCCACATTCGGCTGGTATACTATTTCCAAACTTCCTGTTGAATTTTAATCTCTTTTCCTCAGATTCACCAAATAGCAAAGAGAACATGTTTTTGAGTGACACTAGTGTTATTACCAACAGACTGTACATAAATAGAACATTATTATTTATTTGTATAGCGGTGGCTCCAGAGGCCACAATCAGGGACTGGCTCCTCATTGTGCTTGGCTCTGGGTACATAAATATTGAAAGGCTGGTCTCCCCCTCAAAGAGCTTGCCATCTAGATGGATTTCCATCCTCAAGCAGCATGTTATGCTGAAGCTGTGTATTTCTGCAGCCTGGGGCTACTGCTATGTATTTCAGTTAATTTTAAATTGACCAGAGTGGAAGGTTCTTGTCATTTAACATTTTCTACTTTTTTATAACATTTGTAAAAAGGATGAGTCTGACCCTATATTTGGGCTGTTTCTAGGACATGTGAATACAAATCATGTATAAATAGTGGTGTAGTGAGGCTGAGTGGCCTCCCTCCGAGTGGGAGAGCGAGGGAGCATTACATGCCCCTTGGGGGACAGAGCCTAGATTGCCCCAACCCCCTCGCCAGAAGGACTGGGGCATGGCCGGAAGTATAAAAGGCCGGCCATGCAGCTCAATTGGGGGAGAGCCTGCAACGGAGGATGACGCTTGGCCTGTTCTCCAGAGGCCCCGAGAGGAACCTGTGCCTGGCTGTTCTCGACCCCCAGGCGTGGACCACGACTGGCCTGGAGTACCCACTGCAGTTTACCCCGAAGAGCTGGAAAAGGACTGAAGGCCGCAGGTACCAAACCCTGGGGAGGCAGGAAGTAGCCCAGGGGCAGCCACGGAGCAGCCGGCTGCAGAGCCCAGCGTGGCTCAGTCGCCATGTTGCAGCTGGATCCCCACCGACACAGGGGCAGCCAATCCTGCCCTGCCAGGGCCCTGGGCTGGGATGCAGTGGAGTAGGGTGGGCCCACATCCCCCTGGCACCCTACCCCGGGTGGCTGACCCCCTACCCAGTGCAAGGAGGCTCTAACCCAAGACAGGAGCTCCCCTATCACTCACCTTAGAGACAGTTTGCTGGCTGCCTGAGCTCCACCCAAGCCCCAGACGGCCCTGATAGACTGTAGTTAAGGGCTGACAACGTGAGCTACCCCAGGCCAGGCTACAACCTGGTACTAACTATTTATCACACAGCCCTTTTGGGGCTTTTGCCTATCTTATCGACTCTGGTCCTGACCCACAGGACTAGCCTGAGTGGCCTCCCTCCAACCGGGAGAGCAAGGGAACATTACAAGTGGGTTTGTCCACATAGTATTAGAAGCAAAAAAAATATATTTTGGCCCTCATCCTGCGAGTTACTGTGTGATGCACAGCAGCGTAAAGTCATTGTGCTGTAGCACAAACACAGGTGGAGGCTTTGTGAAAGCAGAAGTAAAGTTAGCTAGCTGAGCCAAAGCTGAAATATTGAAATGAAATATAAAATATTGAAACTTTTTATGGGATGGAACATTTTAAAAAAATCAAATTGTACTTACAACTCCCATAGGGCAAAGTAGTGGATCAGGAATACACATGGGAGAAAATCAACCCAAACTGAAATGTAATGTTTAGTTTCAGGTTGACAAACTGGCAAAATGTTTTATGTGAAATGAAATCTTTCACTGAGATTTTCCTCGTGGAAGATTCTGCCCAAATGAATCTTTTTCCATGGAAATTTTTTGATTTGGACAAAACCCCATTTTCTGACAGGGAAATGTACATTTTTTTTTAAATAGACCTAGTTTGGATCCCAAAGATCCAAATGTGGAACACAATGTATGATAAAGACCCATTATGAAGGATGACAATAAAAATTATTCATATAAGAAACTGAAATTGCTGTGGGATTTAATGTTAGTAACTCTTTCTATAACTTTAGTTCTTTTTATTACAGATAGTTTTCAATAATAAAAGTGAGTGAACACTAAATTTGTGTTGAACTTTAACTTTAAACTGTGGGATATTTGACAGGTACAGTCTGGCTCTGCCAGTTCCCAATCTGTGCTTAAATATATTTTTTTAAACAAATCCTGATTTGGGGTCCAGAATGTATTTGATAGACAAATTTGATAATGGGGCAAGTTATGAGTCTAACTCTTCTTCTTAATGTTCCCTGGAACTGCTGCTAGGTGCTGAAATAGTTCTGAAGGTATAGTTCATGTTTCAGTAGTATTCAGTCGAGATGTTTTGTCACTCATCTCTGTTTTCCTTCTTCTTGTCCAGAAGTTATGTGAAAAGTGCCTGCTATTTCACTTGAGGACACCATCACTTCTGGAAACCTGACCCTAATCAGTACCCTTTTCACATATCCCCTCCTGTGATAATTCCTCTTTATCCTCCTCCTCCACCAACTACTTTCTGTTGCATAGCTCTGTACATAACAGTTCCCCAAGTGCATTTACTCTAAATAAATAAATAAATAATAAGTGGAGATATACCAATCTCCTAAAACTGGAAGGGACCTTGAAAGGTCATTGAGTCCAGCCCCCTGCCTTCACTAGCAGGACCCATTTTTGCCCCAGATCCCTAAGTGGCCTCCTCAAGGATTGAACTCACAACCCTGGGTTTAGCAGGCCAATGCCCAAACCACTGAGCTATCCCTCCCCCCAGAGTGCATGAAAATAAGTAAAATGTTGCATTTAAAATGCAGCTCTATGATAGATGCCATGCCATGTTCAAGTCTGTCAAATGTTTTGGCAAACTATGTATCTAATTCAGTGCTCAACAGCCCCACTGGGGAAACATCATCAGCTAAGAA
Source organism: Mauremys mutica (assembly GCF_020497125.1). Classification (NCBI taxonomy): domain Eukaryota; kingdom Metazoa; phylum Chordata; order Testudines; family Geoemydidae; genus Mauremys; species Mauremys mutica. Next base: position 189,361,421 of record NC_059072.1, on the reverse strand, counting down.
AAGCTCTGTCTCCCTCAATGACTATTGAGTGATCACTTTATGGAAGTTTTGAGACCATGTGCATAATTATGGTAATTTGGCTCAGCCGAGCTAAGCTAGCACTAGGATCACAACAAGTTTGCTCTAAAGCAGCAGCAAGTACTGGCTTTATATCCTCTCCCAAGTTCCAGACTAGGAGATGAAGCCAACATGTCATCACATGCTTAAAAATAAAAATTATTTAAAAAAAAGAAAAATCATAGTCTGTTTCTACTAAATCAAATGGCTGCAAATGGAAGCAAGCCTGTAGGATGCTTCCATGACAGGTATATAAAGGCTATCCTGATCACAGACAAGCTCGGGGTGCAGCAGGGATCATGGTGATGACATACAATGAAAATGGGCAGTTGTCATCAAGGTATTTGAAATGGATGGCAGTTTCATGGCTGTAGTAACAACACAGACTGAAAAAGGGAGAGAGGAAGTTACAGGTTACACAGTCTTGGTTGAAGGCAGAAAGCGGATGTTCTTGTAATTAAGACACTGAACTGGGACTCAGGACAGGAGATCTATGGTCATTCCCAGACTCTACTACAGACTTCCTGTGTGTCCTTGAGCAAATCACTTATTCTCGCTCTACTTCAGTTTTACATAAGTAAAATGGAGATAATAATACTTTGTCCACTCTTTAAGACAGTAAATTCTTGGTTTCAGCTGAAACTTTTCTTTCAGCAAAACATGAAGCCGCACTGAAAGCTTTTGAGAATTCGTGCTGATTTTGTCAAATTGTTTCAGCTGAAAAAAAAATTCTCAAAAAGTCAAAATGTTTTGTTGTAGAAATTTCTTTTAATTCAATTTTTTAAAATAAAAAAATATAAACACTCAACATCAATATGAAACACTTATTTTTAGGGCAAACAAAATGATTTTTTTTTACCCATAATTATTTTTTTTTCTTTTGAATTGGTGGAAATTCCCCACCAAGTTGTTTTCAGGCTAACCCCAAACAATCTGCCCCCCCTTCACACACACACAAATTGCCAGCAAACCCAAAAAATAATTATTTGCACAGCTCTAGTCCTGATCTAGATGATACCACAACACACACTATATAATAATAATACTAATTAATATGGATACATTAATACTATAGACACACCATTAAATTGAACACTCTATGAGTGTCTAGACTGGGCTTACGTAGTGATATCTTTTTGCCTCTTTTGTCATTAGCAGTTTGTGTCTTTACAGCATTGCACGCTGAACTATTGCAGCTGAGAAGCAGGCAGAACATCAGAGCAGAGCTGTCTCCCCTTCTAAATTTCATCTGCAGATTAATCTAAGTCTCCACTTTCCTGTCTGAAAGAGGAAACCATCTGCTTCCTTCTCCCACTTCTGTTGGCTAGTAATTAGTCTTCTGACCTGTCTTTCAGTGGGACATCATGAGCCATAGGCAAGTTTTGCCAAATTCCCTAGCTGCCAAATAGGATGGCATGAACAGCCCATACTATTTTGTATTTGTCCTGGAAGTTGAAAAATAGCAATATTTGTGGTATTCATATGACTATTCAATATTTGCACATCTCTAAGTAAATCATAGTCATTTGCCTGTCTAATTTCTTCCCACACTACTTAATCAGATGGGATGAAAAGGTAAGTATTTATATAGTATTGTATAGTACTTTTTTTGTACAGATAAATGCCTTCAGCCTAAGCCATTCAGGTTCAGAAAAGACTGAAACAGTAAGGTCTTGGCACATGCTAAGTATGACATATATAAATTGACAATGTGTTAAGCGCAATGGAAATGAATTAGATAATATGCTTAGATCACTTAGAGCTTATGCAAAGTGTTACTGTCAGGTTAAAGTGTAGTTCTACTCTGAAAAGTGTCTAGAAATAGCACTGAGGTGTTCCACGTTCACTGTGTTTCAATGATTCCATAACATAATGGCTCAGTTTACAGGAAACAGATTTTTTTTCCCAACTACCAGCCCTGTAAACTCAGCCTGGGGTCTGAAAATCAATCCAAGTCCTCTCCTTCTCGTGCATTGTCACTAGGAATCAAGATTCTGTCTGGTCACATTATGTCCTAAATTACACCTGTACAACATGATTGCCTCCAGATAACACCCTCAGGATTATCTCTGGAACCTCATCCACCATCTCTAGGGTTGCACAGGCAGGGGCGGCTCTAGGGATTTTGCCGCCCCAAGCATGGCAGGTGGGCTACCTCTGGCAGCTTGCCTGGGGAGGGTCCGCTTGGCGTGCTGGGGCCTGGAGCCGCCCCTGTGCACAGGTCTGCAATTATGGTTGCACAGGTGTAAATGGGGGGGAAATTTTGGCCTGAAAAAAAACCGTATTGTGATGATGATGAGGCATGAGCCAGTTTGACTTTCAGATCCCAGCAGGGGCGGCTCTAGGGATTTTGCCGCCCCAAGCACAGCAGGCAGGCTGCCTCTGGCAGTTTGCCTGCAGAGGGTCCGCTGGTCCGCCGAAGCCACGGAACCAGCGGACCCTCTGCAGGCAAGCCGCGGGCGGAAGGCAGCCTGTCTGCTGCCTTCGCGGCGCTGGCAGAGCGCCCCCTGTGGCTTGCCGCCCCAAGCACGCGCTTGGCGTGCTGGTGCCTGGAGCCGCCCCTAGATCCCAGGATCAATTGGGAGGACTGGCAGTTCTAAAAACAAAAGAAAGCACCTTTTTACTTGTGAACTGAGTATATTTGGTCTGACAATCACCAATACACAATAAGCACAGAAGCCTGAAATCAGTGGATGTTGGCATGATCACAGGGGTCCACCTACATGAAGACAATTGCAGCATCAGAGCCTTAAATACTACACTGATTGGGTATGCTTGAAAACCCTGAAACAGGCAGTTACTACTGGAAGGAATAAACAGAAGTGAATGGAGATCAGTGAAAATGAATAGATCAGGAAGATTACATTTTTGGTATCACTTCAGTGATTTTAATACTTTTTTTTTAAAGTAAATGTGAATATGGATCCTACTCCAAATGGCGTGTTCTATTGGAAAATGCTAATTCAACAGAATGAAAATGTTTCATAGGAACACATCAATCCTTCTGAAACTTTTGAAGGAAATGAGACAGAGAGGCAGGCTAGCTTGCCCATCAGCCAGCCACCTCCCCAGAAACCCATCAGGTAAGTGCTACAGAGCCAGGGCTTCCAGGCTCCCCATCAGGTGAGCTGCCAAGGAATGGGGCTCCCCAGACAGCCCAGGGAGGAAACAGAGTTAGCTGTACCAGGTGCCAGCTGATAAATTCAGTTTTGCGTCTCCTGAAATAGAATTTTTCACAATTTTTCCTCCCAGAGACCCCTCTCTCCCCCCAATTTGGGATGAAAGCTGTAGAAATCGAATATTTTGGGGGGGGGTCTCCTTTTTTTTTTTTTAAGGAGAAGCCCCACGCCCCGGTGGAAATTCCTTCTTATATAAACAGCCAGGTGAGGAGCTAGCAGCTTGCTGTTGCTAGTACCAGCAGTTTTCAAAAGTTCAGGGGTAGTGTAAGTAGTAAACTGTGTCCCTCAAAGGGATCTGGGTAAATCATCCCACTTCTCCATTAGATGTAAAACTAGCTAGAGCTGGAATAGAGGAGCTGTCCTAGGAGGGTATAAGAACCATCTATGAAATCACAGGGAGTTAAACAGGGGTAGCTCAGGGCAAGCTGCATACATGGATACTGGCTGTTCAGCTCCCCCTGACAGCCTAGTGAAGGCACCTATGTGCCTGCAGAGATGCCAACTTTCACAATATTTGATCTTTCTTTAAAACCCCAGTTCCTGGGGTCCTGTAATTACACAAGAATCTCAGCTTTTAAAAAAAAAAGACATTTCTAGCCTTTTTGGTTCTGAAGAAAAGCTTGAAAATGTGACCAGGTGGCACTCTGAAGGTCCAAAAGGCAAAAAAATACCCCAAGTTGTAGCTCATTATTGTTAAGCCAATCTCGGCTGATTCGGGGGGGGGCGGGGGATGGTGACTCATGATTTCTGAGTGCTGGGGTTAGCAATTCTGTGCCTGCCTGAGTTTCCTCCCAACAGTCCACTGATAGCCTAGAGCCCTACACTATGGCTGTTCCCCTTAGTCCATATCCAATGTGGGTGATTCCAAGCAGATTAGAGAGAGTGGGTGGGAGAGGGAGCAGATCAAAAGGTCATTGGGAAGAAAATTCAGGCACTCAAGGAGTTCTCACTAGGCTGTGCTGGGGGAGTACGAAGAGCTTGGAGGCTGGACTCAGCATATGAAGCTGTCTCTAAACTCTACAATAGCTTTCTTCCTATTTTCCCCATATCTCTGTACAAATTTATCCTGCTCCATCCTACCCCTCTTAGATTCATATCTATTGGTATAGCAATAAATATAGACATTTATATTCATGATGCTTGTGATGGGGTGTATGCTTCCCACAGGTGATGAAGGGTTAATTGGAGCTGACATGTTTAATTAAGGTGGCTGGTTGCACATGGTGGGTAGGCCAAGAACAATTAAAGATGAGGCTCAGCTGGGGAGGAGCTGAGTGATGCTATAAAGTGAGGAAGTTTGACATAGGAGGAAGTTTGGTGGGGGTGGGCTGAGCTGGGCTAGAGAGGCAGGTGACAACTGGGTGAAGAGGAGCAGAGAATCTGGAGGCTAAGTGGACAACTCGATAAGATGGAAAATTGTCGGACCAAAAAAGAAAGCACTTGTGAAAATGAAGAGGAGATTAATCGAGTGGGGGAATGGATATAAAGGATTGGTAGGGGAGACTAGAAGCAGATTCAGATAGTAATGATATAGGTAAAAAAGTAAAGCTAAGAAAAGAAATAAGCCAAAATCTTATATTGTAAGGTCACTAGCCAAGGACATAAGAATAGGTGATGTTAACCCTGTGAAACTAGTTGGCTAGATTTTAAAAAAACAAAGGGGATATATTAAGAGTCAGAAGGCTTCAAGATGGGGATCTTTTAGTTGAATTGAAAAACAAAAAGCAGGCTGATAAACTGCTAACAACTGTAACTTTAGGGAAAGTTTGAATAAGTTGCCAGCTATCAAAGTATTTGACTGAAACAAAGGGGATGATATATGGAGTACCATTGTAACTGACCAATGAGGAGACAACCAAATTCACAGTAGAGGACAGTGTGTTAATAAGTAAGCAGCTACTTAGTAAACAAGGAGTAGAAAACAAGCTATCGACAGCTGTGTGGATTACATTTAACGGAAAGACTCTACCTGATAAAGTAATACGAGGGAATTAGATATTTAGAAACAAGCCTTATATCTTCTCCCATCACCCAAGGTGTTATAAATGCCAACATTGAGTATGTAGCATATGTTTCTAAAGCAGAGATGGGCAAACTATGGCCAGCAGGCCCCTCCTGCCCAGCTCCTGGCCTGGAAGGCTAGCCCCTGGCCCCTCCCCTGCTGTTCTCACTCCCCGCAGCCTCAGCTCGCCCCGCCAGCAGTGCAATGCTCTGGGCGGCGAGGCTGCAGAGCCGCAGCCTGACCCAGTGCTCTGTGCTGCACAGTGGCCTGGCTGGCTGCAGCCGGGCAATATAGCTGCCTATCCCAGTGCTCTGGGAGGAGTGGCTGTAGCGCCACCAGTGCTCCAGGCAGCACGGTAAGGGGGCAGGGAGAGCGGGGGTTGGCTAGAGGGCAGAGGAGTTTGGGGTGGTGGTCAGGGTGTGGATAGGGGTCAGGGTGGTCAGAGGGCAGGGAACATGGGGGCAGGGATCCTGGGGGGGCAGTCAGGAAGGAGAGGGGGGGTTGGATGGGGTGGCAGGGGGCAGTCAGGGGCAGGGGTTCTGGGGGTCAGTCAGGAATAAGAGGAGCGGTTGGAGGGGGCAGTCAGAGGCGGGGGAGTCCAGGAGTGGTCAGGGGACAGGGAGGGTTGGATGGGGCAGGAGTCCCAGGGGGCCATCAGTGGGCGAGAAGCAGGGAGGGGGTTGGATAAGGGGCATTGGCCGGGCCACGCCTGGCTGTTTGGGGAGGCCCTCAGGCCAAAAAGTTTGCCCACCCCTGTTCTAAAGGGAAAATTAGAGATGGTGAATGTGGAGGAGAGCATTCCTATGAAAACTGTATAGAAAGGGCCAAAGTCAAGTGTAGTAGCCACAGTGGGGATTGCAGTCTAGCATATAGAAGATGTATTGTGGCAAGACAGGCTAAGGAGATACAAAAGACAAAAATTGTTAACATGTCTTATGTCAAAGCTGTTTTGAGAGTCTCAAAACATCAGGAAGAAAAGAAAGAGAAAATCAGCCCAGGAAAAGGGGAACTGTAGATATACCCTCCTTCTGTATAGAATGATAAACACTGCAGAAGGAACAGGTGATGATATATTAACAGTGAAAAAGAGAGGTTCATTGCATTTATGACAGAAGTGATAAATTGAACATTACAGACAGGGAAAAGCAAAAAAAATGAAAATTATAGCAAGGGGAGCAAAAAAATACTCATGTTAGCAATCTGTCAATGGATCATATTCATGCAATCGTGAATGAGGTGAAATATGACTACTATGGGAATCACAATCTTTTGTTGGAATGTGCACAGTTTGATGGCACATGGTCAAGAATTAAAAGAAAATATACTGAAAATGAGAATTAAACCAGATATCATATGTGGCTAGAAACATGGCTGGTTGAAAAGCTTGCTAGGTAGAGAAGATGTTTGTACTTTCATAGGGGAAAGATTAAACTACAGAGAAGTAGTAAATCTCAGAGATAATACTGTTGAGATCTCAAAGCAGAAGATAAATCTTTCTTTAAGTATTTATAATATCTATAACCCATGTGGAAAATTGAAATACTTGGAATTACAAGAAATAGTGAAGAATGCTTAAAAAAAAACTATTTTATGTGGTGACCTAAACAGTCATCGTAAGTTGTAGGGAAGTAGAACAATTGATAATAATGGTACATGTCTAGAGACATTCCTAGACACATACAATCATGGGATTTTAAATGATGGCACCCCAACTAGATTTAATGCTGCAGATGGTAGGTTTGCTTGCTTAGACCTAGGAATCATAACAGCAGATACTGCATGCAAATGCAGCTGGGAAATATATAAGGAAGAAAGAATAAGGTGAGATAATTTCCCAAAACTTATTACTTTTCAAGGACATGGTAAAGTTGAAGGTAATGGAAAAATTATCCACCTAGAATTTTAAAGAAGTTAACTGGGAACTATTTACAAGTAAATGTACAGAATTTGTGAATGATCATTGTGTGAGTGATGGTATAGAGAATTTCAATGACAGAGTAATAAAGGGGATAATAGCAGCAGCTACTGTAGCAATACATAAGACATACATAAGATACTCCACCACTAAAAGCTCACCTCTTTGGCAGAAATAGGATACAAAATGGCAATTAAAAAAGGAACAAAGCCTATAAGAGAGCAAAAACTACAATGACTAGTAAAGATCTAATGAAGTATTAAAAAAAAAAAAGGTAAGGCAATAGAAAGAGAATTGTAGGAAGTGTTATGGGAGGTTGGCTAAACCAGAACATCAGAAATACACAAATTAGAAATAGATAGAAGTTCTGACATTGAGAAAGCAAAAGTTTTAAAAGAAACTTTCGAAGGGGTAAGTAATGATGAAAATCAAAGTTCAGTTTTCTGCCAGATTAAGACAATTCTTGAGGAGAGACATAAACTATTATGCATCTGGGGAAAATATGAAGATACTATATTGAATGAAAGGTTTTATATGCAGAACTTGAGAAAGCTATTGATATCAGCAAAAATGTGTCCCTAGATAAAGATAATATATGCAATATAATGTTTATATATCTTCCTGAAAGCAGTTTGAGGATTATTTAGGAATTATACCATGCTATATGGGAACAAGGAGTGGCATACGCGGTAGAAATCACAACAAGAAAACCAGGCACACTTCACAAAACTGGATTCTGATAGACCAATTGCCTTTATGTCCCGTCTGGGCAAAATTATGGAGAAAAAGGTGAATGAACGATTTGGTTGTCTATTTGGAAAAACAATGGCATTATAGATAAGGTGAAGAGTGATTTTAGGAGAAGAGGCACCATCAATCAAACTGTTAAGTTGGAAAGTGAAATACAAAAAAGCATGAGAATCAGATGTTTCACGACAGCTGTCTTTCTAGATATTAAAAAAAGCATATGGCATGTAATAGAGCAGTGATTGGCAACCTTTGGCCTGCGGCCCATCAAGGAAATCCACTGGCAGGCCAGGATGATTTGTTTACCTGCAGGTTCGGCCGATCCAGGCCAAAGGTTGCCGATCCCTGCTATGGAGGGAAGGCTTGTTGTACAAAGTAGGTACAATAGGGATAAGGGGAAGACTTTGGAAAGATCATATAGCCTGTTTTAAAGATAAATGCAAAGGATGGATCAATCTGCTTAAAAGTAATCCTTGGACTAATTGGGGGGTTGATAATAAATCATTGCTGACACTATACAGAGCCCTAATCAGACCAGTTATTGACTATGGCTGCCAAGTTTCTGGGTCAGCATCAAAATCAGATTTAATGAGTGGACGGGCACTATGAGTTGTATGCAGTGCATTTATTGCAACACTCATATGTGCTACAGATATCTTCTAGTGAAATGCCAGTTACACTATGAATAAAACTACTGAACCTAACTTTCTGGGCCAAAGTTAATGGGAACTGCAATGATGAAAGTAGCAAACAAATATATGAGGATTTTGGGGAATTCAGTAGGTGAATTATAGGACACAGTGTTAGAACTCCACATGCCATTCGAGTTGAAGAGTGGAGGCAGGAATTAGAGAAGGTACCTTATCTCTATTCTGGATCCGACACAGCTACAATTACACTGCATGCAATGATGCAGGATATGAAAGACAAGGAAATGATTAAAAAAAAAGTCAAAACTTTCTATCATGGAAAAAATATTTATGAATGGAAAGGCACACATCTAAATGTGGATTTAGATTTCTTTTATGAATTTAAGGATAAAAAGAGATGAGGTATAAAAAATGAAGTGTACCAGTATCTAGATGAAAAGTGGAGTTGTTTTTACATACAGATATATACAGACAGGTCCAAATAATATTTAAAAAACACAGGAAATATAGGGACAGCATATTGTACATCAAAATTAGGAATTAGTACACCTAAAAGAATATCCAATTTTGTAGCTGTCATGACAGCTGAATTAGTAGCAATAATGCTAGCATAAAACTGTATCTGGGATGTATTCCCAGCAGCAGTAGTCTGTGTCTGTCTGTCTCTCTCTTTTTTTTTTTAACTCAGTATCAGGCCTTATGGCAATAAAAGAGTGTGTATCTGTATGTAGAAGTGATTTAATCAATGAAATTGTATTTCTAGTAGCAGAGTTAGTACAGATGGGTATACATCTAGCATTAGCCTGGATCCCAGCACATATGGGGATAACAGGAAATGAAATGGTGAACAAAGCAGCTAAAAACGCTGTACAAAAGGGAAAGATTGACATAGAAATATCCTTGGGTAAACAGGAATCAAAAGCATAATACAGAAAAATTTAAAAGAGGGGGTACAAAATTTGGATCAACAAATTTTGCACTGTTCCCTAGAGTTAAGCATAATAACATACTTCAGGGCCCGTATAAGAAAAAATGAAGTGATTTTGTTTAGAGTACTGACTGGCTGCCGCCATTATGGTTTAAACAAATATCTTTTTTGAGACAGGGACATGCTAGTGTGGTAGAGCAAACTCTGGTGGTGAGCCTGACAAATGGGCAGGATCTAGACTTCCAAGCAGAAAGCCCCAGGAGGCGTTCAACTGAGAAACAGAGAGGGATGAAAGGTCAAGCCTAAGGAAGGCAGAAATTAGTCTAAGTTTGTATTTCTGGGTTTGGAATTTTGTTTGGGGCAGAGAGGGATCCAGGGGAGAGCCCTGGGAGCCTTGATCTTGAGAGAAGTGTGAACCAGGGAGATGGTGTGGAGAAGGCCTGAAAATAGGCTATTGTAGGAAGAAATCCAAGGAGGTACAAGGAAGAAGTCTAATAGAGCACACCTTGGTGGCTGGCTATAGGGTCCCTGGACTGGTATCCAATGTAGTGGGAGGGCCTAGGTACTGGACACTAGGGAAGGTGTCATGAGGCCTCTGAGAAGTGGGGAAGGATGACAGAAAGCTCTGAGCAAAGTATAGATACCACAGGGTCCAGAGTTGAGGGCTGACGACCGGATGTAAGGATTGGACGACTTGTTACCCCAGAAGAGACGGAACTAAAACATGACCTTCCTGGAGGTCCAAGTCACAAGAAAAGAGGCCACAACAGGACCAGAGCAACCAGTAACAGGAGGTGCTAAAAAGAAAAAAACAACTATACTCTGACCACCCATGAGGGTGGTGTGCCCACGGTAAGTCCTTCCTTCTACAATGCTCAGTTCAAATATCCGCTCAGTGCTCAGATACGACCATTTTTTACATCAGTTCAGTCTCACCATTTTATGGCATTTCACACACTTTCTTTTAAGCGTTGATGTTTTACTGTTATAGCTACAGCTCCTGGAGTCATGATTATGTGAGAATCACAGCTATCATTTTTAAAAGAGTAAGCTTTTAGCCTCATGATTGTGGGGAAAAAAGCTAGGAACTGTAACCCTTAAACGTCAGAAACCCAAAGGCAAATCAAAAGAACCTCAACATTGTTTTAAAATTTTCATGATTTGTTTTTAAGTCAATCTCATGGGTTTTTGGGTGCCTCACTCATGATTTTTAAATGCTTGGAGCTGGCAATGTTGCAGCGTTGTGCTTAGTTTTGTATAATACACATAAAAAGATAGACCTGCTCTAAGCAGTTTACAGCCTAAGCCCTGATCCTATAATCTACTTTGTGCAAGCAGTCAATGAGGCTCTGCATAAATGCGGAGGTCTGCCCATGCAGAGCAGTTTGCTGGGTTGGGACCTAAAAGATAGAGATATGAGTTGGGAGGTACTGGGAAACTCAGATGAAGAGGCTGCTATGGGTAATTTATTTGTTTATATTACCTTTTCCATTAGCACCACCTTCCAAGCAGTCTTTTCATCTAACCAAGCATTCTTTATAACTCTGTAAATCCCGTTAATAAAATATGAAGATAAATTTCTTGGTACTAAAGCAAGAGTTTTCTCTCTGGTAATACACAAGGGAATAATTCTGCAGAGATAAGTTAAAAGAGATGCTTCTGCCCAGTCATTTGGAAAATTTTCAAAGGATCCTTAGTATCTTTAAAATCTGACCCTCAGTGCTTCATAAAAGCAAATTTTGTTGGCTCACTGTACAAATCACGTTCAGAATATTATCCTACAGTATATTTCAATTAATTCTATTATCAGGCCTAATCGCTTAGCTGGTAAAAAGTTTGTGTTTGATATATATCAGAGTATTTTATTGACTTGCACTTTAAACCTTGATACATTTATCCTTTTAAGTGACACTGTAAGTAATCAGTAATAAGATTTCAAATGAAAAATCTCTTCATTGGCACTTTTGGAAAAGCAGGAAAAAGCAATGCCTAAAATCTTGGCACTAGCAGCCTAACAGCTGTGAAAATTAAGTTAAATTAATCAGGCAAAGTAACTGTAGAGCAGAATCTCTTCATTGTTTTTACCGTAAGGGAGTTAATTGGTTGCTGAAGTCCCTAGCTCAAATTCTGCCTTTTGTCAAAAGTGATAGTCAGTTTCATCACCTTACAGTAACTGGACACTTTCTCATTCATATTCCCCCAGAAAACTACACAACTGGTCACAATTCAATGTAACTGGAGGTGTTGCCAGTGGTGCTGGAACAATTTGTATAGTGGGGGTGCTGAGAGCCACTGAATCAAACTCTAAACCATGTATATGATAAAAAACACTTCAAGCTGGAGGATGCTGCAGCTCCCCTGCACTCCTAGTTCCATGACCTATGGGTGTTGCTCAAAAGAGGATCATCTCTGTATCAGCAGGAATGGCATAGGCCAGGAGTGAACATTGCCAGAGTTCATTGTATGGGCAGCTTATGTTAACAGCAATCTGAAAAACTGGAACTTCAGGGCTTTTGAACAGTGGTTGTTAGCCTTTCATTTATTCCTCCATGTTTCTAACTTGTAAATTGAAATGTATATGGATGGTGTTTTATATATAATATACAAACAGCTATATTTTTGTCTGGCATCTTTCATGCAAACTATATCGCAAAATGCTTTCTAGAATTATTTTTGTTACAAATTTAAAATAAAAATAAGCACAGAGAGTGAGATTAAGAGCAGAGCTACGCAAGAATTTTTTGATGAAAGACATTTTGTTGGAAAATGGCAATTTATCAAAACAGATTTTTTTCCTGTGGAAGATGGTTTCAACAAAACTTTCATCAGGATGGCTGTGTAAGCCTGGGATGGAACTACAAGGAGGGAGGGAAGGGAAGGGAAGGGATTATCTGTCTAGAATAGCCAATAGCTTGGTGGTTAGGGCATGCTCCTAGGAGATAGGACACCTGAGTTCAAGTTGCAGCTCAGAATGAGGCACAACTACAACTTAAACCTAGATTTCCATAGCCCCTGCATCCCATGTGAGTGCCATAACCATCAGACTATTGGTGGTGTGAGTTGGGTGCTCCTGCCCTTACATTTTTCATGAAAATTTTCAAAAAGTCTCAGTTTCATGCTACTGTAGAATGGGAACTTTTTTGAAATTGCAAAAATTCTCATGGAACGGGAAAACCACTTCCACCTTGCTCTAATTAAGAGTTGCAGTGTATGCAAGGGGGGGAATCTATTTTCAGCTGAGATATAACGGTTTATAATTCAGAGACAGGAAGGTTGTTCCAGGTGGCTCCCTCTGTCCTGAAGAGGAATTGTCCATGTCTTCACTAGAATTTTAGAAGGTCTGACATCATCTACCATCACATCTGTAGATCCTAGTCCAGACAAGGCCTAAAATAATGGAGCTAAAGTTAGTGTAGCTTTTACCTGTGTCAATTACATAGATTTTCACATTGTTTTATGAGTCATGTCTCTTGGCATCAGTTTCTTTTTTCCTCTAATTTCTTCCTGATTTTTTTCCTCCTCTTCTTCTCCCCTCTTTGTCCTTTTTTCATTCACTGCTGTCTTTGAGCTTCATCCTATATGCCATTTGAAGTCTATGGAAAGATGAAGGAACAGCTCAGTGGTGAATGATGGCAGTGTGACATCAGAGGCACTATAACACCTTTGAATTCCTTCCCATTTCCTTTTCTTCCTCTGCTGCTGCTCAATGGACAGTTCATTACTGAGTGGTGGGATTATGACATCAATCTTCACATTCTTACTCTTTTATCTCCCTCTCCCTCCTTGTCCTCAGTTCATTTGCATATTGCATCCTATGGTTTGACACAATGTGAACTAGCTGGGGATGGAATTTAACATAGATAAATGGGTATAGATAGGTAAATGTTGTTGGCCACGGCTATTAGATACTGGAGAAATATTACTATTGAATATCCCTAAACTACAACTGCTTGAACTGCTCCACATTTCAGTTTCTCTGTGACCATAGCTCTTGAGGACTCTGAAGCTCATAGTTCAAAAACAAGAAAGGATATAGCTTATCTACATCAGCACAGTATGGGGAGGAGGTGACCAGCTCTCTGTGGAGAAAGAAGTAGTTCGGGACTATTTAGAAAAGCTGGACGAGCACAAGTCCATGGGGCCGGATGCGCTGCATCCGAGGGTGCTAAAGGAGTTGGCCGATGAGATTGCAGTGCCATTGGCCATTATCTTTGAATAATCATGGCGATCGGGGGAGGTCCCGGATGACTGGAAAAAAGCTAATGTAGTGCCCATCTTTAAAAAAGGGAAGAAGGAAGATCCAGGGAACTACAGGCCAGTCAGTCTCACCTCAGTCCCTGGAAAAATCATGGAACAGGTCCTCAAGGAATCAATTCAGAGCCACTTAAAGGAGGGGAAAGTGATCAGGAACAGTCAGCATGGATTCACCAAGGGCAAGTCATGCCTGACTAACCTAGTTGCCTTCTATGATGAGATAACCGGCTCTGTGGATGAGGGGAAAGCAGTGGATGTGCTATTTCTGGACTTTAGCAAAGCTTTTGATACAGTCTCCCACAGTATTCTTGCCAGCAAGTTAAAGAAGTACGGGCTGGATGAATGGACGGTAAGGTGGATAGAAAACTGGCTAGATGGTCGGGCTTAACGGGTAGTGATCAATGGTTCCATGTCTAGTTGGCAGCCGGTATCAAGTGGAGTGCCCCAAGGGTCGGTGCTGGGGCCAGTTTTGTTCAATATCTTCATTAACGATCTGGAGGATGGTGTGGACTGCACCCTTAGCAAGTTTGCAGATGACACTAAACTGGAGGAGTGGTTGATACGCTGGAGGGTAGGGATAAGATACAGAGGGACCTAGACAAATTAGAGGATTGGGCCAAAAGAAATATGATGAGGTTCAACAAGGACAAGTGCAGAGTCCTGCACTTAGGACAGAAGAATCCCATGCCCTGCTACAGACTAGGGACCGAATGGCTGGGCAGCAGTTCTGCAGAAAAGGACCTAGGGGTTACAGTGGACAAAAAGCTGAATATGAGTCAACAGTGTGCCCTTGTTGCCAAGAAGGCTAATGGCATTTTGGGTTGTATAAGTAGGGGCATTTCCAGCAGATCGAGGGATGTGATCATTCCCCTCTATTCAGCACTGGTGGGGCCTCATTTGGAGTACTGTGTCCAGTTTTGGGCCCCACACTACAAGAAGGATGTGGATAAATTGGAGAGAGTCCAGCGGAGGGCAACAAAAATGATTAGGGGGCTGGAACACATGACTTATGAGGAGAGGCTGAGGGAACTGGGATTGTTTAGTCTGCAGAAGAGAAGAATGAGGGGGGATTTGATAGCTGCTTTCAACTACCTGAAAGGGGGTTCCAAAGAGGATGGATCTAGACTGTTCTCAGTGGTAGAAGATGACAGAACAAGGAGTAATGGTCTCAAGTTGCAGAGGGGGAGGTTTAGGTTGGACATTAGGAAAAACTTTTTCACTAGTAGGGTGGTGAAGAACTGGAATGGGTTACCTAGGGAGGTGGTGGAATCTCCTTCCTTAGAGGTTTTTAAGGTCAGGCTTGACAAAGCCCTGGCTGGGATGATTTAGTTGGGTTTGGTCCTGATTTGAGCAGGGGGTTGGACTAGATGACCTCCTGAGGTCCCTTCCAACTCTGAGATTCTATGATACATTGTCCAAACTCTGTGGTACTATGGAAGCATCTTTGGATATCAGGTAGGAATAGTACTATGTAAAAGAGATTCTTGTCCTGTGAGAAGAGCTATGTTATTATTATTTGTGAAAAATTAAGTTCCTGAACCTGAGTTTGTATTTGTGTATACATGTAAAGTGAACAAATATCTCTTTATTCAAATTTTATGTGGCTGGTACTATAATAAGGAAAAGCTAATACATCATGTGTCAATAGAGGAATACAAGAATGTTTGTTTCCATTCACACAGCAATAAAGAAATGTTTTGTCACTATTATTAAACACTTCCCCTAAATATAACCCTACTAATATTAACTGATGCCCATCTCCTAACAGTGATACAATATAAAAACTGATAAGTAACATTCAGCAGTTATATTTTGTTTTCCATATGAAGAGATCCAATCTTTTTGCTAACATTAAATAAACTTCTCTACACCTTTGTGTGATGAGAATTACTATGTGTGTTTTACGATGAGGGAAACTGAGTCACAAAAATGAGGTCAAGATGTGTGCTTGATGTGAGATATCTAGGGTCTAATTGAAAGAAGTGCTGAATACCTGCATCTCCCAGTGACTAGGAGTGAAATATGATGGCCTTTCTGAAGTCAGTGGGAGACTTGCTATTGACTTCACTTGGACCAGGTTATCATCTTAGGTGTCTTAAGGTGGGCCCTTGCCATGGTTATAAGGCTAGCTTCACCTCAGCTCCCTTTGTAGTTGTCAAGAACCTAGCCTACAGCACAACCAGTCTCCTGGCAACCTAAGGAGTACAGCTGGCCCAGATAGAGGCTGTTGGCCTATGCCACCTGACAGGCTGCAGGAGTCAGCAGCTTGATACCTAAGCTCGGGTAGCAGCAGTCCAGTGGCTGCTCAGTGCATTCCCAGCCTGTAGCTAAGCTTGGTGCTGTCCTTCCCTCCTCTGTCTGTAGCCTTGCTCCTAGCTTCTTTCAGAACCTACACTACACCTTCTGACAGCAAGTCAGAAACCAAAGCCCAGGACAAAGGGTTAACCAAATATCCAACTATAACCCAGACCCTTGGTTTTGCTCCTGAACCCACCACATTTGGACTCTGCTCTAAGTGGTAGACTGGACTCTTGCTCCCACCACCAGGCCAGACTGGTCATGACTCAGTTGCTGACAGGAGTCACGCTGACTTTACTCCCCTTTAGGTGTTTGGCCTCTTGCCCTTGTCTGTCACAGGGGAGAATCTCATGATTGTTCCACTCTTAGACTAGGACTGAACCACTGTGTCCCATCTGTACTAACTGGTTATCACCCTGCAAGTTTAACTGGATTTCAGGCACCTGGTTTTTTATACCAAGTCTCCCTGCTTAGCTCAGCGCAGTTCAGTTTCACGCCTCACCACCAGGGTTTAACCACTCAGATTTCAAACAGCGGGGCTGATAAAAGCTTCAAGGTCAGAGCCTCATATCCTTTACCACAGCACCAACAAACAGACCAGGGCTTATGACCCAGCTATGCAGCCTGTACACAGAGTCCAAACAAATAGCCCACAGGTGGACCAAATGCACCACTCACCGAGACTCAGCCCAGAGTCCTCCAAAACTCTGTTAGCTGCCTCTGTTTGCAGCCAGCTTCACTTACATATATAGTTATCTGGAGAGAGAGATCTTCAGTGGACAGGCATAGCCACAGTCAGCAGTTAAGCGATCAGCAAATGAGGAAGACATAAATTTATGTGAATGAAATTGGGATTAAGCTTCACAGGTGCCAAGCCATAGAAGCTGTGCCACAAACTGCATGGCCAGCAGCCATGGAAATTGACTTTCTGCTGAATAAGATGGTAAGTGAGCATTGCTGCTGAAGTAGGCTTACTGAGCACTACACTAGATCATATTTTACACTGTCAATGCTGGTTTTTGCATACTTTAGACAAAACCATAAATTTCTCCTGTCAGGTCCCTATATGCTGTCTGATTATGTAGTTAATACAGGTTGGCTGTCTCTAATTTAAAAAAGGATGCAAGGATTATTTCTTCAAATGCAAGTTGACACTCTGTGGCAAAGGTTGAGACACCTGTGCATCAGAGAATGAAGGGCATCTACATATGAATGGATAATTATCCGAGAGTGTGAAAACACTACTTTTCTTTCATAGCTGAAATGGCTTCAGCATTTTCAGAATAATCTGTTGGGAAAATAATTAGCATAAAAGAGAAGGAGTTTTGATAAGTAACTTTGTTTATAATTATAGTAATTTTTTTGTATAATTTTGTCTTTCACTTCTACCCATATTTTATGTCACAGTTTTCTCTTTCAATCATAAAAGCTGGTATTAAATTTTAGATTAAAGCTATTTAGCCGTAGGCAGTCTCCCTAAACAAAATTCTTCTTTATATGTTAACAGCAGACTTAACACAGCCTGGCTGTTAAGATTATTTCTTTCCAGCTCTCTGAATTTGTCTTTTCTTATAATAAATTGCATAGATTTGTTAGTCTGTACATCAGAAAGTGTCTAGAAGTATCAAAAGTAACAAAATAACACAAAGGGAACTGGTTTTAGTTGTCTATTTCTGTATTACTTAGTATTTTTTAACTTTAATCTAAATTAAAATGCCATAATTTAAAGGGTCCAACAACTGAGTATAGAAATCATCAGATTGTTACCCTGAGATGTTATCCTATCAGTTCTCAACAGTAAAGAAGAGCCGTTCTGACTGAGCTCTCAAATATATGGGGACTGATTCTCGGTTAGTGTAAATGGGCATGGCCCTGTGCTTTCAAATACCTGGAGGGCATGTTGTACTGTGTCTGTTCTGCCTTCAGAACTCATAATGTCCTCATTTGCTATACTACTTACCCATTTTCCTTTCTGTAGGCAGACATTCAATTGAGACACTTAATAAGAAACCCATTTTTTTTTAAAGTCTTGTGTAAAGGTCACTTGAAAGGGAAAAATTCTGTGTGTATACATAAATAATACTGTCCACAACATTTCAAAGATAGTTTTGTGTTTGACAACTTCCCTTTCCTTACTACCAAGGAATCAGTGACCATGCCAAGCTAAGTGAATCTATATACCACAACGCTGTTAAATTGTTCTTATTGTTCAACAAGAGAGTTTAAGAAAAGGTGTTTGATTTTCATCCTCTGCTTTTCTATCTCACGTTGTGTGTGCATTATCTAGAGTTGTTTAAAATTCAGAATTCTTGTTTTATAGAGTTTTGCATGAAAATTGCTACCATGTCATTGCAGGGCCCCTCTTCAAGAATTCAAAAGACTCTCTGCTAATAGGATTAGTTCCCCTGTGTGTGGGGAGGTTGGCAGGATTTCAAGATTTCACAGAGGGACAGCATTCCTAGTTTGCATAGAACTCAGTTTGCATGGTCACACATGGAATAGTGCAGGGTTTCTCAAACAGGGGTCGCCACTTGTGTAGCGAAAGCCACTGGTGGGCCAGGCCGGTGTGTTTACCTGCCCTGTCCACAGGTCCGGCCGATCACTGGAAGCGGCAGCCACTACATCCCTGGGCCCGTGCCACTTCCAGCAGCTCCCATTGGCCCGGAGCAGTGATCCGTGGCCAGTGGTAGCCGCGATAGGCCAGACCTGCGGACAGGGCAGGTAAACACACTGGCCTGGCCCTCCAGGGGCTTTTCCTACACAAGCAGCGACCCCTGTTTGAGAAATCCTGGAATAGTGGAACTGGAAGATCCACCTTTATACAAATCCTCTTGAATGAAATCTTGGTCCCATTGAGGTGAATGACAAACTCCCATACCGTGAAGCCAGGATTTACCCCTGCTGTTTCCATCTTGTGTGTGTCAGGGTGGAGGAGTGTTGGCTAATAGCTAAGACTTGCAGACCAAGTGCAGACTCCATGAAATGGTTTTATTCCCACTTTGCTGCTGATGGAAGAGATCCCCAGTTGCCAGCCCAATTATTCTGGATGGACATGGTGAGCTGGAAATGGACTTGTGCCTTTGTGTACTTCCCATCACCCAAATTCTGTTTTGTAAAAACTGTCATGAAATTATTGTTTTCATTGAAATCATGCAAATTTTCAAACTTTCAGTAAAAAGCCCTCCATTAATTGAAAAAACTCTCATATCTGAGCAAAATGGTTTTTTTTAAAATGGGCCCATTATTGAGGCCATAACAAACTGACAGAACTTTTCTGATTACTTAGCATTTTTGCATATAGAATCACAGAATTTGGAAAGGAAAAGACCAATTCATCCCCATCAAGTCCAGATCTCTGCTCTTGCATAATTGTTCTTGACAGTATATATGTTCTAGTGTCTTGTCTAGTTTAAATATTCCAAGAAACGGGACTTCCACCATTTGCCTTAGGAGACTGTTCCGCCTCTTGACACCTCTTGTTCTCAGGAAGTTTTCCTGCTATTCAATCTTATTCCATTGTGTCTAGTTATAAGGGGCGGCTCTAACTTTTTTGACGTCCCAAGCACAGCAGGCAGGCTCCCTTCGGTGGCTTGCCTGCAGGACATCCGCTGGTGACGCAGATTCGGCGGCATGCCTGCGGGAGGTCTGCCGGTCCCGTGGCTTTGGCGTACCTGCCACTGAATCTATGGGACCGGTGGACCTCCCGCAGCCATGCCACCAAGGGCTGCCTGACTGCTGCCCTTGCAGGGACCGGCAGGGTGCCCCCTGCGGCTTGCCACCCCAGGCATGCACTTGGCGCGCTGGTGCCTGGAGCTGCCGCTCCTAGTTATTGTGCTTTAGTCATTATAAATACTACTCAGTAGCAGCATCTTCCTCAGTGACTTGCTGGTACCTATTAACTCTCCCATTTGAGATTGCCTTTTTATAGGAGGAGAACTTTCTTCCCCACTCCTTACTCCTAAATGTGTCTTGTTGGGCCTGGACATTTAAATTTCATGTATGAAAGTTTTCTGTGCCAAGTGATTTTAAATGTCTATTCAGGTGTCAGTAATCAGAATACTCTTCCAGACATATTAACCTAACTGGCGATTTATAACATGCACACTGCCATTACATATGAGTGCTTTCAGAGCACAGCTGTTTCATGGTAGTTCCAGAGTTTGAACTCTGGGGATAAGCTATAAGGCCTGGACATGCTTATGTGTGAACTAAGCTCACTTCTATGGTGTGTTTTGTAATCAAAAACAGTGAGAGGTGTCCCTATTTTGGGGGACGGGGAGAAAACATTTCCAAGTTCATGGGCTTAATTATTTACCCTGCAACTGGCATAGCTATTCATCCCCATGCAAAACGAATATGAGGTGGGTGTGAAATGCTAAGATTTTGTTTTGTTAGTATTTTACTGTTATCTCTTACAGAGATGCTGACTCCATGGGTGCTCTGGGGCTCAAGCACTCACTTGAAAAAAATAGCACCCACAGGATTAGATTAATCTTTTGTGGGCCCTGGCATCTGAACCGTGGGCCTGCCCCCACTCCACCCGTGCTCCACCCCAAGACCCTACCCCCACTAGACCTCTTCCACCCAAGGTCCTGCCCGTCGCTTGCTCGGGGATGAGACGGTGGAGAGGAGAACCCACTGGCAAAAACAAGAGTCAGCTCCTGTGATCTCTTATTGAAATCATAGGATTTACTGCAACGGTACAAGTAACAACTCCAGCACATACAGGCAACACTTATCTTCCTCCTAGACCTGACCCAAACCAACAATATAACAGGGTATTACAGCACAGAAAAATCTGTGGCTAGCCCATGCCAGCTGACTCAGGCTAACAGGACCTGATCTACAGGGCTGTTTCGTTGCTGTGTAGACTCCCTGGCTTGATTGGGAGCTCAGGTTCTAGGACCCTGAGTCGTGGGAGGGTCCCCGAGGTTGGGCTTCAGCCCCAGCCTGGAAGTCTACACAGGAAAACAGGCCCACAGCCCAAGCCCCATGCGCCTGACACAGCTGGCATAGGCCAGTCCTGGGTTTTCCTTTGCTGTGTAGACATATCCTAGATAAAAATACAGCACCACCTTTTGGTAGAGGTGCTGTCTGTAATCATTACATTACCCTCACTTTGCCCAGTTGCATAGGACACCAGCTGCTAAAGGGCAGTGAAGCATCAGACCCCACCTGATCTCAAAGATGGTCATGGGAAAAAACTGGTAATGGTTAATATCTTGAAAAATAGGTTGAAGTTGTGAAGTACCTAACATTATTTTGAGCCTTTGACTTTTCATAATCTCTTCTGCTTTTAGAACCAAGGATTCAGTTTAAAAGAAAGGCAAATTAAAGTAAGCATTCTAAGCGTCTCATTAGTGAATCTATCAATAAGTATTAAAGAAATAAAGATCAGAAGAAATGTTAGGAGTTTGAACTCAATGTTAGTAATCAGGCAATTAACAAATGATATGGGAGGATATTTCAAGTCTTCATTAAGAGCTGCTTTGATATCGTGATGAAAGCCTTTCATCTGTTTTGGATCCTATCACTTCAACTTAAATTTACTTATATAGAAAATAGAATTGTTTAATCCACATCCTGCTAACACAGTGGGCTAATAATATTTTAGAAATTCTTATGAAATGATCCTTTTGTAATGTACCTTAGTACTTTAGACCTCAAACGGAAAGATTATATTTAATCCTACACAAACTTCATGAGGGTGAAGTTAATTTTGCAGGTACTCCTGTTTATCTGAAACCCTATAATCTGAACTACCACATTATCCAGCTCGCAGCCCTGTCCCCCTAGCATGAGGTACATGTTGCAGAGAGCACGTATCTTGTGCTGGGGGACAAGGAAGGTATTCAGATAATGCAGAGGTTTGGAAAATAGAGCAGAGACCCCTGGCCTGGACTGCAAGGAGTCGTCGTCTCTGGGGGCCACCTTGCTGCCGAATGGGTCCTGCTCTCTCGATTATCCAGACTCTTGATTATCCAAATAAAATCTATGTCCTCCCTGCTATTTGGGCATACACTATATTTAGTTAACATGGTTATTTGGGACCCAGCTGTGCCTGCCTGAGTTTTCTCTCTGTGTGTGTGTGTGGGTGTAGGTGTAGAAAAAGATACAACACTCTGTATTGCAAAGAAAGGTTTGATGTGGAACTTGCCTGCTCAACAAACCAAAATAAGTAACAGATGCTTCACTTCATATGAACATCTACTTTTCCAGGATATTTTGCTGCTCATAAATGACAACAAATATGATTAGATAAAGGATGTGCAATATATAGTGGCAATGTTTCAGAGCTGACACTGAGACAAGACTTCCTTCCAGAAAAGAGATCAGTTGGTCTGAGTGTGAAGCATCCATGTGGACAGATATAAACTTAGGCAATTAAGAGACCAAATCTGTGCGTGACTTGGAGGTATGTATTGAGAAGATAGCCAGCTAAGAATGTTCAAGCAGTTATCCATGCTGATGTTATGATACATTAAACCATGACATAATGCAACAAAAGATTTTGGTTTTACAATAGGCCAGTGTTTCTCAAACTTGGGACGACGCTTGTGTAGGGAAAGCCCCTGGCAGGCCGGGCCGGTTTGTTTACCTGCCCCATCCACAGGTTCGGCTGATCGCGGCTCCCACTGGCCCTGGTTCGCTGCTCCAGGCCAATGGGAGCTGCTGGAAGCACTGCGGGCTGAGGGACATACTGGCCACCGCTTCCTGCAGCCCCCATTGGCCTGGAGTGGCGATCCACGGCCTGTGGGAGACACGATTGGCCGAACCGGCAGATGTGGCAGGTAAGCAAACTGGCCCAGCCCGCCAGTGGACTTACCCTGGCGAGCCACGTGCCAAGGTTGCCGATCCCTGGACCAGTGTGATCAGCTAGCATAACTGTGTAACACAGGCCACGGAACTTCCCCAAAATTGCTCCTGTTAGAGCTAGAGCATATCTTTTAGAAAAAATCCAATCCTGATTTTAAAATTGTCAGGGATGGAAAGAATCCAACACAGCCCTTAGTAAATTGTCCCAATGATTAATTTACCCATACTTAAAAATGTACACCTTTTCAAATTTGCATTTATCTATCTTTAACTTCCAGCCATTTATACCTTTGTCTGTTAGACGGAGGTGCCCATTAACAAATATTTGTTTCTCATGTAGGTACTAATAGACTGATCAAGTCACTTCTTAACCTTCTTTTTGTTAAGCTAAGCTCCTTGGAGAGGCGAAGAGGTATAGCATACGAGTCCCTGGCCTTGGTGCATCATGGGAGATGTAGTCTGGCCAGTGAGCCTAGTCAAAATAAGAGAATGGAGCTACGAGGAAATCATACTACCACTATCATGAAGCTCTGTGACAGCATTTCCAAATCAAAACATTGAAGGGCTTGGGCCCTCAGTTTTTTCATGAAAAATCAAAATTTTCTATGGAAAGCAGATGGTGCTTGCAAAAATCCTTTGCTGAAAACCAGTTTTTATACAGCATTTTCAACCTGACCTGAAATTAACTCCCCTATGGGCACAACTGGATGTAATGCAGTGCCAGTCAGAAGGGGAATGTTTTAATATTTATCTTAGTATCCCTGATCCTGGAATTACAGTATGCAGGTCTGGTTCCCTAATACAAGTTACAGCAGCCTAAGACCTACTTTAGTTTACACTAACTGCAAATGGCACAACGCAGCTGAAACCACAGCCAGGGACTGGTATGATGTAAGGTGATCACAGCCATACCCCTTTTCCTCCAGCCATGTTAATTTCACTGGCAACAGGAAAGGGGAAGAAGTGAGATCTAATTCTTACATCAATGAATGATTTCCTGTCCCTTCCCTTATATCAGTGTTCTTCCTAGAAGAGTTTAAGATAGCTCTAATGCCAGAGTCCACACCAGAGTGACACAAAGGCAACTACACTGCTCCCAGGAGTCTGATCCAATGTTTTCAAGACACTAGATATGACTGCTTCTAAACAACAGCAACACACACGAGCAGCTCCCTCCATCTTGTTAGACAATGCATCTACAGTAAATCTCTTATTTTTCAAAGTGATTCTAAATCCATGTTGACAGAATAAACAACCACTTTTAAATGCATGATGTATTGTTCAACTGTTTTACCTGCTACAGAGAAGAGCCTATTGATTTTTTTTCCACCACCGCCTTGAAGCAATTATTGTGGTATCAGATGTTATGATTGCTGTTAACTATTACATTGTATGGGCAGTGACATACTTGATGCTAGTAGTTAATGTGCAGGCTAATATCAAACAACTATTTTCAACAATAAAATGTAACAATACCAGATTCTGTTGTTTGTTCAGCATTTTATTGTGACAATCTAAAAACTGGAGAAAAATCTCAGAGTTGAAAACTAAAGAACCCTTTAAATTTATTCTGTAATTTTTATCCATCTATATATGGCAAAAAAGCAACATTTTGATTGGGGAAGGGAATCAATTTTATACAAATACTTATTGAATTCTAATATTACTCAAGAGTTAAAGCAGTTTCTTGGCTTGAGCTGAGCTATACTGCCCATAGGCTTTAGTAATATTGCAGAACAAAAATAACTGTTCTAATTTTAAAGGGCAGTGACTTACTGTTAATTCCCTTTTGCCCAAGCAGTATTGTTACTATTCTTTGGATTTTTATAGGAGTGTACTGTGCACTTAAACAAACAGCGTCAGACTTAAAAGTTACTCTTCCATCTCAAAACCGGTTACTGTCGTTCCACATAACCCCTAAAATTACTACTACTAAAGAGATTAGACAAAAGCATACTTTCCTCAGCTTTTTTGCAGTTTGTTTACTTTGTGCATTTTACAGCATTTTGCTTACTGAGTGTCTGTGACGCCTCTATAGTCTGTCAAGCCTCTGTGCCACAACTGGCTGTGGGATTGATACTCAGCTAATGTAAATTCTCATAGCTCCTTGACTTCACTTTGCACTAGTTGAGGCTATATCTCATGGCTGGATCCCCACTGGAATCAATGGGGCCCTGCCCTGGCAGTTCTCAGTACAGGACTGAGGACTTATCCAGTTTCCCTTGTATGGGTATTTTAACACCACTAGGAGGGGAAGTCTTTTAAAAAAAAAAAGTGACTATAAACCTACAACACAAAGACTCAGGCACAGGTATAGTATCTGAAACAACATTTAACTGTTCAGTATGGGCTTGTTTCCAAGCTGGTGCTGATCATGAAATGTATCTGTAGAGCTTGTTGGTAGAAGTGGGCAAAATATTTTTTTTTAAACTAGACACTAGCCTGTTTACAAAAGCAATCTTATGACAACGTTAAAAAAATATTTTGTTCAAACTTTCATTGAAAAATTCACTATCCAGAGGCTGGTGGCAGCTGGAATAGCCATTTCTCCTTGAAAAGACTTACAAATCTTGAAAAGGAAAATCTTGAGAAGAAAGTGATTTTCCCTAACATCCATGCCATTCAGAAGCACTGAAATTTCTTGGTAGTCTGCAAAACTATAACCCTGATCTTGCAAGGTGATCTGAGTAGTAAAACCGCTTGCACCCAGGTGGAGCCACATTGAAGTTGAGAGGACTCTACCTGGACACAGAGGTCCATCCACACAGATACAGCTTCATTTGTTCAGCAGCTAACATAATGGGGTCTGGTCCATGACTGTGGCTCCAAACTACTACTGCAATACAAATCCTAAATAATAATAATATTGTTACAGGCATTATTTTCTTGAAATAATTTGAAAGATCACATTTTAAATAACAGGAGTACTTGTGGCACCTTAGAGACTAACAAATTTATTTGAGCATAAGCTTTCATGGACTACAGCCCACTTCTCCGAAGAAGTGGGCTGTAGTCCATGAAAGCTTATGCTCAAATAAATTTGTTAGTCTCTAAGGTGCCACAAGTACTCCTGTTCTTTTTGCGGCTACAGACTAACACAGCTGCTACTCTGAAACCTGTCATTTTAAATAATCAAAGTTTAAGTCAGACAAGTAGTCTGATAAATAGATCATTACTCTTTTTTAAAGATACTAGGAAGTTGTAGCAATTTGTCTAAGCAAAATTATTAATTCTGATGCTCTGTTCTTGCAGTGTTGTTCTAGTAGCAGGTTCCGCAGCATTTATACCCTATCACATGCACTTTTCATTAATAGTGCGTTTATTCTGTTTGAGAGTAATACTTCTTATGAGTCCTGACTTGTTCATTCTTGCATGATGGTAATTACCTAATCACTTCAAGTTTACCTTTAAATGCAGTGCAAAAATATCAGACTTTGCTAATCTAGGGCTTTGTCATGTTATGGCAGTACAGTGTGTTGATCTCTCTTCCACCAGATGATGATTCTTCCAAAACTTCCACATCCTCTAATCCATTTTGCATGTACGTTGCTAGCCCATGTTTTGGATGGTTGACAGCAGCAATTTTGGTATAGCCATAGATTTTTATATCTGGCAGCTTTATCTTCTTCTTTCACGTGTGTTTCTTGGAAAGCCACAATGTCAATGTGATGGTCTTTGTGGGTCCACGAGAGGTAATCTGCTTTTTCCCTGACATTGCCCTAGCTGTTCAACATACAAGCCTCCATACCATCAGCTACACCCAGATCTTAGCACAATGGCTGGTTATTTCCAATGCTGGAAACTTAGGCCTAACACACACACACACACACAAAAAAAACCCATGGTAACTGCTTTCCATCTGAACAATAAAATGGTGAATACCAAACTTGATGTGCAGTTCTGTGAGCACATCAGCGATGAGGCTAATCCAAAGTATCTTGGCGTTACACTGGACCGGAGTTTGACCTTTCAACAACACCTCGAGAACACCCACAATAAGGTAAGGCCTCATGTCACACTTATCAGAAAACTGGCCGGAACATCATGGGACTCCAGTCCACAGACCTTACGAACCTCAACAATTGCTTTGGTGTATTCTGCAGCTGAATATTGTGCACCAGTGTGGTCTCACAGCAGTCACACTAAACTCACTCAATAATGCTATGCGCATCGTGTCGGGGACTCTCAGATTAACTCCAGTTGACTGGCTCCGGGTCCTGTCACACATCCTGCCTCCACAGATTAGAAGAGCTGCTCAGACATCTTGCTTTCCTAACCATGTCAATGCAAACGCGAGGATCCCACTGCACCATGACCTGCAGAACCCTCCAAAGGCGAGATTAAAATCCCGCAACCTTCTATGGAACCATATCAAGACCCTTACACCCAACCTCAATGCTGAGGCTCAATGTAGAGTCACATGGAGCATTTCAACTGCTCAAAACAAACAGCTCATTGTTGATCCTGTTGAGGATCCACCGAGTTTTGATTTGTCAGAAAGACTGGTGCAGTTTGAATCACATCAGGACATCTCATGGGAGATGTGAATAAATCCTCTTTAAATGGAAAATGAGGCAAACACCTGTATGTGACTGTGGTCACCAGGCACAAATGATAGAGCACACCACATCTAATTGTTTAGCTAAATACATCTTTAAAACTTACGAGATTTTTTTATTATTATTTGTATTCCTATTCCTGAGAAGGTACTGAATATTTCATATTTGCTGTACTTTTCCAGTCTTTCAGGACCAAGTAGTGGCACTGAAATTTGGTGTAGTTGGAAGCCTATAGATGAATGAAGACTATTCACTATCTATTTTGTGTTGGACAGGATATTATCACTAAAGCAGGAGAAGTAGAGCTGACATCTCTTTATTGAAAACTAAATGATTTTTCTATTACTATTAGCCTGTACCACTAAAAGCTGGGAGATTTATTATCAAATTACTAGGAAACACAAAGCATTCAATTAGGGTTTGACTCTGCAGGCAGATGTTTTTAATTCTTCTGCCTACACATCTTGCATGAATCTCTTTTACTTGTAATTTATGGAATATATTATGAGAATATGTTTAATGTTCACTTTCCTCAAAAGGCAATAGATGGAAGTCAGTTATTTTAATACTTTTTTTTAAATCCCATAAGTCTTGACAAATTTGTTTGTTGTTAAATTACAGTACAGTTATATTCAGCTGATTGAAAAGCACAATGTTATATCTACCACATTACCACTGACTCATCAGTAATATATGAGTAAAATTACAACAGAATATTTCAGGATGGATTTAGGTGACGTTTTTCTAGTACCACTAGGATCCTGGTTTCTCTAGAGTATTCAGATACTAGGGAATACGTGTTCAGATTGCACAACCTGTATTCATGTGTTGCATATCTATGTATTTTAGGTATTTACACAGTCCCCATAGCTGCAGTATCTGAGTCTCTCATAATCTTTAATGTATTTATCCTCACAATGCCCGTGTGAGGTAGGGCAGTTCTATTATCCCCATTTTACACATGGGGACTTGAGGCACAGACAGACTAAATGATTTCCAGGAAGTTTGTGGCAGTGAAGGGGACTGAATGCTGGTCTCCAAAGTTCCATATGCTGCCAGCAGTCCACTGCAGTTGGCACACAGTGATTAGACTTTCATGTGAATGTTATGGACATACTGGTCCTGGGATCCAGATCTAGATTTGAATACCCCAGTGCTCAGAGGGTGCTCAGAGGCAGGGTTTGGGCATAGCCCACTATAGAGACAGAGGCCATTTTTAAAACTTGGATGAGGGGTGGTTGTTTGAAAAAACTCCTTTCCCAAAGTTGGTAGTTGTTTTGGTATGATCCTAATGCCTAATATAATATGGTTGTTTTGCTCAGTGAACCAAAGCAGTAATCCTCAGTCTTGCAAAGTTCAAGAGCCACTTCAGTGGAGATATAGGGAGCAATTAAATCACTGTAGACTTGTGGTCTGATATGGAGGGGGAAAAAATAACCCTTTGTGCCATGATTTCTTGTGGCTCATTATGACACTCACTTCTCTCTTCCTTCATCATTTCTTCCCTGGCTGCCAGAGGCAAATATGGGGTGTTTCTCCTTTTCCCTCCAGAGTCAAAGGACCTCTGATCGACGCAAAAGATTCCATAAGGACCATATGCAGTGTCCAAAAGAGCTGTATGTGGTATTAGAGCCACAGATTGAAGATCATTATGAGAGCATAAAATGTCTAGGCCCATAGAACACAAGCCCAGAAATGCACTTCGCAGTGTGCACTAGTGGAACCTGTTTGCCAATAGACTATTCCTCCTTTCACAATTTGGTGGCTCTAAGTTTTAACAGAGGCCAATGCTATAAACCTGATATGAAATAAGGAACAGTGGTCCATCCGGAAGGAACATTGACCTGATTGATAATACTTAAGGTCTAACAAGAGACTTCCTTTAAAAAAAAACAAAATACTTGATTCCCTTAATCATGCAGGAGTTACTTTCAAAGAGGGTTCATTGTAGACTGGAAATCAACTGGAAACTATTCAAAATTCACCAGGGTCAAATTAAATTACTGTTCTCATTCCCAGTGAGGTATATTTCAAACCATATACTCGCTGCACATTTGTAGTAGCTTTGAGTCTTTGCCAGAGAGGAATTGGTGATAAATTAAAAATTAACAAAACTGTTTTCCTGGAGCTCAGGTGAAGGTACACTGAAAGATACAGAAATGCCACTTTCCTGCCTCTAGCTGTATCACAGCCTGTGGTTTAAAGAAGAGGGACTTCAAGTACCAAATTGATACATGAATTGATTCATTCAATGGTCTTTTCTGTTCTTTTTACAGCCTTTGTCAGGCCTGGTCTACACTACACGTTTAAACCGATTTTAGGACTGTTAAACCAATTTAATGCCGCACCCTTCCACACTAAGAGGCCCTTTATATCGATATAAAGGGCTCTTTAAACTGGTTTCTGTACTCCTCCCTAACGAGAGGAGTAGCGCTAATATCGGTATTACCATATTGGATTAGGGTTAGTGTGGCCGCAAATCGACGGTATTGGCCTCCGGGCGGTATCCCACAGTGCACCACTGTGACCGCTCTGGACAGCAATCTGAACTCGGATGCAGTGGCCAGGTAGACAGGAAAAGCCCCGCGAACTTTTGAATATCATTTCCTGTTTGCCCAGCGTGGAGCTCTGATCAGCACGGGTGGCGATGCAGTCCCAAATCCAAAAAGAGCTCCAGCATGGACCGTACGGATGTGATCGCTGTATGGGCAGACAAATCTGTTCTATCAGAGCTCCGTTACAGAAGACGAAATTCCAAAGCATTTTTAAAAAATCTCCAGACAGAGGGCACAGCAGGGACTCAGCACACTGCTGCGTGACAAGCGTAACGGAAAGCCAAAGAATCAAATGGACGCTCATGGAGGGGGGGGGAATGAGGACTCAAGCTATCCCACAGTTCCTGCAATCTCCGAAAAGCATTTGCATTCTTGGCTGAGCTCCCAATGTCTGTAGGGTCAAACACATTGTCCGGGGTGGTTCAGGGCATAGCTTGTCAATTTACCTCCACCCCCACCCCCAGAAGTAAAAGGGAAAAAAATCGTCTCTTGACTCTTTTAAATGTCACCCTATGTCTACTGAATGCTGCTAGTAGACGCGATGCTGCAGCAGTGAATTGAAGTATCCTCTTTCCCCCTCCCTGGTGGCAGATGGTGCAGTATGACTGATATCCATCATCATCAGCAGCCTTGTAGCAGATGGTGCAGTGCAGAAGGACTGGTATCCGTCCTCATCATCAGCCCGTGAGTGCTCCTGGCTGGCTTCAGGTGAGGTCAGCGGGGGCACCTGGGTAAAAAACTCCTGGTCATTCCCAGTAGATGGTACAGAACGGCTGGTAACTGTCTTTATCATAGCAACAGGGGGCTGAGCTCCATCAGCCCCTGCCCTTCATGTGTAAAGAAAAGATTCTGTTCTACTGGACTATCATAGCAGCGGGATGCTGGGCTCCTCTCCCGCACACTGCTGTCCTGTCTGGACTATCATAGCAACTGGAGGCTGCCTTCCCCTCATTTTATCTCACTAACAAGTCACTGTTTCTTATTCCTGCATTCTTTATTACTTCATCACACAAATGGGGGGACACTGCAACGGTAGCCCAGGAAAGCTGGGGGAGGAGGGAAGCAACAGGTGGGGTTGTTGCAGAGGCACCCCTTGTGAATGGCATACAGCTCATCATTTCTGCGGGATCTGACACAGAGCGGCTGTGCTCTCTGGTTCTCTGATACACTGGTTCTCTAGTACACTTGCCCCATATTCTAGGCAGGACTGATTCTATTTTTAAATACCAAAAAGGAGGGATTGACTCGGGGAGTCATTCCCATTTTTGTCTTTTGCGCCCCCGGCTGACCTCAGCCAGGGGCACCCATGACAGAAGCAGAGAGTACAGTACAGAAGGACTGGTAACCATCATCTCATTGTCAATTTACAATGGAAGCAGATGGTACAGAACGGCTGATAACCATCTCTGCTATCATGCAAAAGCAAATGAATGCTGCTGTGTAGCGCTGCTGAATCACCTCTGTCAGCGGCATCTAGTACACATACGGTGACAGTGACAAAAGGCAAAACAGGCTCCATGGTTGCCATGCTGTGGCGTCTGCCAGGGCAATCCAGGGAAAAAGGGCACGAAATGATTATCTGCCGTTGCTTTCCCAGAGGAAGGAGTGACTGACGCCATTTACCCAGAACCACCCGTGACAATGATTTTTGCCCCATCAGGCACTGGGATCTCAACCCAGAATTCCAAGGGGCGGGGGAGACTGCGGGAACTATGGGATAGCTACGGAATAGCTACCCACAGTGCAATGCTCCAGAAATCGATGCTACCCTCGGACCGTGGACGCACACCGCCGAATTAATGCGCTTAGTGTGGCCACGTGCACTCGATTTTATACAATCTGTTTTACTAAACCGGTTTATGTGAAATTGGAATAATCCCGTAGTGTAGACGTACCCTCACACAAATAATTCCAAATAAGCACCACACATTAAAATTCCAGAATTTCCGTTCTCATATAAGCCATTAAGCAACTCCCTTTGTCAGTACAATCATCATGAACACTCTAGATTGGCAGAATGAAAGAAAGTAAGCAGATGCAGTACTAGCTAGATACACATCCAAAACCAATGAGGCCATCGGACCTAAGTGGTCATCAGCTAAACTGTAGCTTGTCCCTGGTTAATGAACCATCATTGACCTTCTGTACTCAGAACAATATTGCCTGGATAGTAAGTGTTATGTCTGATTTTTGTACTAACCTCTTTTATACATCATGATTAGTGGACTGCTGTAAGATCTTTGAATACTGACAAGTAAATCAAATGTCTTTGCTACAGAACTCAATCTAGGAATGTAAACTTATTAGCATTTTAGTCTCTCTCTCTCCAGTAGGAAATTGCTTAATCTATTTATTTTAATTCCCTTGCCTGTAGGACATCTCTCTGTGTCTTGGAAATAACATTTGACAAGGACTTGAAGATTACAATGCTAAGATTATTATAATAATGATAATTAGATCCATTTGTAGCATTTCCTAGTTAATTTATAATATAGTACCATTGTAATAAAAATGAAATATCAGAAGTTTAATAGGGAACACTTAAGGTCTTTCCTAGAGGTAGGGTCAGATTCTCAGCTGATGTAAATCACCATAGCACCTTTGACATCAGTGGAGCTACACCTATATGCAGAAGCTGATGATTTGGCAGGAAGCGGCGCGGGCCGAGGGATGTGCTGGCCACCATTTCCCGCATCCCCCATTGCCTTGGAACAGCGAACCACAGCCAGTGGGAGCTGCAATTAGCCGAACCTGCAGACGCTGCAGGTAAATAAACCGTCCCTGCCCGCCAGTGGATTTCCCTGATGGGCCTCGTGCCAAAGGTTGCCGATCCCTGGACTAAAATGTTGAAGGAGACTATCTATGACTCTTTGGCAAAGCTGTTACAGTGATCCAGCAGTTCACATTTGTTATTGGGTGGGTTAAATCTAATTATAGAACAGGGCTAGGCAACCTTTGACACACGGCCCGCCAAGGTAAGCCTCCTGGTGGGCCGGGACGGTTTGTTTACCTGACGCATCCACAGGTTCAGCCGATCGAGGCACCCACTGGCCGCAGTTCGCCACTCCAGGCCAATGCGGGCTGTGGGAAGTGGCGCAGGCCGAGGGATGTGCTGGTGGGCTGCATGCCAAAGGTTGCTGATCCCTGTTATAGAACATACCACCAGTTTTGGGTCTCTGCTCTGCTTTTGACTGTCTGCCTTGAGGTTGGCACTTTCAGGTGTGAGCCACTCCAGACAGAGTGGGGGAAGGTTAAATGAATTTTATTAAGATTACAAAGTCAAGCCCTCCATAATTAGGAAATGCCCAGAATTAAGGTTGCCTGTGGGTACATCTACACAGGAATAAAAGACCTGTTACAGGACTGCGGCTGGCCCTGGTTGGCTGACTTAGGCTCATGGGACTTGGGCTGCAGGAATAAAAATTGCTGTGTAAACATACGGCTCTAGGATTCTCCCTCCTCATTGGGTCCCAGAGCTCAGGCTCCAGTCTGAGCCCTGCAAGGCAAGTCAGCTGACCTGAGCCAGCTTTGGGTATTTAATTGCTGTGTAAATGTACCCTGCATAATCATAAATTTGCCCGCCCCCCCTTGTGCACATATATATGACATGGTGTTTAAGGGCACCTGCCTCATTCAGCACGTATGATGTGCAGTAAGGAAGGTGATTTCTGTGGGACACTTGCCTGACTCCCTTTAGAAATTGGAAGATGCATAGAGAATGAACTAGAGCACTGCCTGTGGCATCTTAATTCTGGTGTTTCCTAATGTTTGAATGCTCTGAAATCTTAATGTAACTTGCTAGGTTTTTTTTTTTTTTTAAAGACAAAAACATAATATCTGCAACTATCCCTCTGCCCCTCCCCCATCATCATAGTTTGAACTCTAAACCTTTAGTATGGAAACTGAACCCTTAAGCTACAGGACTAACTATGTAAGCTGGCAGCAGGAGAGTATGGTTATCCTATGTGAAGTGGCCACTAGAGGTGGATGCATAACATTAAACCAGTGGGTTACACTTCCATGGGTAGCTGTTTTTTAAAGTCAGCATAGGCAAGGATAATGATGTCAGGCTGTTACTGAGGGGTGGTATGTAAGTGGATGGGATTTGGTGCTGCTAGATGAGATCTGTCGGTTCTGCTCCCAGCTCATGTAACCTCTTTGTAGGTATGAGGCCTTGTGTAATAACAAGGGGCTACAAAAAGGTGTAGAATTAGGGCTGGTCTACAATGGGGAGGGGGGAAATCGATCTAAGATACGCAACTTCAGCTACGTGAATAGTGTAGTTGAAGTCGAAGTATCTTAGATCGATTTACCTCTTGTCCTCACGGCGCAGGATCGACGTCCGCGGCTCCCCCTGTCGACTCCGCTACCGTCGTTCGTGCTGGTGGAGTTCCGGAGTCAAAGGGAGCGCATTCGGGGATCGATATATCACGTCTAGATGAGGCACGATATCGATCCCCGAGAAATCGATCGCTACCCGCCGATACGGTGGGTAGTCTAGACGTACCCATAATATCAGTCAGTACAAAGTGAGTCTGGAACTCCTGGTCTCCAGTGCATATTCACCTAAGGCAAATGGTATTTTGATGGAGGAAAGCACTGGCATCAGCAAGAGGACTATTTTTGCCAGTGTTCTGTCCAGAATTTGAGCTCTGTGTGGAATGCTGAAACAAGACAACAGGGTAGGACATGCACACTGTTGAGGGAATTTTTGCTCGGCTGCCAGAAACAAGCACAGGCGAGGAATAGGGGTTCTGACAGCCTGTAACTGCCAAATCTGAATGGATTCCCATGAGGCTAGCAAAAGGCATTTTCCTTGAACCAAGGACTACGCCTCTTTTGAATTTTCAAACACTGCTGCCAACTATGCTGAAGATCTTCAAAAATAGGTCACAAGAATAATTGATAATGCAAAGTGTTCAATAACTTTGACATAGTTTCTGTCCACTCCCTCTTAAGGGGGGAATTACTTTTGTCCACCACTAAAAACAGCCAGTTTTGGGGTGGAGAGCCGCAGTAGACATATCCTACTTTTACAGAGTACTGTAGGATCTCTAAAAATCCATGCAGACCAAACAGGAACTAGGTCTGTGAACTATAAGTATATTAAAATTTATGCATAAACCACTATGTCACAATTTCCAACTATTAGAGAATTTTGGATGCCCCTATGTGCTATAGTAAGCAGCATCTAAAACAAAAATGTAATTAACTACAACTGTAGCCTCAAAGGATCTGTACATGTGACTAATGGTTTAGCTAGGCTTTATCATTTGCTGATCTCTGAAGAACATTCAGTTTGCCATTGTCAAATAAGGAATGACCTCAGTTAATAACAAATGCTTTTCATTAACTAAATGTGATTACAATTTCCTTAAAATCATCATCATCATCTTCACTCTGTGATCTGTCTCCTGGAAGGCAATCTCTGACACTATGAAGTAAATTAATAGCCCATAAAACGTGCATTTTTCTGAGTTTGAACAATTACAATGCTCCAAGTGTTTTCAGGATTTTAGTTAGTTATTTATAGAAAATCTTTCATAATTTCTTAAATGTTCAAGGTTTCATCAAAAATATTAACTTTCTGCTGATGGATTTTTTTAGACTATTTTGTGTCTTACAGAATCCTACAAACCATCGCTGTTTAAACATATGCTTGCTAAGCTATTCCACTGTCTAATGTCCTCCCAGATTTTGATGGACAAGGAGAGACAAGGTTCTTATTATGAAATGAAAGCCAGACCATTGTAGTAATTATTAGAGATGGGTAAACCAGTAGGAACCTAGAACCATCTAGGTTTTGCAAGATTCTAAAAAGCTTTGCAATTCATTTTCAAGTGTTATTTTAGTCAAAAGGATGCTGCCACCTCACCGATCCTGGGTCCTAATTCTCCCCTGCCTGGCACTCTATGTAGTTATTTACCCTGAAGAAGCGCAACCCAAGTAGAAGGGTAGCATTTTTCATCTGCTGTGCACAGGGGTCAATGACAAAAAGATGCAAA
This sequence comes from Mauremys mutica, assembly GCF_020497125.1. Lineage (NCBI taxonomy): Eukaryota > Metazoa > Chordata > Testudines > Geoemydidae > Mauremys > Mauremys mutica. Next base: position 189,325,456 of record NC_059072.1, on the reverse strand, counting down.
CTGTCACCATTCCACTTTGATTGTGTATAAAACCACTTAGCGTGACTGTCAATAACTACAGAGTGCAAGGTAAAGGATAATCAGGCCCCATATGTTATAAACAAACATAATAATTTCACATTGTTATTGATAACACCTTAAATTGTTAACAATGAAAGATTTTAAATGTACAGTTTATTTTTTAGTATTTATGCTCTATGGTTACTTTGATTATTATTTCTTTCAACTTGGGCAGTTAAGGCAGTTTTCAGTTTAGTTTACAGTCAGTTTCACTTCCAGGTTCTTAGTTTACCAACGTTCGGATTTCAAACACTGTAGGAAAATGTTTGTTTGAAATCAATTGTCATATCATTGGAATATATCTTTTAATCAGGGGAACAAATTATGCTTAGGTTTAATAAAGGCATAGTTTTACAAAATCTAAATTTTGAGCTAAAATTAAAGTTACATATCCATTTAACGTGTGTGTGTAATGGAATAGAGATGTATGGTCACTTACAAAGAGAATAAAGCTACAGCACAGTCCCAAAGAGCTCCAAATTGAGAGCCCACTCCTGCAATATGATCCACACAAGTGGACCCTTGTGCCTGCATAGACCATCATTAACTTCAACAGGAGCCAGGTGTAGGATCAAGTCTTAGGACAGGAATGGCAGGACACAGTACGAAGTGACATCAGGCAAGGAAGGAAGTTATGTATCTTGTTTTTGCAAGGTGCACATCATGTTAATTCCAGTTTTATTTACTTAGATTTAATTGTTGCTGTGGGAGTCTTTGCTATCTACAGAGTGATTTAACTTTTGTGATACCCCTCCACCTGCATAGATGAACCCATCTATATTCAAGAGACAACTTTTAACATGTGGTATGTTCTCATTTTCTTTTCCCCACAAGGGAGTTCTGTGGTATTCAAACATTGAAAGAAAAATAAAATACATCACCTTGCATACTGCATAACCTCCTATACAGGAACATAATTAAGCCCAGACCTATGATTAGTTGCTTTAAGAATGGAGTAGCTGCTGGACTGCAGTGGAAACCAATCTACCATGTTGGAAAGTAATGAAAACTGGTAGATTCAGACCTCATTCCTCCAGACACTCAGGGTATCCTGCAGTTAAAAATATTATGAAATTAAAAAAATACAATTTTGAAGCCAAAACAACAATAAAAGGTGAAAGCAGCATCATTAAAAGGGGAGGAGTCATACAGCAGGCTGACAGTGACTAAAAAATAAAAGCAGCTGTGATTTTTTTTAAATGTACATCATTTTCAAACTTAGTTATCCAAGCCAATAGCGGCTGCAGGTGCTCAGCTCCTCTTAAAATCAGACCACTTACTCAGGTGGCTAAATATAGATTTGGGTGCCTAACTCTGATCATCCAGAATTGGATGTCCTTAGTAGCTCCCCCCCACCTCAAGGTAATGAAAGATGAGGTGAGGTGAATGTCCAAGTGTAACACTTTATGGGGCTACCTGGAGACAGCCTTGTCATCCACTGTCCTACAAGGTAGGTGATGCACAAGTAGAATTACTACCAGGTAGGTGATGCACAAGTGTTGATACCCACTAGATAGAGGGTCTATGGAGAAGTTATCAAATACTGGCAAGTTCCTCCATATGTAATCTCTGAACTTTAAATTTGCCTTGTTAGCAACTCACCATTATGCCCTGACTCCCACCTGGTTGTCTTGTGCTGTCTCGGAGGCATAACAATCGAGGCCAAGCCAGTAATGGCTACTGCTATACCATTCCCCAAAACACTGCTTCTCTCCCTACTGACTCCTAAATTGTTTTATGGAGCTGCTATAATAAGAGACCAATAAACATTGTTCAAAATAGTACAAATGTTTACTAGCATTTTGTTTAAGCAATTACACAGTGCTAAAAAGGAGCCTACTAGCCATCAGAGTAATGGAAAGCAAAAAATAAAACAGTGCTGGTGTCAAAGCAGTGTGGTAGTTTTATCTGGTATTAACTCGAGTGCCTTCCTCCTTGATTGTTTAATGGTGGCAAAGTACATATTGGAAGATGCCCCTAATGGCTAACTCATTTACAAATGTGGACCTGATTCTCCATTGCCTTACAACCTGTGTAGTCACTTACGCACTTTTAAAATGGATATAAAATATGTATGAAATGAAAATACGAATGTGGGGACACGAGAGCAGGGTTCTGTTGGGAGCATGGGAAAAAGTGAGGTTACAAAGCATGAGGGTGAGAAGCAAAGAAGAGAAGACCTCTATTCTGATGAATCACCATCTAATTTAGGATGTGATGTGTATATCTATGTAAGTTTCCATACCACACCTATCGTTGCAGCTCCTTGGTATCAGAGTTGTCATGAATAGTTAGTAAAGGGTTAACACATAGTACCTGGTGGGCACCTGACCTGAGGACCAATCAGGGAAGAGAATTTGAAATTCCTAGGAGGGAACTTTTTCCCTCTGTGTTTGTGTGTATTGTTCTTAGCCGTTTGGAGTTACAAGAGTCCAGATGTTTTAATCAAGTCTACAAATTTCCACCTTTCTGAACTAATTTCTTCTAGTCAAGATAGTGAGTATTAGAAAGATATTTTGTGTCCTCACCTAATAATCCTATGCTTGCAATTCTGTGTGTTTGTTATTGATTATTCTTAATTCTGCCTGTATTGTTGTACTGAGAAGGAGAGAGGATTCTCTCCAGAACTTAGCAAGGTTATACCCTATGAGTGTCCAGCTTGGCTCATAGAGATTCTGTATTGTTCTTGTTTTTCTTTTAATAAATTCTTTCTATACAGATTTGATTAAATCCCTCCACTGTGAATACAGGGGGTGGGGCTAAGAATCTCTCTCTCGGTGGTGAGACAGCTTATCTCCGGGCAGAGAGGGGAGGGGGGAGGTTTCTCCCTCTGTGAGTTCATCTGTATTTCCCCAGGGAACGCCTTTGGAAAGAGGCAGGGGGGAAAACAGGGGTGTCCCGGCCCACGTAAATTGACCGAGGTGGTGGCAGCGAAAAGGAGACCTACCCTAGGATTTTGGGGTGGGAGAAAACATGCTGGTCCTTACTTTGAAATCCCCCAGTTTCAGGTGAGGGGGTAACCATGACAAGAGTGTCCATGACATACCATTCTTACAATATTTGCATAAATAACTGCCAAACTTCGTTTTTTCAAGAAATAATATCAAACACTTCTAAAGCACATGAGGGGAGGGGGGAGGATGTTTCCATTCACAAGGCACACAATAGTGAAACACCTTTCACGTCATTTGTTGTGTCAAAACTGCATGGATAAGCCTTGGGAAAGAATGACATGAAACAAAATACAATACCATAAAAGTGATAGTATAAATAATAATGGGGAATTGAACTTTGCCTCAAACCTCATGACTGAAACTATTATGATGCAGTGGGCCATATGATATTCCACAAGAGTGGAGTACGGATTCAATACTCATGGACTAGCAGAGACTGAATATGCCATTTTATTCCATCTATTTTCCACCAAAACAAATGTAATTAGAATAGGATGATCAATGGAACATTAGTGATATATGCAAAGATATAGCACAGGGTGAGAAGAATAGAAAACTCATCAATAGAGCTGGGTGAAAGTGTTTGGCCTATTATTCAATAGAAAAATGCAGCTTTGGCAGAGACAAAACTATCTGTGCATTTGACCCAATTAGTTTTGGATAAGAAATTTTTTTTCCATGACAGCAAACTGTCTCCTCCAGCTCCATAACCTTTAGCCTGATGGTTAGGGACTATGCCAGATGTTTGGGAGAAACAGGATTGAATCCCCAATCTGGAGCAGGAACTTGAACTCAGATCTGCCCCCTCCTCTCAGGTGGGCATCCTAACCACCGGACAATTGGATTTTCTGGAGGTGGGGTGGTCTCAGTATCTCCTGTTGCATCTGTTCCACTTTGTATAAATACTTAAAGATTCATAGGAACAAAGAGAGAGAATAACTATAGCTTGTTGATTAAGGCACTCAATTGGGAGGTAGGAGATATGGATTCAAATCTTCTCTCTGCCTGGTTGAGCAGGGATTTGTGTATTAAAATACTTGATTAAGACATATTTTAGCTGTTTGTAACCCAAACTTATTCCAAAGTAGTTGATGGCTATTGTTGTGATTTTCCAAGTTAAATGTTACTCTTGATATACTGGTCTTGAATCTTAAGTAAAATAGAGTAGATGTTGGACAATGTACTCGTTTACTAATCTGAACTTTTTAATCACTCTCTCTAACTTGGTCACTTTGTAAGCAGGTTTGGAGGTGTGACAGTTCTTGGGTTACCCAGGACTGAGAGTCACCTTGTTACTTCCCTGCCTCCAGCAACAAGAAATCTTGCTTGTATTTAACTGCGTCAGCTCCCTGACATTACCAGCCTGTTATCCACCCAAGCACTCACCTCTGGTCTATGCCAGACCTTAGTTTACCATGCAGAACAACAATAGCAATACCCTAGTCCCCAAGTCCCTTTGAAGTGTCCAGCCCCAGAGGTGTTCCCCTGTGGTGTCCAGCCCCAGCCTTCTCCACTGAACACTCACAGAAATAGTGGGTCTGCTGTCCCCAAGGAAACAGCTCATGGACCAGCTTGTATGATTCAGCTCAGGATCTGCTCCTTGCTTAACACCACAGCAAGGAGATATATTTACAGAGAAAACAAGTTTATGATCAAAGGTTCAAGAAATAGTGAGTAAGATAATGGAAACAAAAGGGTTTTTTATATATATAAAATAAAATCATAACATTTTCTAGAGACTTAACACGCTAACCTCCTGTCACAAGAAGTCATCTCACCCATTGCCTTTTACAGCATCTTCCACCACCATAGTTAGAGATCCTGTTTTCATGAATGTAAGTGTGCTGTTACTTCCAAGGGACAGGATAAAGGGATGTCTTTTTGCCTTCTATTTACAGACCAAAGTTCATTGCCTGTGCTCCAAGTTAGGATAGCAAAATAAGGCAGGGAGTTATGTGCTACTGTCCCATTGATTTCACATCCTCCTATTGACTTCATATGCACGTCTGTAGCCACTGTGTTGGGTTACCATGCTTAATTTAAATGCCAACAGAGACAGGTGAATAAACATCTTTTGTCTGACAGAAAAACAGTTTGTCAACTCTGCCTCAATACCAACTTTAAGACATGTCTTCAGCATACATACATAACTCCTCACCTAGTATTTGTTCATACATTTCACAGCAACATTAATGACCAGTGTGACCCTGGCTTTCATTTAAGATCTTACATGATATTTGCTGGTGAACCAGAATGTATATACCAGGAACAGGATATTCTTGTCACCCCACTTCCAGTTGGCACTGAGGAGGTTTTGGTCACAGAAGGATTCTAGGACACATTTGAAAATAACCCAAGAATTGAGTGTTGGTAACTTTACTTTGGCAAGCAGATGAAAATGATCCTAATCATTCAACTTCTCCACTGAGAGAAAGAGAGAGAGAGAGAGAGAGAGAGACTGACTTTCTGTACATGTAATTTTACAAGATTGAAGAGGAAAGTTTCACCAGCTGCTTCTGTAGCTCACAGTGGAATATTTCACAGCTAAGTATCTACTTTGCACAGCTTAGAGTAAGCGTAATCAGGGCCTAGGTCCACCATAATTTTACTTTCTTTCTTTTCAATGATATATATGTGAACTGAAATGGACTTCCCCTCCTCCACCAGACACTTCCTCCTACCCAAATCGGACACCCCTTCACTTTCTCTTCCCCAACCCAGAACCTGCCTCCTTTCTTCTCTGATGAAGCAAATCATCTTCATCCTGGAGCCAGTCACATCCCTGTTTCTCTTCAACAGTGAAGATTCCCCACCACAATGCAAGTGTCCCTACTTTAAAAGCTCATGGTGAGGCTATAGAAGTGTTTCCCCAATCCCATCTTTAACTAGTCAAGTCCAGCTGACTTAGTTCTAGGACCTACCACATGCCTGTCCACCCACCTTCCTCTCTTCAGACCCTAATTTAAATAGGGTCAACCATCTAATATATTATCAGGTGTCCCAGAATATGTCACATAGTTCTGTAGTGCACAAAAATTGAGAGATGAGACAGAGATGGGAGACAAAAAGTCAGTTCTGTGATGGTCTGGTCCCTTGCACCTCCCACCACATTTACCAGCCTCATAAATTTGTAGGTAGTAGATCCTTCTGTGGGATGCACATGTGCTAAGTTCTAGACTGAGATGCAGAGATCTGGTCTGACTCCATCATTAAGAATTCATCTAAAGTGAAACCCCAATCTTGTATTTGCACAGCCATCTCCCAGGTTCTCAACTCCCTAGCAAATGGTTTTCAGTGCAATTATAAAAGGAAAGCAGTATTCTTTAGTTAGGCATAAGGAGAATAGTAATGTACCAGGAACATGGGCAACATCTCCAGGGATATTTGTCCCACATCTGTCAACTTTCATGATTTTACTGCAAATCTCATGATATTTGGTGTTTTCTACTAAGCCCCAGTTCTTGCAATCCTCTAATTATGTGATCATTTCAACTTTCATTTATAAAAAGGGGGGGGAAGAGGGGGAAAAATAAATTCCTAGCCCATGTGCAGGGCCAGCTCTAGGCACCAGTGCAGGAAGCAGGTGCTTGGGGTGGCCAGTGGAAAGGGGCGGCATGTCCGGATCTTTGGCAGCAATTCGCTGGTAGGTCCCTCAGTCCCTCTTGGGGGGGCGAGGGGGCAAGAAAGAGGACTGGCCACTGAATTGCCACCAAAGAATGAGGTGGCGAGGTAGAACTCCGGCAAAGTGCCGCCAATCGCGGCTTTATTTTATTTTTTTTCCCTTCGCCGCTTGGGACGGCAAAAAAGCTGGAGCCGGCCCTGCCCATGTGGTTGCAGAGAAAAAAGTTGAAATGTGAACCTGAAAGGCTCAAAAAACCTTTTTAAATGGTTTTTTTTTTTTTTTTTTAAATCATGAGTTTCTCAGGCCCTAATTCAATATTCATGACTCATGGTTTTCTGAGTCCTTGGTATTGGCTATACTGTCTCTATGGAAACCCTGCATAAATGTTGGATTATTTTTATTTTATTTTCTACTTTGCTCCAGTCTTATATTTCAATAGCAGATATTATTCTAAGACACAAGGAGAGTCCTTCTAAAATATTTATTGGGTTATTAAGGTGTACTGCCTTTCATAGCTAGTGGGTTATGTTTTATAGAATTTGCACCAGCTCTCACCACAGGAGTCAGGTGATGTTTGTAAAGTTTTGTTTCTCGTATAGGCATTGAAATAAAAGGACACTCAATTTGCACAATCAAACCTCCTTATTGCAAAGACGACCTAGTGCAGAATAGGTAGGAAGGTTCTTTAAGGGGAAAGGAGCTAAGGACAGGGGGCAAAATTTGCAATGATAATGCTCTGATGTAGCACTTTACATCGATAGATGTCAAAGCATTTCACAAAGAAAGTCATTAAAGGGACCAACCAAAGCTGCCCAGCTGCCCCAGGAGGCGAGGGGACCCCACAGCAGACCAGCCCCTGCAGGCAGGGGGACCTCAGAACTCCCACTCACCACAGGGAGCCCCAGCAGCAGTGGGTGCTGGACCGCCTTTGGTGGTACTGGGAGGGAAGTCTCTTTCCCAAGGTCACCCAGCACAGCAGCAGCAGAGTTGGGAATAGAGCCCAACTTTCCTGAGTCCCAGTCCAGTGCTCTATCCATTAGGCCCCACTCCATTGACTTTTGCCAGCAGTGAATTGGGCACAATATGTACATGAATCAATGAAGTAAATGAAAATATCTATAGTGTACTTGGCCATATTCATGCTGGGAATAATCCACTATCTTCAACAGGTCAAAAGCATTGCAAGGTTACTCCAGTGACTTCACTGGAGTTACCCCAGGGATGAATTTGGCTGATTCTCTTATCTTTTTTAGCTAAAGGCAAAGCGAACTTCACTTTTTAATCCTGATTTTTAAGTACAGTGGCAAGTGCCCCAATTATCTGAATAATCAAATGAATGTCTGATAGACTAGTCAAATATTTGTAAGTTAAGAATTTGTAGCCCAATTCCTGTGTCAAATGAATGGACTCTCAAAATGACACTAAGCCCACTCAGCAGCAGAACAGATTGTGATCTGCTGTAATTTCTAATATTAGTTTTTTAAAAATAAATAGCTCAAATTCAAGTTTCAAAGTCACATTGATTATGCTTTGCTGGATAAAGAACTGGAATATACTGTTAATGAAAGGGACTAAAGCAGTGGTTCTTAGCCTGGGGTGCATGCATCCCCTGGGGGTGCGAGATGCCCTTTCTGGGGGAGCGAGACATGCCAGATTTTTTTAGAAGGTAAATCATCAAAAACACAAATTAAGCACAGGCATGTAAGTACAACTACTTTGTTTCAAACCTATGTATTTAACAACATTATACATTTAACAATTACTGTAATAATACAAACAAAAATATATCTAGGTTTAAAGAACTTACCTACTTCAACGATTTTTGACAAGGGGTGTGAGAACATTTTTTGAGAACCAAAGGGGTGCAGGCTGCCATAAAGGTTAAGAACCACTGAACTAAAGGGATAAGTTAACAGTAATGAGAATACAGTGTTCATCGGAGAAGGTCAGCAAGATCCTAAGCAGCATCCAGAGTTGTACTATAAATACAAGTAAAAAAAACACAAACAACTTATTGCACTGCACAGGGTCACTGAGAAGTCCCATCTGGTATAATGTGTCCAATTTGGGGCATTTTACCACCCTGGGGAAGTATAACTCAGGGCTGCCCTGGGGGTAGGAGGAGGCAAGTGGGGCAATTTGCCCCGGGCCCCGCAGGGGCCCCCACGAGAATATAGTATTCTATAGTATTGCAACTATTTTTATGGAGGGGGCCCCCGAAATTGCTTTGCCCCAGGCCCCCTGAATCCTCTGGGTGGCCCTGGTATAACTTCTAGAGAAGTTTCAGAAAAGAGCTACTAAACTGATTGCTTTGGAAGATGTCTGTATGATAGATTTGCTTTTGTGACGTGGGGTAGGAGGGTTTCGGAATCAGGAATGGAACACAGCTATCAAGATTTCTGGAGAATGAGCAAACTGGGTGGCATTTCATGTCATTTAACTTTTTAGTGACAAAAATAGAAGAATTAAGAGAAATAAACTGGTTTACTGCCTGTATGAGATGATCAACTGAACAAATTTAGGAGATATGGATGAAGTGGGATAAACTGGTTACAAGCAAATAATTACTCTAGGTTTTCCTATTTATATGTAAATAAAAACAATTTGTTGCCTTTACTTTGTTGTGTAATTGACATGTACAAGCAGTAAAAGAAAATAAGCTACAATTTTAATTCTACTTCTCTCTAATAAAATGAGAGAATTAATCTCTGAGAACCAGATAGTCCCTGTACCTGGCATGGGTGTGCAAAGTGGATGTTGCAAGATGCTTTTCTTCCCACTTTGCATTCCCTCATGGAGACCAAGAACAACTTCAGTTTCCATGCTGTCTTGAGCACAGGGGCTGCACACCTGAGCTAGCTGAAATTTTTGAACTTCAAATTTGAAAACTTGGAGGACAAAAACTGAAAAAAATATAAATCTTTCCCCCCACCTTGCCCCCTTTCTTTTTTTTGGACTAGCTCCTACTGCTCCCTGGTAGTGCCCTGTGGAGTGTTATTCACTCCAAAGAGAGTAGGGCAGTGGTTTTCAACTTTTTTTCATTTGCAGACCCCTAACAAGTTTCAAATGGAGCTGCAGACCCCTTTGGAAATCTTGGTTATAGTCTGTGGACCCACACCCCACCCCAGGGGTCCATGGACCACATGTTGAAAACCACTGGAGTAGGGAACTATTACAGCAACACCTCTGCCCTCTTCCTTCACTCTGCTCCAGCCAGCAAAGCTGGCCAAGAGGAATAATCAGATGTGAAAATGAATGCATGCAGCACTCCAACTGTGTTGGAGCACTCCTGAAAGCACTAGGAATCCTTGAGGTACAATGCCATGCAGAGATTCCCCTGGTGATGCAGCTCCAAATCAGGCCTGTGCCTCAATGGCACAATCACACATATAGCTCAAAATATTATAGGTTATAAACTCCTTAGCTATCAGCAAATGAACACTTGTGTAATAGGGTTGCTGACTGTGAAAAGCCCATAGAGGAATGCAGTGTTCTTCTAAAAAATCACCCTAAGATACTAAACCTACACAATGATTCTGGGTAATTACAGCTGCTACACTTACATTTCAAAGCGCTGCCGCGGCAGCGCTTTGAAGCGCTAAGTGTAGTCAAAGCGCCAGCGCTGGGAGAGAGCTCTCCCAGCGCTGTCCGTACTCCACCTCCCTGTGGGGAATAACGGACAGTGCTAGGAGCCGCGCTCCCAGCGCTGGGGCTTTGACCACACTGGCGCTTTGCAGCACCACAATTTGCAGCGCTGGAGAGGGTGTGTTTTCACACCCTGCTGCAGCGCTGCAAATTTGTAAGTGTAGCCAAGCCCTGATGAGTTAGGCTAGCAAATGGGACCTATTAACTCCTATCATGAGATGGGTGTGTTTCTGTGGGCCAGGCAGAAGCAGGGAGCGGAGACAGAGTCTTAGAGATAACCAAACTCAGGAAGTACCAGCCCGCAGGATGTGGTGAGTTCAGAGATTGAATTCCTAGTTTGTGCATGCTTCTGAGGGTGGGGTGAGGACTCAGGCTACCTCCTCAACATTATTTAGGTGCCTAACTCCCATTTATTTCAATGGGAGTTTATTCCCACACGCTTTTGTGTGTCTGGGCCTCAGCCCATTCACAAGCAATATACCTAGTGAAGAGGCACATTTGCCCCTATGAATCTTTGTTGAAGTCATAGAGAGCCCTTGATGCTAGTCTGTATCTGAGAGTCTCAGGTGTGGCTCTGGAAAGGCTTGTTGCACTATTAAAAGGCTACAGCCAATCTATCTTAATGGCCGTCCTGAAAAAAATCTTATAATGTGCTCAGAAGTCCTCTAACAAAATGCTAGAGTTGGAGGCATGTAATCTAAGTTAAAGAATATCCTTTAACACATCAAAGGGTTTACGGCAGGATTCTACTTAAGCTACTTTTGCTTAAACTGCTTGAAAGCCAGTTTGGTATAAAGGAAAGAAATTATTGAACCTAAGGAAAACATTTGTTTGGTAATAACTGCACAATCACGTTTTTGTGACAGACTATTAAATGCAGATGTTTAACTGTGCATTACCTTTTCAATTTGGTTTCACACTGTTTTTAGAAAATGACAGAACTGAAATGAGGCTAGTGGATATTTCTCTAAATTACTCCACTTTCCCAAATGGATTCATATTGATTTTGTGAATGCATCTTCGAAAGAAATAATCTTTCTGCCAATTAGACCTGCCAATCTCCACTTCCACTTAATTGCTGCACAGACAGTGTTGCAGGAGATTCGAATAAAACTTTGCTAGTTGAGAGTTAAAAGAAATTCTAAAAACACTTCTGTAGATATCTGTCCCCAATAAATGTGGCCATTATTTTCCACTTCTCCCCACCCCAAATTCAAATACCACGATCACGGTTTTCTATGGGGGTACCTGATAATCAGCTCTTGCAAAATTACATTATAGATACATATGTAGAGACTATGCTATTATTTACCAGCATATTTACATGTTGGTGCATTGCTCTCATTTCTTGAGCCCAGGGATCCATTCATATAATTTTGCAAACTATTCATTAATTTTAAGCTTAGTTTTGTCTCTATCCTTTGCCTTTCAGTCTAGATGCTGATATGAGAACATTTGAGCTGCCAGCTAGTTGTCCATTCACGGTTTGTTTTGCTAGTGGCCTGGGTGGTAAATATTGACGAACTTGCAGCTGAAAGACTAAATTCTTTGGGGAGAGAAATAGGGGAGGGGGGCACAGATGGCATCCTTTGGAACAGAAAATATATAAATCTCTAATTTGGTTCACTCTAGTACAATCTTTTAAAAAAAAAAAAGTCACTGAGAATTTTCTCTGAGACCTAAGAACATAAAAGGTAGCCAGACTGGATCAGACTTGAGGTCTGTCTATTCTAGTATCTTGTCTCCAATAGTGGCTAGTACCATATGTTTCAGAGGAAAGTGTAATAATCCTGCAGTAGGCAGATGCGGGATAATCTGTTCCCCACATTGGTCTCTGCTAGGTATATAAAAATAATTAGGGATGAAAATCAAGCTGGCGGAGATGATCTTACAGTACCCATAGAGCAGGGGTCCCCAAACTTGGTTCATGGCAAGCCCCTGACGGGCCACAAGATGCTTTGTTTACCTGAGCGTCCGCATGTACAGCCACTCGCAGCTCCCAGTGGCCGTGGTTTGCCGCTCCTGGCCAATGGGAGCTGCGGGAAGCAGTGGCCCACCCCGCGCCGTTTCCTAGAGCTCCCATTGCCTGGGAATGGCAAGCTGCGGCCACTGAGAGCTGTGAGCGGCCATACCTGTGGACACTCATGTAAATAAAGCATTTTGCAGCCCGCCAGGGGCTTACCCTGAACCAGTTGCGAACCAAGTTTGGGTACCCCTGCCATAGAGGGACAGATTCCAGAAAAAGCAAGGAAATCTCTCTTGCATAAAAACAAATGTTGCACCTCAGGATCACAGAGGTGTGCTGTGGATCCCAGTTTGAAAATCCCTGTTCTAGACCATATTTAAAATAAATAGGTATACAGAATACCTATACTACATGATTAATATCCACAATGTTGTCAAATTATATGACTATCTGGTGGTTTACTTAGAGGCCCAGCTCTTGGAGTCAGATGATTATGAAAGAATCTCTACTGTGCCCATTTTTAGAGGCAGTTTCTAGCCTTTTTTGTTGCAGAGAAAAAAAACTTGGAAATGTGAGCCCCTAAAGGCTCAGAAAGCAAAATTGATTTTAAAAACCATGATTTTTAAGCTAAACAAATCTAATGATATGTGGGGGACTGTTTCATGATTTGGGATTGGCAATACTGTGTGCATTAGTTTCAAATGGTGACCCCTGTAGTTTAATTTCAGGTAGACTTTGGCATAACTGAAAGGAGCAGACACATTCTAGGGCTGCATTTGAGAGACAATTCACTAATCCTAAAAAAGGCTCATTTTTAGTGTGCATCTAAAACAAACACAGCATTACAGCTCAAGACTGTTATTCAGTTATTATACAGCAATAGCACATAGACTCCTCAGTCAAGGCTCAGGGCCCTGTTATGCAGGACACTGTATGTACATATATGCAATGAAAAGACTCTGTCTCAGAGTCTATAGTGTAAATAGCCTAATGCCAACAGTCAAATCTCTTCCACATAACAGAGTATAGGGTGTTGGACAGTATTTGTGAGTTAAATACACTGGAAATAGATGTTTCTGATTATCTGTGTAGTGAGGCAGCTGCCCCACTTCCACAGAAAAGGGGTAAAAAGCAGCCCTGGGGAGGGCTGCAGCAGGAAAAGGGATTAAGAACAGCTGGGGGAAGCTGATGGAGTAGCTGACCACAGCTGTGGCCAGCTTAATCAGGCCACAGCTGGCCCTATAAAAGGGCCAGCGACAAACACTCTCTTTAGCTTCTTGAGAAAGAAGAACCTTGTTGTTGAGAAGGGTACCTGAGGTGGAGCAGTGCTGGGGAGGGCAGAGGGAGCTGGGTAGCTCCAGCCAGGAAAACCCCCAGGCTGCAGGTCTTGCTAAAAGGGCCAAATAGATACTGGGGCTGCAGAGGGGCAGCCCAGAGATAGGCAGAGGCAGCAGGTGCTAACCCCCTTGCTGCTGATGAGTGGTTTACAGACTGCAGTCCACCCTAGGGAGCGGGGGCTAGATGATGACTGTCTGTCAGTAGTCACTGAGGCAAGGTGGGTTTAGAGGGTTAAGGGTCTCCCCTAGGAGGGGAGACCCAGCATGAGGGGATACTGTGGTGGGCAGAACCCCTGGGCAAAGGGCACCGGGGTCTGGGAAGGACACAGGGCCAGCAGCAGGTGAGGCATCAGCCTGCAGAGGGTACTTTGCAGCTGGAAGAGCTAATTCCAGGGATGACCAGTAGGAGGTGCTGTGCTGGTGAGTCATCACCCCACCAATCTGTTACAGTTGGTTGCACTTTTTATTACAAAAAAGTTGTTTCCATAGAGAAAAGTGTAATTTAAATTTTTTTCAAAAACAAATTCAGACAAAACTATTTTAATCAAAACAATAATTGAAGTGTAATTGATTTCTTTGGTTGGTTGTCTTGTTTTATTTTATATGATAACCAAGTAGTAATAGTGAAAATACATATAAAGAATATGTAACTCATTAGTAGATGTGAAGGGCCAGATTCATAGTTGCCTTTCACACTGTGTACTCATTTACGTGAGTGACAAGTTGGTTCTGGTCTGGTAGCATTTTAAGTGTATCTTGCAATAATATTTATATCTATAAATAGTGCAGAATGATGGTAATTGAGGTCTGAAACATTTTAAACAAACCAAATAGGGTCAATTTTTCCTTCATTTATACTGATACAAATTGATTTGACTGGTTTGCACAGGGTGTGAATCAAGGTAGAATATGATATACACACTATACAAAAAATTTAGACTAAATCCTCAGCTGGAGTAAATCACCATAAATTTACACCAGCTGACCATCTGGCCCCATCCCTTTTAGTCACTTTCCTAGGGAAGGTATTTGTCTCAGTTTAGAGACAGGCGAATTAAAAATATAGGTTGGTTTTTTTGTTTTTTTTTAAAGTCACAAAACTCATCAAGCAACTGAAATGTGGTTCTGTCAGCTTTAATACCACTAAGTGGAGCTGGTTGTTGGAGCTATGTGGGAGTCAAGGGTCTTTTGTCTGGAATATTCATCTGCTTGTTGTATTTTTGCATATCTCAAAAGCATTCTGGAGTTGGAATTAAAAGAATGTAATGATGGGATTAAAGAAATGGACTCGTGAAAAATGCATTATATTCCAATTTGATGAGTTGTTGGGGTTTTTTTTAAAAACAAAAGGTAAAGAACTTATGAATTGGTCCCATTAAAGAGTTTGTGAAATATCCCCATCAAGGTGCATATGAATATAGAAACTAGGAAGGATACTACTCGCTATTTATGCGGGCATTAGTAAACTTATAAATTGATCAAGTCATGATCACTTGTAATGTGCAAAAGGAATAAAGTCCAGACCAATGACATGTGGTGCTTTAAAAAGGGACCATTTTGTAAAGCTGAAAACAATCATGAGACAAATCATGTGGTAAGAAGAATTTAATCAGAAAAAATTGGGAATTGTTTAAAAACACTTTACTGGATGCTAAAAATCTACAATTGAGGAAGAATGTTCTATTGGTGGGGGTGAGGTTTTTTGTTTTGTGTTTTTTTTAAAACCTGATTTAGAGAGGAAGTGACTGCAGCTTTATATAATATAACAAATGGAAAAAATGAAGTTGATAGTAATAAATCTGAAGCTAAGAATTTGTAGAAAATTGATAACAGAAGGAGAAATCTGTGCCCATTGGAATTAAGGACAATACAGGGAGTTTAAAAACTAGGAACAAAAAGAATCCTAGCCATGGTATTAGTCCATTACTAGATAGACATGGTAGCATTCTCAATAATGCTGGAAAGGCAGAAGTGTTTAATATTTCTATATTTGTGGAAACAGATGTAGTATCATAGGATTCTTTCTATTCCACTAGTATCTCAGGACTATGTTAAACAGCAGGTTAGGCATTTTAAAATCAGGAGGATAAGATCATCTGCTGTGATGGGTTGTCACTCCTCAGGTGCAGTCTGGGAGCTGTGGGAACTTCTGTGTCCCTCTAATCAGTCAGCTGGGTTGGTCTTGCTCAGACTGCTTTGTTGGAGATATAGACAGCCTTCCCAGGCCTGCTATCACTCAGTGTGACAGCAGATGATGCAACACACACAAACTGAGCTACCTGAGTGCTTTACCTGAGCCACTCAAAGACAGGCAGGAGGTAACAGCCAATTTCCCAGCTCCCCCTTGGACCCTTGCTGGAATATAAACCCAAAATTATACCATCTTGCACTGCACAGGGATCTGTACAATGTAAGCCCATTAATAAAGTTCACCTTCCCTCTCGATTTGGGATGGATATGCAATAGCTCTTGCTCACAGAGCTGAGATGTTTCCCTAGACACTTCACTCAAAAACACTAGTTAAGATAAAGCATAAAACACGTGTATCAACTACAGATGGTGAGATTTTTAAGTGATAGCAAACAGATCAAAGCAAAGTTACCTAGTAAACAAAACTACAAACTAAGCCTAAAATACTAATTCAAATGTAAAGTAATGCACATTGGAAAAAATAACCCCAACTATACATACAACATGATGGGGGCTAATTTAGCTACAACGAGTCAGGAAAAAGATCTTGGCGTCATCGTGGATAGTTCTCTGAAGATGTCCACGCAGTGTGCAGAGGCGGTCAAAAAAAGCAAACAGGATGTTAGGAATCATTAAAAAGGGGATAGAGAATAAGACTGAGAATATATTATTGTCCTTATATAAATCCATGGTACGCCCACATCTCGAATACTGTGTAGAGATGTGGTCTCCTCACCTCAAAAAAGATATTCTAGCACTAGAAAAGGTTCAGAAAAGGGCAACTAAAATGATTAGGGGTTTAGAGAGGGTCCCATACGAGGAAAGATTAAAGAGGCTAGGACTCTTCAGCTTGGAAAAGAGAAGACTAAGGTGGGACATGATAGAGGTATATAAAATCATGAGTGATGTTGAGAAAGTGGATAAGGAAAAGTTATTTACTTATTCCCATAATACAAGAACTAGGGGTCACCAAATTAAATTAATAGGCAGCAGGTTTAAAACAAATAAAAGGAAGTTCTTCTTCACGCAGCGCACAGTCAACTTGTGGAACTCCTTACCTGAGGAGGTTGTGAAGGCTAGGACTATAACAATCTTTAAAAGGGGACTGGATAAATTCATGGTGGCTAAGTCCATAAATGGCTATTAGCCAGAATGGGTAAGCATGGTGTCCCTAGCCTCTGTTCATCAGAGGATGGAGATGGATGGCAGGAGAGAGATCACTTGATCATTGCCTGTTAGATTCACTCCCTCTGGGGCACCTGGCATTGGCCACTGTCGGTAGACAGATACTGGGCTAGATGGACCTTTGGTCTGACCCAGTACGGCCTTTCTTATGTTAAGTCTTATCTAGCAATCTCTCTTTCTGACTGATGATACAAGCAGTCCACCAAGTTTCCACACACAGGCTAGAAATCCCTTTAGCCTGGGACCAGCACTTTTCCCACATGAGAACTGAGAACACCTGAGGAACAAACACTGAACTGGGGAGTCAGGCCCCTTGATGATGTCACATCCCACCTTATATAGCTTCTCCATATGGTAACACTCAGTTCCCAGTCCAGTTTGTGGAAAAATACAAATACCAAAATGGAGTTCAATGTTATGTGGTCTGGTCACATGCCCTGCTGAGTCATAGCAGGCATTACTCATAGGCTGTCTGGAGCGGTCTCAGGAAGGCTCACCAGGTGCGGGAGAAGCATCTCCTAAGGCCTATTGTTTCCCCTAATAGTCCATTATGCTGAATAGGCCCTTCACAACCAGCTGTTTAGACTGGAAGCCTTTTCCCTAGTGGGTGCTATCCAGGTGTAACTTCATCTGAAATACAGATAGTCAATATTCATAACTTCAGATACAAAAAGTGATCCATGCACACAAATAGGATAATTGTATTTAGCAAATTATAACTTTTCCAATGACACCTCAAGACATCTTTGCATCATAATTATACAGTTATGAAGAATATGGGGTGCAGTGTCACACCTGCATCTATGAATTTTAAACTAGCTTGCTGAGAAGCTCAATGGATCATTAATGCTGATTTCCAATAAGACTTAAGTTGCTTCCATTCCCAAGAGACCAGTCATTTACCCCAGATCAATTGGTATCCTAGAACAGTGGCTCTCAACCTTTCTAGACTACTGTACCCCTTTGAGTCTGGTTTGTCTTGAATACCCCAAGTTTCACCTCACTTAAACTATTTGCTTACAAAAATCAGATAAAGATACAAAAGTGTCAGACTATTACTGAAATTGCTTACTTTCTCCTTTTTACCTTATAAAATCAATTGGAATATAAATATTGTGCTTATTTCATAGTATATGGAGTAGTATTAACAGTTAATTGTCAGTATGAAATTTTAGTTTGTACTGACTTTGCTACTGCTTTTTGTATAGCCTGTTGTAAACCTAGGCAAATATCTAGATGAATTGATGTACCCCCAGAAGACTTCTGCGGACACTCTAGGGTATGCATATCCCTGGTTGAGAACCATTGTGCTAGATCTCAAAGACAATGCTGATAGCCAATTCTATAGTAAACAAACTAAAGGTTTTAGCTAAGACAAGGAAATTAGTTATTGAGAGGTTAAACCAGGCAAAAATATATGTACAGGCAAGTCACAGTCTAATTCCAAATGGTAGCAGAGATGTAGTAATTTGCCAGTTTCCCAAAAGTCACTCAAGACTGCCCAGAGTAACTCTGGGGATCTCCATCTTCTCATTCAGTTATTCTGCCCTATTAGAATCTAAACAGTCCAGAGATGAAGGATCTTTCCCTGAATCCATACTACACAGAAAACAAGCTGATAGGATCATTACCCATGCAGGCTCTTCCTTTCATAAGGAAGAATGAGGAATGCATCTAGAGTCTTTGACCTCTGATCTCTCACAATGACCAGTTGCTTTGAAATTAGCACATTTCTGTTAAAGTTACTCATTTGCATTCCAGAGGGCTTCCTTCTCATTTGATGGGTTATTTAGTTACAGGGGTCAGGGCCGGATCCAGACCCCAGCGCGGCAAGCACGCGCGTGAGGCGGCCCTTTCCCGGGGGGGCGGCAGGCTGGGCCGGCGGACCTGCCGCAGTCATGCCTGTGGGAGGTCCACCGGAGCCCTGGGACGACCGGACCTGCCGCAGGCATGACTGCGGAAGGGGCGCTCGTCCTGCGGCTCCAGTGGACCTCCCGCGGGCATGACTGCGGACGGTTCGCTGGTCCCGCGACTCGGCTGGACCTCCCGCAGGCATGCCTGCGGCAGCTCAAGCGGAGCCGCCGGACCTGCGAACCGTCCGCAGCTGCGGGAGGTCCGCAGCTCCGGGGCGCCTCTCGCGCATGACTGCTTGGGGCGGCCAAAAAGGTAGAGCCGCCCCTGACAGGGGTATATACACAATGTAAATGTTTGCTACTACATTCTAATGGGATACAAATAAGTGAAAACAATGCAAGTAACATCCCACTAGTTTTCATGAAGTTTAAATACCAAATTCACTCTTGTATTAGTATAGATCAAAGTGATTGTTAAATGTACAAGTAAATCAGCCTGGGCTTTGGCATGAGCTGGCAACTGGTCTGCCAGCGTCATCACAATTTTGATTAAAAAAATTAGAGCAATATCAAATTAATATGGCACATGTTCAATGTAGTGAAAGCTGGCTAACTGATCAGTGTCAATGTAACTGCAATCTAGGAATTAACAAGTGTGTTTATAGAGGGGTTCAGCAGAAATCTGTTCTTGTGCCCACACTTAACATTTTTATCAATAACGTGGGGAAAAATGCAATCACTGAAAGTTTGCAAATGATGCAAAGATTGGGGAAGTAATATATAATGCAGACGACAGGTCACTGATCTGGATGGTCTGGTAAGCTAGGCACAAACAAATAATATGCATTTTAATATGGCTAAATGTAAACATCTAGGAACAAAGAATGTAAGCCATACTTAGAGCTGTGGAGTCTCTGTCCTAGGAAGCAATGACTCCGATAAAGATTTGGGGGTCACAGTGGATAATCAGCTGACTATGTTCTCCCAGCATGATGCGGTGGCCAAAAGAGCTGATGCATAAACAGAGTAATCTTGAGTAGGAGTAGAGAGCTTGTTTTACATCTGTATTTAGAACTTGTGACTACTTACTGGAATATTGTGTCCAATTCTGGTGTCCAAAATTCAAGAAGTTTGTTGATAAATTGTTCAAAGAAGATCCATTAGAATGATTAAAGGATTAGGAAGGTGTAACACAATCCAATGGCTGGAAGTTAAAACTAGGCAAAGACTGTAAGTGAGGTATACATTTTTAAGAGAGAATAATAAACCATTGGAACAATTTACCAAGGGTTGTGGTGGATTTTCTGTCCCTGACAATTTTAAAATCAAGTGTGTGGGTTTTTTTTAAATCTCCTCTAGGAATTATTTTGGGGAAGGTCTATGGCCTATGTTATACAGAAGGACAAACTAAATTATCACAATGGTTCCTTTTGCTCTTGGAATGTATGAATAGAGGGAAGTTCATGGACATCTACATAGGCTGCACCAGCAAAGCACATGACAGTTTATTCTGGAGTGACTATATTTAAATATGGGTAATCT
Source organism: Mauremys mutica (assembly GCF_020497125.1). Taxonomy (NCBI): domain Eukaryota; kingdom Metazoa; phylum Chordata; order Testudines; family Geoemydidae; genus Mauremys; species Mauremys mutica. The sequence continues at coordinate 189,305,102 of NC_059072.1, read as the reverse complement.
TCGGATTTTAGTCCTGCACAGGGCTTTAATTCTCATACTATTTCCCAGAGCCCCCAGTACATACCATATTCTGAGCTTGGGGCTTCAGCCCCACAGGACATGCTAGAGCTCAGGGCTTCAGCCCTGTGGGGCACACCCTGCAGGTTTGAAAATATTTACTGGAGCGCCGCTCCATATAACTCCAGCTGAATTTAAGCCCTGGTCCTACCCATAACATGGGTACCAACAATGTCCGTCCAAACATCCCTGCATAAATAGCTACCCTGGTGAGAGAGCACCTGGTAGTAGAATGTTTAATTACACACTGAGCAGGTGCAGGGTGGTGGTGGAACCCATTGCCTGACTGAAGGCAAGATGATGCTGCCTACAAAGTGTGTATAATTCAATGTATTTTACTGGGGCGTGCAGCACGCTGCACAACATGCGAAGATAAAGGGGAATACTTCAGTCAGGAATGGGTTAAAGATTGTGCCGTTTAAAGGCCCTGCACAGGCAGCCAGAAAATGTGTTTCTGATAACTGGTAAACACTATACAGAACTATATAAAATTGGTAGGTGACTTCCAGTCCAGATGCAGGAAATAGGTAGATGGAAAGAAATTACAGTCCAGGAAGAATGATGGGGAAGGCACTGGAGGATTAGTTGCACTTGAGTGGCACTAGCCTGCATCCCCACTGCAAAGTGGCTGTGTCGGTCACTTGAATTTTAGCCTATACCCCCTCTTGGGGCAGCCGGCTCAGGTTAAAAGCATCTCCACACTCAAATGAGGGGTTTGTGTGTGTGGATGGCATGGGGCTTAGAGGCAGCCTCAGAGTTAGAACCCAAGTTAACTTTGCAGTGAAGACAAGATCTGGGCAATGGAGAGCTACACCACACCGGTGGGAGCACTGCAGGGATTGTGCCTCCTGGAGATGGAGTGCAACCACTGATGGAATACTTCAGAGGATGTAGCTGCCCCCTTACACACTGTGGGTCCAGTTCATTTTTGCTGACCTACAGGGGAGTGAAGAGCCCTAGTCCTGCCCGCATGCCCCTTTTGGGGTGCCCCTTGTGGATAAGGGAGGAATTAGCCTCTGCATTTTCCCCTGAGTGTAGGGAATTGTGCCCAGCCCTCATTCAGGTTGCAGGGGGGATGCTCACACCTTCCCTCTCAAGCAGTTATTCTGAGGTAAGAGACGCTAATGTGCTCTTGGGGCAGCACATCTACTCACTGTCCCTCACTAAGGGCTTAAGGTAAAGCCACAAATGAGCCCCCTGTTAGCAACTGAAGCCAGCCTTGAATCCAAGGGACAAGATGGAAACAAACTGATAAAGTATGGGCAAAATTGCATCTACTTGTTAAAGATGGAGGAACATCAGGAAAAGACTAGCAGAATGTGTATGTGCTTTAGTTGAAAGGAAAAGCAGTTGAAAACACTTTTTAAAAAAAATTCCTACTAGCACTGTGGTCTAAGAATCATTTAAGGTGATATTTTTTTTGCTCTGGGTGGATGAGTCATTCTCTGCAATTATCTCATTCAGTATATGAACACGAAGCATGAAAGATGGAATACATAGTCACTGAAGTCTCACGTAAACCCCTCCACACCTTTAAACTCCCCATGGGGCTCCCTCTTGGAGCTACTGGCAAAGACACTATGCAAAAGGCCTCCGCACACCCCATGAATTAAGAAGTCTCAAAGCTGGCCTGTTATATGCCAACACAGAGGATGGTATTCCGGGCAGTCTGAACATATTTGTGAGCCATGACTGTAGAAACTTTGGATAGATTCCTGTCCCCACTTAAGTCAGTAGGAGTTTTTTCCATTGACTCCAACAGGACAAGGATTTCATTCTCTGAATAAGGCAGATGATAATGATTAACATGAAGTGTATTGAGAAGATTTCCCCTCATCTCTCTGCTCTTCTGCTTCCTTCTCATGAATCATCATTTGACACATACAGACTGCTCTGGACTAATCCCAAATTACTTCTTAAACCCAGATCTCTTTTCTAGCTGGCTGTGCTCTTATGTTGACTCATCTATTGATCCTGTTTTGATATTAATACCAGAATTTCTCTGATTTCCCCCCCAAGTGTCAAGACCACCTGGAAACTTCAGGTCAGATCCTGGGATATTCACAGGGGTTGCATATTCAGTGATTTCACTGGGAGTTTTGCTTTGGTATGGACTACAAGGCTGAACCCTGAGCTTGTTCTCTATTCTACACCAATAGAGCCCGTAGACCTAAATTGCAACAAGTCCTGCATATGGGACAGAGACTGCATGCAAAAGGTGCCCTGGTCTAATGAAATCATGCAAGGAGGTAAGGGCAGTGTGGTCTAGTGACTAGAGTACTGAACTGGGATTTAGGAGACCTGGGGGTCTTCCTGGCTTTGCCACTGGCCTAGTGAGCACATCACTTCACCTCTGTGCTTCAGTTTCCCCCATCTGTAAAATGAGGAGAATGAGACCCACTTCCTTTGTAAAGCACTTTAAGATCTATGATAGATTAGATCTACTGTGTAGATTAAAATTGTTAACTGGAATTGCATCCTGGAACTGAGTGGAAGCCAAGGCAATCTAAGGAGTACTGGTATAATGTGCTCCCTTCCTGAAACACAACAAATGAGTAGCCACATCTGAGTAGAAGTTTCTGAATAGCCTCCAACTATATGCTTAGAGCACATTACACCAGTATTCTATAGATGGCCATGGCTTCCTGATTGTTCTGGAATAACCCATTATCTTACTCAGGGAAAAGGGACCTGCTTAATCTGGGGCTGATGTACCTTTGATCACTCTCCTGTAGCCATCTGGCCTGACCCTGTCACAAATGAAAAACCATTGCAGTTATCTGGAAATCCAGGAGCACTTGAGGGGTCAATAGAACTTCCAGCTTGTGAAATTTTTTTAACAAAAGGTACATGAACCATAACAAACAAAAAAAGCCAAGATCTTCCCCATCTCTCAGATAGACTCTGGGAACTCTACCTGCAGCTTTTGTTTCATTTTTGTACCAATATACATCAGAATCACATCTCTAGCTGATTACAGGGTTTTGGTCCCAGGTTTGTTATTCAGAAACCCTGATTATATCTGTACCACAGACATCACTTTGCTGTCTGGACAACATAGTAGCAATTGCAAGCTTGACTTTTAATATAATTGGTGGCAGAGCCTTGCTCTTTAATGTCAAAATAAATCTTTTGGCTGCTTCTTCCATCCTGCTGCTTTCAGTGTTTAATGCATGTGCTGAGCTTGAAAGCCCCTTACTGCCTTCAGTCAGCAAAATAGAGCTCAGAAATGGGGCTGAGGCCTAATTTACTGTGATGAACATACATGTTTTAATGCCTTTAGTAATTAAAATGTAATTAATTCCTTTCCCTTTTGTATGTACAACAGAAACAACCACTCCTTTGACAAATGTTCCATCTATTGTTCTGTTATTAAATGCAGCTAGAAAGTGATTTATAAAAGCTGAAAGGTTTCTCCCACCCTTCCCACACACACATTCCTCCCCACCTAACACATGAACTAAAAAGCGAATAAGTGGAAATTATGCTTAGATCTGATGGCTCATCTATTTCTCTTCTTTTGGCTTCTTTTCCAAGTGAGTAAAAAGATGCTGACTTAGCAGTCTTCAGACTCGCATCAGAGCCAAGGCTTTCAAGAGTGATTTGGGATGCCTCTCTTTTTAGATGCAAGGCTTGAAAGTCCTTAGAGAGGTTGAATAGTCAACACTTTCTGAAAGTCTGGACCCTTTAAGGTGTCACAACTTGGGCATCCAAAATCACTAGTCACTTCTGAAATCTTGGCCTTGGATTGAGGTACAACAATATGTAAAATCTGATGTTCGGATTTATATCTGAATCCCATCAGTTGTCTGCAGCTGAACTGAGCTGACAGATTTCTACCTTCCCCATCTCCCCTTTTGTTCTCTTCTTGGGATTTGAAGTTCCAGCGGGTGGTGCCAGCAATGACGACTGAACTATGTTGTTCCCTACTACCCTGCATTGCAGAGCAGTAGCTTGGGAAGCTGACTGATTCCCAATGCCCTCAAAGAGGCCACATGGGAATAGCAACCAGACACCAGACCTTGAAGAGTGTGACACTCTCTACCTCAGGGGAGTGCCCTGTAACCTCCATATTCATCATTTATATATAATTGTGATATTTCATATAAAGGATTCCATGTAAGGTTGTGCTGATGTGCTGAAAGCCATTGTTCTATCTAAATATGAATATCATTAGTGCATATGAAGTTATGAGATTGTGTTGTATGGTTATCACTAAACTATGCTGTGAGTTGGAGAATTGCTCAGATATTAGATCCCCAGAGACGACAACAATGGAGGAAACCAATGCCTCAGTGGGTGTCAAACAACCATTAATAGCCATTGTCCAGCAAGGGAGCTACAATTCAATGACTCACTTGCACAAGTCCACACCAGGGGAATTACTCAACCTTGCCTGGTGACTCAGCAATGTCTACCAAAAAAGCCAGTACTTGTGTTCTCTAAGCACATGGAATGAGGATATAAAATAGAGGACAGAGGCCACATGGTTTATCCTTTTTCCTCCCTAACTTATGCTGAAAGTAGTGAGAACGCTGGAGCTGAGGAGACTGCATATGAAAGACTGTAACCAACCTGCAGTATCCAGTGGGGTGAGAAACTGCTTAATCCAGCTATTGCCTAATCTATTAAAGTTGACAAGTTAGACTGTGTGCTTATCTTTTATTTTCCTTTAGTAACTACTCTGACTTTTGCCTATCACTTATAATCACTTAAAATCCATCTTTTGTAATCAATAAACTTATTCTAATGTTTATCCTTACCAGTGACTTTGACTGAAGTGCTTAGTACATCTGCTCAGGTTACAAAGGCTGGTATATGTCCACTTTCTATTGATGAAGTGGTGAGACAATTAATAAATTTGCATTGCTCAAGCAGTGCAAGATGGTATATTCCTGTGGTACAAGGCTGGGAGTTGGGAGGATTTGGCTAGTGCCTCTCTCTCTGTGATTCGTGAGTGGATCTGGAAGCATTCATACAATCTAGCTAGTGTGGGGCTCCATATGCTGTTGCACTGAGTGGTAACAGCACCTGGAGGGTTTGCTGCTTGTCACCATTGAGGAATTGTGAGGGACAATCCAGATTAGTGAGTTAAGGAGGCAGAACAGTCCCACAATCCCAGGCTACACTCCAGGGATCACGTCACAAAGAGACAGGAAGGGGTAAAGATCTAGAGACCTCCCCCACTCACTTTCTCGGTTGATAACAATAGGGATTGGGTGCTCCAGGGAGTGAGAGAGTAATAAAGAGGCAAGGTGAAAAAGCCCAGTTTCAGGCTTTGAGCCCCAGAAGTGTGAACCAGTCCAAAACTGGCATGAGAATGTCAGCATACCAGAATATTTTATCACTATGATTCCAAAGGAGTGTTCTCCAGTCACATAAGTGTCTAGCCTGAATTGTGTCAATTAGAGGGCATGAGGCTGTGTAAATACAATGTTCATCAACTGAGACAAGAAAACATTTATCGTGTCTGCAGATTATCCCCCAAAGATTGCCTGCTGAACTTTGCTACCCTTCTTTAAAAAGATCTGATCCAAAGTATTTTTTTAACAAACAGTCTAATTAATGAAAGCTCCTCAGGAGAAGGATCATGTTCTTAACAAAAGGCTGTATATGCTACCCACAAAACTAAGTGTTGTTTACATTTAGAGAACTACATGAATGATTTACCTATAAAATTAGATAAAAGCAGGCTCGCTTTGAAAAACAGATGCTGCTTCTGAGTTGAATAAATTGCATTATGCATTTATATTCTAAATTTCAAGGGCAAATAATTATTCTGATTTCCTTTTCTTGCCAGACTTATTTCTTTTTAGCAATAATCACTTTACCTTTCACATTTGAGTTTAGAAAGAATTTAAAACAAATATCCCAGGTGCAAAGGAACAAAGCAATTTGTGTACTAATGAACTCCATTTGAATGCCCCTATTTTTCAATCATTCATCCAAAAATGTATCACTCATGAAGCCCTTGAATAAGCACTATGCATCCTGGCTGCTCTTTTACAAATGGTAGACTGACCCTAAAAGGCATGGTCTACTGCAGTGTTTCCCAAACTTGGGACACCGCTTGTGCAGGGGAAGCCACTGGCGGGCCGGGCTGGTTTATTTACCTGCCGCTCTGGCTGATCACGGCTCCCAGTGGCCACGGTTCACCGCTCCAGGCCAATGGGAGCCGCTGGAAGCAGCGGCCAGTACGTCCCTTGGCCTTCCCGCAGCCCCCATTGGCCTGAAGCGGCAAACCATGGCCAGTGGGAGCTGTGATTGGCCGAACCTGCAGACACAGCAGGTAAACAACCTGGCCTGGCCTGCCAGGGGCTTTCCCTGCACAAGCGGTGTCCCAAGTTTGGGAAACTTGTCTACTGGAAACTGGGATTTAATGTGAGCAACTGGTAAAGTGTGTGTGTGTATATATAGTCTAAATGCCAGTGCTGTGGGGGTAATTATATATTTGTAAGTGCCATTCTGGTTTAGACTGCCAGGGTTTCCATTACCTTTATTAAACTATCAGCAGTTTTTGTCCTCTCACAAGTTATCGCTACTTTCTTCTTATGCAATAGACATTTCTCATTACTAGTAATTTTCTGTCTCTTTTTAAGGGGGAGAGAGTAATAATGAAAGTGAAATGCAATAAACCAATGTTTAACTTAGTTCATTTTACTTTAGAAGTAACCCTATTTCTCTTTCATGGTGTACTATAAACCCGTTGTGCCTTTTAAAAAAAAATGCTGACTGGGGGGAAATATAATCCTTCCCTAACCTTTCCAAGTTGCAATATCTTGCTCTAAACACATATTACCAGCCTAGCTCCTTCAGCTGTCAAAAATGTTGTTCCCCAGTCCAAAAAAAACCCCACTATGAGAATAGAATGCTGTTCTTCCAATAGTGAGCATTGTTTCATACCTACACTTTCCTCTTGATCTCCTTTTCTACAGCTGTCTTGTTCCTGGACCACACTACATATTACCTCCAAATTAGCCACCTTGATTCTATCTCAAGCTTGTAACTTTCATGTTTTGCAATGGCACAGGAGGAGTTATGGGCTATAAACGGTCTTCAGATTTCTGATAAATCTAGCATTATGTATATCCTGAATGTGCAGTCAGAGACATCCAGAATAGCAGTCCAGTTTGTCAAAGGAGAGACCAAGAGAAGACCTCACGAGTCTCCATCTTATGCCTTCATCACAGGACTGTCCTCCTTCTCTGCTCATAATCAGGAACTCCTAAGAAGTCTCTCTCAATGTTTAATAAAGTACAGGGTTATACAGTATAGCCAAAATAGATATGGCCTTTCAGCAGCTTGAAAGAAGATGTTCTCCGACATGTATGGAAACTAAATATTTCCCTTGGGACATAAATTTGAAAAATATTTATCCAGTTAATATGAAATAATCTCCTTAAAAATACTGCTTTGTGACCCCTTTAGTTTCTATGGAGACCTTCATTCTGTTTCTAACTAAGAGTTCCGCTGTTAATCTTATACCATGCAGGTTGAAATGATAACATTGAGAAGAGTGAGGGTAAACATTAGTTTGCTTAATTATATTTAGCTTTGATGGGTAAGAACAAATCTTGAAATATTCTATTACTCTTTGACTGTGAGTACTAAGATTACTCCAACTGGCTATCAGAGCAAGCTGCTGATTTTGGTGAGAAATACAATTGTTAAAGTAAAAATCAGTAGTTGTCCTTCAATTCAATGTTAGTGATATAGATTTGCCAGCCCTGGTTAAACTTATTCCGCCCATCTAACTAACCAGGGCAACACCTTATTTAATTTTTGAAAGTTATACTACAGTACAGACTATATGCTATATTGCTGCAGTTTGTGTTACATGATGCTCTTGTTGTATGAACTCTGCCATCCTGACTGTAGGTCCATAGAGCCAAACCAGCAAACACCATTTAAAATCATGACATTTCCCATTTGCGGTAGTTAAATGAATCACGAAATCTGTGGTATTGCTCATTCTAAGTAAAGGCAATACTATGGAGAAATACCATAATACACTAAATGTCAAGATTTTACCATATGAGTGTATTTCAGTATTTCTAAAGTATCAAAGTGAGCAATCATGCCGTGTGTCTTAGACAAAACAAGGGGGAAAGACCACCATCATGGATATCATAAAAAAAGGGAATAATGTTCCATCTGTTGTGGTACAAAACTATAGTAAGTTCTCTAATGAAAATGAAGGCAACCTTGGTTTGACCATTTAGTATTTATTATGAGTCTAACCTTGCAAATCCTTACTCAAACAAGTTGCTCTTGCTTGTTGAGAATGCGAATGTTTGAGAGTAAAGGTTGGCAGAATTGGGCCCTTTGTTTGAAGCTGCATATTTTTAAAAAACTGGGTGAACAGTGAAATCTGATTTTTAAAAATGTTACACTGAATACACCGTTACTAGAGATGGGCCTGAATCAAAACTCAAGATATGGCTTTCCTGAATTTTGGGAAGGTTCAGATCCTGTTGGAGTTCAGGCCCATGTCCATAAGATGTACATGAAATAGCATGAGTCACTAGACTCTCTAATGGCAGAGATATTCCAGGGTGACTATTGGAGAATGGTTCCCTGTTCATCCCGACACTGCAAGATCATGGTTGACAGATGTTGCTTGTTCTCTTCTGCCCCATATAGAAATACTTCTTTGCTTATTCCTCCTTTTTCCTCCCCCCATTTAGTCTTGGCCCACCAATATGTATTCTTCATGTAGAAAGAAAATGATTCTAAGTGAGCTTTCTAACTCTAAACAGTGTGGTATGTAATGCAGCTTACATAACTGCCAGGCAGCGTGGTCTAATGGATCAAGCCAAAGGACTGGAAATTTGGAGATAGCAGTTAATAATAGTCTCAGCTATGGCACTTGCCTTCTGGAGGCCTTGGGCAAATCATTTAACCCCTTTGTCTCAGCATCACGGTCTGTAAGAGATGCATGTATTACTATCCCTATTTTAATATGCTCCATTACAATAATCATTATTTTATTCTATGGTCCTTCATTTTATTTTAAATTTTTGCCTTCCTTTGTCTATCCTCAAGTTCTGCATTTGCCAGATTATAAGCTTTTCAGACCAGGAAAGTGTGTGTATGTATGTGTGTTTGGTTTTTATATATAACACACGTGTGCGCGCACACAGAGCAACATGCAAAATGATTGGGCCATACATAAGTGTTTACTAGTAGTACCTCAAAGGGACAATGTAAGGATTAGTTATGTACATAAAGTGTGTTCATAAATGCTAAGCACTCTTGTACTTCTCTTTAGGTACCACAACAATATGGTATTTCTAAATTATTTAAGTAAATAGATAGAACTAGGAGGAAAGAAGGTATTTTAATTTAGTCAAACCTCCCTCATGAGAGGTAGCACAGCTGCTTCTTGATCTGCTAAAATTCAGCCATCACAGGCCCCAGTATAATCCCAACACTTCCTAAAACTTGGTAAAATAAATGTAATTCCTGTATAATTTTGGCACGTGACTGACTCACATTATGCTTTTGTTTTGTTGACATAAGAAGTAAGTGATGTTAAAAAAAAATCAGCCATGCATATTCTCCTAAGGCTAAATTAAACCTGTTAAAATAATTCACATGAATATGATCCTAAAAGCCTTTAAATTATTAGGTTATCTTTAAATGGATTACAGAGGTAGAATAATGGTTCCACACACTCTCGCAGATCAATTGCACCCAAGGCTGCTGTCAAAGTGAGACTTATGTAATTAGCAGATCTATGAGACACTCTTTCTAACGTTCTAAGATACTGACTGAATCTCTGTACAAGCATCCAGAGCAGAAATAAGCATGCTCAAGCCTTCCAGTTTATTCCCAGCGCTCAGATACAAAAAAACTAGTATGAAATAGCTGTGAGCATTCTGGCTATTAATATCAATGAGCTCGCTAAAGAAGCATTCAGAATTTCTGAACACAGTGCTAGCAAAACAAGTAGATACTGAGCTGCCGCATGTTTACTTACACCAAGTATACAATCTCTCTTCTCCATATTTAACAAGTCCACCCTTGAAGCAGTTACTCATTTAGGCCCTGATTTAGTAATGGATTTAAATGTGCTTAAATCCATCCCTATGCAGCAAAGCATTTAAGTATGTGCTTAAACTAAAGCAACTGTAGTTGCACTGCAGTCAACAGGACTTACATACATGCTTTAATTTTATCATTCATTTAAGTGCTTTGCTAAATCCAAGCTATAGGCTTGTGAAAGAAAAATAGGCAATAAACAGGCAACCATATCATCATCAGTGCTGGTCAAATATTACCAGTAAACATGACGAGCAGAAGTGATCAGAAAATGCGGAGGGTGGGGGGGTTCCCATGGGAAATGTTAACTTTTTGGTGAAAAATCAAAAACTGAAAACCAAAAATTTCTCTTGGGAAATGCTGCTGCAGTTTCTCCTGGGGGTTGTAGTTCAGGTAACTTATGGTCCCGATTCCCCTATATAGACCAAGCTATCTGGCTGGATTACACCTCCCATGATACAGAACCAGACTAACACGGCTACCCCTCTAATACCTCCCATGATGAATCACAATCTCCCCTCTTGCTGAGTCAACATGGTGTATCATAGGAGTCGCTTGTCGTGGTGGATCATGGAAGATGTAATCTGGCTAGGAAATTTAACCCATAGAGGAGAATGGAAGCATGAAGCTCCTGAAATACAACTCCCAGGAGGCTCCATGAGAGCATTGCTGAATCAAAACTTCTCAATTTTTGGCCAACTATTTAATATTTTTGTTTTGTTTTTATTTCTGGGTGTTCAGATTTTCAGTGAAAATTAAAAACTTTCTGCGGAAAGCAGAGACTTTTCTCAAACAAAATTCAGTTTCACTCCAATTTTCCATTTAAAACATTTTTTGCCAGAAGGTTTCCAACCACCCAAATGGTGAGTTCTGTTTTTTGTGGAGACATTATTTATGTTCACAAGTATTCAGATGATCAATATGTTATTGGTGAAAATGTTTGGTAATCCCAAACATTTCATTATTTAGTATGAACAATCATTCATGGGAAAATTTGTACTGGGACGTGTATTATTCACTTTCAGTTACTTGTTAGTCAACTGACTTTAAGAGTTTGTCCTCTAATCAGGATAAAAAAAATGACACCATGTGACTTTGGTGACCAATCACACACCATGAATAGAGAACAGTCAAAACCATAGTTGTGATGAACAGTTCATAAACAACCTAAAGGACAGAAATGGTTCATGTGACCCAATCTGGTGAATATTAAGAATAACTAATATATTCACAGGAACTGGCTCTTGGACAACTTGTAAACAGGAAAAAAAGGCTAAACCTGTCAGCTAACATATTTGCAAGAACAATTCAATCTAGGGTTTATGACCACATGTACAAATGATGTATGATTATAGAGGAAATTGAAATACAAAAAAATGACTAAGGATTGATTTGTTAACCCTTCCAGTGATGCCTGACCCATACCAATCAGTATGTCTGCACCTCAGTTTTGAGAAGCTGCCTGTTCAAAAGAATGATATGTGCAGCAGCCCTGGATAGCCATATTTCATTAGGGACATACTGCATATAATATAATCAGCAGAATTAAAACAGTTAAAGAGTGTGTAACTGGCTGCCAAAAAAATTATACTTGATTGTTCACTTATTTGCTAGCTTTTCCAGCAAGTATGTAAGTGGTACTAAGTGGTTGGCTGCTGCTGCTGCATGAACAGCCGGAACAATCTGCTGAGCTCTGTAAAATTGTCCACTTTATACAATCCATGAAATTCACACTGATTGATCTATAAGGAAAAGCATTCCATTACCATGCCTTCCAAGGGCCTTTTAGGAAAAGGCAAAATCAATACAGTTCTGTAAATAAAATGGGAATTATATCAACCTGACTATAAATTTAATGTTTTTAAAAGTTAGCATATTTAAACTAATAACTCTTTAATAATATATATTCTCTGTATATTGGTAATTTTCCTATGGCTAAATTCAACTTGCGAGAAAATGAAATAACTGATATAAAAGGACAGAGCTTATAATATCACAATGGAAAAGGCTTTGTAAAGCCTCCTCTGCCTTTTTATTTTTTTTTTTTAAAGTATTTTAATTTTGTCACTCCAGTCTGCATTTTCAGTTAGGTTGAATCCTGCCCACAAAGCTATATTTAGCTGAAAGACTTAAATATTCCAGGGAAATTATTGGGGCTGTTCAGTGCCAGAGCACACCAACACCCTAAGGCATCAGGTCTACCACGACTCGGAGGCCAGCGCTGTGAGTGTTTCAGCAACTGGGCCTTGTAGGTGCTAGCCCTGGTGGGTCCCAATAACCACTCTGATACAAGGCTAAGTGGAATGATATTTTACTAGGATTGGCAGGAAAGGGAAAGTTTGCAGATATCCTAGGTTCAGAGGCTTAACAGTTACAGTGCAATAGCAGTAAATGCTTGGGCCCCTGGAACAGTCTAATTGAGAATCAGGGTTCTTCAGGCCTAGTGCCTAGGGTTTCCTCTTCTGTCTAGTCTCTATTCAAGCAAACACATGCTAGTAGGTTTCTAGGCCAGGCTCAGTTATGTCTCATTGAAGCCCCTGTACACTGGCTCCCTGCCCAGCCACTGCTGCTGCTCTTGCATAAACCCACACCCGCCTGTGATGTCCAGCGGTCGGTGTGTTGTATGTGCAGCTCTGTTCAAAGTTCCTGGGATTTTTCTCTGTATCTAGCTTCTCTGCAGCTCCTGGCTTGCCATGCGGCTGCCACTTCCCAACCGAGCTTGGCCTTACCCTTGTTCAGGGTGTTTCCCCTTGCCTGGCCAGAAGAAAGGGATCTGCACTGAGGAAGGGCTGCTTGGCAGGTCCATCACACTAGTGACTGCCAGATATTTAAAGGTACTTAGGCACTTTTGCAAATCCCACTAGATGTGTGAGTTAGGTACCTAACTCCCATTGGACTTCAAGGGGTGCAAGGCACCTAACCTGGGTTGGTGCTTCTGTAAATGATGTTAAGTACCTACCTGTGTCCTTAGGTGCCTAAATACCTTTGTAATCCTTGCCTTAAAAGATTACAGCACTGATCCTGAAATGAGCTCTATGCAAAGAGCCTCCCATTGATTTCAGTGGAGGCCCTTGAGGGTGTAGGGGGTCCATCTATGTCAGGGGTTCCCGAACTTGCTTCGCAGCTTGTTCAGGGTAAGACCCTGGAGGGATGCGAGATGCTTTGTTTACCGAGTGCCTGCAGGTACGGCCACTTGCAGGTACGGCCCGTGCCGCTTTCCGCAGCTCCTATTGGCCAGGAATGGTGAACCGCAGCTGCTGCGAGTGGCCTAACCTGTGGAGACTCAGGTAAATGCAATAAAAAGCTTTTATTATTCTATTAGAAACATTGAAAGGGAAAGGGAAGAATGTTCCAGAATATAAATTGGATGGATAGTAAATAAAAAACAATACAAACAAAAACCTGCTTAAATAACAACTGGGCTCTGCAACCATCTAAAACCCTAAGAAATGCCAAAGGAATTATGACATTCCAGCTTTGTTTGTGGGGTTGGTGGCATGTAAGGACATAGGGCCAGGTTCGTCCCTGTTGTAATCTGACTTGGTTCACTTTAGTGAAGATGCCAGCAGTGAATTTGTCTCACAATGTCTGCTGATCTATGCGCCAATCTAAATGTAACTTGTATACTGAGTTTCCTGGGGAATGCATGGGGGAGATGTGGTTGAAGGCTCTATTTTATTTATTGGTGGCAGATAATCAATGTAGCTCAGGGATTGGCAAGCTTCGGCACACCAGGGTAAGCCCCCTCGCCGGCTGGGACAGTTTGTTTACCTGCCGCATCCGCAGGTTCAGCTGATCTGGCTCACACTAGCCACGGTTCGTGGCTCCAGGCCAATGGGGGCTGCAGGAAGCAGCGCGGGCCGAGGGATGTGCTGGCCGCCACTTCCTGCAGCCCCCCATTGGCCTGGAGCGGTGAACTGCGGGTAGTGGGAGCCGCGATCGGCCAAACCTGTGGATGCAGCAGGTAAACAAACCGGCCCGGCCCACCAGGGGCTTACCCTGGCGGGCCGCATGCTGAAGCTTGCTGACCCCTGCTGTAGATGGAGGTGGGTATTCAGAACCACTCTGGTCCAGGTTTGATTTATTTTTTTTTCAAATGGATGTTCTGGGTGGGCTAATGAAAGCACCGTCAGCTACATGTTGAGGGGGGCGGGGGGAGAGCCATGGATAATATATATGATGCTGACACACATTTTGCCACAGTGACGTCAGCGATAGGGGCTGCACTAAGTCAAATAGCGAACAGGTCAAATAGCAGTGTAGTTCTGGAGCACATATGATGACTATATTTCCCAAAGAAAAAATGGGACACCCTCAGCTGCTCACCTGAGGGCCCCTCCACCCACGTGAGGCTGTTGTCTGTTGCTGGAACTGTGTACCCCCTCCCCTCCCCACATGAGGCTGTTGCCACCATTGCTGGAACCCAGCAGGGGCCTACTCAGGAGGCTGTCGCCGGTTGCTGGAACCCTGCCTGTGCCCCCATGCTGGAATGCTGACTTCCCCCAGCTCTGCCTCCTCCCTGCAGGGGGGGGGTGGCATCTCTGCTTGCCCCTTCTGCATTTCACCCAACTTTTTTGACAAAAGTGGGCATTTGTCCCATTTGCTTTTGCCAATTGATCAAGTCAGCAAGACCAAACGGGACAAATGCCTCCTTTTGGAAAAAAAAAGTTGGGTCAGCAGGAACAGGTCTTTAAAAAGGGACTGTCCTGGCCAAAATGGGATGTATTGTCATCCTAGGAGCACACAACAAAAGAGCAAGCAAACTTCTAAATCATCAGCAGGCAGCCAGCATGGAGACCTCATGTCAGGAACCTGAAAGGAATGGGGTGGTGAGATACCATGGTTTATTAGAGAGGAAGCTAGGAGACTACTGGAAGAGAGAAAGGAATGGATAGATGATTGGGAGATAATAGGTTTGAGGAGGAAACTTGAAGAGTATAGAATGTCCTGCTAAGAAACCAAAATAGATTTCAGTTAGCTTCCAGCTTCAATACTTATCTGAGTATCATTAGGGGTGTCGGGAATTCATAGAAGTTTGGGATAGAGAGCAGAGTTAATCCCAAAGTATGAACCAAAACTCTTTCAAGCCATAGCCCAAATTTCAGAAATCAAAACCCACATATCCCTCACAGATGTGTCATCACTATAATGTTTTATTCTCATGGATGAGTTACAGGAGTTGTCTTTATGAGGAAGAGGAGGGTGGGAGGGGGGAGAAAATAGGGGGTCTCAAAGCACTTTGAGCTGTGAGAGTCTGGCTCCTTGGGGTGCATGCTTGTTTTCTGAGTTTAACAATAATCCACCCAAAGGAGCCACAGGTGGTGCTCTTTTGACATAATTTTTTTTTCTTTCCTTACAACAGTGATCTCTGCACCCTTACAAAGTTTCATTTGTTCAAAGAGGAATGCAAGCCTGTGGGAGGTGTCCACAATCAATTTCTAACACTGCCAATTAAATAAAAATCATTCTTTCAAATGACTATTCTTTGTTATACAGAGCCATCATCAAACAGCCTATTTCAGAGATGGAATAAAGTGCTATTTCAATAACTGTCTTAGAATGATTCTATTCCAGTGGTTCTCAAACTTTTGTATTGGTGACCCCTTTCAAACAGCAAGCCTACGAGTGCCACCTCGCCTTATAAATTAAAAACACATTTTTTTAAATATTTAACACTATAATGCTAGAGGAGAAATAGGGTTTGGGGTGTAGTCTGACAGTTTGCAACCCCCCCAAGTAATAACCCTGTGACCCCCTAAGGGGTCACAACCACCAATTTGAGAACCCCTGTTCTATTCCCTATGCCCATGCAGAAAACTCTGTTGTGTAACTTGAATCCGGTGAAACATGACATTAAAGCACTTTAAGCACCAAGTCAACTATCCGATGGCTAATGCTGAAAGTAGCACTTTTTCTAAGGTTATGGCTTCACTACAGCATAATTCTACATCAGTTATGTCACTTAGGGGTGTGAATTAGCCACCATAGCTTAGCTTTGGAGGAGGCACTTGTGACATTGTGCAGTCTACCATATTTTTATAAAACCATATAATGAGTGAATATAATGTAACTGGAATATGCTTCATGCCGAAGGTCTCTTGTAAGGTATCATTACAAAGCTTATAATCTACTGAGTGTGATCATCCTATTTGTATAAATGTACCACTCTTGTATCTGGGACTAGAAATATGAAATATAACTCTGAGGGCCTATTGTAAATATAACTCTGAGGGCCTAATTGCAAAGTGTGGGCCATTAATGGCGGTTTGGAATCTTAATGGCTCTCATCTACCAGGACAGTTGACTGGGGCTCTGTTTGCAAGCAGGCCTTCCTGTAAGTCAGGCTGGGAGGAATGAAGGCTTGGAGTCTTACAGTGACGTGATCATGTCACATGAACTGGAATCCATCTTTAACCTGGTGCTTTTCCAGTGGGGGGGGAACCCAAAGAGAGACAAAGGATTCCCGCCTTATGCAAAAGATATATAAAGGGCTGGAACAAAACAAAAGGAGAGGAGCCATCATGAAGAATCCCCTAGCTATCACCTGAGCTGGAACAAGAGCTGTACCAGGGGAAAGAATTGTGCCCAGGCCTGGAAGGTGTCCAGTCTGAGGAAAAACTTACTGAAGCATCTCTGAGGGTGAGATTATCTGTGTTCAGTTTGATTAGACATAGATTTGCGCATTTTATTTTATTTTGCTTGGTGACCTTCTTTGTTCTGTCTGTTACTACTTGGAACCACTTAAATCCTACTTTCTGTAATTAATAAAATCACTTTTTACTTATAAATTAACTCAAAGTATGTATTAATACCTGGGGGAGCAAACAACTGTGTATATCTCTCTATCGGTGTTATAGAGGGCGAACAATTTATGAGTTTACCCTGCATAAGCTTTATACAGGGTAAAACGGATTTATTTGGGTTTAGACCCCATTGGCAGTTGGGCATCTGAGTGTTAAAGACAAGCACACTTATGTGAGCTGTTTTCAGATAAACCTGCAGCTTTGGGGCAAGTAATTCAGACCCTGGGTCTGTGTTGGAGCAGACGGGAGTGTCTGGCTCAGCAATACAGGGTGCTGGAGTCCTGAGCTGGCTGGGAAAACAGGAGCAGAAGTAGTCTTGGCACATCAGTTGGCAGCTCCCAGGGGGGTTTCTGTGATCCAACCCATCACAGCACTCTTCTAGCTAAAACCAAGGGGCTGCCAGAGCTGAAGGAGTCCACTGGTGAGTGTTTGTAGAAATGCCTACAAAACAAGGCCCTTATCCTGAAATCTGCTTCTGGGCAGACTGCCCATGCAAAGTCCCATAGACTTCAAATGCTTTCCATGCAGACATAAGGTCCCCATAACCAGATGAGATTGCAAGTTTAGGTCTTGAGACAGTATGTCTACAGTAGGTCTGGCTGAAAAATTTCCATTTTAAAAAAAAGTGTTTAAAACAGAAAATTGAGGTTTTGGAGTAAACAGGTTTTTTTCTGTGTCTGATTTCCACAGAATAGTTTGACTTTTTGTCAAAAAATCTGTACCCCTGAAACCTAAAGATTTTGATTTGGAAATGCCACTATGGGGCCACATGGCAGTTTCAGTTCATGGGTGTCATGCTCCCATTCTCCCCTATGGGCTTGATTAATATGGAGCTATACCTATCTCATTGAGCTGGAAGGACCTTGAGTCCAGTCCCCTGTCTTCACTAGCAAGACTAAGTACTGTCCCTGACAGACTTTTGCCCCAGATCCCTAAATGGCCCCCTCAAGAATTGAACTCATAACCCTGGCTTTAGCAGGCCAATGCTCAAACTACTGAGCTATCCCTGCCCCCCAAGTCCCTCACCAGACTATATCTCTCAGGATGCATTGCAGCTATGGGCTCTCTTGAGGTGTTGTTCCATCATGATACGAGAACTCTTTTTCTTGTTGTTTTCATCCAGGAGTGCAAGTAGGGTGGTACCCTCCAGTACCCCATACCTGCAAGAGATTTCTAGCCAGTACAGGGTACCAGAAAGATGTGGGACCAGCCCCTCCCTCCTGCTGGAGTACACAACTGGGGAGGTGGGGCTGTGCTCTGCTCCTTAAAGGACCAGAATGCAGCTAGGGAGGGCATTCATCCTTATGGCTTTAACAGCACAATACATATGCTAACAAATTTAAACAAAGGCTTTGTTTAAGTTTGTTAGCGTATGTATCATGCTGTTTTACATTGGTCAGGAGCCCTCAAGAAGGGAACGGTGGTGGGGGGATGGGAGGTGTTTAAATAAAACAGTGGTTTTTATTCTGTTTCTCCCCATTGGTCTGAATTATCCATGACATTCCATACTGCATCACATCAAGTCCAAATGATTAGAGGAATGCCTCTGCTTGCACTGACCAGAGGATGTTTGGATTTTGATGTCAGCCAAGTTCTGCAGCCTGACAGGAATCAGTGGTTTTGTCACCAGTGTAATTAAGCATAGAATTCTTCTTTGCAGCTAAACTAGTCTAACATGCATTTTGTTAACTGGAACTGGAGCAGCAAAACAAAGAAAACAAATGCCTCATTTTCCAGCTTTGTGGGTGAGAGAACTATAAGTGAAGATTATAATGCCAGACACTGATGGCCTCAAACCAGCTGCCTCAGGAATCTGCCAAGAACTTTGTTGAAAATATGTTCCTCATCTTAGCAACAGAGCTAAGACTTATCACACATCTGCCCACCTTTATTCGAATGAAGCTCCTTCTGATCTGATGGCTCAGGCATTGTCAGTTTCATCCAGAACAATTTACAAATTTGGAACCTAATCCTTTAAACCCTTAATCATTTGATCAATCCCATTTAAGACAATGGGACTATTTGCATGAAAATGGACCACTTTTGTGGTAAGAGTTTCAGGAGTCTGTTCCTATAAAGGAAGTTGAATCCCACCATTTGAAACACAGTGTTTGGGTACAATACCATAATGCAGTTGAGGATACAGTTCTACTTAAAATTTGTCTTTTAATAAGTCATACATATGCTGAAAGGGCTCCTCACCCAACTCCCATATTCCATATAAACAGACTGAATACTACATATTTGGGGGGAAAGTGAGTAGTTAAGCATCTCGATGTTTGTATATACAAACACCTATTTCACCACTGTACTGGAAAATATAGTTGAAATTAATTTTCTATGGAATTTGAAGAAAATGTAACAGCCCCAATTGTTTTCTGTGTTAATCAGTGTGTACCTGAAAATATTACATGCCTTCTAAGAGAAAAGAATCAGTCCACACTTACTGGAAAAAAAAATTCCTTCCACGTGGTGTTCAGAAGAGTGCTACAAGATACATACAGAGCCTCATGAGCAGAGGGCGGAGAGGATACCTTCCCACATTATGACCAGCTAAATAAATAAACAATAAAATCTCAAAGAGGCAGAGGTTCACAGATTTGCAAATCTAAAAATCTGTGTTATACTTTAAACCACCTCATCACATACCAGGTTTATGAACATTAAAAACTTAACTGCAAAGGAACACTGAAGCCAATTAACCTGAATATGTGCCGGTGTGCCCTCACTGACTAGGCTCAGAGGCTCAATCACACCTGAGAAGCTAAAAATTGATCTTGCCCTTATAGGCTAAACAGAGTCAGGTCACTGACTCCATCTCTGTTGTTACATAACATAACAAAACTCCAGTGGGGCATGGTGCTGGAACATAGGGTCTCAGGTATGTGGTGTGATTTTTCAGAATCTCTTTTGGGAATAGTCATTACGTGAAATAGCTGGTGCTTATGATTATGCTATTTCTATCCATGTATATTCAGTTATGAATATTAGCTATGTTCACAACATGTTTGCGCCTGTGGTAATACCCACAAGGTATTTAGCCAGCACATGAAGGGACAAGTCAAGTAGAATGGCCCATTAAGGAGCACTTAGCTCACAATGGACCCTGGAAAACACCTGTCTACACTTAATGGACTTTTCCTGCAAACATTCTAACTACAATATGGGACATGATGGACATGTAACTTGCCCATGTGACTCCAAACACCATCTTTCACAGTAAGAACAGATTTCCCTTCACTTGACAGAAGCTAAAAGCTCCTAGAAACATCTCCATTTTGCTTATCTCCATGTTTAACAGATGCAGTTGTAAAATTTTAGAGAGGTAAGGGGGTGTCAGAGGGGAACAGAAGAGCATGGGTGCCACATGTCACACGGAGGGTCACGTGCCCCCCCCCTTGTGTCCCTCCCATGAGTGCAGTACCAGCAAGAAATGATTTCTACTTTCACCACTGTTTTCATATACATTTTCAATATGCAGGGGCAGGAGGAATTTCCAACTAGCTTTAGTCCCTAGCCTTATGGATGAAGGGAGGGGTAATGCGGTAGGTATGATGTATCTTTTGGTCTTGACTTAATTAATTTATTCTTTTACAATGCCCTCATTGGCTGAGTGAAAAGATATCCAATCCTATGCTCAATTTCTTGGTATTACTCTTTCTTTCTATAGATCAAAGAACTGATTGATGGCACCCATTAAAACCTTCCATGAAACAATACCTGCCCCCAATCTCCACCCAGCCTGTTGTCCCAACAAAGTTTAAAATGTTGACACCCCGAATGACTAATTTCCCATACAGAAAGAACACAATAATGGTGGGGTGAAGGGAGCAGTGAGTGGGGGAGGAGTAGCCAGAGCCCTGTGGATTGGGGAAGAGTGAGGGACAATGGTATGAGGAGAAAGGGACTCAGGGAATACCCAGAACCCATGGTGTGTGGTGACACGAGATATAGGCTGCTCAGAGCTCCAGTTGTGGGGAGTGGGGGCAACGATGAACTATGGTATTGGGGGTAGGGGCATGAGGGACACAGTCCCTAACAGAGGGATGAATGGGGGGAGCACACAGAACCCTGGCATGGGGGGCAGAATGAGGGACTATAGGGTAGGGGAAATGGTCATGGGGGACACACACAGCCCCACTTTTTACTCTCTTCTAAAAGTAGTGGTGCCATTTGGTGCTGTTCATTTTTCTCCCATCTGTCTACTGCTGCTCTGAATTGGTGCTGCCAGGAGCAGTAATTCCTATAAATTAATAAGACGTGTTGTCTCTGGAAGTGCCGACTCAGCATGACAAGAATAGGGCAGTGGACCAAAAGCAATAGCCGCAGAATGGAATGTGCTGCTCTGTGAAAAGGAAATTAATGAATTTAGCAGACTGAATCTTGCTTTTTTTTATGGTGTAGGGGAGGAAAGGAATGAGAGAGAAAAGAAGAAAGAATCAAGGAAGCTTAAGTCTCCCAAGCTTTGAGAAATTCCATCAGAAACAACCCAGGGATGCAGTTTCTGCCGATTGGCTATCTTCTTATGAATAGCTCACTCAGTCTTAATTATTTGCATGCTGGGGGTTTTCATAGGCCTATGAGAGCTAAATTTTGTAGCAAAGATGGCCTTTGAGTAAGCCTGCATCTAGGACTACACCTGTCTTATTTTACCTACTTTATAGGAGAAAACCACCAACTTGGCTTTGTACCTTGGCCACAACTAGCATACACACGTGGGCTAATTCTGCCTGTTATTTGCATCTCTACTGCAGATGTTATTCCATATCATTCCTTCCAGATTAGAGTTCTCCTTGTTCTATAATCAAACATTTCTATTTTTTCTACTTCTCAGACCAAATTTTGATCTGAAGTCAAATCAGCTAAGATTGTGACTTGAGTTCTGTTAAAAGCCTAATTCTTGACCCATCTCCAGTTTCACCATAATTAAACCAACATGCATGAAGTTTCTCAGCATAAGCATGTGCTGAAGGGGAATGAAGTGGCACTTGAGAGATATGTGTGTACAGGTTCGTCCTTCGGCATACGCAGCATATGTGGCTGCGTAGGGCCCCGAAAATTTGGGGCACCATTCCCCTCACTGGCCACAGCTGGAATCTTCTCTTCTCCAGCCCCTCCCCCATGCTGGGCCAGCAGTCTTCTCCCCAATCCCAACCCAAACCCCACCTCCTCACTCACTCACTCAGCTGGCTAGCTGAGGGCTCCAACCTCCGGCTCTGCTGCCCCAGCCCCGGGGAGCCCAGAGCGGCGCAGTCGGTCACTGGCGGTGGGATGGGGCAGCCCAGCCCACTGCCACCCACAGCGGAGTCCCTCCCTGGACCATGCCTGCCTGCGCCGCTCGGTCTCCGGAGCGGGCCGGGATGGGTCTGGGCCAGGAGGAGCGAAACTTCCACATGAGTCAGTGGGGAGGGGGGAGCCAGGTTGAATGCAGGAGGGAGTGAGGGACTTAAAGTGACAGTGTGCTCACTGTCTCTCACACGTCCCTAACACACACACACAAACACACAGACTGGCTCTCACACCCACACACACTCTGCCTCTCATGAGTCATAGTCCCCAAATACAGATTGTCATATACAGTCTCACACTCCCCAACACACACACTGTCACACAGTCCCCTAAGACAGTCACACACACACACAGACACAGTGGCTGTCTCTCTGTTTCTCACTCACACACACACACACACGCACACACTTGTATTGTTGTTGTTATTACTGCTTGGTACTTCCTGTCAAAATGCTCGTGGTGAGCCAGGAGTGGCTAGGGGCTGCAGGTGGGCTGTGGGCTCTGGCAAGATGCAGCCCCCATGTGACAAAGTCAAGCCTGCCTTGAGCCACTGCCACAGCGTCTTCTGCGCACGAAGCTCAGTGTGTGTCAGCAATGAGGGGGTTTCTGGGAGTCTGTGGGCAGAGGTGGTGGCTGTGCCCCCTTGACACACGGGGGTCAGCGGCGCTGGCTGGGGCCTGCCTTCAGTGGAGCATAGGGGCACCAGTTTAATAATACTGCGTAGGGCCCCTTAAATCCTAAGGACAGCCCTGTGTGGGTATAGCCTAATCTGTTCACTTCCCCAGAGTTATGATATAGTGGTCTGCAAGGGTTCATCCCCCCCGATCAGTTACAACAGAAAAGCCGTCATCAAAATGAGGACTGTGAGTACACAGCTAGGACAACTCTGCTCTTTTTGTAATCAGCCAGGCAAAACTACTCACTCTCAATATAGCAGACAATAGAAAGAATATGCGAAACATCCAGGGCTTGCATTCCTTACAGCATCCTTTGCCGGGATACCTGAGAGTCAGTGTGTTGTCATCATATGGCACCTCCCACTGCACCCAGGCCAGGAAACATCTTTTATATTGTGTTATGCTAACACCCACTTTATCTTATGTGTGTACAGAATGGGTTTGACCTCTTTTCCTTAGTTGTAGTTCCATACCCCACTTCTTTTGGGTTCCCTTTGCTAACTGGTTTATTATCCACTTACTTCATAATCATTAGCATATACGTCAATTAGTTGCCATAGCATTTCTGTGGTCAATGCTTGTGAGTTTCAGTTACACATATTCCTTTAACTTATCTTAAAATATCAATAATCCACATCTGAGATATCTGACTTGTTACACTTGTTTATCACTATACTCCATCTTGTGACGGGGTCACTTGCCTGTCAGTTGCTTATGTTAGACCTAGACCTTGATTAGTTACATCAAGCATAACAAATAACAACTTTACAGGCCTCGGGCATGTTGGTCCTCCTTCTGTTACAGCTTCAATCAATGCTTGTAACTTAACATATATATGTGTATGGATGGCTATGTGTGTCTGAAAAATCTGAGCCAGATTTGCTGCCAAGGAAAAGCCTAAAGATAGCTTTGCAATCCCCCAATCCTATAGCCTTCCCAACACTGGTTGGCTCTGGCACTTGTTCACTCCCCAGATATGATCTAATTTTCACTGATTGCCAGCAGCCTCAGCGGTTCGAGATCGGCTAGGCATAAAGTAGACCTGGCCAGGGGCGGCTCTAGGTATTTTGCTGCCCCAAGCACAGCAGGCAGGTTGCCTTCGGCGGCTTGCCTAAGGGAGGTCCCCGGTCCCGCGGATTCGGCAACATGCCTGCGGGAGGTCCGCTGAAGCCGCCAGACCAGCGGACACGCTGCAGGCATGCTGCCAAAGGCAACCTGCCTGCCACCCTCACGGCAACCAGCAGAGTGCTCCCTGTGGCTTGCTGCCCCAGAAACGCGCTTGGCGTGCTGGTGCCTGGAGCCGCCCCTGGCCCTGGCCATCATCTCCTTTGCTGATGGCCAGAAAGAGAAAGGCCAAGGAACATCTACAGAAGCTCAGTACTACATAAGAATTGCCCTATTGGGGCAGACTTCTACAATGGCCAGCTATGCCAGCATTAGGGCAATTTAGGGCCCATAAAGTAACCTAAAGCTGCCCCACCATGCTGGAGGATCTGGCCCAATGTGTTTTACATTTTTAAATAGTTTTGAAATGTTTTTTTTGCTATCAGTGTCAAAACTGGTTCAATTTGTTTAAAAAAAGAAAACCTCCTCCAAAAACCTGGTGCATTTGACTATTTTGTAAAGTTTGCTGAGTTAATTATTTGAAATTATTCCATAGATTTTTAGAATATCCAGGAACTACAGTCAGGGATACAAGTGGTTGTAAGATGTTTTAAGGTAACTTCTTTCAAGCCCTTTTTTGAAGATGGGTCACGCACAGACTTTAAGAGTTTACCTAATCCAGAGAGAGGAGAGTGGACCTTAAAAACAATATACTGCGTTGATAACAATCTTGGAAAAATACACAGATATCTGTGACACTTAGCAAAGTACCAGATGATGACCAGTTCCATTCTAAGTCTGTTTGTCATAAATGTATTTCCTTAAAATAGTATTTAATTTATATTGACTCTGCAAGATACCAGAGAACAAGGGCAGAGTTGAGGGTGTTTGTTTGCATTTCCAAACTTTCAAACATATAAGATTATTTCAGCAGTAACAGTTTATTTTTTTTATTAATTTCCAATGCCCCATTTTTCAAAAATTGTAAGACGCAAGTTTACTAAGTTGGGGGTTGTTTGGGGGCTGTTTTTTTTTTTTTTGGCATGACTAGCTGTTAGTAAATCTCTCTTTTTACAGTGATAGTTAATAGTATAGAATAAACATAAAGATGCCTATAAATGTTAACTATCCTGCAAAATGTATAAACGGAAGCCTGAATATCTGAAAAAGGAATAAACTTGTTAAACTTAATAATCTTCCAGTAAACCAGAAGGTAAAATACAACATTATAACTCCACATGATGAAAAAATAAGTTTAAATGAATGCTTTGCCTGTGCACTAAGTCAACACACAGTATTCATTCCTATTCTACTTCTCATGAATTAGACCTTTATAACTCAGTCATGTCTTTAACTCTCCTTAGCAATAAGACTTTCAAAAATGTTCAGCTCATTCATGGAATTAACTCCAGCTACTCATTCATACCTCTAAAACTGCAACAAAGCCTGTTGTAATCTGAACAAACAAGCAGTAAGAGAATTTCATGAATTGCTCCTTTAACTGTAGTCTGACACAGTATTTTAATTACTTGCAAAAAATATTATATCTTTAAATGTTCTTGCATTTTTTTCTGTATACATTGCCCAGATCAACTATTCTTTATCTTCAGAAGACTGCTTTTGTTGTTAAAAAGTCATGCTTTTAATTTCTATTACTAAACAATGTTTATATTAACTTTCATAGCTAATACGGGCATGGCAGAAAATGCAAATAAAGCAATGTGAAAAAATACATATTTTGTAGTTCTTTTTGTTTCTTTAAGTTCTCCTTTCCATATACAATCACAACAGCCAGTGATGTAGAAGACTTACTCTACAATATCAAAGAACATTTCTCCATGAAGGATATATTAAACCCAGAGATGGGCAGGATTTGATCCTGACTCCCTCTTCAGGTTGAGTCACTTAACCACTCTAGCTGATTCCCCATATTCTAAAAATATTGATAATACCTCCCTACATCACAAGGTGTTGGGAAGATTAATTAGGTATGTTTTAAAAAGATCTTTGAAGATGAAAAGTACTATGTAACTCCTAACAATAATTAATCAATAATGAGTTATTTCTAATGCTCCTTATTGACAAAGAAGGGGCTTAATGTGTTGAGGCCTTCAACCTCCACTTTGTTAAATAAGGCTGGAAACAACCATACAGGCTAGGATAACAAACGTTATTATATGTCCGTTGTTGTTAATTGCGTTTGTTACGGTTGTGTCTATGGACCAAACAGCAAGGGAGCCCACAACTGCTAGGCGCTGTACAAACACAGTAGATGCCCCCTGCCTCTATGAGTTTACAATCTAAATAATTGTTCTGACCTGCCTTAAATCATTGGGCAAATTAATCTCTCATTGAATGTGATTGTCTTCAATGGTGATTCACCAGGGAATTTGGCCCTGTATTTATAGCTTATTACATTGTCATGTCACTGAGTTGAGGCAAGGTAGTAAAGAGCACTAACATTACTATAGTACTAGCTGTATAAAGGAACTCAACTGGGGGAGGGGCTCTGACAGCACCAGGCAACAAAACCTTATTCTTTGTTTGTGTACACACCTGATTATTGTTAAATGCCATAATCCAGGGTTTCTCAAACAGGGATCGCCACTTATGTAGGGAAAGCCCCTGGTGGGCCGGGCCGGTGTGTTTACCTGCCTCGTCCGCAGGTCCGGCCGATCGCGGCTCCCACTGGCCGAGGGACGTACTGGCTGCCGCTTCCAGCAGCTCCCATTGGCCCGGAGCAGTGATACGCGGCCAGTGGGAGCTGCGATCGGCCGGACCTGTGGACGAGGCAGGTAAACACACTGGCCCGGCCCACCAGGGGCTTTCCCTACACAAGCGGCAACCCCTGTTTGAGAAACCCTGCCATAATCCAAGTCTCTTTGGGTACAATTCTATTTTCATAGCTCACTGACTAGCACTGTACTGTACCAATAGTCCCATTGTGCATAGTCCTATTGAAATCAGAGGGCTTGATCTTATGGTCATCAACATCAGTGGCAAATCTCCCATTGACTTTAATGGTGCAGGTGCACAGTAAGATACTACTTAGAGCTAGTAAAGATGGCAGAATTAATCTCTTAAGTGCAGGTATGAAGAAATGTGTACTTAAAATGTAGGCAAATTCCTGATCTGTATTTTATTTTAAAGGGTGTTGAGTTAAAAAAACCAACTTGTGGGAGGGAGAAGATATATTTTCCTTTATAAACCTTCACCTGTTTTAATCTCATGAGGCCAAATTATCTATTTGCTATGCTCTGCAACTTCTACTACATATGGAATTTACTTATATGTATGCAAGAGAAGCATAATCTTTATCCTCCAAAGTAATCTGAATTCATCAGTTAATCACTGTTCAAAAAGCAAATGATGGTATCCAGTATTAAAGTTCTATCCTACTCTAAAAAGTGACTGTAAAAAGGGTCCTGTTGGTTGATATTTATTTTCTTTCAGTGACGTTCATGTCAAATTCACTAAATTTAAAAATTAAATATTGGCTTTTCTAACCTTTAGCTATGCTAATTTACATAAGATGAGGATCTAGCCCTTGGAGTTTATTTGCATTGTGCATTCCTGTAGGTTTAAAAATACTATTAAAATATTTTTTTAAACCTCATGAAAGAAATATTTCACAGCTCTTACTTCCAAGCTGTGGAATATTGCCATCCGATTACAAACTAGACCTTATTGTTAAAGGGTTTTTGGATATAACCCCACATACTAACTTCACACCAACTCCTGTCTCCTATTTGACCCTTCAGCCTTTCCCTTTGTGTTCACCCACAACAGTTCAACTCAATGGGAGAGGAAACCCTTGTCTAGTCCCTTACTGAGGGCTAGTCTTCACAGGGAAATTTACCAGCACTACTATAACGGTATAGTTATATGGGCATGACTTCAATGTTGGCACTTCTTCCGAATAACAGTGGCCTTTTTTCAGTTCAGCGTAATTCAAAGTACATTAAGTCAAAAAAAGGCTATGGCTATTCCAGATAAGCATGTCCACTTGTGATGAATGTGGGAATTTTGATAATATTTTTATGACCTCTATGTGCACCTTAGTTTCCCTGTTCACTTTTGTGCAGTTGTACGTAGAGTGTATAAGGGAATGGGGGCTGGGAGGATATCAGATAGCCTAATTTGGGAAACAGACTCCTTAACAAGAAATGGCTGGAGTTAACATACATGAATGGAGAATCAGGAAGGTACAGTGGGAACCCTAGAGGCCAGGGCATGTAATGAGTCCCCACCCTCTGATTCCCAGAAACCTCTCAGGCTGAATGGCATCTCCACGTTATTGATTTATATTTTCATCAACAACAATGCCACCAACACAGGCTTGTGCAGCCAAGTATTTACTGTGATTTCTTGTCCTTTCCAACTGGGGCAGAGGACAACAGAGAGCTCCCTCCCTTGGGATCTCAGAGCATAGGCAGCTCAACTAACCCAGTCCTCTCTCCTTTACTTCCTCCCTGCATCTTCTTTTGTAGTCCTCAGCTGATGGCTAATTGGTTCATCAGCCCCCAGACTGATCAGCTAAGTAGCCGCATATACCCCCAATCAACCTTCTCTACAGGAACTAATTGGTGCCTAAGTGATGAGAGGGCTGGCTAACTTGTCAGCCTCCAGCACTCTGTCACAAGGACATTAACAATTATCTACAGGGGTAGCCAAAAGCTGCCAACTTCCTCTGACATTCTGCAGGCAGGCAGATGGAGGAAGACCACAGCTGGCAACAACAACAAAAAACAGATTGGTTTTAGGGTTACTGCCGTGAACAGAGCAGGAACACAGGATAGAACAGGAAGAGGACTTGGATATCAGCAGAATATGGCATCTTGGTCCATGGCTCCCACCAGTATGGACTCTGCCTTTAGCTTATCTTTCCCATACTATTCTAAGGACTCTCCAGTGCTGTCTTCCAGGGAACTAATAAATACTACCTTGTTTTGAAAAGATTGCCTTGCCTCACTGCAGATTGTCACTGTTTGCATTACTCCCTGAAGGGTTAGAAAGTCTCTAAGCAGGAGTCTGAGGGGAGGGCTACACTTACAAAGCTGCAGCGTCGCAGCTGCGCTGCAGTAGCACTTTAGTGAAGACACTACTGTGCTAACTGGAGAGCTTCTCCCGTCAGCACAGTTAATCCACCTCCGTGAGCAGCTCTCCTGTCGACATAGCGCTATCTACACTGCGGGTTAGGTCAGTATAATTGCATTGCTCGGGGCTGTGGATTTTTCACACCCCTGAGCGATGTAGTTATACCTACCTATGTTCACAGTGTAGATCCCCCAACTCAATCAGACTTGCTGTTAAGAGCTCACAGAGAGAAACAGGGGTTGCTGCAGCCCAGAGGCTCAGGCTATGTCTACAGTGCTGCAGCTGTGTTTCAGTAACATTTTGTGCCACTGTAGCACTTCAGTGTAGACACTCAATACACTGATTGGAAGGGTTCTCCCATTGCTGTATTAATCCACCTCTCTGAGAGGTGGTAGCTAGATTTATGTAAAAATTCTTCCCTCAACCTACCGCTGTCTACACCAAGGATTAATTTGGCTTAACTATGTCTTTCAGGACTGTGGATTTTTCACACAGTTGAGAGAGGTATCTACGCTGTTGTAACATTTCAGAGTAGCACAGCCCTCAGTTTCTAAAGTGTTGAATCCACATGGCCTGCCCTGGTGAAAAGTGGAGACCTCTGGGATCTAACACTAAAGGGGTTACTTTCAGGATACTCTTCAAATGATGGGGCATAGCGTGGACCCTGTAAACCTGTGACACCACAGAGAGTTATACATAATGGTATATTCTATTCTGGTATAATAGTGTCAGTAAATTTCCCTGTGTAAACCAGCCATGAAGCTTGGAGGGGGGTGTAACTTCTAGTAACTCTTTTCCCTTCAGCATCTATCCTTAAATGTTATGGGGTTCTTTTCTCCTTAGGGTTATCTTAATGAAATTACTTATACAACTAATGTTGACAAACCTAAGATTTATTAAGAACAGAGACAATAAGGTTAAAACAAAAGAAGTAGTTTGCGTAACATGTCATGGTCCTCTTGTGATACACTTCTCATAAACTAAACTAGATAAGGCATTCTTGGGTTAATTGATACCAAATCCTCTCCTGACTCCAAGATCTGTTTGTCAAAAATTCACCTCTAGGTCCAGACATGCCTCTTCTGGTTGTCCATGAGTCTCAGATATGTGAGCTACTAACGTATCAAACTGATGCTTCATTAACAGTTACACAGAGAAATCCGTCAGGAAGAGCACATATCTATGTCTCCAGATTATCTCTTTGGCTATATCTACGCTACAGATGCTTGCAGCGGCACAGCTATGGTCCTGCAGCTGTGCTGCTGTAGCACCATTGTGTACGTACTTCCTACCGCAATGGAAAGGGTTTTTCCATTACTGTAGTTAATCCACCCCTCCGAGAGGCAGCAGCTACGTGGATGGAAGATTTCTTCCATTTACTTATCCATGTTTATACCTGGGCATGTGTTGGCTTCACTATATCTTTCAGAAATGTGAATTTTTCACATCCACTGAGCAACACAGTTAGGTTAACCTAAAGTTTAGGTATAGATCAGGCCTCAGAGTTCCCTCGCCTTCCAGTTTCCAAAGGCTGGTATATCAAAACCCCAGTGATTTCCTTTCATTACAGTAAATAGGATGTTCAACTTTAGCTCAGTACCGTTGTTCTCTGGGGGAGCCAGTTCACACTGTCATGGTGAGAACACTCAGTTTCTATTCCTGCTAATCACAGAGAGAGCTTTGGAGGTGACTCTCTTTAAATTTCTTTTATTAATTCCTTTTAGTATAAAACATGAATTTACTGGCAGACCTTAGATTGCCTATCACATCTACATATATAACTTATGTGTAGTATGGCAAGTGTTGTGTACGGTTGTGAGATATCAGCACACCTCCAGAGGGTAGTGATGATGTATTATTTGTACATAATATGTAATCAGTATACCTTGTAAAGTAGTGCTATGTTAAGCTTTTCAAATGAAAACCAAAACAACTTGAAACTTATCCTAGATTTGACTAAGCATTCATGACAGCTCAGTCTGGTAATGGTTTCAAGTGAACATTGGATAATCAATGGCTTTGGCTTGAAATCATGAAAAATTTGGAGTTTTGTATGGTTTCATGTGCAAAAAACAGGGGCAACTTAGTAGTTTTGATGGAGTTTTGATTGGCGATTTTAGGTTCACTTAAAACTGATTTGGTAACACTCCTCACCCATACATGCCAACAACACATGCACACACTGAAATTGCAGAAAATGCTCACGTGGAGCCTTATGAAGCAAGCCTGTCAAATTCTGCACAGCTCTAATTTCACATTTAAGTTATAAAGTATTAGTTAATAATAATAAAACCATAAATCAATAAATCATTTCTCATATAATGTAAACCTTCTTTAATATCCCTACACCAGTCTTCAGGACCCATCTGCAGTTGAGGGGTCTGACTTCACCCCTCCTGGTGAGACACCGAATCATGAGTCACCTGTTCCTGACTGTTCTCCTCCATTACTGCCGGCAGCTGAGATACCCCTTTGCCCAGCATGAGCTGATACCACCTCCTCACCTATTCGTGCTGTGGACCCTGAGCCCCTAGTAGGATAAAATCTAATGTTGTGCCCACTTTTGATTGCTTTCCTAATGGATTCCTGTACGTAAATAGCACATCTCCAGAGTCCTGGAGGTTTCTAAATATCTTCGCTGTCACGGGAAACTGGCACTTTTTTCACTTAGCTTCAGTCTTTGTGTACTTCAAAGGTATCTATCTACCTTTAGATGTGGATACTGTACTTCAAAAGGTAAAGCCGGCTAAGTAGAGAGAAACTGGTGGTTATGAAAATAGACTGTAAAATCCGGATTCAGCCACACTTCAAGAAGATGTAAAGGTTGGGGGTTTTTTTGTTAGGTGGTTGGTTTTTTTTCAAACTCACTAAATTATTTCTGCCAAGTGAGAAGTAACTACCTTAATCATTGTGCCAAGAATTCCTATCATTGCATGGTTCAATCTGTGACTTACTTCCCTATTGCCCCAGAGGAAAACCTTAACCTAGCCGCTCCCAGTCTTTCCCACATCTCCTTCCTAGTCCTTTGTTTATTGTCATTCCTGCTGTAGCGTAACGATGGACATGATGCTCTGAATGCCCTCAGTCTCCAATGATGCCAATGGGAGTTGAGTACATGCAGCAACTTGTAGGATTGGATCTTTTATTTTCATATAAATCCTTCTGGATTCTGCTGTGTAAATCATGCCAGCAGTACACAAATCAAGTAGACACACTGTACTTCATCCATTAATGCCATCCTAACTAGCTACTCCTACTGACTGTACTCTGCCATCCCTACTCAAGTTGAGTAGTACTGTGTTCCATGTATTATTTTTCCTGTATCCCACACTTGGGGGCTGCTTCTCCTCACTGCCCTACCCAAAGGGTATAGAACAATGTTTGTACAGGAGTTCTGAAAAGCAATTTTATTCTCAGTCTTTTCTCTAGTGTCACTCTATTACAACAAAATATAGTTTGAGGACCATTTTTCCATATAATGTAGTGGTTTTAGCACCCCTGAGGGTGATGCTGGAGCGTGGTTTAGAACCCATGCTTGAACGTGAGGAAAGACAAAAGTTATTAACTCTTTGGCCTATTAAATCCAGAAGAAAGAAGCTTCAGGATCTGATTAATTGGGGATTTTGTTTTACACTGGGTTTTGGCTCCTGTTTATGCCTTACTTGTAAAAAAATATTTGGCAACCCTGGATCTAGTATATTGCACAAATGTTCAATTATTTTTGAGCTAGTTCTTCTTCAAAGTGATGATGTCAGGCAATTTTATGAAATATGGGCCCCACTTACATTAAATTTGTCAACATCTAAAGTAGATAAGTGTCAGTGCTGGCAGGAGATATGCCCTTTTCCTGGAAGAGTATTTTATAGTTCTAAAAAAACCAGAAAAATGGGAAATGTGAGAAGAAAATGAATGCAGAGAAGAAAGAGTAAAGATGTTATGGGTACACCTGTAAAACCAAAAAAACCCGCACCCCTCATTGGCCCATGGGTAGAGGTATAGGTGTGTGGAGAGGTTGGTGGGTTATTTTAGCAGGAGCAGGAGGGGTTCCTTCCACCAGTGGCTCACTGGCCTGCATTGACATTTCAGCTTGCTCAG
This sequence comes from Mauremys mutica, assembly GCF_020497125.1. Lineage (NCBI taxonomy): Eukaryota > Metazoa > Chordata > Testudines > Geoemydidae > Mauremys > Mauremys mutica. The sequence continues at coordinate 189,271,936 of NC_059072.1, read as the reverse complement.
CTTTTCAGAAGTGACAGTTCGAAAAATGATGTTTTAGCCCAGCTGAACATTTAGGCCCTGATCCATTAAGATACTCTATTCAGGCAGATTTCTGCACCCACACAGAGCCCCATTGAAGCCCCAGGAGTAATTTACAGGTTAGGAGCTTTAAATTTATGAAAGCTCAGGGTTGTTTTTTTCCTTTAAGGTATACACAGTTCTAGAAAAAAATATAAGCATGTAGAAAATGTCATACTTATTTTTTATCATTTGTATTTATTATTAAAATATACTTAAATCACAAGCCATGGAATATCTGGATTTAAACTCCAAATATTTGGAAATATACTCATCCACGTCCCCTTCTCTCACCCCCACCCCCTGCAATGTCTTGTATTTAGAAGTATAGGATGCTTCTTTATTATTATTTCATGCTATTTTATAATGCCAAAAAGAGGTTTCATTTAAAAACAAGAGAGCCATTGCCAAAGAAACTAATGTTAATAAGAGCTTGTCAGAGGTGCAGTTCAGTTCTACTTCTTTCTTTATGTTTTCCAGTATGTTTGGAATGTAAATACATTGAAAATGTATGGTAGTAAATAATTCAGATTAACAGTGATTCAATTGTTCCTTCCAGGCTATTCATAATAAATAAACATTTTAAAGATCTCTAAAAATGTATAATTCATTATAACATGATGTTGCTTTGTCCAGAGATATTTTGCATTTTATTTATTGCACTGAGATGCAATAACTAGCACTCCTTTATGCTTCAAAAAAATTTCCAAGAAGAATATTTGTTCCATATTATATTTTTACTAGCTCCTTTGTCCATGGACTGATGGGGAGAAAGAAGGTTGAATGAGAAGAAAGGGATTTGCAGCTCCTCTCGAAGGTCCTGATCCATCAAATCACTTAAGCACGTGCTTAACTTTGAGCATATGAATAGTTCCATTGACTTCAGTACGACTCAGTGTGCTTCATGTTATACATATGTTTAAGGCTCTGATTCAGACCAGCATTTAGCACAGGTATCAGCAAACTTTGGCACTCACTTCGCCAGGTTAAGCCCCCTGGCAGGCTGGGCCGGTTTGTTTACCTGCCGCATCCGCACGTTCAGCTGATCACGGCTCCCACTGGCTGCGGTTCGCTGCTCCAGGCCAATGGGGGCTGTGGGAAGCAGCAGCCAGCACATCCCTTGGCCTGCATCGCTTCACACAGCCCCCATTGGCCTGGAGCAGCGAACCACGGCCAGCGGGAGCCATGATCGGCCGAACCTGCGGATGCGGCAGGTAAACAAACTGGCCCGGCCCGCCCGGGGACTTACCCTGGCGAGCCGCGTGCCAAAGGTTGCCAATCCCTGATTTAGCATGTTCTTAAGTGCTTTCCTGAATTGGAATGACTTAAGTTTGTGTTTAAGTGTGTTGCAGGACAATTATACTTTTCTGAATCAGGGCCTCAAACATGGGATTAACTTTAAGCATGAATTTAAGTCCATCTCTTATTCAGCACAGCATTTAGACACATACTTAAGTCCCTTAAAGTTAAGCATGTGTTAAAATGTTTTGCTGAATCTGAGCCTAAGTGATTTGCTGAGTTAGGGCCCTGATCACCATTGTGTTGTGAAAAGATGAAATTCACTCTGGTGCTGAGAGCCCATGCATGACCCTCAGCATGATTAAAGCCTTTCTCCACCACAGAACTTGGGAGAGAGGGCTATGTATCCCCATCATGCAGGGTCTCTGTGCCAGCCTGCATAGCACATAATGGAGGGAGGGGCAGGTGGGAGGGGAGAGGCATCAGTACACCTGATTTATGTGGCTCGAGAACCTCATATAAGTTTTGCAGATGATCTACAGTGTTCCAATCCACAGGCTGTAGTAGTGGCCATGAAGGGTCTGTACTTCAGGCCTGAATCCTAACTCTGGATTGAGGGGTTGATTTCACTTCCCTAGCCCCCACCACACTGCAGTAATAAGAGGAGTAACAGCTCTCTATGAGAGTAATGTGCATTTCATTCTAATGGTGTATCTAATTAAATGAGCCTAGTTCCTTGCTCCATGGAGTTAACTGAGTTTTATATTTGCATTTTTTTTTATTTAAATAGATTTTCAGATTCGCTCTTTTCTTCTCTTATTCTTTAATTATTTTGGCTCTCTTCTTCCACTAAGATTAACATTAAAGGCCCACATTAATTTTTTTAATTATTTGGCTCATTTCCAAATGAAATAGCATTCATTCTATAGAAGAAAAAAAAACATGGACCCTGTTCATTTTTCATAAAAGATGCTACACTGCAGCCCATTAACACTCTTTGGCATGAAGATGTGTGGATTTCCTCCGTACGCACCCCTTATGGGAAACTCCACAAATGATACAGTCAGCAGAAATAGACTCTCTTTGTACTCTACAGCAACAGCTGTATGTGATGTGTTTCCAGCTCCATTTCTCATATCCCAGAGGCAGTATGCATAAACATCTCAGAGAACCCTGTGCCTAAGGCTATGTAGACAGGTCAGACTCACCCCTGCGGCACCTCCTGCTGGTGACTCCGGGAATTAGCTCATTTTCCAGCACTGGAGCTCCCTCTGCAGGCCGGTGATCCGCCTGTCTTCTGGCCCCCCGTGTCCCTCCCTGGACCCCGGTGCCCTTTTACATGGGGGTGCTGCCCCCTGGCAGTAACCCCTTTTCTCTCAGGGCTTCCCCTTCTCAGGGAACCCCCTCCCTCTATCCCTACCTTGCCTCAGTGTATGGCCACTACCAGTCATTGTCTAGCCCAGGGGTCGGCAACCGGTGGCTCGCGGCTCACCAGGGTAAGCACCCTGGCGGGCCGGCCCGGTTTGTTTATCTGCCGCGTCGGCAAGTTCGGCCGATTGAGGCTCCCACTGGCCGCGGTTCGCGGTCCCAGGCCAATGCAGGAGGCAGGAAGCGGCGCGAGCCAGAACATCCCTCGGCCGCGGCTTCCTGCCTCCCGCATTGGCCTGGGACCGCGAACCGCGGCCAGTGGGAGCCGCGATCGGCCGAACTTGCCGACGCGGCAGATAAACAAACCGGGCCGGCCCACCAGGGTGCTTACCCTGGCGAGCCGCGAGCCACCGGTTGCCGACCCCTGGTCTAGCCCCACGTCCTGGGGCAGACTGCAGTATCAGCCTATTCATCACTGGCAAGGAGGGTTTGGACCTGCTGCTTTGGCCTACCTCTGGGCTGCCCTCTGCAACCCCAGTACCTGTTAGCCCTTTGCTAGGCTGCAGCCTGGGGCCTTCCAGGCTGGGGCTCCTCAGCCTTTCCCCAGCCCTGCTCCCCTCAGGTACCCAGTCTAGCTCCCTGCAGTCAGGCCCTTCTCTCTCTGAAGGCAGAGAGAGACCATTTTGCTTCTCACTTCCCTGGCCTTCTTATAAGGCCCTGTGGCTCAGTTTGAGGCGTGGCCCCAGCTGCATCCACTTCCCCAATCAGCCCAGCCTAAAGGCTGTTTTCTCCTGCCTCGGCCCCTTCCCAGGGCTGTTTTAACCCCTTCAGGGCCGGAGCAGGGATCCACCCTGCTACAGCTACATCTGCCCTATGAGCTAAAGGTCTGAGTCCCAGCTCACATAGACATACTCTCGGTAGCTCAATGAGCGCTAGCAGAATTATAAATAGTAGTGTTGCTGCAGTAACATGGGCAGCAATACGGATTGGTTGTGCCAACTACAAGCCTGCCTGAGCCCCATGGGTATGTAGTCAACGTAGCTAAGCCCTCCTGCTGCTATCCAGGTTACCCCAGCTACACTACTATATATACATGGGCAGCGTGTAATGGAGACTGAGATTCTAAGCCTCCGCAAACCTCCGCTAATGCTCCTCGCCCAGGGCCAGGCCACAGTGGGGTTCGGAGTTCCTCTGGGTGGCTGGTGCTCCTCCAGGCAGGCCAGGGCTCGGAGCGGCTAGGGCAGGTGGGCCGGGGCTTGTGGTGCATGGGGCTGCTTGGCCAGGGCTCCTCCATCCAGGCTAGTGGGCTCAGGGCTCTTTTGGCCCTGGTGGGCGAGAGCAGGGAGGGGTGGATGGGGGCATGGCCTCAAGTGGCAGGGGCGAGGCAGGAGGCTAGCCTCCCCAAACAGGGGTTCACATGCTGCCCATGTATATATACTCATACTAGTTCTCATCAAGCTAGTGCCAGTATGTGCACGTGAGCTGGTAATTCCATCCCTAGCTCGTAGTGTAGACATAGTCCAAGACACAGGTATCAGAATCTCTGCCCACCATCAGATGTCTGGACCTTCCCCATGTTCTTGACAATTTGGATCTTTGTGGAAATACATGCTGGTGCAAATTCTAAATTTTCTGCAATAGAAGAAGGAATTCCAGGCAAATTTATAAACAAAAATAAATCTGCAATCCGTGATGTCCATATAGGTAAAGATAAAAAGGTTTTCTTTTTCTTTCTTAGTTCAGTATCCTCCTACTAGATATGAATTTTATTATGGGCTTTATTGTGCCTTTGGGTTTCACTAACCCAGCAGAAGCCATTCCTGGAGTGTGAATAATGCCTCCTAGAGCCCCCTGAATTTGTAGCAAGAGCAAGGCATTACTTTTGTCTGTTTCATGTCCTGCCTTCTCTGTGCCCCTCCCCCACTCCATTAGGAGAGACAAGTTCCTGTAAGCTATACGCTGCATCAGGGATAGCCAAACTGCAGCTCGCGAGCTGTATCTGGCTCCTTTACTGTTAAAGTGAAGCTTGTAGAGCCCTCCACGCCCCCATCCCATTTTCTGCCTACCAGACTCCGGGGAAGAGCTCAGGGCTTCTTCCCTGCAGTGGGTGGTGGGACTAGGGCAGGGGTCAGCAACCTTTCAGCAGTGGTGTGCTGAGTCTTCATTTATTCACTCTAATTTAAGGTTTCGCGTGGCAGCAATACATTTTAATGTTTGTAGAAGGTCTCTTTCTATAATTCTATAATATATAACTAAACTATTGTTGTATGTAAAGTAAATAAAGTTTTTAAAATGTTTAAGAAGCTTCATTTAAAATTAAATTAAAATGCAGAGCCCCCCAGACTGGTGGCCAGGACCCGGGCAGTGTGAGTGCTGCTGAAAATCAGCTCATGTGCCGCCTTCGGCACTCGTGCCATAGGTTGCCTCCCCTGGACTAGGGCCTTCTTCTGCCCAGTGGGGAGGAGCAGGGATGGCTCTAGACTTTTCGCCGCCCCAAGCATGGCGGCACACCGCGGGGGGCGCTCTGCAGGTCGCCGGTCCCGCGGGTCCGGTGGACCTCCCGCAGGCACGCCTGCAGATGCTCCACCGAAGCCGCGGGACCAGCAGACCCTTCGCAGGCACACCTCCGGGAGGTCCACCGGAGCCGCCTGCCGCCCTCCCGGCGGCCAGCATGCCGCCCCAAGCACGCGCTTGGCGTGCTGGGGCCTGGAGCCACTCCTGGGGAGGAGTGTCTCAGAGCTTCAGCCCCAAGACTCGCCTTCCTACAAAGCTGAATCCCTGAGCCCCGGCAGGCGCACCCCGGCTCTCGAACTTCTGAAGATTGTTTTATGTGGCTTGGAGGGTCAGTAAGTTTGGCCACCCCTGCTCTACATGAATGAAATGGCTATCAATCTGATCAGAGACACAAAGCAAACCTTGTTTTCTCTATTTGCACCCTATATATGCCCAAAATGGACCTATATGTTTTAGGAGAGAGGTCTATGGAACAGTTTTCCATTGGAAACTGCATTTTAATTGAAATGTTTCAAGGCAACTTGTTGATTTCAATGAAATGTTCAATGGAAAAGAATCTAAATGAATCATTTCAACTTTATCATTTGAATTCATTTCATTCTGACTTTTTATTGTTAAAATATTAATTTTAATATTTATATAAATTCAGTATAATTGGCCAAGCAAAGAGAGGCCTCAGATGGCATTATTTTGTTTGTAATACACTTTGTTTGCTGGATGTAATGCGATAACTTTTTAATGCTTCATCTGATCAATTCCAAAATTTAAAAGACTGTTCTAGGCATCAATGGGCAGAACCCTATTGATTTTGGTGAAAATCAGAGAAACGGGAGGGGGATTGAGGGAGCCCCTGACCTCTGGTTAGCAGACCCATCAGTTTCAACCAGGTCTGCACTTGTCAACAGACCAAAGAACCAGATGATGGCAGCCACTAACACTTTCCAGTATAACACACACCCATATCAGCCCTTGGCATGTGGTGTAGTGCAAAATGAAGGGGCACACAGAGACCCTAGTATGTCTGAGGAAAATTATATGGGGGGGAGGGAACATGGAGGATACATAAATCCAGGCATAAGGAATGGAGTGGGAGAAGTTGCAGGGAGTTCCTGAAATAGAGGGGGATGGTAGGATGGCATTCAGGGAGTTTGTAGAGGAATGGGGGGATGCAAGAAGCCCTTGTTGTGTGCAATGAGCTCGGTCTACAGAAGCAACAAAGTTTGTGAGCCCTGGTATATGTTATATGTAATGATGTATTGATAGTACCTAGCTGTTTAGACATTATTGAAATGAAATCCTTCAGTGGTTCCAAATAAAAAAATTTCAGGATTTTTGTTCCGTGGGAAATTTGGAATGAAAACAAATTTTGTAATGTTGCAATTTCCCTGAGAATAGAAATCTCATTTTCCAGCCAGCTCCACGTACAATAACATAGATAGCACTTTGGTTGTGTCCTGGATTCTCCCACTTTTCCTGATGCCATGCCCTCTTTTTTGGTGTGTGGGGGGGGGGGACAGGATTTGAAGATCTTCTGCATGGAATCTCTTTTCTGTTGTGAATTGATACATATTACCACAATATTGTACCATTTAGGAGTTATGGATTTCTGTGCAGGATTCTGAGGCAGATGTGCAGGGCCATCCCTAGCCATTCTGGGGCCCTATGTAGCCCCACTCCCCGCAGTGGGGGGGGCAGGCCTCCACGGGGAGGGGGGCTGGCTTGGGGGATAGAGGGGAACTGCCCCCCCAGAACTCACTGGTGGCACGGCTGGGGACGGGTCGCTGCATTTCTTGCCGCCGGTGAGTGCAGGCTTGGCCCTGCTGCAGTCCTCAGGGGAGTGGAGGCAGGGCTGGTGTGGGGGCGGAGCAGGGGTGGGGACTTTGGGGAAGGGGTGGGGGTGGAGTGGGGGCAGGGCTGGGGTGTTGCAGGGGTGGGAAGAGGAGGGGCTGAGGCGGAGCAGGGGCAGAGGCCATGGGGAAGAGGTGGAGCAGGGGCTGGAGCAGCCGGCAGCTGCGCAGGGCACTAGGCACTGTGGTGCCCCAAATTCCCTGGTTCCTTACACAGCTGCGTACTTCGCATATAGGTAGGGACGGCCCTGCAGGTGTGCTATTTAGACCCAGGCTATGCTGGGATGTATTTATTTATTTATTTATTTTCTGTGCTGGTGGAGGTACACCAGTGCAGACTCCCCTTTGCAGATGTGGTAAGTTGCACAACCACCAGTCCTATAATGTTCCAGTGCAGCATTTGGGTCTGTGCTGATGTAACTGCATCAATGTATAGTTATGCTGGAACTAATGTCCCTAATCTAGACAAGCCCTTGGAGTACTATGCTTTATGGTGCACAAGACATGAGACCCTGAGTCAGCATTGGAATTTAACTTTAATATAAACATTACATTCTACTTTACACATTTTAAATGTATGTATTCATGCATTTTAAAGCCAGAAGGGACCATTGTGATTGATTAGTTTGACCTCCTGCATAACACAAGCCATTGGACTTCAGGATTTAGTATAAAGTAGGGATTTTCTTCTAGAAGGCTGCAGAAAGAGAAGCGTGCAGTGCTTTTATACATAGTGATGTCCCGTTAGTGGATGGAAATAAGATTTATTTTTCCTTGCAATATCCAGAATTATTTCATTTGGATCCTCAAAACTATTTCAAAAACTTTCCACCTTAGGGATGCAAAGTTTTTAATTTGTTGGATATATAATTGGTTGGTATTGCCTTAGAATTTTTTTAAATAATGGCATAGTCTGTGCTCTTGGGAAATCTCTCCTGTAAGTTAATTTGCTAAAGTTTTCCTAGCTTTCTTTAGAAGTCTGTGATAGATGGGTTGAGTAGACTTTGTTCTACTATATCAGTTTCTGCAGTCTGTAATCTTTTAATAACCTCTTCATATGTTATCTGCTCTGTTCCTAATCCCTCTTTTTATGGCCTTGGAAATCTGATTCCTGAAATAAACCAATCTTCACCTTCATTTTTAAGACCACTACAATAATGACTTATTTTTCCTTATCTTTTCTGAATAATTCATCATTCATTCTTAACTGGATTTGTAAAAAATAATTTCTTCTATACGTATTTGGAAAAACCATTATTGCTGAAATACCTTGAGCTATTTAATAGCCATACTTGTGCTGTGATCCCCTGAGATCTCAAATGCTACGCAGGGTCAGTTTGGGCCAGTCCTCAACCTCTAGGGAACAGATAGGTGCTACAGGAAGAGGTGATTCAGCAGGTGATACTCATTCCTCTGAATCATTTCAGAACCGATGCCTTGGCATGCTGCTAGCAGCCATTGTGCTGCTGAAGATGCTGTTTTTTCAGAAGACAAGTAGACCTAAGGTCCTAATCACTATGTTCATTGAAGATCCCATGGCACTTTTCATATGAATAAGGGTGTTAATATCTGCATCCTGGCCAAATTCCAACTCCAGTATTACGATTCTTATTACCTAAATTCCCCCTCCAATTTTAACTTTGTACAGTAGTATTCTTCACTTGCTGATTTCAACTATTCTGCAGTGCTGTCTGCTCTGACACAGCTGCTGTGCTCCATCCATTAGTTAACTAGTTAGTTTTTCAGGGGTAGATTATCGTAGATCTCTTGCCTTAACTAATCATTCTCTGTGGCTGTGCAAAGAGGCACAGGGTACAAATAGCTTTCCCTACCAGAAAATTGGCATGCAGGGGTGTGACACATGGCCAGAAGGGGTTAAGCAACTTGCAGGCTAAATGACCCAAAATCAACCTTTAAAGACATATTAGAGAAGTATAGACATGGTAATTAGAGCTATTCCTTTTAAATAGCTAGCATATGCATGTTAAATAGATTAAAGCAGGGGTCGGCAACCTTTCAGAAGTGGAGTGCCGAGTCTTCATTTATTCACTCTAATTTAAGGTTTCGCGTGCCAGTCATACATTTTAATGTTTTTAGGTCTCTTTCTACAAGTCTATAATACATAACTAAACAATTGTTGTATGTAAAGTAAATATGGTTTTTAAAATGTTTAAGAAGCTTCATTAAAATTAAATTAAAATGCAGAGCCCCCGGACCAGTGGCCAGGACCCGGGCAGTGTGAGTGCCACTGAAAATCAGCTTGCGTGCCGCCTTCGGCACGCGTGCCATAGGTTGCCTACCCCTGGACTATAACCAATGGACTAATTCAGAAACTCTATGCAACTCTGAAGTCCATGATCTCTACAATTAAACTGACCGAAGAATTATATTCAAATCTGTATGTATAATGATCTCTTAACCAATACTCTGGCTTTCTTTTTTTAATAAATCTTAGTTTAGTTAATAAGAATGGGCTGTGAGTGTGTATTTAGGTAAAATCTGAAACATTCATTAACTTGGGGGGGGGAAATGTGTCCGATCCTTTGGGCTTGGTAGAACTTTTTATATGATTGTCATAGGTCTACCCTCACTTGAAACTGGGGGGTTTCAAGGTGAGGACCCGCATGCCACCATGTCCTAGGGTCTCACCCCAACTTTGAGCTTGTGAGTTCAAAGATGGGGACCCGCAGGTATTCTCCCCCCACCCTAACCTTTAGGGTAGGTTTCCTTCTCGCTGCCACCACTCGATTATTTCGGTGAATCGAGACACCCCTCTGTTCCCCCCTCCTCCTTCCAGAGACTTTCCTGGGGAAGCACAGATCAAATCACAGGGGGAGAAAGATTCCTTTCACTTCCCTCTCCCTTCCCTGCTTTCTCTGCTTGGAGACAACCCTTGTCTCCACAGAGTGGCGCCTAGCTTCCTTCCCCTGAATCCACAGGTAAGGAACTTAACCAAGTCCTGAACTTAAAAAGAGTTTATTAAGAGAACAAAAAGAAAATACAGAATCTCTATGAGCCCAAGCTGGACACTCATAGGGGATAACCTTATCAATCTCTGGAGAGAATTCCCCCTCCCCCCTTTCTCAGTAAAAGCAATAACAGCAAACAGGAATAAAACATTTCCTTTAGCAAACACACAATTGCAAATATAGAAATCAAATCATAAGACTAATTCGCCTTTCTAATTAATACTCACTATTAATTAGTAGAAACTACTCCAGGAGAACTTGGAGACATGACTGGTCTCTTTTAGATTCAAAAGAGTACCTGAGACAAACAAAGAAAACACAGACAAAAGCTTCCCTCCACAGAGATTTGAAAAAATCTTATCTCTGATTGGTCCTTCGGTCAGGTGGTCATCAGGTACTGTATGTTAACCCTTTACAGGTAAAAGAGCCCTTAACCCTTAACTATCTGTTTATGACAATGATGAACAAGATTTTCAATAATCCCCATCATATTTGACTTGGCTGTCTGGGTGGGAGCCCAGGACTGGGTTACTTTAAGGGAGCTGTGTTTTTGACTTCTGGGTAATCAGTAAGGCATTGTGGTAGCTGTTTTGTTGCTGGCTTAGTGGATCTAAGTACTGGAATAACCACCAATTTTGCATATCTTCTGCCCCATTCTTTGCAGTTTGCCCTGATAGAGCAACCTCAGTGTGCCCTCCCCCTGGGACCACAGTCACAAGGGGCCAACCACAATGGAGTCATTAATAGCAGGCAGGTGAAAACCAGCCCAAATTGGGAAAGGAGGAAACAGGGCCATGACTCTTTCCCTTCCTCAGTTCATACACACAGCTGTCAGCAAACCTAGCAGACCATCAAAGGGAGTGAATGCTGCATCATCCTGGAAATATGCCTCCCAAAGCAGGGCCACCCAGAGAAATCAGGGGGCCTGGGGTCTTCAGCGGTGGGGGGCCCCCCGCTTTGGCGGTAATTCGGTGGCGGGAGATCCTTCCGCTCCGGGACCCGCCGCCGAATTACCGCAGAAGACCCAGCACTTCAGCGGCAGGTCCCGCTTCAGTGGTAATTGGGCGGCTGGGGGTCCTTCCGCCCTGGAGCAAAAGGACCCCCATTGCCGAAGACCTGGAGCGGAAGAAGCTCCGGAGCAGAAGAAGCTCCGGGGGCCCAGGCCCCGTGAGAGTTTTCCAGGGCCCCCGGAGCGAGTGAAGGACTCCACTCCAGAAGCCCTGAAAAACTCTCGTGGGGGCCCCTGTGGGCAGGGCCGGTTCCAGACCCCAGTGCACCAAGCGCGCGCTTGGGGTGGCGTCCTGCGGGAGGGCGGCAGCCGGCTCCGGCGGACCTCCCACAGGCATGGCTGCAGAGGGTCCGCTGGTCCTGCGGCTCCGGTGGAGCATCCGCGGGCATGCCTGCGGGAGGTCCACCGGAGCCGCGGGACCGGCGACCGCCAGAGCGCCCCCCGCGGCGTGCCGCCCTGCTTGGGGCGGCGCAAATCCTAGAGCCGCCCCTGCCTGTGGGGCCCGGAGCCTGGGGCAAATTGCCTCACTTGCCCCTTCCTCCCCGCCCCTCTGGGCGGCCCTGTCCCAAAGGGTGGTGTGAAGTGTGGGGCTGTGAAGAAAAGTCATCTCAAATGAAGTTGTACTTGGACACCCACTGGTATTCATTATCTGTAACAGAGGTTTTAGTTCAAAGCAGAGAATAAGATCTTACAAATCAATGTAGGTTGCAAAGGAAAGAGAGGACTATGAATGAAATCCTGGCCACATTGAAGTCAATGGCAAAACTTGCCTAGGGAAAGGATTTCACTTTATACATATTTTATTTTAAAATTTTAAGTGAATATTATGCTTAGGAGAGGTGCCAAATTAACATCCATGGAGAGTGAAGTTAAAGTTGGGCAAAACTTTTTGTCCAAAGCTGCTGGGATTTTTTTGTTTGGTTGGTTTTTGTTTTGTTTTGTTTTTTTAGCCAAAAATGCAGATTCAGCAATACTGAAACATTTGACAAATCTGTGATGATTTCAACAAATTGTTTCAAGTGAAAAATTCCACCCCCCAAAAAAAAATTTTCAGAAAAAATTGAAGCACTTTGTTTCAACATCAATGGGGTAGCCGTGTTTGTCTGGAACTGTAAAAGCAGCAAAGAATCCTGTGGCACCTTATAGACTAACAGACGTTTTGCAGCATGAGCTTTTGTGGGTGAATACCCACTTCTTCGGATCAGGGCCGCCCAGAGGATTCCGGGGGCCCGGGGTCTTCGGCGGCGGGGGGCCCTTCTGTTCCGGGACCCGCCGCCGAAGTGCCCCGAAGACCCGCGGCGGGAGCCCCCCCCCCCCCCGCCGCTGAATTACCGCCGAAGCGGGACCCGCCGCTGAAGTGCAGCCCGGTCTTCGGCAGTAATTCGGCGGAGGGGGGCCCGCCGTGGGTCTTCGGGGCACTTCGGCGGCGGGTCCCGGAACGGAAGGGGCCCCCCGCCGCCGAAGACCGGGCTGCGCTTCGGCGGCGGGTCCCGCTTCCCCCCCGCCCCGGCCCCAGCCTCTTACCCCCGGCTCCCTCCTCACCCGGAGTCTCAGCGCCTCACCGGAACAGCCACAGCGTGTGGCCGGCGGGGCCTGAGCTCCGTCCCGCTCAGAGCCGCGTGGGGAGGGGGCGGGGCTGGGAGCTCCAAGCCGAGCGGAGGGAGCTGAGCTCAGCCCGGAGTTCCCAGCCCCGCCCCCTGACCACGCGGCTCTGAGCGGGGCGGGGCTCAGGGGCCCCGGCGGAGACTCGGCGCTTGATGCGCTGAGGCTCCAGGAGAGGGGCGGAGGCGGGAGCCTCCGCTGTTCTCTTGGGGGCCCCTGCGGAGCCCGGGGCAAATTGCCCCCTTTGCCCCCCCCTCTGGGCGGCCCTGCTTCGGATGCACGAAAGCTCATGCTGCAAAACGTCTGTTAGTCTATAAGGTGTCACAGGATTTTTTGCTGCTTTGTTTCAACAGTTTTAAAATGAAACATTTTGATTTTTTTCAGTTTGAAATGACTTTTAGTTTCAGAATTTCCTTTAATTTTATTTTAAAAAATCCAAACATTTCAAGGTCATTGAAACACTCTTTTGTTTGACCCCAAATGTGTTTTTTTCCCAGAACTTCCAGCTAACTGAAAAATCTGTGGTTATTAACACAGCTGAAACTGGAGTGATGTTGCCAGAGAACAGGTACAGCTTGGAGAACAGCCTCAAAAACTGCTTCCTGCTGCTCCACCCATGGGCCTCTGTCCTGACCTAAAGTAGGCACCTCTAGGAATGAGAGGGTTGTCAGCAGCGGAGTCTCTGAGCTGTATTCTGAGTATATATAAATATATTAGCAATTAATATATCGTATGCAGGAATGAATGATAAAGAAAAAAGATTATAGGAATGAGGGGAACTAATAATAATAGTAGTAGTTTGCACTGATAAAACACTCTAAAAAACCTTACAGAAATTAATAATTTGATCCTTAAAGCACAACTACAGGGTAGGAAAATATTTTTTTCTCAGTTGAGGAATCAAGCTTACTGAGGCTAAGTGACTTGTCTAAAGTAGCTCAGTGAATCATTGGCAGAGCCTGGAATAGAACTCAGCTCTTCTGACACCAGTCCTGTGATTTTTAGTCACAAGACCATCCTTCCCCTCTAGAAGACTTTTTTCAGTGCATGAATAAATAATTGTTAGCATTAGTAAAAGAAACACATCAAAGGAAGCCTAGACCCACAAATATTTGAATGTGGTCTCACATATAGTGTATTGATTCATAGTTTGCTAGAAAGCATTATCATAGTACTTTCACTTCAAATTTCTTAATGTCACATTTCAGGCTACTTGATTATATTTAGTCCTATAACAATTCTTAAACTGAATGCAAGACAGTGAAGACAGATAATCTTATTGCAATCTTTGGAATCCTTCTCTGGAAATTGAGCTATAGAATAGGGGAGAGTCCCTAATCCTTACTTAATTTCTTCTGATATAAACTATATTAATAGTGCTAATGTGACTTTTAGTAGAACCTAGGCACTCTAGGCCAAATTCTACCCTCAGTCACAGTAATGCAAACCCAGGTCTTCAATATGGTTGCATGGTGTAATCCGGGCAGAATCTTGCTCTATCTGTTAAGTATCACACTTCAGGCTCTCAGTCCCCAGGATGGTACTTGCAGAGTCTTAGGAAGGGGCAGCGTGCTCTTAATGGAATGCCCTGATTTTGAAATTTACTCTTACTGGAAATCTATCTAGGTCCAAGCCTGCCAGCTTCTTGGGACTGATACAATGGCCAATTAAGTTAATGGGAGTCCTTCCATTGACTTCAAATGGCATTGGATCAGGCCTTTAGAGCATGATGCAAAAGGCATTTCCTTGGTTAGGCTTTTTGCTAGATGTACGGTAAGTACTGGAAATCCTCTGGCTCTGATCTGTTTCACAGACAGCATGCTGGTCATGGGGAAGGGAACATTGTGTACATGCTCTCTACTTTTCAGATAATGTTGTGATCCCTTGATCTAAATTTTGGGAAGTGTGTGCAGATATTATGCTGACTGGTGCCTTGTCAATATATATATATATATAAAGAATAATAGCTGTGCAACACAGCAAACAAGTCATCTCCATATTTTGACTGTAGCCAGAAAAACATCTGGAAAGTCTCTGGCCATGATATCGCTGAATGTGCAAGAACTTGTTGCATTTTCACAGCGTGAGATCAGCAATGATAAAATCAAGCAATTTCCTGGGGTTTTTTTTAGATTACCATAAATCTTCCAGCTTTATTTATAACTAACTCTTGTCATGTTTTACTTTTCATTGCTTCTGACAACATATAGGTTGATTTGTTTAATGAGAGGAAATACATTAAAAGGCAAAATTAATGGTTTCACTTGATTAAAGTCTTTGGATTGTGGTCAGTACATACGAGTCTGTTTAGGCCTTTCCTTTATTAATTTTGTCATAAATTTAATGCAGCTTGTTTTCATCAAAGAAATTTATAATGTGCTCCTTGAATGCTTTTCCTTCAGGGGGATATGATTAGGTTGCAAATATTAAATAACAATGTATCTTTATCAGGTACAGACTTACAACTACTTAAAACTGCTACTATTGCACTCCTGTTAAAAATTAGATTCCTTTGTGCTTTCAAACAATTAACCAATATCCATCTAGGTTTTTCAGCTAAAGAACTTGAAAATGTTATAGACTCTTGCATTCAGTCTGATTTATCTTCTAATATTAGGTTTAATTCCCTTCTAGAATAAGAGTGTATCTGGGTGATAAACATCTTCTTGCTGTGCTGGTACTCTGGTATTCATCCTCCTTGTTATAACATGATGAATTTATTTTGAGGGAGATGTGATTTCCTTGGACAATATATAACCCACAGCTAAAATCTCTAATAATACATTGTAGTGGTCCTGATCCAGTCTTTTAAATAACAACCTACATCTATTTTTGAGAGTACCTGCCACATTTTTTTTTCTGGCATATAGCATAGCATTGTTCCTGTTGTTTTCCTCTGCAAATACTGTTCACCTTGATAGCCATGTGTAACGATGCTGGTTCTGGCAAGACCCAAGTGAGAGTTTCAATTCAGGACAAACTGCTTAAAACAGGGGAGTTACAGTCCAAGGCTGGGGTTTTTCCACCTCTAAGGCACACCAAACCAGCCAGACAAAGAGGACTTTGGTCTCACCCTACTGGCTAACCACAAGTCACACAAGCAATTCCCTTAGACAGTCCAGTTTCCCAGTATCACCACCAGTGCCACTCATTATGGGTACAAATGGTTATGAAAATCAATACCCCAGTAAAAGAAAAAAGGTTCTCTCAATCCAAAAGGACCCAGGGTCAATATACAAATCAGATCTTACCCACAAATCATAGATTGTCAGGGTTGGAAAGGACCTCATCTAGTCCAACCCCCTGCTCAAAGCAGGACCAATCCCCAGACCCCTAAATGGTCCCCTCTGTCATAAATAAACAGATCAGGGTTAAGGTCTCTTTTCCCTGGAAAGGGTTAACATGTAGTACCTGGTGACCACCTGACCAAAGGACCAATCAGAGACGAGATAATTTCAAATCTCTGTGGAGGGAAGCCTTTGTCTGTGTTCCCTGTTTTGCTCAGAGAACTCTTTTTGGATCTAAGCGAGAACAGTCATGTCTCCAAGTTCTCCTGGAGTAGTTTCTACTAATTAATAGTGAGTATTAATTAGAAAGGCGAATTAGTCTTATGATTTGATTTCTATATTTGCAATTGTGTGTTTGCTAAAGGAAATTCTTTATTCCTGTTTGCTGTTACTTTGCTTTCACTGAGAAAGAAAGGGGGAGAGGGGATTCTCTCCAGAGATTGATAAGGTTATCCCCTATGAGTGTCCAGCTTGGGCTCATAGAGATTCTGTATTTTCTTTTTGTTCTCTTAATAAATTCTTTTCTTTTCTTTGGACTTGGTTAATTCCTTCTTCTGTGGAAATTCAGGGGAAGGTGAGGGGGGAAGAGACAGTTCCTCCTGGGTTTGATTCAAGCAGTTTGAATCAGGTATCTCTCTCCTAGGAAAAGGGAGTGGGGAGGAAGCAGGGGGAATGGTTTGTTTCTCCTGGGTGTAAGAACTCCATGGATTTGGGGCTCTTGGAATCCCCTAGGATTTTGGGGAAGGACTGTGTCTCAATCCACATTTCCTGATTGAGTGGTGGCAGCTTACTAGATCTAAACTAGGATTTTAGTTTAGAGGGAAACCAAGTCAGGTCCCCACATTGGAGCCCAACAGTTCCAAGTGGGGGTGAGACCTATGACATGGTGGGACCTACCCTAGGATTTTAGGGTGGGGGGAATACATGCTGGTCCTCACTTTGAAACCCCCCAGTTTCAAGTGAGGGTGCAGACCATGACACCCTCAAGCATTGAACTTACAACCCTGGCTTTAGCAGGCCAATGTTTAAACCACTGAGCTATCCCTGCTGTTGCTAGGTCTTTAGAATCTAAAGGTTTATTCATAAAAGGAAAAAGTTCTTAGTTCAGGCTTGTAGCAGTGATAGAATAAACTGCAGGTTCAAATCAAGTCTCTGGAGTACACCCACAGCTGGGATGGGTCATCAGTCCTTTGTGTAGAGCTTCCATTTGTAGCAAAGTCCCTTGAGAGGTAAGAAGCAGGATTGAAGACAAGATGGAGATGAGGGATCTGCCTTTTATAGTCTTTTCCAGGTGTAAGAACACCTCTTTGTTCTTACTGTGGAAAATTACAGCAAAATGGAGTCTGGAGTCACATGGGCAAGTTCCTGAATACTTTGCTGAGTTACAAGGCGTATATGCCTTCTCTCAATGGGTCAGTTGTATAGCTTATAGTCCTTAATGGGCCATCAAGCAGGCTAGGCAGAGCTGATACCAACTTGTCTGGGGTGTCAGCCAGTAGCACAGCATAATTTTGAAATACAGACAGTATAGAGCCAATACTTATTACTTTAAATACAAAAACGATATATGCATACCAATAGCATAATCATAACCAGCAAACCATAACCTTGTCTTCGACGCCCTATTTGACCCCCTTTATACAAGATTTGGTGCCACTATAGGACTTTGTTTGCAACCACGTTCTATATGGTCCCAGTTCAAATAAATAAGGTGACATCATGCAATCAGTGAGCTCCTTGAGGAGCAGAACTCATTTCAGCTGTGGGCAAGAGGATCTGTCCTTACACTGTGCAAGAGGGGCAACCACAATCAGACCTGTGATATCCAGTATCTCTAGCATCACTAAATGTTCCACACAGGATATGAATGAATGGAAGTCATGGGTCCATCACTTTCTGCACTGGTTGGCATGGTGCAGCTAGCATTGGTGGTGCCTGTCCTGCACCCATTAAAAGAATTCCACATGCCTCAAGAACAAAGCCACTGAGAGTTCCTGCTGGTGTGGAGCTGTTATGTAAATATTTTATTATAGGTGGAATTGGTAACATTATCTATTATTATGGTTGCCCAACACTTCCCATTATAAGACCCTGAAAACTTTGCCAAACTTTAACCATTTGGGCTTACATTTTCCATGTTTGCTTTCTGCCTTAGACTAAATCTTTTGGAAAGCTTAATCCAAAATGATTCAAGCATTTCTGAGACCAAAGCTAAGGGAAAATATGTTGTTTTGCCCATATTAAACAATTCTGGTGACCTTCCATTTGAGATGCTCTAGAGCCCTCATGCTTTGGAGCAGGGACTTTAAATTTGGCAACAGGCTGGCCTTTGTGTCCGAGTGTATGCCTTTTACTGTACCTGTGAAAATCCACACAAACTTGGCCAGGTTATAAGCCTTTAAAAAAATCACAGTTTGCACATGTTCAATAGAGACATACTTGAGTTTAGCAGCTAAGTTCTCCAAATATTCCTTCTACGTCGAGGACTTCTCCTGAAATTGTAGTTGCAGGCCAGGCCAGGTCTGGGACAATGAAACTGGGAGCTTTTGTCTTGTATGCTCTCAATGCATCCCCCGCTGACACCCACGTAGCAGGGAGGAGAAAGCCACCTGAATCAAATGCAGAGGGGACAAGAGTCAGACCTTCATATATATGGGGGGGGGGTGGGACAATAGATTCGGATAAGGAATGTAGAAGAGGGAAGACTGGGACTGGAGGCTAATGGGGGAGAGGGAAACTGTTATACCAATAGAATAAAAACCAGCAGGATCTTATTAAGAGGGATAAGGCAAAGATGCCACATTTATTGTAAATATAATAATAAAGCAAAAGATAAAATAAACAATGTTGTTTAACTACTTATTCCTTATACACACACACACACACACACACACACACACATATATATTCATTCACACAATCATTCATTCAGGTTCTGTATAGGTGTTATAGTTACCAGCCTAGAAGTTGCTCATGCCAAGTTACTGGCCAGGTATCTTGGTCATGAGGATGGAGCCGAGTCTGTGTCAGATGCACCTGATGCTCCTGGAGGTTGGCAGCAGAACCAGAGACTCAAAGTCCTCAGTCTTTGGAGTTCATTCTTATAGGAATTAATTCCTATGTTAGTCTATGGGAGCTGTTTCATCCTGCTGTTGTTAACTCAATCAGCAGATGGCACATTCCTGGTGGCTCCACATTGTCTAAAGTGGCAAATTCCTGGTGGCTTTACACTGTTCAAAGTTTGTGTTTTTCATCCTTTCAGGTGATGGGGTGGATCCCAGTTTACCTTCCGGGGGTTGTCTGGTGGTCCACTTGACACATTCTTCGGCGGATGGATACTCCCTTTTTAGGCTGGCACCTCCCTAACCATTCATGCACATTAAGCATTCATCAACATACATTCCATATCTTAACCATATTTTAATTTACTGTCTCCACCACTTTCGGGGTGTGTGTTAATTCATATGAGACTCCCGGCCCTGTAATCACAGAGGGTGGGGGGTCTGTTTATTTACATTGTATCAATTACAGCTTAAGGCTAGCATAGTGTTTACATCAAGAACAAAGTCAATTAACTTGTTTGTAAGTTTTACATAGTAATAGAGTATCTTTCAAAGGACAGATACAATCAATGTTTTCTGCAGACAGGAGCTTACAAGTTTTAACAGAACTAAAAGATTTTTGTAGAAGCAGCAAAGAATCCTGTGGCACCTTATAGACTAACAGACGTTTTGCAGCATGAGCTTTCGTGGGTGAATACCCACTTCTTCGGATGCAAGTAGTGGAAATTTCCAGGGGCAGGTTTATATATGCAAGCAAGAAGCAAGCTAGAGATAACAATGTTAGTTCAATCAGGGAGGATGAGGCCCTGTTCTAGCAGTTGAGTGAAAACCAAGAGAGGAGAAACTGGTTCTGTAATTGGCAAGCCATTCACAGTCTTTGTTTAATCCTGAGCTGATGGTGTCAAATTTGCAGATGAACTGGAGCTCAGCAGTTTCTCTTTGAAGTCTGGTCCTGAAGTTTTTTTGCTGCAGGATGGCCACCTTAAGATCTGCTATTGAGTGGCCAGGGAGGTTGAAGTGCTCTCCTACAGGTTTTTGTATATTGCCATTCCTAATATCTGATTTGTGTCCATTTATCCTTTTCCTTAGAGACTGTCCAGTTTGGCCGATGTACATAGCAGAGGGGCATTGCTGGCATATGATGGCATATATAACATTGGTGGACGTGCAGGTGAATGAACCGGTGATGGTGTGGCTGATCTGGTTAGGTCCTGTGATGGTGTCGCTGGTGTAGATATGTGGGCAGAGTTGGCATCGAGGTTTGTTGCATGGATTGGTTCCTGAGTTAGAGTTACTATGGTGCGGTGTGCAGTTACTGGTGAGAATATGCTTCAGGTTGGCAGGTTGTCTGTGGGCGAGGACTGGCCTGCCACCCAAGGCCTGTGAGAGTGTGGGATCATTGTCCAGGATGGGTTGTAGATCCCTGATGATGTGCTGGAGGGGTTTTAGCTGGGAACTGTATGTGATGGCCAGTGGAGTCCTGTTGGTTTCTTTCTTGGGTTTGTCTTGCAGTAGGAGGCTTCTGGGTACACGTCTGGCTCTGTTGATCTGTTTCCTTATTTCCTCGTGTGGGTACTGTAATTTTGAGAATGCTTGGTGGAGATTTTGTAGGTGTTGGTCTCTGTCTGTGGGGTTAGAGCAGATGCGGTTGTACCTCAGTGCTTGGCTGTAGACAATGGATCTTGTGGTGTGCCCGGGATGGAAGCTGAAGACATGAAGGTAGGCATAGCGGTCGGTAGGTTTTCGGTATAGGGTGGTGTTAATGTGACCATCAATTATTTGCACCGTAGTGTCTAGGAAGTTGACCTCCTGTGTAGATTGGTCCAGGCTGAGGTTGATGGTGGGGTGGAATTTTTCCAGAGGTGGGGTTGAAATCGTGGTGGAATTTTTCCAGAGTCTCCTTCCCATGGGTCCAGATGATGAAGATGTCATCAATGTAGCGTAGGTAGAGAAGGGGCGTGAGTGGACGGGAGCTGAGGAAGCGTTGTTCCAGGTCAGCCATAAAAATATTGGCATATTGTGGGGCCATGCGGGTGCCCATAGCGGTGCCACTGATCTGAAGATATATATTGTCATCAAATTTGAAATAGTTGTGTGTGAGGATAAATGCACAGAGCTCAGCAATCAGTTGTGCTGTGGCATCATCAGGGATACTGTTCCTGACAGCTTGTATTCCATCAGCGTGTGGGATGTTTGTGTAGAGAGCCTCTACATCCATGGTGGCCAGGATGGTGTTTTCTGGAAAGTCACCAATGCATTGTAGTTTCCTCAGGAAATCAGTGGTGTCACGGAGATAGCTGGGAGTGCTGGTGGCATAGGGTCTGAGTAGAGAGTCCACATATCCAGACAGTCCTTCAGTGAGAGTTCCAATGCCCGAGATGATGGGGCATCCAGGATTTCCAGGTTTGTGGATTTTGGGCAGTAGATAGAATAGCCCTGGTCGGGGCTCTAAGGGTATGTTGATTTGTTCCGGTGTTGGTGTAGGGAGTGTCCTGAGTTGCTGAGTGCACTGGTTGCTGAGCTCTGTGCCTTTATCCTCACACACAACTATTTCAAATTTGATGACAATATATATCTCCAGATCAGTGGCACCGCTATGGGCACCCGCATGGCCCCACAATATGCCAATATTTTTATGGCTGACCTGGAACAACGCTTCCTCAGCTCCCGTCCACTCACGCCCCTTCTCTACCTACGCTACATTGATGACATCTTCATCATCTGGACCCATGGGAAGGAGACTCTGGAAAAATTCCACCACGATTTCAACAGCTTCCACCCCACCATCAACCTCAGCCTGGACCAATCTACACGGGAGGTCCACTTCCTAGACACTACGGTGCAAATAATTGATGGTCACATTAACACCACCCTATACCGAAAACCTACCGACCGCTATGCCTACCTTCATGCCTCCAGCTTCCATCCTGGGCACACCACAAGATCCATTGTCTACAGCCAAGCACTGAGGTACAACCGCATCTGCTCTAACCCCACAGACAGAGACCAACACCTACAAAATCTCCACCAAGCATTCTCAAAATTACAGTACCCACACGAGGAAATAAGGAAACAGATCAACAGAGCCAGACGTGTACCCAGAAGCCTCCTACTGCAAGACAAACCCAAGAAAGAAACCAACAGGACTCCACTGGCCATCACATACCGTTCCCAGCTAAAACCCCTCCAGCGCATCATCAGGGATCTACAACCCATCCTGGACAATGATCCCACACTCTCACAGGCCTTGGGTGGCAGGCCAGTCCTCGCCCACAGACAACCTGCCAACCTGAAGCATATTCTCACCAGTAACTGCACACCGCACCATAGTAACTCTAACTCAGGAACCAATCCATGCAACAAACCTCGATGCCAACTCTGCCCACATATCTACACCAGCGACACCATCACAGGACCTAACCAGATCAGCCACACCATCACCGGTTCATTCACCTGCACGTCCACCAATGTTATATATGCCATCATATGCCAGCAATGCCCCTCTGCTATGTACATCGGCCAAACTGGACAGTCTCTAAGGAAAAGGATAAATGGACACAAATCAGATATTAGGAATGGCAATATACAAAAACCTGTAGGAGAGCACTTCAACCTCCCTGGCCACTCAATAGCAGATCTTAAGGTGGCCATCCTGCAGCAAAAAAACTTCAGGACCAGACTTCAAAGAGAAACTGCTGAGCTCCAGTTCATCAGCAAATTTGACACCATCAGCTCAGGATTAAACAAAGACTGTGAATGGCTTGCCAATTACAGAACCAGTTTCTCCTCTCTTGGTTTTCACTCAACTGCTAGAACAGGGCCTCATCCTCCCTGATTGAACTAACCTCGTTATCTCTAGCTTGCTTCTTGCTTGCATATATAAACCTGCCCCTGGAAATTTCCACTACTTGCATCCGAAGAAGTGGGTATTCACCCACGAAAGCTCATGCTGCAAAACGTCTGTTAGTCTATAAGGTGCCACAGGATTCTTTGCTGCTTCTACAGAACCAGACTAACACGGCTACCCCTCTGATACTTAAAAGATTTTTGTACTTGGTGAAACTGGGGGGTCACTGTCACTTGGGGGAATCACTGTTAGTACCTTCTTTAATATCCCTAGGACTGGGAGCTGGAGACTGGGACTAGCTGAGCAAGGAGACTGGGATCCAGAGAGGGAAATAGTAGAGGAGAAATAGGGACTAGAAGCATGTGGGTGGGGGTTGGAGACTGAGAGTGGATGATGATCCTAGGGGAGACTGAGACTATCTGTGCAAGGAGACTGGGACAAAGAGCAAGGTAGGGGAAACACTGAGGTTAGATGAAGAACCCAAGGGGAGAGATGGGCACTGGGAGTAATTATGAAGAAAATGGGCATGGGGGGTGACTGACAGCTGGATGGGGAAAGAGAGATGGGACAAAGAGCCAGGGGGAACTGCAAGTTGCTGAGCAAGGAGAGTGGAACCCGGAAGGGAAGACTAGAACTGGGATGGGGAGTCTGCAGGGAAGACTAGGACTAACTGGGCAGAGAGACTGGGATGGGACCAGAAGCCTGAGAAGTGTGGAGCCTGGGTGAGGAGAATTGGACTGGAATGAGCACCCAGGTGTAGGGCTGGCCATAGGCACCGACTCCATGGGTGCTCCGGGGCTGGAGCACCCAGGGGAAAAAATAGTGGGTGCTCAGCACCCACTGGCAGGCCACACCGATCAGCTCCTCCCTCTCCCAGCACCTCCCATCCACCACTGATCAGTTGCGAGCAGGAGGCACTGGGGGGCAGGGGGAAAAGTGGGGGCAGGAAGAGGCAGAGTGAGGGTAGGGCTTGATCAGTGGAGGGGGCAGAATGGGTGGAGTGGGAGCGGAGTGGGTGCAGGAAGAGATGGGATGGGGTGGGGCCCTGGGGGAAGGGATGAAGTGGGGATGAGGCCTGGGGTGGAGCAGGGGTCGAGCACCCCCGGAGAAATCAGAAGGTTGGTGCCTGTGGGGCTGGGACAGGGATATGTTGGAGATGAAGGAGAAGAAGGGGTGAAGCTTGGGGGAAAGTGGAGAAAGGGGTCTGTGCCCACTAGAGAATACTGCCTTCCACAACCTGATAGGGAGCCCAAGATTCCTGAGTGTCACCATTCCTCTGCTGTCCACGAAGCTCATGCTATGGGAATACAAACAGCAGTGTAGATGCACCCACTCAGGCTGGAGCCCTGGCTCTGAGGTGTAGTAAGGTGGGGGGAGGGTGTCTCAGACCCCAGGCTCCAGCCCAAGAGGGAACATCTACACTTCTATTTTTAGCCCCATAGCAGAAGCCTTGTGAGTCAGTTGACCCAGGATCTGAGAATCACTGCCATGTTTTTGTTTTTGTTTTGTTTTTTGGTGTAGACATGTCCTAACTCTATGATAGTGGTTGTACCATTGTATATTTGTCACCTGCAATGAGGCCCTATAAGGTAGCTCTGTTAAATATCCCAGCATTTGTTTTAATTTGTACTTTTGAGGTTTGTGTTAGAATGGTTTCAGTGGCTTGCACAAGGCCAGTGGGATCAACAACATGACTAGGAGGACAAGGGGAATAATTAGAGAAAGCATGGCTGGATTAAGGGCTGCTGGAGCCTGGAATTAAAAATATCATCACCATCTCTATCCCCACTCCTTGGTGATAGCACCTTGTGATGGGCTGTCCACCTCATACAAGGCCCAAGTAGATAGAAAGGGCCAATTAGCCCTATGACAGAGTGCACCTGGAAGACAATCAGGACTGTTAAGGTCTAACTGATGATGAAGCCCAGCTGGGCAGGAGCAGGCTGAGAGTATAAAATCAGGAAGTAGCACACAAGAAGGAGCTCTAAGGAGGAACTCTGCAGTCCCTCTCTTGAGGGTGGGGGAGTTGGCAAGAGACAAGGAGGAGACCTGGGGGAAGTAAACCCTGGGATCCTGCCTGGGAAAACAGACTCTGGCTAGAACCCAGAACAGGGTGATGTAGCCACAGGGGAGTGGAAGAGGCGCCAATGGTAACCCAGGACTTGGCCAGAAGACAAAGGAAGGAAGAAAAGAGCCCAGAGAAACAGTGAGAGGGTCTGAGATTGGGTAGGCTATGGTTGCTGGGGCATATGGTCCCTGGGCTGGAACCTCTGATAGGGGCAGGCCTGGGTCCCTACAGGACACTTAGGAAGTAGCATAGTTTGAGTAGCAGAGAGGAAGACTGCCTGAGATAGCTTGGCTAGAGGTACTTAGATACTGTGAAAGGGGAAAGCTACAGTTGCCGGATGGCCAAGCCATGAAAAGGGAGCACCCTGGGTCACATAGAGGGAGCAGTCAAATCCAAAGAGACACCATGGGGCTAGCAACTGAATGAGGGGGTGTCAGCCCAGGAAGAGATAATCCCTAGATGAGCCACAAGCAGGTGCCTCAGTGGTGAGTAGTAAACCTTATGACGCACTTCCTATCATCTGCCCTCTGTCTCCCTCATTGATAGATGTTCCTCGTAGAGAGCAATACCAAGCTTAGATAGAAAGGCCTCATTTTTGTAACTCTAATGGAAATCAATGGGAAATCCAGGAGGTCTGCACTTTAGAAGGAAGAGCCTGATTTTTTTTCTGTCTTAACTTGGAATTACCCTTCCTATTTCCATGTCCATACCCTCCCACATCCTGCTCCTCACACCCCTCACTCTGCTGTGCAAATACCTTCCCATATATCTTACTTTCCCAGAGTGCAGGTTCCTCCTATCTTAATCTCTCTATACCAGATCCTCACCCCCTACTTTAAAGCTCTGTATTGGGCAGTCCTAGCTGCCTTATTTTCTGGGTCTGCTGCATGTGCTGCCATTCAATTGTCTGGTGGTTGCCATGCTTTGAAATGAGAACTGTTGTTACTCTGTGAATTATGGAGCATGACAATTGTGACGCATAACGCATAGAACTATCGTGCAGTAAATTCAAAGAGGAAGCGTTAGAGGCAGAAAGGGCAGAGGCCCTGGAATCAGCTCTCTATCGTGGTACCTCCCTGTCTGCTCCTGCTTCACATGCCAGCTTTTGTAAAGGTGACATGGTCTTTTTGTTAGTGTCTTTCCTTGGTATTGATTTAGGCTTCATCCACCCTTGAGAAAAGCTCAAGCAAAAAAGTAAAATAGAGACTAAAAATAATGAATTTAATGAGTTAATGTAACCCTAACCATTTCAGCTGTAAAAACATCCAAGTCACTTAAAAAAAAATAAAAGTTAATCTATAAACAACTGTGATACACGGAATACAGCCATAGTAGCTGGAAAGATTCTGGCTCATTTAAATGGTCAAATTACACAACATAAAGTAACGACCAATTTAACAATTGCTAAGATCTTTAGACAAGAAAGTGGCTGTTTTTATGGCTCTTGCAGCTTTATGTGGCTGAACTGTTCCTTTTCTAGCTTGACTTATTACATATGATTTGTGGGCAATTGCAATCAGCTGTACATGCATTAATTCCAAATCATTTTGGCATAGTCATCACAGGTGTCACTTTTCCCTCACTCCTCTGGCCAGCAAGGACCAGAGTGACTTGGGGTGAAGGAACACTTCATCTTGGGCTCCTGAGAGTGCCATGTCTAGCTCTGCCAGAAGCTGTCTCTTTCATATGTGGTGCAGAAGTTGGAGGAATAAAGGGGGTGATCCTGGAAACCCGCCCTAGTAGTTCTAGAATGTCCAATGAAGATACCTTCTGGAGATATTGTGTGCAATAATGGAAAATGATACTTGGCCCTGGTGGTTGAGAACCCCCCCCCCCCCCATAAACAGTTTACTAGTTCAGTATTGTCCACTTTGAATTTTAGAGCAAGCAAAAAGAAAAATCTCTGCTCCAAATCAAACTGCATGAACTATTTTAAATACAGGCTTCCAGAAAATCTACAACATGCAAAATTAAATATCTCATCTTATTTTTGAGTCCCCTGAGACATGGAAGTAGACTACTGACCACATCTTTAAGCTATGCTAAGTAAACACAACTACTGCCAAAACCTGAGGCTGTGTTTGCCAGTAAAAATCTCTAGGCTAGCTTCCTGATCATTCCTTTTGTCTTAAAAGAAAAAAGAAAAAAAACTAATTCTAAGAAGCTGGGAGACCATTTCCACAAGCAAATCCAGGGACACCATTTTACCCTTTCAAACACACAGGTTTGAATGTACACTTCACTAATACTTACAGAGAAACAAAAATCTGTCTGCATCAATAATATACTGTATTTCATTCAAGTCTCAAAGAAGTTTAGACAGTAAATCTTAAATACTGTACATAAAGTGGGATTTCCTGAATCTCTACATCTAAAATGACCAAAGATTTCATAAGACTCTTGCCAGGTGCTATGTGCAAATGCAGATCCTGATCATTTTGCTTATGGTTCATGGTAGAGAAGTAGGAGACTAAAATCAGAATCTAAACACTAATTATATTATCCTAGTCTCTGGAATAACTTATCAGGTAGTTATTAGAGACATGCACAGTCCAAACAGAGTCTGAAATCTAACACTTTGATATATTCATAGTTGTTTGTATTTTGGAAACAGCATTTTAAAACAAAAGCACCAAATCCATCCAAACAATAAGTGAAAAATATAGGCTGATGGGCCTAAGGGGGAGAGGTACCCATCTCCGTTTGAATTTCAATGGGCACCTTACTCCATTGGACCCTTTTGGATTTCCCAGCCATAGGGCAGTATTAGACTCAACTCTGAGTCTAAGCTCTTCAGGGAAAAGACCTGGTCCTCATATTTGTCTGTAAAGCAGCTGACGCACTTGGCTATACATAAAAATTACAATAATCGCAGACTAACTCTGAAAAGTTAAAAACCTCATTTTCCCTTTTGCAGACAACAAGGCTGAGCCTGGATTGAAGTGCACACTGGTGTTCTGTGTTCAGGCAATGACACACTGCCCCAGCCACAGCTGAGGAGCACATTCAACCCCACTCAGAGGTTCACTGGTCTTACTACCCCTCCAATTGCCCCATGATTTGACCTTTATTTGCTCTCACTCCTACTATAGGCTTTCCAACTATCAGCATCTACCCAAGACCATTGCCCCAGGGAGCCAGTCTTAGAGCACCACATGACAGTCACTGCTTTTGATGGATTAGCTGATTACCATGTTTTCAGATTGGGGTGAGTTTTACAAAGCTGCCTGGGTACACTCAGTGCTAGATCATGGTTGGCCCTGCAAGGGCGTGCAAGGTGGGGAGAAGGCTGAAGGAACTCTATTCCTCCCACACCTTGCACTCCTTTCCAGATGCAGTTGACTGAGAACTAGAAACACTGTACTGGCCGCCGCTTCCAGCAGCTCCCATTGGCCCGGAGCAGCAATCCACGGCCAGTGGGAGCCGCGATCGGCCGGACCCGCAGATGCAGCAGGTAAACACACCGGCCCGGCCCGCCAGGGACTTTCCCTACACAAGCGGCAACCCTTGTCTGAGAAACCCTGTGTTATCTGAAGACCTGACATATCTAGAGGAATCAGCTTTGCTAGCTATTCATTTTTGTGGCTAAAATGTGCGTGGTTTACCCCTCCTAAAGCTTCTCTTACACACCCAGAATACATTCCATGCCCCCCAGTTTGAGATGCAATTCCTCTGCTTGTGTACACATACTTGTGCTAGCTCTGAGCGAGCCACAGGTAGTATAAATACCAGTGTATCTGCGGTAGCACAGGTAGCTGCAGCAGAGGCACTGCTGAGCCATATCATGTACAAACCCACCTGAAACTAGTCAATATGTCCTTTGTCACAGCTCAGCTGTGCCTATGTGCTATCACAGCTACGCTGCTAATTATGCACTAGCTAGGTGTCCCACCTCTTTCTAATTGCTGGTATCTGGACCTGCAAAGCACCGCCTCTTGCTCTGCTTCTCCCCCCCCCCCCCACCCACCAAGGCCCTGCCCCTGCTCCACATCTTCCCTTGAGGCCCCAACCCCTTCTCCGCCTCTTTCTATAGACCCTGCCCCTGTCACTCACCCCTCTCCCTTCCTTCTCCCCCCCCCCACCCACCCTCACTCGCTGGACTGTCTCAAGGAGCCTACCTGCAGGTAGGCGGCAACCCCATCTGAACAGGGGCTGGCACAGGTTAATGACCCAGTGCCTCTCCCTGCCCCATGGTAACCGGACTTTTGGTTCAGGTGCCATTTAGGGTTGCCAGGTCCCCTTTTTTATCAGACTTTCCAGTTGCCCTAAATGGCACAGAAGCCAAAATCCGGACTGCCCAGGTAAAACTCGGATGGGTGGCAACCCTAGTGCTAGCTCTCAGTGAGCTAGTGAGAGTAATTATGTGTACAGAAGCAGGGGCATTACACCCCAGCTTGTAGTATGGACATAGTCTAAGAAATATCAAAGCATATGAACAGAAAAGTGTGAATGTTATTTGTATCTTATATTAAAGGGTAACTATTACATGATTCTAGGGTAACCAGATTTTCAAGCTGTAAATCATTTACCTTCTTGCACTTTTCATTGACTGTTTCTTTATGAAAATCAATAAAAACTTAATCACAAAGAAAGAAACTAGGAAATCTGTCACAAGAGAAGCATAGGTAGATGGCACAGCAGGAATGGCTTTCTGTGCTGTGAGATGCCTGGAAGGGAATTTCCTATTTTCTTACCCCCTCCCAACTGCTTTCTTGCCACCTTGTAGGAGTCCCTTTGTGAGAGGGGCAGAGCTGTGTTCAGACTTGTGCAAAACATGGGGTTGAGTGGTGCTCTCTGGAAGCTTGAGGCCATTGGCACGATGTTGGCATATGAGAGACTTAGTAAAGTTAGGTCTTTGGGGCACACAGGCACTCAGCCAGCCTGTCGTCAGTTTTTACCAGCTCAGCTGATGGCTCTCTCAGGAGACTGCTCTGCAGAGGCTTTGCAGACACTGGGGAAAAGAAATGTTTGTAAAACCGACAGGAACTGATAAAATGTTGATTCCAGAGTTCTTCCCAGCCAGCTAGTGTGTCTTTTTTTTAAATGCTTCTTCATTCCTTAGGGATGAAAGACATTATATACAGGTATGATTTATTGATGTTTTTATTCATTATTAAAGATTATTTAGGCTGCATGAGTTCCATACGCCAAATAGCCTAGAAAATGTCTAGAGAGCATGATAGAAGTGCATTGACTGACATGGTTGGATGGCATTATGAAAAGAAGAGTCCCATATAATATAATTATATATAAATAAAGCTTTATGGGGAAAGAATTGTCACTTATGTTTGTAGACCACCTGTTACCTTTAGGTGTTACCGCAATACAAATGTTAAATAATAACCACACAGTGTGTGGGTGTAATGAAAATAGGGTGACCAGACAGCAAATGTGAAAAATCAGGACAGGGAGTGGGGGGCAATAGGAGCCTATATAAGAAAAAGACCCAAAAATCGGGACTATCCCTATAAAATTGGGACATCTGGTCACTCTAAATGAAAACATGCAGCTATCCAACCAACCACCAGGCCTAAAGTGCCTTATGTTCACTAGGTATCCAGAGAATGAATAAGACTTAAGTGGGAGTAGCAAGATGCCCACAAAGGGAAGATAGAAGTCCCCGAGAGTTTTTTGCTCTAATTTGTACCCAGGGTCTGTTGTTCATTTCCCCAGAAAGCTCTGTTGCATTGGGCTGACCTTTCAGACTCTAACATACGTGAGATCAATCATTTTGATTTTGGAACACATGTTCTTCTCCACCCATCCATCCTCCACAGAGTTCTAGTAAGGAACAATGTGGGAGGATTCACAAGCCAAACAGCTGTTAGAGAAAGATTCCCTCGTGCTCTACCCCACATGGCAAAAGTAAAGGAAGTTACAGTGAAATCAACTTTAAACTTGAGTTGTCTTCTGTCTGGAACTTACCATGTTGCTTCTCACAAATGATACTTTACCTATGTTGAGCCTAACTATGAGACTAATTAGACACTTTTGCATTTAGCTTGTACTGTATACAAAGAGATTCCACCAAGATTTTAATGTAGGGGGAGCAGGGCCGGCTCCAGGCACCAGCATTCCAAGCTGGTGCTTGGGGTGGCAACCTGCAAGGGGCAGCAGAATGCTGTTGTTTTGCCCCCGCAAGTAGCGCGTCGAGTTGCCGCCACGGGCGGCGGGGCCAGTCCGTGCGCGTTTCCGCGGCGGCTGCAATTTGGGGGCAGCTTCTATATTTAGCTGTCCTCGGTGGCTTCAGCTAAACATAGAAGCTGCCACCAAATTGCCGTCGCCGCGAAAACGCACCTGCCGCCCTAAGGGCACGCAGACTGCCCCCCTCCCGCCTGCCCGCAGCGGCAATTCGGCACGCTGCTTGGGGCGGCGAAAACTGTAGAGCCGGCCCTGAGGGGGAGGGAAAAGCCAGCAAATAGTCTCACTGTGTGCCTGAAAGTAGGAGAAATCTGAAAATATGAGATGAGGGGAATTTACATTAAAGGTGCGACGTACTCTAATGGAAATGAATATGTGACTGTAGAAAATGAAATGACAGTAGGGTTGCTCCCCTTGCAGGTGTTGAGGTTTTTATTTACATATTTTATGTAGTTCCCATTACTGTGACATTTGGACTCTGTATCAGCAATTCAAACAATTATAAAATAATCTGTTGATGATAACCAGTCAGCCAGTGAGCTGCGGTTCTGCCATGACGGTTCACAGGAGGCCCATGTAAGCATATAGACCTTGCAGTGTGCATCCAAAAGCCCACAGACATGCGCTCTGGCACCAAGTCCCTCAACTAAGTATGTCTTGCTGCTTGTCTAACAGCTTTTTTTAATGCATCTTCAGTGAATATGGTTGAATTTTCTTATAGGGTAAGAATCAGTTTGGACAATTTGTTTAGAACATTATCAAATTGTGGTTCTATTAAAATCAATTGGAAAACTCTCATTGACTTCAATGGAAGCAGGATTTCACCCTATATCCACAGGATCTTACCTATAGATCTACCACTTAATTAGAAAAAAAATCCACTTCTACTATTAGCAACACTAGGAAGAGATATGCCAGTAGGTAGCTGTGATTTTTTTTTTTAACTATCTAAATTGGATTTCAGTGATTTAAATGAGAGTTCTCTATCCAAAAGGTTTCAAGGAAGATGTGATCTAGTATTTATTATTCTGGACCTGGAATCTGTTTGCTTTTTCCCTAGCCAAACTGATTGTTGTATTTTGATAGTGTTTTCCTTGCCTCACCTTTAATTTTAGATTAAAAAGAAAAGACACATCTTAACTAACCATTAATTTATTACTCATGAAAGATCTCGGCCCATTTTGAATTCTGGGACCATGAGTCTACACCCACTTTGAACTAAAGGCCCACCCCTTCAATCCAGTGAAGGGCCACATAGACCAGAAAACAAGTGATTATGTTGGACAATAAATGATAAAAGAGGAATTGGAGTGGCAATCAAATATTTCAAATGAGGGAACCAGATGGGGCACCCAGCAGGGAACAACATACAGTGCTTACTGCTCCTTGAGTCCAAGAATTCAGTGGATGCTGCCCAAACGAACTCTGCCTAGATAACCAGGAAATGGCCCCATGCTTGCAGAGCACTTCCATTCAGCTTTCTCCTCCTGGATGGAGATATGGCAATCTTGGCCAAATTCAGGAGGAAGCCCAGATCTCACAACAGGGAGGGGCCACAGGCACGGAGTGCATAAAGGAAAAGATGTGGGGAAAAGTGCAGCCAGAACCTCAGCAAGTGCTTTGTAACTAATACCTAGACCAGGTTTAAAATGGTGACCTAGAAAGGAAAACCACAATATCCCCTTACCTATACCCTAGTTTAAGATGGTCAGAAAAATGTTCTCTGCCACCAACATCACTGAGTAATCACACTTACACAGGCTCACAAAAAAGGCTGTATTGTGAACAGGAAAGGCAATTTGCAGGTGAAATATTCATTTCCCAAATAAAGCTATTTTTGCTCCCAAAAATGGCACAATTGTTACCTGGGATGAATTGATGGCTTTTCCCAGGATGGAATTTGACTGCAAAAAGTGAAATTCACTTGAAGTACGGTAATGCACATTTTCATACACATTAAATAACGATCATCCACCTCTAATTTATTTAAAATATATAAGCAGTAATATGCACTGCAGGTCATAACTGGCTTTGTTTTTGCAGACTATACAAAATTACTCAAGATAGTTAAGACCAAAGCTGACTGTGCTGAGTTACAAAGGGATCTCACTAAACTGGGTGACTGGGCAACAAAATGGCAGAAGAAATTCAATATTGATAAGTGCAAAGTAATACATATTGTGGGAAAAAAATAATCTCAACTATACATATAGAATGATGAGGTCTAAATTAGCTGCTTCACTCAAGAAAAAGATCTTGAATTAATTGTGGATAGTTATCTGAAAACATCTGTTCAGTGTGCAGTGGCAGTCAAAAAAAGCTAACAATGTGAGAACCATTAGGAAAGAGATAAGACCAAAAGTATCACCATGCCACTGTACAAATCCATGGTACTCCCACACCCTGAATACTTCGTTCTGTTCTGGTTGCCCCATCTCAAAAAGATATGTATATTAGGATTGGGAAAGGTGCAGAGAAGTGCAATACAAATTGTGTATATCAAACAGCCTCCGTACTGGGACTGTTCAGCTCAGAAAAGAGACTACTAAGTGGGGATATGGTAGAGATCTACAAAATCATGAATGGTGTGGAAACAGTGAATAAGGAAGTGTTATTTACTCCTTCCCATAACACAAGAACCGGGAGTCACCCAAAGAAATGAATAGGCAGCAGGTTTAAAACAAACATAAGTACTACTTCATGCAATGCACAGTCAACCTGTGGAATTTGTTGCCAGGGGATGTTATGAAGGCCAAAAGGATAACAACTGGGTTCAGAAAAGAATTAATAAATTCAGCGGTCTGACCCAGTATGGCCATTCATATTTTTGTTTCTTAACCAAACTTGGGCCCAAGCTGCTAAATTCATATCTAGATTTCAAACTCTTCAAAGTATGGAGATGTTTGGAGCCGGTGTTTGGGGTTTGGGCCAATCTTTTAATTATTTATTTTAAATTTAAGCAGTATCCATTAGGTTTATGTATGTGCCAAGTCTGACTCACATTTGTTGGAGTTATCCAAGTGCAAAAATGCATATGCAAAATTTGGAAGCTTTATAAACTATTTCTTCACTATGGATGACTCAGAAACAGATGATCAGGTCTCTTCAAACTTTCCCAAAAATGAATCTCTGGGCTGAAACCTAGCATGACTAATTTCAGCACAAAACATAACTTGGGTGGGAATTGTATAAACCAACTCCAGCATTATCACTACTGGTACTTGACAATGACATATTTCACACACAAACAGCAATGTTAAATGTCTTAGAGTCTCTCCCCTCCACCCCTCCAAAAAAGAGAGACTGAAGGGTAAAATCCCATTTAAACCTCAACAGCCTGATCCACAGTGATACTGAGTTTGCGCAACTCCCATTAACTTAATTAAGAAAGTGAGCAAGATCATGCTCTTTCTTTACTCCTCATGTTGTCCACCAGTGTTTTCCAGGAACTGCAAACAACATGTGATTGTACATACCACATTCCAAATTTAGACTTCATGTGAGCATTGATTTCAGTGGAGTTGCACCTACTTATACCCAGATGGGGTTTGGATCCATATGTACCACAATTACAATATACAAAATGGATCCAGGAATACTTTTTGTTTCAGAATTTGCAGTGCTATCAACACCGATGCTGCTCAAAGATAACCTGTCCCCACAGCTAACCGGCATTTCCATTTTCAAATCATTTGTCACATGACTGTAAATTATTGTCATGTTGTTTATACCGGTGATGTGCTTGGTGCTATCTAACTCATAAATTTCAACAGCCCTTGCCTCAAGAAACTACAAGACAGACCCAGGTGAGACAAGATTCACTGGGAGATCCAGAGGAATACATGAACTTAGACCCTAAGCTATTGAAATAATAACTCAAGTCCCTCTGAAAGACTCTCATTCCATGAGGCCCATAAACAAACCCATGTCACCCAAATGCCTTCTCCACTCTAACACTCGATAATAGGAGATGAGAATAAGGCCAATAACAAATAAATCAATCACCATTGTCATTATGAATAGCTATTGTCTTGGATTTAAAACTTAGCCATAAAAAGAAATCCCTCTCATTTTAAATTTAGCAGAATATTTTTGTTTAGTGTTTGTATGATGATTTATGTTTTATAAATTGCCTGGTGTCTTAACTAGCTGGTAGTTCGCATTCATTCATTCTGCAGTAGAGCAATATCTTTCCCAAAATTGTCAGTGAGAGATGACACAGAAAAATACAGGAATAAAAGCATCAGCATGAATCTACAATGGCACTGTGAGGAGATATGGGGAACTCAAAGTTTGCCCAAATAAGGACCCCACTGACAACTTGCCAAGACTGAGGATTGTACTTAACTTGTATTAAATGAAGCACATTGAAGTTACCCATGTCTTTAAAATAAAGGTGCCATTCACATAAACTACAACTACTACAACAGAAACTAATGTTTCGCCTAAGCTTACAATTTTATTGTGAGTCTCACCCTTCTAGCTGCCACAGTTATACTGCTATTGTCCTTCTAGCTAGAAAACAACTAGCTCAGTATGCCTACATGAGCTGTAATCACACCTTCTGATTGCAGTATAGACATACTCTTAGTGGCAGGACCTACTGCCACTATCTGAGGGTAAATGTCCCCAGTGGGAAAATATATATTCCACATTAGTTCTGCGGCTTACCAGAGAGATCTGAAGGCACCTCTTCCTCTTACTTGGAACCATGAGCATGGGTGTGCTACTAGCACAGTTTACAGAGTCCTCCATTTTATGGCAGAAGAAAGATCCTGGTGAATGCTTATCTACAGTAGACCTGATTACAGCCCCTCTTCCAAAATATATTCCTGAAGTATTGGCTGCACTTGCTCCTGGACTTTTTTGTTTTTGTTTTGTTTTTAGTTTATGCGCATCTCATCTATGCCCCCATAAAGTCCAGAGACCTCCTCACCCTCCACCTCCTGGTGCTGACCAAAATGGCCAATCTAGGAAAAATTGGTGGGGAAGGCTGGTTGTGATTGCGGGGCTTTTTTGGACTCAGTCAAGCGTCTATCCAGGCAGAATTCCTTTGGGTGATCTCCACTGACTCTCTTGACATATTAGGGGGAAGTGGGCATTGTCTCTGGTTATCTGCTCCATGTTCCCTTTTGCATCCCTCATTTTAAATCTTTGTTCTCACTCCCATTCCCATCTTGGATTTTTGTTCCCCAAACTTAGTTGACTTGTGTGTGGGTTTTTTTGTGGCCCATCCCCTCTACTGATAGAGGGGCTGATGCTCTTTTTGTGGATGGAGCTTCTGAAGGCTCTAAGGATCAAGGAAGCTGCTGCTTCCCCTTCTCCCCAAGCAGGTGAGCAGGATGTAAGAAGGGAGAGGAGGCATGTGGGCTGGCATTTGGTTCTGTTCCTTCCCCTGCCCCCACCCTCCATTCTCTCCCACAATGTCAGGTCATGCAATGGGGATGACATGGAAGGGGGAATAATCTGCCCTTGGTGAGCATCAGTAGCACACTGCCACTCCCTGGGGCAATGGGAGAGCAGGGGAGGAAGAATGGTTTCTATATACCACTTCTTACACAGGACATTATGCACTGTAACTGCAAAATCAAGCCCTAAACATTAAAAGGAAAACAGGACTGTGAGCATAGCAGCATGGATTTATAAAGAATCAATCATATGAGGAAAATTTGATTGGTTTCTTTGATAGAATTACAAAATTAGTAGATGAAGAGAAAGTGATAGATGTTATTTTTAGCTCTTATGAAAGAAATCTAAGGCTGTGTCCCATGAAATCTTACTCTCAGAATTAATTCAAATTGGCTTAGATAGGCACATAGTCACATGGGTGAAAAACTGGCTGAAGGATTGCAAATGGAAGACACTGATAAACAGGAATGTAGTGAACTCAATATAGGGTGGAGGATGTTTTGTTTTTTTAATGTGGTACTCCAGGATCAGTGCT
The DNA here is from genome assembly GCF_020497125.1 of Mauremys mutica. Taxonomy (NCBI): domain Eukaryota; kingdom Metazoa; phylum Chordata; order Testudines; family Geoemydidae; genus Mauremys; species Mauremys mutica. The sequence continues at coordinate 189,234,982 of NC_059072.1, read as the reverse complement.
AGATCAGTTCTAATTTAAAACCTAGGAAACCTCACATTAATGAACTTCATAGACCATACTAAATTAAGGGTTGTGAACATCAACAAAGAGAGAAGTAACACACTTGGATCAAGGACCTGATTAGGGAAAGCATTCATCCTATTCAGGAAAGCACGTAAGCACATGCCTAAATCCCATTGGCTTAACTTTAAGCATATGTGTAAATCCCATTGCCTAATAGGTAGGGTACCATACAGCACGTTTTGGCCAGGACAGTCACTTTTCTAAGCCCTGTCCCGGCCGTCCCAACTTTTTTGGCAAAACTGGGCATTTGTCCCATTTGCTTTTGCCAACTGTATCAGTGCAAGTGGTATGGTTGGCCTAAGCAGGGCGGTGGAACAGCTCAGGCCAGTCCCACATTGGGGGCGGAGGGGCTTGGGCCAACCCCGTCGGGGGGGGAGGCCTCAGGCTAGCCCCAGATGGTGTCCCATTTTCCCTTTTAGGAAATATGGTCACCCATCTCTCATTCCTGTGGGTCTCTTGTTTCCTTCTGCTCTGTTTTTTTGGTGGGGAGCAAGCAGGTTCTAAAACCATGTGGTTTTAAAACAAGAAAATGAGGTGTGTAGCACTAAGGATGATTTCCCTTCCTCCCCCGAAATCTGGACACGGTTGCGTGACATTAGAGTATCATGGGACTAGAGAAGAACTGCCAGCTGGAGGGTTACAGAACTGGTGAGCAGCTCCTCTGTGTAACATGCTCCCCTGGCTAAATGGCTTTTTTTTCTTGTGGAAAATATATTGGAAGCTTAATGTTGCTTCTTGGAACAAGGAGAATGTGAAGCCACAGGGAGTGAGCCAATGGGAGAATGGATAAAGAGCACTCAAAACTAAAGGAGGCTGATAGGGAACAGTTGTTCTTTAAATGCCTTTTTTAATTATGAACTCCCAGTGGTAGGAACAATCTCTTTATTCATGTCTTGTACAGGGTTTAACACAAAGCTAGTGCTTAAAAATAACAACTCTTGGGTGTCAATGATCCAGGGCCCTATAGAAAGGCCCTAGTGGAGAACAGCTGACATTTGCGATAGCTTTGGATGATATGAATATTTTGGGTTTGTTTTTCCCTGAGGCTGTTTTTTTGTGGGTGTGGTGCATGGGTTTCATTGATCCTACCGTTTGAAATGAATCCAAGTAACAAGTCTAGTTGGGTCAAGATGGAGAATAGCATGCTGGAACCCACAGATGCTGCTGGCTGAATTGAAAGACAAGAGTAGTCACAGGTCACTTTATAGAGCTCTAGAGGCAGCAGTTGGTCAGCTCTCCACTGGATAAACTCGATCTAGTAAACTGTGCTTATATGCAAATTTTGGGATAAAACCATAGAAGTAAAGTATTTGTCTTTTTGTTTATCATATACATGCCAGGTCTAAAGGCCACTAATAAGAGTCAGAAATTTCATTAGCATTTTCCATGGGCCCATTTTCTACTATGGACCACATGCAGCTGTGAGATTAATTAAGTAATTGGTTGGATGGTGTGACAGGGTTAACTCACCCTGCACTGGGTGGGTTGGAAGGAAGGGTTAACTCCTCACTGTGGACAGAAGAAGCCACACTCCCATATCCCTATAGGGCATGCTACAGGTGTAGCACCAGTATAAGAGGGAGCAGCCCAGCTCATTCTGGGCTGACTGCCGGAGAGGAAGGACACTCTTTGCTGGCTCCCACCTGGAAACAGTTGGAACCCGGACCGTGGAAGCCAGAGGTGCTGAGACCCAAGCAGATGCCCAGCTACCTGTGGATGTCCCACGGAGGTCTGAGCTACAGGGAGTTGCACCGGCTGAGGAACCCGAAGACCCCGAAGACGCATAGACCACCACCACAAGCATCATGGTAGGCACTAGCCCAGGGAGGGACTAGCCGTTGTCCCAGCGCTAGTCAGCATGCTGTGGATGGATCCCTGCGGACTCTGTGGCAGACACCCTCACCACTGACAGGGCCCTGGGCTGGGAACCAGTGGAGCAGGGAAGGCCCGGTTCCCCCTGCCTTGGCCACCACCCACACCCCGAAACAGGCTGCTAAGCTATACAGCCCTGCCTGGAGGGCAACTCTATTGATTCTGCCCACTAGGCCTCCCTATGAACCAGGGGTATCTCTAGTGAATCTGACCAATAGACCACACTGCCCCACGCACCAGGGTAACTCTATGGACTCTGGCCGATAGGCCTCATGGCCCTGTGAACCTGGAATATCTCTAATGACTCTGGATGCTAGGCCTTGCTGCCCTGCAAACTCAGGGTGTCTCCACTGAATCTGGCTGCTAGGCCCCACTGCCCTCTGAACCGGGGTAACTCTATGGACTCTGGCAACTAGGCCTCACTGCCCTGTGGAGAAGGGCTACCTGATTGATGTGGGTCACAAGACTCTACCACCCTGTGGATCACGGTGATTATATAGACTCTGGCCATTGGGATTTACAGCCCTGCGGATCGGGGCAACTTTATTGGCTTTAGCCCTTAGGTCTCACCGCCTAGAGACAGAGGGCAGCTCAAAGGATGGGGTTAACTTGCCCCTCACTGGATAGGGCCTCCCCATCCCGTAATAGATGGGTATATGCGTCTGGAACGCCAGAGGAGATAATGGATGATAGTCTGAACCATTAAGTACATCAGCTTCATCTTATCTCCCAGCCACTTAAGTAAGGGATATTAGTGTAATTAAATTTAACATTTCAGCTTAATACTCAAGGTGGTGAGGGGTTTTGTTTGTTTGTTCGGTTCTGGTTGTATTCTTTTGTACTTTTCATCTTTCTGTGACATTCTCAATGCTTCAGGTTGCTGATAATCCCCATACTTCTAAGGAATATTTTGATTTTTTGATTCATTCCAAGAGTTCATTCATGAATTAGAATCTGTTCATGGACTGCAGTATGGTTTCTCTGCAGAAAAAAGATACTGTCTATATGCACATACAATAAACACCCATTAAAATCCTTACAACTGGTGTTTCAATTAATTATTTTGTAACATTCTGAACTGAATCTCACCACTAAAGCTTGTGTGGTTTGGAAGCTGTGGCCTCACCTATTCCTTTCTTTTTCCATGGGGATGATAAACAGCCTTTCATGTCTGGAGAGGGTAAGGGCTGCTCTGTGGGCAGGTATCACAGTGGAACTGTGTACTATCCTCCATTTGTGAATCTGGGCCAAGCTAGCCATAATCTGGCCCTAAAGATTTTAACGGCAGTCACTCATTAGTACAGGAGACTCGTGTCAGATAATCTTGTAAATCGTTATTGGTTAAGCAAAGCAGAAAACAGCCCAGAGCCAGACATTTTTTACATTGGCTATCGGGGAGGGGAGGGGGAATTAATTTCCATGAAAGCCTGAGAATCTAAAACACATTGCATACTTTTCAGCTTCATGTCAACAACTTAGATGCTACAGTCATCTTAGCATATGTGCAACGTGCCCCAGGTGGCACATAACTAGGATTCATCACTGAATTTGGTCTGCTGGTTGGATCATTAGCTTTCTTGGCTTGGGCCAGTTACTGGTGGGGAGTGTGACGTGAATGCTGATCCATGCCCTCTAATACTACAGTGAAGGGCATGGTAGGAAACTCTGATTGACAAATTGTTCAGAGGCTCCACATAAAGTTTTTTTAATTCATTTTCCTATGTGTTTATCACATTTTGCTCATTGTTACAATGCTCTTCAGCTTCCTGTAACAAGGCATCAGAAATATAAACACAAAGCTCATAGTGAGTATGTTTTCACTTGGATTTTTAGTTGTTTTAACATGTTATAATTATCACATTAAAGATTGTAGAGGCTAGTGTGGACAGAACAATGATTCTTGCCACACCATTCATCCCACTGCCAACTTTCTGATGCCCGCCCATCCAAATTTCCACTTCTGCAGTTCTGCACACCTGGCAGTTCTTACACTTGGGGAGAGCTAACTAGCATTAGGGTTGCCTGCTGTGTGTTTTCTGTGCCTTCATACCACCTCTCCCCCTAATTCATCTGCACTTGGCAGCCCTAATGTGCACCTCATTCTGATCTCAGTCACACAGGTATATAGTAAATAAAGTGAGTCCCCTGAAGTCAGTAGAGTTATGCCAATTTTGCACTGCTGTGTGTAACTTAGGTCAGATAACTTCAGGCCCCATATTCCCAAATTAAATAAGACAAATGCTCTGTTGTTTGGAGTGTGGTAGCACTTGGAGGCCCCCATCAGGTTCAGCGTCCCTTTTTGCTAGCACTATTCAGACTCAGAATAAAAGATGGTCCCTGCCATAAAGAGCTTACAAGCTAAATGCAAGTGGATGGATTAAATTGTATCTTTCTAATTAGTAAAACAATACAATTAGTCAGGGGAATCAACAAGAAATAATTTAAGGTAAGCTTAATTCTGACCCAATAACATCCTCCCTATCTAGCAATTCTTAATATGGCATTACACTGTAAAGAAAGCGTTCATATGCTGACACCAAGTTATATGAAGAGACATTGCTCTAATAATAACATGCAAAAAGTTGGGCTCCTTGAAACACTTCTTTATAAAGGAGTAATAATGTGTAGTTTATGAGAAGTAATGTAAAATATACCTGCAGCCCATTATCAGCACTTTGGAGCTTCTTAACAAAAGGGAGCTTAGAGTCCTGGTATCAGCAGATCTGCCATTTTATTGCAGTTATTCATGGCCCAGAGCAATTCAACAGAAAATTAATTAGCATTGCTCCACCATAAATCTCAACAGTATTAGCTAAAATGCCAATTTTGTAATCACTTTTCATTAAAGCCAAAAATACTAATTAAAATTGATTTTTGCTTGTGCTTTGGTAAACTGCTGCCAGTTTAGGTTCCCAGCGGTAATACTGGATGAAGCAGACCTTTACGTAAGTGGATTTTATATATTGTCTCATCCCCTTTATAAAGCTAACAATGTGTGAAAGGATAAGGTCTTTGGGAAGCAGCAACTGACAGGTTCCATGCAGAAAAAAAAAATCACTAGGGAATGTAACTTCATTAAAACCGTAATATCCTATGTTCTCAATCTGGCCTGTCTAGCAATACCTTTCTCTGAGGCAGCTGGCTATTAATACACTTCCAAACAATAAGTTATGGAGGATTCTGTAAATGAATGGCTTTAGTCATTTAGTGATAACAAATAGAGATATGCCAAACATGCCTAGTTCAGTGCAATCATCCTACAATGGACTGGGCCAAATGCTTCTCTCTATTACATTTGAGCAGCCTGACTCAGTTCAGTGGGAGACAATTTGTCCCAGTAGGTTTTAGAAGGGATGTAGGAAAGTTAAACTTAATTTTGAACTGGTAATTGCTTCATTATTGTTGTTCACTTGCAGCAACAGAATCACCACTCTAGGGCCTGATCTACACTACGTGTTTAAACCGGTTTAAGGAGCGTAAAACCGATTTAACGCCACACCCGTCCACACTAAGAGGCCCTTTATATCAATATATCGATATAAAGGGCTCTTTAAATCGGTTTCTGTACTCCTCCCTAACGAGAGGAGTAGCGCTAGTTTCGGTATTACCATATCGGATTAGGGTTAGTGTGGCCGCAGATCGACGGTATTGGCCTCCGGGTGGTATCCCACAGTGCACCACTGACCGCTCTGGACAGCAATCTGAACTCGGATGCAGTGGCCAGGTAGACAGGAAAAGCCCCACGAACTTTTGAATATTTCCTGTTTGCCCAGCGTGGAGCTCCGATCAGCACGTGTGGCGAGGCAGTTAAAAATCAAAATAAAGAAAGAGCTCCCGCATGGACCATGCGGATGTGACTGCTGTAAGGGCAGGCAAATCTGTTCTATCAGCGCTCCGTTACAGAAGACGAAATTCAAAATCATTTTAAAAAAATCTCCAGACAGACGCCATAGCAGAGACTCAGCTCACTGCTGCGTGACAAGCGTAACGGAAAGCCAAAGAATCAAATGGACACTCATGGACTGGAGGACTCAAGCTATCCCACAGTTCTTGCAGTCTCCGAAAAGTATTTGCATTCTTGGCTGAGCTCCAAATGCTTCTAGGGTCAAACACAGTGTCCGCGGTGGGTCAGGGCATAGCTCGGCAATTTACTCACCCCCCCACCCACCCCCAGAAGTGAAAGGGAAAACAATCCTCTCTTGACTCTTTTACATGTCACCCTATCTTTACTGAATGCTGCAGATAGACACGATGCTGCAGCACTCAACACCAATATCCTTGCTCCCCTCCTGCCATGGGTGGCTGATGGTGCAATAAGACTGATATCCATTGTCATCATCAGCCTATTGGCACATGGGGCAGTGCAAAAGGACTGGTAACCATGCCGACTAGCATCAGTTAGGTCGATCAAGGGTGCCTGCCCCTAATTTTTCCTGGTAGATGGTGCAATATGGCTGGTAACCGTCTTCATCATAGCAACAGGGGGCTGAGCTCCATCAGCCCCCACCCTTCATGTGTAAAGAAAAGATTCAGTTGCCCCTGGACTAGCAGTGGGATGCTGGGCTCCTCTCCTACACACTGCTTAATGTCCTGTCTGGACTATCATAGCAGCTGGAGGCTGCCTTCCACTCATTTCTCACTAACAAGTCACTGTGTCATCACACAAGTGGGGGGACAATGCTATGGTAGCCCAGGAAGGCTGGGGGAAGAACAGAATGAACAGGTGGGGTTGTTTCAGGAGCACCCCCTGTGAATAGCATACAGCTCATAATTTCTGCAGGATCTGACACAGAGCAGCTGTGCTCTCTGGTTATGATATACAGTGGTTCTCTAGTACACTTGCCCATATTCTAGGCAGGACTGATTCTATTTTTAGATACCAAAAAGGAGGGATTGATTCAGGGAGTCATTCCCAATTTTGGCTTTTGCGCCCCTGGCTGATCTCAGCCAGGGGCACTTATGACAGCAGCAAATGGTGCTGTGCAAAAGGACTGGTAGCCACGATCATCTTATTACCAATTTATGGTATGGTAGATGGTGCAATATGGCTGGTAACCATCTCTGCTGTCATGCAAAAGCAAAAGCATGCTGCTGTGTAGCGCTGCTGAATCGCCTCTGTAAGTGGCATCTAGTACACATACGGTGACAGTCACAAAAGGCAAAACAGGCTCCATGATTGCCATGCTATGGCATCTGCCAGGGCAATCCAGGGAAAAAAGGCACGAAATGCTTGTCTGCCGTTGCTTTCCCAGCGGAAGGAGTGACTGACGACATTTACCCAGAACCACCCGCAACAATGATTTTTGCCCCATCAGGCACTGGGATCTCAACCCGGAAATTCCAAGGGGCGGGGGAGGCTGCGGGAACTATGGGATAGCTACGGAATAGCTACCCACAGTGCAATGCTCCAGAAATCGATGCTAGCCTCGGACCGTGGACGCACACCACCAATTTAATGTGTTTAGTGTGGCCGCGCACACTCGATTTTATACAATCTGTTTTGCTAAACCAGTTTATGTAAATTCGGAATAATCCCGTAGTGTAGACGTACCCTAAGCAATATGAGTAAAATGACATAATGGCATCATAGAGTGATGCCTGATCTCATTTGCATAAAGCCTTGTCTTTTGAAGCTGATATTTCTGGGATTTGCTTCTAAACAAGTTGTCCCAGTAGAGCTGGGCATAGCTGTTAGGGGTATTGGTTTAGCAAGACCACCTCAGATAAGATTGGGTTTAACAAAATTTTAAAACAAAATCAGGTACGGTTCAGATCCAGGTCCTATTTTCTCCAACCACCAAAATGTAGTGTCAGGTTTCAGATGAATGATTCTGGTTTTATCCTTACCCTTTTAGCACATTTGTATTTATGTTGGGTACTTGAAACTATTCTGCCACTCGTGGCCAGGTATTCCTGTCCAAGAACATTGATGTAGAATATAGTTCATTGCCCTGAACATTCCAACCCAAATTAAGCTGGTTTAAATAAAGGGGTGCTGGAACCAACCCCCCTTCCAGCAGTTTGTGTTTTGGTGTCAAACAGCAACTACGAGGCTCCACTTTGGGGTTCTGGTTCACGATAGGCCCAATCTCACTAGCAGAGGGAAAGGAGGTGGAATGAGCCACCTCATGGATCTTCCTAACATCTTTTAAACAGTCCAAAGGGAGGAAGAACAAAGGGTCTGGTGGATTCCTCACAGGCACTGAGACCTCTTTCCCCCATAGACCCACCACATCATTTCCTTATCTTAAATGTCTCCAGGAAGGGTGGTGCCTTGTGCCATCTCCACCTACCAGACTCTTTGCAGGCCAGCTGCGGTGGACTCTTTCCCTTACAGCAGGTTTATCTGAGAGGACTGCTGCTTGTATAGGTTGTAGCTCTCCAATCAAGAATTGGTTTAGGGAGTTGGTAAGTGTCTGGAACTGTCCCTCTTTGATACAACGGGGGCAGGAATAGCACCACAAATGTCATTCAGCAACAACCTAGAAACTCTTTGATGGCTGCTAGGGAAATCCCAGGGTTTCCTTAATTACTGCTCAGGACCCAGAACAGAAGCTGAAAGAATCCATAATTTTCCTCACAACCACCTATAATGTTTTTGGAAAAAGTCAATGCTTCACAGCCCATTGAGACAATTCTGTAGCAGTCATAGACTGCTGATGTGGAGTAAGAAGGTGGGGAGGCAGACTCTTTTCCCTCCAAAGCTTAATTGGATTGAGGGGCAGTGGCTCATACCAGGTCACCCTACTGGCACTTCTAAGGATTATTTAGTCCCCACTATGCCAACAACTAGTTGCTGTTTAACTAACATAATTGAGTTGGGGCTTAGTCTGAAAAAACATTTCCCAGGTGTCTCAAATTGGGCACCCAAAATAAGTGGATTTTTTTACCTAATTTCTCTGTTCCTCTGCACTTCATCTGTAAAATGGAGATAATACCATCACCTCACCTGTTGTGAAAATAAATTAATGTTTGGAGCACTCAGATGCTGTAATTCTGTCTTCAGAGCAGGATGTGAATCATGTGCAGTAAATAAGGCACAGGGCCACATATTCAATGAGAACAAAACAATCTTGAACAGCTGCTCATTAACTAAGCACCATCCATCCTATGCAGTGACTGAAGCAGAGGTTCAGTGGAAAAATATGTGAGTATGTATTTTTAAAGACTCTCATGTATACACAATAGCAGACAAATTAAGGTTGCTCAGGTAATCCATTGCAACTGTCAGGAAATAGTTCCAATGGCTAATTGCACTCACTATTAAAAAAATGCATCTTATTTTCAGTCTGAATCTGTCTAGCTTCAATTTCCAGCCATTAGATCATGTTATACTTTTGTGTACTAGAAAGAAAAGCCCTTTATTATCAAATTTCTGTTTCCCCTGAAGGTACTTCTAATATAAACTGTGATCAAGTCATCCCTTACCCTACTCTTTGATAAACTAAATAAATTGAGCTCCTTGAGAATGTCACTATAAGGTACGTTTTCCAAGCCTTTAATCATTCTTGTGACTTTTCTCTAAACCCTCTCTACATTTTCAACATCCATGAAGTGTAGACACCAAAAAGGGACACAGTATTCCAGTAGTTGTCATGTCAGTGCCAACACAGAAGTAATATACTCTCCCTACTTCTACTCGATATTCCTCTTTTTATACATCCAAGGATCACATTTGTCCTCTTGGCCACAGCATCACACTGGGAGCTCATGTTCAGCTGATTATCCACTGTGACCCACAAATATTTTTCAGAGTGACTGCTTCCCAGGATAGAATCCCCCCCCATCCTGTAAGTATGGCCTATCTTCTTTGCTCCTGGACACCTGGCTTTACATCTAGCCATATTGAAACATGTATTATTTGCTTGTACTCTGCTCACCAAGCGATCCTGATTGCTCTGTGCTTTTCATTATTTAGCACTTACCCAATCCTGATCATCTGCAAACTTTATCAATGATGATTTTATTTTCTTCCATGTCATTGATTAAAAATTAGTAAACAGCATAGAACCAAGAACTGAGTCCTGTGGGATCCCATGAGAAACACATCCACTTGATGATGATGATTTTTCATTTACACTTACATTTTAAGACTTCTTAGACAGTTTTAAATCCATTTAATGTGTTAAGTTGATTTTGTATCATTCCAGTTTCTCAAATGCCTTACTGAAGTCTTAGCAAATATCAACCAAACTTGTAATCTCATTTTTTTAAAAATCAAGTTACTTTGACAAGATTAGTTTCCATGAACCCATGTTGATAGACATTCATTTTATTACCCTCCTTTAATTCTTTATTAATTGAGTCCAATATCAGTCATTTCATTATTTTGCCCAGGATCAACTTCAGACTGACAGGCCTATCATTTACCTAAATCATCACATTTACACTTCTAAAACTTTGGCACATTAGCTTTCTTCTAGTCCTCTGGAATTTTTTCAGTTTTCCAAGACTTATTAGAAATCAGCATTAATGGTTCAGCAAGCTCCTCAACCAGCTCTTTTAAAACTTTTGGATGAAAGTTAGCTGAACCTGCTGACTTTAAAATGTCTAAGTTTAGTAGTTGCTGTTTAACTTACTCCTTAGTTACTGCTTGAATGGAAAGTACTTGATCATTATCATATGATATGACTACATCCTCAGTCTTTTTCCCATTACAGAATAGAAATATTTATTGAACACTTCTGCCTTCTCTTCATTCATTATTGACAGTTCTACCATTTTCATCTAGCAATGGAACAATAACATTGTTGGGTTCCCTTTAGTTCCTAATATACTTTTTTTAAAACTCTTTATTCTCCTTAACTCTACTGGCCATAGACTTCCCCATGCATCCTTTTACTTCTCTTATCAATTTTCTACAATTCCTAGCTTCCAATTTATATTCATTGTTATCAACTTCCCTTTTTTAATATATACAAATTATTATTCCCTTCTAAGTTAGGCTGGTGTTTTATTTTGTTTGTTTTTTAACCATTGTAGCATTCTTTCTCAATTGTGGGTTGTCACTTTTTGTGTATCTAGCAAAATGTTCTTAGACAGTTCCCAATTATCATTCAAATTTTACTAGTTTTTTTGTTTTTGTTTTAATTGCCACTGATTTGGTTCCAACTATTTTCAGCTTTGTAAAACTGGCCCATTTAAAACACTGGGTAGATATATTACTGGCTTCGACTTCATCCTCTTTGTACATAATGAATGTAATCAAGTCGGGACAACTTGCATCTAAGCCACCATTAATTTGTAGATCTGTGATCAGTTCCGCTTTATCTGTTAAGACAAGGAATTTCTCTGTGTTGGATGTAACACTTCTTGAGTTAGAAAATTGTCATTTATAATATTTATAAATTCCAAGGACTGTTTAGTACTAGCAGATGAGACATCCAGTATATGTCACTTAAAATGAAGTCATCCATGATCAGGCTGTCCCCCCACCCCTCCTTACACATTATATAGGTTGCTGGTCATGCTGTGCTCTAGTATGATTTGATGGTCTGTAGCAGAAACCAACTAGTACCATATCTTGTACTTTATCTATTAGGATATTGACCAATCAATATTCAAGATCACTTCTTTCCAAGCTGTCAGTAACTCAAACAGTTACTGCCATTTTTGACAGAGTGCCACTCCCCCTCCCCTTTTGCCCATTTGATCATTCCTAAATAGGTTATATCCATTGATTTTAACATTCCAATCATCTGAAGCTTCCCAGCATATTTCAGTAATACTAACTAGGTCAAAGTTATTCTCTTAAATGAGCAATTCCAATTCCTCTTGCTCTTAGAATTGATGTGTAGACAATTAAAAAAAATATTCTCTTTGCATCCATTGCTGACATCTTGACTTTGTGCTAACTGAATGCTCATTTGTTCTCTTTTCACCCTTCCCTTTTATTGTAAGCTTAATAACTGACAACTCGAGGAGATTGGTCCCCTTTCTATGGGGTGAGGGGGCTGTACAGTTTGGAAGGCCTCCATATCAGTAGAAGTGGAACCAATGTTCACAAACCCCAAAGCTCTACCTTATACCACTTACATAGCCAGCAGTTCACTTCCAGAGTCTTCTGCCTTCTGTCTTCCTTTGCTCACAGGACCAGAAGTATCTCTGAGAAAATCACATGGAGATTCCTCTCCTTCCGCACCTTTCTAAGTTTTCTGAAGTTGTCTATAATCTGTGAGTTATTACATGTCATTAATGCTGGTGGTGATATTCACCATCACCAGTGGAACCTTTCCCCTCTATTTCAGAACTGTTTGCAAGTCCAGGCCCAACCTGTGATGGGGTAGTCTGCCTTTAAGGACAGTAGTACCTAATAGTCAGTCCACCTCATTACCTGGCATGGCCCTTTTGAAAGACCCAATAAAGATGTACAAGGACCTAAGGAGAGATGGGGATAGAGACGAAGTGGTGATAAGGGAGAGGAATAAGTAGTGGTAGGGAGAAAAACTGGCACTCAGGCATAGCTTCTTAAAGGCCTGAAACCAGGAGCCTGGAAGAGTGGTAGGGCAGGCTTCCCTTTTCTCAAATCAGGGGATGAACTGAGAAAAGGCAGCCAGCATAAAGGGTGTCTCCTCTCTCACAGCAAGGGCACACATCAGCAGGAAAGGCTGCCTGCTAAACCCTTCAAACTAGGGATCAGTTGGAAAAGGTTCACAGCTGAAGGCAAAAGCCTTGGAGCTGGCTTACAGTACAAGCCCAACTCCACAGAAGAGAGCTGGATGGGGGACTCCTGCCCTCAGAAGTGACAAGACTGTCTGAAATGCTTAGTCCAGAGAGAAGGCTGAAGGGGAATTCCTGTTTGAAGGAAGGAAATATTGACTACTCTGAGGCAGGGAAGCTGTCTGGAATAAAAACCCAACCCCAGGATGAGGGGTGGGAGGGACACTGTTAAAGGAAAGGATTGACCACTGTCCTAAGGCAATGAACAGAGAGATTTCTTGAAATAAAACCCTAGGACCAGGACAAGGGCTGATGGGGAACTCCTGTCTGGAGGAGGGAAGTATTGCATGAGACTGCATGGAACTTAATTCCCAACCCCAGAATGAGAGGGCTGAGAGGGGAATGCTTATTTAAAGGAGGAAAAAGAGAGGTCAGACTCTCCAACTTAGCTCCAGGACGAGGGCTGAGGAAGAAATTCCCGATTAGAGGAGGGAAAGACTGACTCTTAGGCAAGAGACAGCGGATTTATTCATCACAGCCCAGCAACTCCAGGAGAGGCTAGGAGCAGTTTTGAGAAGGTACCTCTGTAGCTGGCAAAGAAGAAGTGAGGAATCCCTGGTCCTAGGTGGGAATAGTGGAATCCAGAGACCTGGGGAAAGACTTGGACAAGTGGGCCAAAGATAGGAGCAGCCCAGGGAAAATCGTGGAGGGATTAGCTGACTAAATTATCCCTGAGCTGGAACTCAGAGGAAAGTGCGGGTGGGTCTTGGTTCCCCTACCTCACTGCCAGACCAAGAGAGAGAGCACAGATGTTAAGAGTAAAAGAGGCCAAGAATGAAAAGTTCCAGATATATGTTGGGAGACAGGTTTGAAGGCCATTAGATTTTGAATTTACTATTTTGAGACTTTTCTGATCACCCTGAAATGGAAATGGACTGAGTAACCTGGCAGCAGGGCTAGGTCACAGAAAATATATACACAGCATTCTTATGTCATGGACTGGTACGTAGGTGGTCGGGTCTAGTAATAAACCTGCAATACCACACCTGAACACATGGGGGCTCTCTGGAGCTAAAAGGCTTGGCTACATGTTTCCAATGTCACCTCTTCAAATATTGCAATTAGAAATTTTCTACAGTGGGCAAAGTACGTTTGCTTCCATTTTTCCATATCTCAGAAACAGCTGAAGCAATATTGCTCAAAAATAAATTGCCTCATGTAAAGACCACATGGAAAAACTCAACCTAAAATGTCAGTGTTTCAGAAAGCTATCTACCTGTGAAAGCCAGGATTGTAATGCAAACTGTTTTGTAGAATTAACAAGAGTGGACATGCTTTTGTCTTTCTGTGGCTGAAGTCTTTCCCAACTCACTTTCTTATGTGTTAAATGTTTTAGATCAGATGTTATGTACATATTTTTACCAACTCAGATACACTGAATGTCTAATCACTTTTTTCAAAATTAAATATCTAAAATCAATGACAAAAATGTTGTTATAAAATCTATTTTCTTAAATATAAAAACATATTAAACTTTTGCAAACTAGATGAATAAAAATTAAATCCTTAAAATCATAGTAAGAAATATTTACTGTGCATTAGGCAAGCAGGAAAGACTTCTATTCTGCATTTCCAGTACTCATAATGGAGAGAAAAAGGCATATTTTTGTATAACCCTGCCATAATGTGTGGATATAATCTCATCGCCCGTCTGTCGTTAATTAGTTTAATGAAAATAGGCTGAAGTTGTGCAGTGATCAGCAGCGGAGATTAAATCATTTTAATTACAAATCCTTGCCCTATTTGTTTGATTGGCTTTAGGGTACCCCTTTTGAGTCTCTGACATAGATTACTTGTTATGCTTATTATTTTAATTTTGTAATAATCTGTTGCACTGCATTTTAAGCAGGGTGTTGTTGTTGTTGTTTGTTTAAATAAGTGAACAGGCCAAATAAATATTGGCCCCAGTGCTGAAATCCCTCTATGTGAGGAATCCCATATAAAGCTTATTATATGATTCTGATATATGAATGAAATCTCTCAACTAGTTCTGGCTATATATCTTACCATTCAGCAAGAATTCAGCTTTAGTGTGGGTACTAGTACTTGTAACAGAACAGTTGATTATATTGTCAATAAAGTCACTACCTTGCACTAGCCATATTTTAGCTGTTTTTGTGCAATAATATAAAGTTATAAAATCATGTAGAGCAGTCAATTGTTTCTTCTAAATGTTCTCAGAACCTGAAAATTCTAGTACATTATAGTTTATTAAGGAATTAATATGTAGGAAAAGTAACACATCTATAAATCATCTATCAACCTTTAATTATTATTTTAAAAATGACTCTAAGGCTAGTCAGTTAAAAGATGAAAAAATGTGACTATATCCTACTTTTCAGCATACTCATCATATGAAATGCAAAGATTTCCATATCTGGTATTTTCACAATCTCAAAACGTGTGAACGTGTTGCTTCATCTCCATACCATGAGCTCTGTTTTTCATCCTTTAACCACACAAGCAACACAAGCCCAGTGAAGTCAAAGGGACTGGTCATGTGAGTATAATGTTTGCAAGATTAGATGTTATATATCCAGTAACACCTTGCAAATTTTCAATAAATAGAAAATTTGCTGAAAAATGAATTTTTCTAGGCACTGAAAGTATTAGCAAATTTGGGTCGAATTTGGTAAATAGTGTCAGCTGAAAAACACTGCAAAAAAATTCAGACATATCAAACTGACATTTGAATCAATTTGAAAGGATATTCTCTAAACTAAATGTAGATTCAAACTGACATTTGGAATGTTTTGGTTTTTTCAGTTTTTTTCACTCCAGTGAGAAACTGGCCGGGGGAGGGGGGGGGTATCAGTTGTGATTCAAAACTAAGTGATTTCCCTCCTCTTCCCATTCCTCAGTTCAGCTTCTGAACTGAAAAATCAATTATTTGCTTAGCAATAGAGCTGAGCAAAATTCAGAATTCCTGTCCTGTGGGAAATTGGCATTTCAGTTATTGTCTTGATTTCAAAATTTGTTCCTAGAATGGAAATTGTGCATTGATTTCAAAAAGGTTAATGCCAGGTCTAAGTTCGATTCCTATCCAATGTCCTGAATGGACAACATATGGGTAAACTAAGGCCAAATAAAAAAAACCTACCTTAGGTTAACAAGAATTGGAGAGATTTGATTATTATATTGCTGTATAATATTTCCCTAAACAAAAGTTCACTGTTGTAATGATTATTGAATTATCTCTGATACTTCCATGGCTAAGATTTGTCAATTTGCTAAAATTGCCAAATAAATACGGTTTTAAAAAAAAGGAGGAGGTGTTAGGATGAGTAGGAAACAACTGGTCCAGCTAAATAAAAAGGAAGAATTTGAGGAAAAACTAGTCAGAACAGTAATAAATCATTCTAAGAAATACTACTGCTGATCAACTGAAAGTAATCTAGGATAAACTAAAGAGGCCTGATGCCAGTCATTATTGATAAGAAGGAAGGATTGCATTGGTTAGTGGTAATCAGTCAAGAAGACAGATTTTCATGCATAAAATGCAAAGGGTCAATAAGAGAAGGAACACCATTTCATTTTGAGGGTATGTAATTTTTTTTAACCTCACTAAAAAGTATACTTTTTACTGTCCGGTTCCCTTTTTCCTAATTATTCATCCTGCCTTACATTTTGTCTCGGTCATCTGAAATCATAGAGTTCAAGGCCAGAAGTGACCTTTTGATCATCTAGTCTGAGCTGCTATATATCACAGGCCACCAGCACCTGAATGCTAAACCCAAGAACCAAAATGAGACCAAAGTATTACAATCCACATGAGACTAGACAATTATATGCTTGAGGTAGAGAACAAGATGGACTCAGGTGCATCAGTGAGCGAGGCCCCTGTACTGGCACGGAAATGATTAAATGAGATATACCAAGATAATCCTGGCATATGATCTGCACCTATGCACTGCAACAGAAGGCAAAAAAAGCAACCCAAGCCAATATGACCTGGGGAAAATTTCTTCCCAATCCAATATAAGGCAATTAGATCAACATTCCCAATCGGTGGGTTGTGTCCCCCACTAGGGTTGCAGCATCAATAGGCCTGATTCAGCCCTTGAGACAACAGCATCTGCCCTGTATGTGTCTGGACCTGCACAACAAATATTGCACCAGGAGGCTGCCATTTTGATCTACAAAATGGTGTCCTCCACACACTGTATAACTTCGTACAGTGCATGAGAGGTCATGCTGTACAGAGGCCACCATTGTGTAAAATGGTGGCCTACTGGCACAGCATTTATGGGAACAGTTCTAGACATGTTGGCGGTGCAGAGGTGGCTGTGTGGATGTCATTTTGCCATTTGCACCATTGGGCTGTGCAAGCATCCATCTGAGAGACTTGAATCCAGGAGATCCTTATCTGTGGGCATCAGCCTTATCAATAACAGCCTTAAATTTTATGCCAGCCTGAGTATCCTGTTGGTACTTGATAAAAAAAATCATTGTATTTCCACACAGGGCCTTTCAAAGTCTTGGTCTCGCTTGTTTAATAGTGAATTCCCCTTTCTGATCTGTGATAAGAGGCACAATGCACTCATTTTTATGCAGAGTTTCTCCTTCAACCTTCATCAGTGACATTAGTGATGCAGTTATGAATGAAAAATGAGTGCAAGAAACATATTCTCAAATATGATGAGGCTTTGAGTATGGCTTTACCAGTATTTTTGTCAAGAACAGAGAGAGCCCAAAATACCTGCTGGCTCACAAGGTGTTATCTAGCAAAAGCATGAAGCCTAATAAACTTACATGACACTTAAAAACCCTTCACAAGGAACACATAGGAAAACTAAGGTCATTTTTGTAGTGCCAGAAAGAAGAACTTTCAGGTCTACATGGTATCTCTGACCGTGCTCAAAAGGCATTATTTGAGGTAAGTTACCACATCACACTGGCCAAGAAGCCTCACACAATTGGAGAGAGACTCTTATTTTGCCAGCTGCAATCAATATGATGAAGATAATTTGTGGGGAAACTGAGGCAAACAAACAAAGCCATACCACTCTCCAGAAACATAGTGAAGTGAAGGATTGAGGTGATAGCAACAGATCAGGAAAACACACAGGTGAAGCATCTAAAAAACATGGATGCTCTTGCTCTTCAAGTTGATGGAAACACTGAGGGTTGTGATGCACATTTCCTGGCTTTTGTGACATACACATGGGACAGTGCAATGCTCAAGGACATTTTGTTCTTTCTCTCTCTTCTCAGACACAAGACAGCATGGACTGTCATGCAAAACAAGAATATCCTGTGTGATCACATGGGGTCTTTTGCACACATGGAGCTCTGTCTAGGGAACTCCACAAAGCAAGTCTGCATACATTGGTAAGAGAAGGGCTCCATCTGCTGTGTGGACTCTCTGCATGATTCACGGGGAACAATTGGCATCACAAGCTCTGAATCCACAGCTAGGAGAAATTTTGCAATAGGTCAAATCTATTGTGAACTAAATCCAGACTCAGCCTCTTTGCGCAAGTTTGTTTTCAAAACTGTGTGAAAACATAGGCGCTTATCATGATGTGGAGTTGTTGCACACTGAAGATCATTGGCTCTTGAGAGGAAAAGCACTGGGACGATTTTTTTGAACTGAGAGACAAGCTCTGTGCCTATGCAATGGACTGCAAAAAGAGTGAATTCATTGATTTTTTGTGTGTGGCCAAAGGAAAATGTGCCTTCTTGCCTATGTCACAGAAATATTTGGAAAACTGAATGAATTGAATACAGATCTGCAAGGAACGAACACCCACATCTTTCAGCTGAGCGATCTAATCACAGGATTTATGAAGAAAATTTTCTTGAAGAATAATCTATGTATCTTTCCCACAGGTTTGCAAGTTCCTGGCTGACAATTAAATTATTCAGCCTCCCACACAGGTGATGGCTGAGCATCTCAACCAGATGGAGAAACAGTGTGCATCCCTTTTCCCCCAACTTGGGCATGACAAAGTATGATTGGGTGCGAAACCCCTGTCAGTGCAAACTTGATACCATGGATTTGCCAGAAGCTAAAATCAAACAGCTCATTGAAATTTCCTACTATCAATTCTTGCAAGGAACATATGCCCAACTTTCTCTCCCAAGTTCTGGTTGACTGTCAAGAATGAACATCCTGCATTCTCAACATATGCCTTGAAATTGATGGTGCCATTCGCGAGCATTTGAGTGAAGATGGATTCAGTGCAGTTGCATCATCAAATCTCATTGATATACTGGAGATTAGATGTGTAATTTCTACCACGCTTCCAGTCTTTTACAAGCTGTGTCACAACATGCAAGCCCAAGTGTCACATTTTAGAGTATTAAATAACATAATTAATGTGCAATTTCCTTGGATTCCTTGGTCGCTATGTTGCTTTGTTGTTTATTAGAATCACAGAAAACTGGCTCAAAATGGGTCATTAAGGCAAAATTTGGGAACTCCTGAGTGAGACTTGAGCATGTGAGCAAGAACCAGTCAGCCAAGCACCTCAGAGAGAGACTGTTCAGTGCCACCTCAGAGCCCTGGCCCATCCCACACAATGTCCCATCTCCAGCTGTGGCCATCTCAGAATAGGGTGACTAGATGTCCCAATTTTATAGAGACTGTCCCGATATTTATTTGGGGCTTTTTCTTATGTAGGCACTAATTACCCCCCACCTATTTTTCACACTTTCTATCTGGTTACCCTATCTCAAAAGCACCACGGGAAGGACATAAAAAACCCTGACAGAATACATTTGGGGTGGGGTGAGGAATCCCTTCCTCATGCTTGCATGTGACTGACTGAAACCCTGAAGCATGAGCTTTAGGAACATAAACCAGAAGTGAGCCCCAAGGCTATTTGAGCCCTGCCCATACCATCACAAGCAACCTTGTCATATAGTTGCATGCATAAATTTGTCCAGCTCTAATTGTTTGTTCACCTCCCCAATATTTCCTGTTAAGAGGCTATTCCAGAACCTCACTCCTCAGATGGTTAGAAACCTTCTAATGTTCATCCTGAATTTAGTCTTGGCTAATTTATAACCACTTGTTCTTGTGCAAGCATTGTCCTTGAGCTTAAATAACTCTTCACGCTCCCTGGTATTTACTGCCCTAATGTATGTCTAGAGAGCAATCATATCCCCTCTCAGCCTTCTTTTGCTAAGCTAAACAAGCTAAGCTTTTCCAGTCTCCTATCATAAGGTAGGTCCTCTATTCCCCTGATCATCCTCATAGCTCTTCTCCACACCTCTTTCATTTTGAATTCTTCTTTCTTGAACATGGGTGACCAAAATTGTACACAGTATTCCAAATAAGGTCTTACCAGTGCCTTAATAGCACCAGTACAATAGCATTAATACTTCTCTATCTCTACTGGATATGCCTTGCCTCATACATCCTAGGATTTCATTTGCCTCCTTCACAGCTGCATCACATTGGTGATGCATTATCATCCTCTTATCGACCCATACACCCAGGTCTCTCTCCTCCTCTGTTGCTTTCAACTACTGTATAAGCCCCCAACTTCTAGCAGAAATTCTTATGATTTGACTTTAAATGCATGACATTGCATTGTGTACTGTTGAATTTCATCCCATTTCTGTCACTCCAGTTCTCAAGGTCAGCCAGATCTTCCTGTGTAATATTCTGATCTTCCTCTGTATTATCAACAGATTTATTAAAAATCTTTGCTACCGGACTAGCAATCTCATGTGCCAGTTCTTTCAGTATTTTGGGATGGAAATTATCTGGTTACCCTGATTTGAGCACATTAAGCTCTAATTTTTTCTTTCACCTCAGATGTGATCATTTCCATTTCTAGACATTCATTTCTATCAGCCATCCTGCCTTCATGTATATGTTCCATATTAGCATTGTTACTGAAAACTGAGGCATTTTAGATTTTTAGCAAGGTTATTTTTAATCTCCTTCCCAACACATTGCATGGTAGCCTAACCTCATTCTTCCTTATTCTCTTTTTACTTATATAAATAAAAATCCACTTATTAATTTTATTTTCCTTGGCAAGAGCTAATTCAGTTTGACTTTTAGCAATTTTCACGTTTTTCCTACATTTTCTAACCTCCACAATCTAGCTTTCTTTGCTGATCAATTCCTTTTTCCATTCCCTATAGTCTCTCTGTTTATTCCTAATAACCTTTTTGAAGTTAATCTATTTACTGTAATTAAATAATCATTTATCTAGAGAGACTCACTGACATAGCCAGTCTATTAAAAAAATCTGCCTGGATGATTTTATATAATGACACAATATCATTCACGTCATATCATGACATACAATTGTGTTAAAAAACTCAAGAGCTCCATAATTAGATATATTTCACAAACGTACACAGTAGGCCAGGATGATTCAGACTAGGAGGGAAGGGGGGAGATATCCAAGTGAGGTCCCTTATCTATACTCAGTGTGGGACAAAAGAAAAGTCTTGATCATAAGCACTGATGATTCACTTGCTGTATTATTATTTATCATTTGTGTTACAATAGAGCCCAATGACCTCCCTTACAATCAAGCTTCACCCCTAACTGAAGCAGCAACTCATTCAGATTGGGCAAATGAGCCAGGCCTTTATGTTTTTCTGTTCCTCTAACACCCACTAAAGTGAAATTCTGTGTTAACACAAAAATGCAAAACAGGACAGACCAAATCTCCAACAAAACTCAGCATTTAGCAGCTCCCATTTAAGTATTTACGTAAGTGGCAGGAGTTTCTTTCCCAATGGGATCTGTTGGAAGCTGAGCACTCTTGAAAATCTAGCCCTTGTTTAGGTGCCTAAATGGGAGCTGAGCTCTTTTGAAAAATTAGTAATTGGGCCCACAGGTCTAATCTCAGGGCTAGATTGAGACCCTACATCTAGCCCTGCCTAAGGAGTGGCATGTCGCTATGCTGCCCCAGGAGCAGTCCTGAGAAGCATTTGTGACTCAGAGTTGGCTGCCCCTAACTCTGTGAGTGAAATAAGTTACTATAGTCCTTTCCTGGGTGCAGGCTACCTCACCCTTTATGACAGCTCAGATCTACTGACTGGCACCTTAGAAGGGCAGAGCAAGTCCTTGAGCACTCCATTGCACAGGGAGTAATGACCTCAGAGCCTGATCTCCTCTCCACACGTGTGTCTGGAGAAGCAATCCATGTATATGGCATTGGTGAGTGGAGAGGGACTCAAGCTTTCTTACTCCCCTACATTAACCCCCAATGATCAGTGACAATCCTACTCTCAACTATGAAAAAAAGTGACTGATTTCAATGAGAGTTTCGTCTGAGGGAGGACTTCAGGAGTAAGCCTCGTCTTTAACTTATCCCATTTTAGCTAAGTGTTGCATTGTACTGCATCTAAGAGAAATGGCAGGAAAAGAAGTTTGTTTCAACTTTAACTCTGAATTTCTTTGTATTTGTCATTTAAAATGAAATCTTTAATATTGTTTTAACATAATGTTTGGTACTGATACAATCATGGGCACATTGCTGCTGCTTTAGCAATCATAAGAGTCAAAAAAAAATTCTGAACTTCTCTGAATGCTGTTGGACCAATTACTTAGCCAAAATCTCTAAGGGTAATACAGGGTGAATCAAATATGCCAATGAATATTGACAAGGATCTTTGACCGCTCTATTAAAGAATAAAAATAAATTATTTCCTTTAAAAATTGGTTTACATATTTCACTTAACTATTAGGTGGGGTAGGCTCTGAATATAATTATAATAAAATAATGACGCTTAATGACTTTGATCCGGTTATTAAAAACAGAACACAATTTTATATGGTTCTGATGTATCTACGGTGATGTTATTTAAAGCAAGATAGATTTATGACTTTTGTTTGACCTCCTTTTAATGATTACAGAATAAAAATTAATTCAATTAC
Organism: Mauremys mutica; assembly: GCF_020497125.1. Classification (NCBI taxonomy): domain Eukaryota; kingdom Metazoa; phylum Chordata; order Testudines; family Geoemydidae; genus Mauremys; species Mauremys mutica. The sequence goes on along the minus strand of NC_059072.1, from coordinate 189,212,475 downwards.
TTTTGGGGGGGGAAATGCTCATTTTAAATTCAATTCTATTTTTGGGGGGTGGGGGAGGTGGGGAAGCTCTCTCAGGTCTGAAGAAATATAATTGTATTTCATGGTGTAACACCCAGTGAAATATAAGGAATATCAAATACAATTTGTGTTCTCTCAAAAAATCCACATATGGTACCCATCATATTTGAGCTACTATAATTTTAGCTCTGTGACAAGTCTGCACTAGTGACACCCGTTAGTCCTCTCCCCCACCGCCAAGATTTTGCACATGCTCAAAATTTCATAGGCTGGAACTCTGCTCCCTTGGCTTCAGCCCTCTCTAGTCCATGGCTCCAGCTTTCCAGGTTACAGCCAGCAAAGAATTCCCTCTGCTGCTCCTCCTGCCTTCAGCCCTGGCTCTCTAGACCCTAGTTAACAAACTTCTCTTGCTGCTTTCCTGCCTTCAGCCTTCTCCCAGGAACCACTTTTGGCTTCCTTCTGGGACTTCTCCAGTCTCTTCACCTGCTGTTCCTGACTGAACCAGTCTGCTCTGACTCACGGGGACTCTCACCCTATCACCAGGTCTGACCCTGATGCTTTGTAGCCCCTGGTGCTGTCTCCTCCCCTCCCCCTGTTAACCTGCCAAATGGGAGCACCTGCTTTGGCAAAGGGGAGCTGGACTAATTTCATTTACTGAAGCCAGCTACCCTGTGAAGGCTATTATCAGGTCCTCCTCTCAGTCATCTTTTCTGAAGACTAAACATGCCCATTTTTTAACCATTCCTCATAAGTCATGTTTTCTAAACCTTTCATCATTTTTGTTGCTTTTCTCTGGACTCTCTCTAGTTTGTCCACATCCTTCCTGAAATGTGGTGCCTTGGACTGGACACAATACTCCATCTCAGACCTCATCTGTGGGGAGTAAATCACCATAGTTACATCCCATCTCTTACATACAACATACCTGTTAATACACCAAAAAATAGTATTAGCCTTTTTTCAGAACTACATTGTGGTGTTGTCTCATATTCAATTTGAGATCCATTATAATCTCCAGATCCTTTACAGTGGTAGTACTGCCTAGCCAGTTATCCCCCATTTTGTAGTTGTGCATTTGCTTATTTTCCTTCCTTAAGTGTATTACTTTGCACTTGTCTCTATTGAATTTAATCTTGTTGAATTCTAATCCTGTCTTCCACTGTGTTTGGTGTCTCCCAGTTCTGCTGTCTCCCAGTTTGGTGTTTTCTGCAAATTTTATAAGCATATTTTCCAGTCCTTTATCCAAGTCATTTACAAAAACATTGACAAGTACTGGACTGAGGACTGACTCCTGTGGGTCCCCACTAGATACATCCACCAGTTTGAGAGCAAACCACTGATAGCGACCCAACAAAGAAAACAGAACCCCACTAGCCATCACCTACAGCCCCCAACTAAAACCTCTCCAGCACATCATCAAAGATCTACAACCTATCCTGAAGGATGATCCCTCACTCTCACAGACCTTGGGAGACAGGCCAGTCCTCACTTACAGACAACCCTTGAACCTGAAGCAAATACTCACCAGCAACTACACACCACACAACAAAAACACTAACCCAGAAACCAAACCCTGCAACAAACCCTGGTGCCAACTCTATCTGCATATCTATTCAAAGGACACCATCATAGGACCTAACCACATCAGCCACACCAGCAGTTCACCTGCACGTCTACCAATGTGATATATGCCATCATGTGCCAGCAATGCCCCTCTGCCATGTACATAGGCCAAACCAGACAGTCTCTATGCAAAAGAATAAATGGACACAAATCTGACATCAGGAATTATAACATTAAAAAACCAGTAGGAGAACACTTCAATCTCCCTGGACACTCAATAACAGACTTAAAAGTGGCCATTCTTCAATAAAAAAACTTCAAAAAGAGATTCCAACGAGAAACTTCAGAACTGGAATTAATTTACAAACTGGACACCATCAAATTAGGCCTCAATAAAGACTGGGAGTGGATAGATCACTACAAAAACTAATTTCTCCCTGCTGATACTCACACCTTCTTGTCAACTGTTTGAAATGGGTCACTTTGTTTACATTGGCCTCATTAGCACTACAAAAGTGATTTCCACCCCTTTTTGTCAACTGTTGAGAATAGCCCACTTCCACCTTAATTGAATTGGTTCATTAGCACTGACCCCCCACTTGGTAAGACAACTCCCATCTTTTCATATGCTGTGTATTTATACCTGCCTACTGTATGTTCCATTCCATGCATCTGATGAAGTGGGTTTTAGCCCACGAAAGCTTACGCCCAAATAAATCTGTTAGTCTTTAAGGTGCTACAAGGACTCCTTGTTGTTTTTGCTAATACAGACTAACACAGCTACCACTTTGAAACCTGTCTTTGAGTGTAGTCTTTCAACCAGTTATGCACCCACTTTATCATAATTTCATCTAGGTGACATTCCCTTAGTTTAAGGCTGTCAAAAGCCTTATTAATTCAAGATATGTCACCTCTAAGCTTTACCTCATCCACTAGGCAAGTAACCCTATCAAAGAAGGAAATTAAGTAGATTTGGCATGATTTGTTCTTGACAAATCCATATCAGCTACTGATTTATTATCCTATTATTCTATAGGTGCTTACAAATTGCTTGTTTAGTAATTTGTTCCAGCATCTTTCCAGGTATAGAAGTTAGTCTGACTGATCTAGAAATACCTAGATCTCCTATGTTCCCCCTCTTAATCTAGTTACTATGTTTGTCCTTCTCCAGTCCTCTGCAACCTCACTCATCTTCCATGAATTCTCAAAGATAATTGCTAACCATTCTGAGACTGCTTCTGCTACTTCCTTAAGTACCAATGGGTAGATCTCATCAGGCCCTGCCAACTTGAATACATCTAACTTATCTAAATATTATTTAACATGCTCTTTCCCTATTTTGGCTTGTGTTTCTTCCCCCTTGTTGTTAATACTAATTGTGTTGAGTATCTGGTCACCATTAACCTGCTTAATGTAGGCTGAAGCAAAATAGGCATTAAACACCTCAGACTCCTTGATGTCATCCATTCTACACTCTCTGGCTCTGAAAAGTAGTAGATCTACACTTTTCTTCATCTTTCTCTTGTTGCTAATGTATTTATAGAACCTCTTTTTATCATTTTTATGTCCCTTGCTATGTGTAACTCAATTTGTGTCTTAACCTTTCTGATTCTGTCTCAGCTTGAAAACTATTGACTGCATCTGGTATCCTAACAGAGGAAGACAACTCACTTGTGAGGACTGAGGCTTGAGGGAAAAATGCTATTTCAAGGAAAGAAGTTAGCTGGTAAGAAATACACCTTTCTAAATCAGAAACAGAACCCAGTAACATTTCTAATACAGCTGAAGGTGACTCAAGTTTTTTTTACAAATGTAAGTTCTGTGATGTGAGAGCTCAAAGGATCAATGAGCCCCTAATATCTTAAGGGAATGGCATAGGGCAGCCCATAAGAACACACTGCCATGTAGCATCACAGGTGTATATTCTTCTGTGCTGGCCACCATCAGTGGAAGTTAACTGGCATGCCTTTGGAAAGTGTAAGTTTCCACATGCACCAAAAAAAGGAATGAGAGCACATTGATAGCTATCACCAAGGATTATTATTGATCATTTCTACGACTTGTCTCATACTTTACAACTTCAAAAAGCTAAATAAATGATAATTAAACTGAACCCATGTGTTAAAAATGCTATCTACTGTGTAATGGCAGTGAGTTATGGTAAATGAATTAAAAAACAGTTAGATGTTGCAGAGCAAGATGTAGTAGCACTGTCTGCTTAGAACAGCTTGGGGAATATGTTTTAACTGCAAATGAGCAGAGGTTGAGTTGTTTGCTTTTTTTGCTGTCTTTGTCCTTCATACAACCACAACAAAGGGCAGAATGGGTGAAGGAGTGTAAAAAACAAAGAAAGTAAAAGTAAAAGATTGTAAATATTTTCTTGCCTTCCTCTGTAGCGTGGGGCACGGGTCACTTGCTGGAGGATTCTTTGCACCTTGAGGTCTTTAAACCATGATTTGAGGACTTCAGTAACTCAGACATGGGTTAGGGGTTTGTTACAGGAGTGGGTGGGTGAGATTCTGTGGCCTGCGTTGTGCAGGAGGTCAGACTAGATGATCATAATGGTCCCTTCTGACCTTAAAGTCTATGAGCTAAAAGCACTGAGTTGAATTCACTATGACTGTCAGAGTAATCTATAGGTGATGGTGTGTGAACAGCCACTGAGTATTAGTGAAAATGTTCCATGAATCCCAAAAGCTAGTACCAGTAGTAGCACCAACTGAGACCCCATTGTGCTGGGCACTGTTCAAACACACCGTGAGAAACAGTCCCTGCTGCAAAGAGCTTGGAAGTTAAGGGAGAGATTTTCAAAGACATGAATGGCAGTGAGACGCCTAACTGCTGTTTGTGCCTTTATCTATCTAAGATACCCCCCATTACCATAGTGTAGCAGCACCTCACAATTTTTTTTTTAATATAGTCATCCTCACAACACTCCTCTGAGGTCAGGAGACAGAACTGAAGCACAGAAAGAGTAAATGATTTCACAAGGAAGTTTGTGGCAGAGCAAGAAATTGAACCTGCATCTCCAAGATCCCAGGCTAGGTCCCCAACTGCTTGGCCATTCTTCCACTAAATGGTCTTTGAAATCTCCCCCTAACTAGGCAAGACAGGGAGCAAGGAAATATTACTATTCACATTTTATAATTGAGGAACTGAGTCAGAGAGAGATTAAGGGTCAGCTTCAGACTTTTACTTATCCAGGATAACACCTTCCTCCACAAGTAGTCCCATTAACTTTAATGAAACTATTCTTGGAGTTAGGGACTATTCCGCACAAATAAGGGGCTTAGAATCTCATACTGAGTGATTTGCCCAGGTCACCAATGAAGTCTGTGGTGGAACTGTGACTTAATCCAGATAGCCTGAGGGCTTGTCTATACTCAGTGGGTTTTCTACTGGTTTAGTTAAATTGGTGCAAAACTTACTGTAAAGCACTCCTGAATCTCAGTCCAGTGCGTTGTCCACGAGATCCTCCTTCCTCCCCTATTCTTATGAAAAATTGTAGTAAAAATGTTTGAAAATTCTTACCTGAAGGAAAATAGGAAGTAGGAATAATCTGAGTTGTGAAGAAGTAGATATGATACTGGTGATCATTCATAGAATACACATAATAAATAGTAGAACCAAGGCCTTTATGAAAAATCTAATGGCTGAAAATTAATTTTTGAAGCTTGTTTTTAGAATACTTAGAAATAACTGATATTTGCAGAATCAAGATTGGTTTGAGAAAAATATGTCTAAATTCATAAGGAATATTATTTAGAGTTGGTCAGAAAATGAAATTTCCATCCTAAGGGAATTTCTGACACGTCAATCATTTCCTTTCTTCTGGAATCAGGACAAAAATTAGAAATTTCAGAATTGCAGGTGGAACAGAAATTCCAAAATATTTATTTTCAGAATTATCAAAACAACTTTATCAAAATGAAACATTTTGATAACATCAAAATATATGAAAGATTAAACAAATATTAATGTAATAAAATAATTATTTTCTATTTTAAAAAGTCAAAATAAAACAAAAGAGTTGAAAAAAAAATTCTGTTTTGGTTTGAGGATCATTTCAAAAATTTTCCATTGAAATGGACATGTTCCTTTGAAAGGTTTCAATTTTGATGAAATAGCATTTTCCAACAGAAAACTCATCTGCTGAAATCTTTTGACCAGCTAATATTATTCAAAATGTATGCGCGCGCTCTCTCTCTCCCTCTCTCTCACTTACATGCAAAATCTTGAAGCTAAACTTGAATCTGAATCTGAACTGAACTTTTCTGAAGTTGATAAAATATTGATTGACATATTTGATTAATTTTCATTTTTCTGCACCTCCCAGGCCTTCAGTGAGGATAGTCGTAACATCAAAGTGAGTATGATTTGCTCTTTGGGCATTACTGTTGATGTGGCTATTTATATAGACAGGCACTGTTGTTTATGGTCTAATGTTATTTCACACAATTTGCTGCTTATGTAAGTAATGACATGGTACAAATTCAACCATGGTGACCTCTGTGGACCTCCTTTTACCAGAAGTGAATTATTCTTTCTTGGTGTGCAGCCAAATGCCTTCAAGGCCCCAGCTAGTGTGGGTACCAACTCTAATTGAGCTTCCTGAAATTTGTTAAAGCTTTTGGGTCACATATTTTCAAAAGAAAGATAGTACCCTGGCTATTTTTTCAAATGTTGGGATATTTGTTGGCAAATAGAGGCAAGTACTAACATAGATATTTAGATACAAGTAGATGTGAAATATATAGAAAATTATCTCTGATAACTATTCAGTTATGCAGAAAATCAGAAGTTGTGACAATAACACTCCAAGTTGTTAAGAGGGCTCTCTGGATAATGGATTTTCTGGTTATGAGGCATATATATCAGACTCAGTTTAAAAAACAAAGGATGATCGGGTAGCAAGACTATATATTTATTTTTTTAATATTCTAGGGCAGTATGTTTCCTCAGTGTAAGGCAGTCCCATACTTAATTGAACCAGGTACGCATGGAAAGTGAGATTCAGCCAGTGAAGATGGTCAGCACAAGGTAAATCCACCACATAAATCCTATGTGAGCCTTTAAAATGGGGTTTAGTAGGACTAACATGTTTCACAGACAAGATGGAGAAATGGGGATGGGAATAAAGAAAAGAGAAATGGGAATGGAAGGTATTTAAAAGTCTTGGCAACTCTTGTCAATAAAACTATTGAGTAATGAGTAAATGGGTTAATTATTTTGTAATAGATAAAGTTAGACCATGCCAGCAAAGGGATGTATTTAGAGATATCGGGCATTTATGACTGTTTCATAGAGATTAAAGTTACACTGGTTTAATGGGAGCTATTTCAAATTGATCTAGTTATACCAGTGCAACCCCTAATGCAGGTGCATTTAAACTGGTTTCATCCTTGCTTGATTGAGCTAGCATGCTAAAAATAGGATGTAGATACAGCAGTGCAAGCAATGGGTGGGGCTATCTGCCCAGAATACAATCGCGTCTGAAACCATAGATATGTACTTGGGGCCACTAGCCTCTCCTGGCACTCATGCTGCTGCATCTATATTCTGTTTTTACTACACTAGCTTGATCAGGTATGTCTCCTCGAGCTGAGAATCACACCCTCAGCTTGAAGTGTAGACAAAACCTAAAAATATGTCGATACCAGTGTGTATTTTTCCCCTAAAAAAAGTCCCTAACTTGCTTACACCAGAGTAGCTGTACCATATCATCAAACTTTACAGAGAACAAGTCTCTACCTGATGGTTCCCTATCATCTCTGGAACAGGACCCTTCCAGGCTCTCTCATCACACTAGGAGTGATCTTCTGAGATGCATTAGAACCTACCTGTTGTGTTATCCAGGGAGAAGCTGCAGACCATCCTAGGGACGTACTCCTTAACTGGGCCAAATGCATTAGTATAATGACCTCGATGGCCCTGTTCAGCACATACTTCAAGTCAAGATCAGAGAACACCAAACATCCCTTTCTCACCACATGTGGCTGTCCTTGCACAGAGCATCTAATGGAAACATTGAAAAGCAATGAAGATGTTTCTCACTTCATGCCATATTAAAAGGCAATAATACACTTTTAAAAGTTCATTGGTTCCTATATTTTATTTGATATCTTAATTTCAAATGTGAGCAGCAGTAAGCTATTACTTTAACTTCAAACCCAGGCTCTATAAAATACTGTATAATAATAGAAAGCATAGCCAATATGGAAGGAAGGAAGGAAAGAATAAAAGTAATATTGGTAAGTTCCTTAAATTAAACTACATTCTAAGCTTTCCAGATAGAAACAGGAGAGTAATTCTCACCTGGTCATTATTTTCACCTGTTCCATTGAAAAAAGCATGAAAAACAATTTTGTATTTCTACAGTCTCATGGGCTGAAATGAAATAGGTACATAATTCTTACATGTTGGCAAGCAATCCTTTTCTTTTTCTACTGTTCTGTCTGATTGAAACATCTTTAGGTTAAAGAACAGCAAACCATTGTCCATCAGGGAAATAGAGGGGACTCACAAATAGTCTTTTATAATGTAATTGTAAATAGAAGCCTGTTGCTTTTCACATAGATCCTCCAGAGCAATATGGACTGTATTCACCATCTATAACTTTAAAATATCTGTCTGCCAGCCCCTTTCTTTTCTCACCCAATCAGGTGAAAAGGCGATGGAAAATTGCTGCAGTAGATTTTGCCTCTCTCTGATTGAAACTTAATAGTACATTCTGTAAGAAAAGAAAACCAACAAATATTTCTCACAATTGACAGACAACTCAGATTAATTATATTAGTTCAGAATTTTCCACTGTAGTTTAAAAACAACAATAGCAACAAACAGACACTGTGAGAAGAGGTCACAACTTTATAACACCCAGCATGATGTATCCCAACATTCCTGTCCCTCTCTGAAGGACAGACTGAATTCCAAACAATGAAAAATGTAATGAAAGTATCTGCCAAAAGAAGGGGAAATTGCAACAGTAATGCAAGAAATGAAATTATTTTATTACTCAGGTCAATGGGAATTTTGTGTGTTAGGAGCTTGCAGGATGGGTTCCTTTATGGATATTCAGCAACGATTATTTTGTAAACAGATGTAATGTGCCAAATCCTGCCCCCTAGCAAGGACTCTCTGTGCCACTCTGATGATGCAAAGGGGCTTAAAGCTGTGCTAAGTGACCAAGTGAAGATTTCCTCAGCATGAGTATAGCTAGCCTTCTGCCACACTTCAACAGTCCCCAACTCTGGACTCCGTGAGCATGCTGAGGAAACAAAGAGACATTACAAGCCGCAGCAACTGAGAGTAGCCTTAGGGCTGTTATAAGTTGCACTGGGGACCAAAACAGTTCCCAGCTTCCCTGCTGATCAGGGAAGGGGGGTAGAAAGGTGTTGAAAGACTGCTTTTGCTCCCTATAGTGTGCATGGAGCCTTGCACTGGCTCCCTGAGCATTCAGTCCTGGGTGTTGTGGACTGCTTGTGCACCAGACTGAAGAAAGCCTGTCCTCTATGCTCATTTGAAGTAGGGTGAAGGAAGCCTCCTTTTAGAATGTGGCTGAAGAAAGCCTGGTCCTGAATTTATTCTCGGCCAGTATAGAAAAACATCTCCGTTTAGAAGTGCATACGACTTTTAAAGAGGTACGCTGCAGTACCTTTTCTATACATATCAGCTAAAGGTCTGGGCCATAGACAAGCTGTGGGTCAGAGAGGCTTCAGAATTCATTTCCCTCTCCCAACCCAGGACAGTACCAAATTGTACACAATTTACAGCTGCACTAGCAGAGACTGCCAGACTCCCGTGTAGGACCCCAAGATACCTTTCAGCGAAGAGGAACAGCTAGGGTTAATTATCTGGACTTTTTCTGTTAGAATTTTGAGTAGCCAGTTCCTAGTTCTTTCTTGCTTTGTCCATCCTTTACTAGCAAGTGTCCATTAAGGGCTTGCCTTTGTGCCCATTGAAGTCAATGGTAAAAGTCCCATTGACTTGAATGGGGCAAGATCAGGTACTAACTTCTTATTTTTTATAGCTACCACAGTTAAGTTGATAATCTAATACTGTAAAAAGGCAATGGAACACTGAGATAGTAGGGAAATTTTACAAAACAATTGCTGAAATGTTTATCAACAAGTAATGAATCAAATCACCATTGTATTTTTTCCATGAAAGCTCTCATTAAAATAAATGAATAGTAATGATATTCAATCAGAAACATAATTAGTATTAATCTTCAAGTCCTGTCTAACAATTACAGCCTGCTGCCTTCTAACTTGAACAATGAAAGTAATGTGGGATAAAACAAATCTTCATTGGTCAGATTCTCACAGATGTAAATTGGGTAGTTTCACTGAAGTCAGTGGACCTATGCCATTTTACACCAGCTAAAGGTCAGGCCCTATATTTCTAAACAGTTTCTCAGTAACCGGAAAATCCTGCTACAAAACAATAGCCTTGCTAGTGTAAAAGCATAAGATTTTTAAATATTTGCACAAATAGAGTTCTTGGTGAAAATGTGTTCACACATGAACATGCAAAGATCATGCACAAAACTATTACAAAACATGAATAGTAATGTTAAATATACTGCCACCATATAAATATCTCTCATGTTTTAAGATGTCACCATAAACCACTTGTCACCATTTACTACTTGTCCCTCTCAAGTACACACTTGTCTTCCTACATCTGGGAGGAACCCTATAGCCCAACCACTCTTAGACTGGTTCTCTGGGCCGTGGCCCTTAATTTACCAATAGCGTTTATTCAGCAGACCCAGCCACGTTTAACACTGGTAAGCCCTTTTCCTCTGCGGGGGGGCTGTGATAGAATAAATTGATGTCTACACTAGCACTTATGTTGGCAAAACTTTTGTTGTTCAAGGGTGTGAAAAATACCCCCTCTGAGCGAAATAAGTTTTCCTGGCATAAGTGCTCATGTGCATAGCGCTATTTCATGGGGAGACACTCTCCCACTAACATAGCGACCGCTACTCGCTGAGCTGGTTTTATTATGTCCATCGGTATAACGCGGCTACACAAGCACTCTTGTCAGCTTGTAAGTGAAGACAAGGCTTAAGTGGGCAGTAACACAGAAACAGCTTCTTCAGAACAAAGTATTATTTATTTGCCAAAGCAAACACAGCATTTAGGAAAAAGGGTTAAAATAACAGAGTCCTATATGCATTTTGCCTTTCCTAAGACACCTCCCTATCTATAGCTCAGGTAAGTCCAGCTTATTCCAGATATCCCCCACACATACACCTCATCCTGGACCCTATCTTAGTGTGAGGGATACTTTGCATCTCTGCAGACCCTGTCTCTGTGTTTCCTTCAGATTGTGTATCAGGCTCAGTCTACTGATAACTCATACTCCCCTTCCCTTTCTGCTGGGCATGGGCGGCGAGTTCCATAGCCACGTGGTGCTCGGGCACCAGCAATATTTAGAGCCCAGGGGCCCAGCTCCACCAATATTTGGGGCTGGGTGTCCTCCCCAGCCCCCTCTTGCCTTCCCCGGCTCTGGAGCATGGCTGCTACTGTGAAAATGACACGCTGTCTCTTCCCTGCAGCTCCATGTTGCCTCCCTGCAGCAACTGCTGCCGCTGGGTCCTAGTGCCCCCCTCCTCACGGCCAGGGCAAACTGACTCTGAGCCTGCCCTTCCCCCTCAGACCCTTCCCTTTTCCGGCAGGACCCTCCAGCAACACAGGTGTCGCCCCCCCCCCCCCCCGCCTGCAGTCACCGCTCCTGCCCCATGCTGGGCAAGGAGGCAGCCCCACCCCTCACCCTCCAGTGAAGCTACAGTCAAGGGCAACAGCAGGGAAGGAGGCACATGCAGCACCCCCCGGCACCCACCATGGGGGAGGCGAGGGATATTCCTGGACCTGAGAGGGGCCCTAGGAGCACATGCAGTGACCATGTGCTGCTGGGGGGGGAGGAAAGGGGGGCTCCTCCCCCAGAGCTTGTTGCTGCCGGCAGGGAAAGGGTTGGGGGGAGTCTCCTCTCTGGCCCCTGTCCCGGAGCAGCCTGCCTGCACCCCAAACTCATCCCCAGCCCTGCCCCACCCCAGAGCCCACACCCCCAATCAGAGCTTTCACCTCCCCACCACACCCTCATCCCTCTGTCCCTGCCCTGAGCCCCTCCAACACCCCAAACACCTCATCCCCAGTCCCAGCCAGAGCCCTCATCCCCCTGCACCTCAGCCCTCTGCCTGAGCCCCTCCAGTACCCCAAACACCTTATCCCCAATCCCAGCCAGAGCCCTCACCCCCCACACCCTAACCCTCTGCCCTAGCCCTGAGCCCCTCCCACACCCCAAACACCTTATCCTCAGTCCCAGTCAGAGCCTTCACCCCCCTGCACACCCCAAACATCTGATTCCCAGCCCCAGACAGAGCCCTCACCCCCTACACCCCAACCCTCTGCCCAAGACCTGAGCCTCTTCCAGACCCCAAACCTCTCATCTGCAGCCACACCCCACACCTCTGCACCCCATCCCATCCCATCTCCAAACTCCCTCCCAGAGCCTGCACCCTGCACCCCAATCCTCTACCCCAGCCTAGGGCCTGCACCCCAGACCTCCTCGCCCACCCAAACTCCCTCCCAGAGCCTTGGGCAGGTGGGGGGTCGGTTCTGGGCACCACCAAAATTTCTACAAACCTGCCACCCCTGCTTCTGGGTGAATCTTGTAACTTTTCAGTATCTTTTGCTCTTTCTCTTCTCAGCCCTGGGGAAAATAGCTGTATAACTTTGCTGGCACTGAGAAAATAGTTTCGTTACAACTAATAATGTGGCTATTATGTTGGACTGTTTGCTGGGATGATTCCGATCTAGGTGATTGTTTTGCCTTTTCAACAATCCCTTTTGATCTCACCTGATAGCAAGTCACCATAATGCAGCATATGTATGCACAATATTCATAAAAAATAATACAACTATTTTCCAGTGCTGCTGTGGAGAAGCAGTCATCTCCTGACTGAATTCCAGTGTGATCAGAGGAAGAGGAGCAGAGAGGCAAACCCAGCACTGAGTTCTGTTAACAGAGCAAGTGGGGGCTGAGGTAGGTTTGCTGTCCTGTCTTAGGCCAAGATCCTCAAAGGTGTTTAGGTACATAACTCCCTTTGAGGATCTGAGCCTGTGTCCTTCCAGAAGGAGAGTGAGAGAACAAGGGAGGAGTAGGGTAGGACAGAGCCTGCCCCAACTGATTAATCTGATACAAAACTTCCACTGTCCACACACTCCGGCTCTTGTCACCAACCCCTCCAAAACCTGGCCATGCCATAATGGGAATATTTTTCCTTGTTATTTAGATTGAGATTATTTAAATGAACAAGCAATGGGCTGAGAATAGAAATTACAGAATTTCAGAAATTCACTTGCCAGATCACTCATCCCATATGCAAACACCACTGTTTGTTAGATGTGACTTTTCCCTTTGTCCCAGGTGCACACACCTTTCATAGCCATTTGGACCAAGAATGCAGGTTGCCTGTGAAATATATCTTTTGCTCTGACACCATTTTCTATCTGTTATCTGAGACATTATGGAGACATTCATTTGCCACAGATCTTGTCTGTATGCCCTTACTTTTTTTGTCTTCTATTAAATTTATTCAGAGAGATGCCTTCTGGTTTTATTCCAAACTACAACTAATGCAATATCTTTTCCTACTCAAGGGGGAAACATCTCAAAGCCACGCTTTTTCTTTTATTTTCTTAGCCCATTTGACTTAGGAAGTACTCTAAGTCATCACAAATGGAATGTTATTTATCACCTGAACCTGTCAAAAAAAACCTGCCAGAAGAGCAACACAGTATTTTCAACAGCAGTGCTTTCATGGGAGTTGATGTAGGTGAGGTAACAGGGCACAGCTGAGTTATGTTCATGACATATTAACCAGCCGGTGTCATGAAACAAGTTTCCCATGCATTGTTGACTGTGGGAAAACATAAGCCAGTAGTGTGATTCTTTTCACTTCACTCATAACCATCCTGCATCCCCCATTTGCTTAAACACAATCTGATAGTTAGCATGGGATTTATGTTTATGATGTGTTTGCTCACAGAGGACTCTGGACAATGATCAATAGAAACTTGTTCCCATTTGACTATTCAACAAGGTCTGCATGTTTAACAGGTAAAGCCATGTCATCGGGATCTGTGTTTCTGGGGTTCATTGTGTGCCTGACAGATGAATCTTTTGAACTGTAGCCCAGTGGGCTAGCTTGCCTTTATTATATTCACTGCTTTGCATTATATTCAGCAGTAATGAAAGAAACTTACAGGCCTGTATCCTGTAAGACATTAGCTTCAGCAAGTTAGCATAAGGCTTGAGGCCTATGAACTTTCAACAGATAAACAGCCCCGTGGAAAATTCCAAGTATTTGGGGAGCTGAAAATAGAGTTTAAGGGAAAGTTCTCACCACAGGTACGTGATTCAACCACAGAAGTATCCTGGCAATGAACTGACGTACATTACAGGTACATGAGATACATCTAAGGCTCGCCTGCTTGCTTGCCTATATATTTTTTCTTATAAGCTTATTTTCTTATGGGTTTGATTATTTGTTTTGTTATAATAGGTTTATAGGTTTATATTAGAGTATATTTTGGCTGTCATGCAAGAGACCTACCGGTCACATCCTGTATGTTGAGCTAAGGCAAAGTTAGCATACATATGTTTGGGACCTTTCACCTAGATAGATGGTGATGATCCAAAGCATAAGGTCCATGTATGGCTGCAACCCATAACATAGAGGATGCTCTGAAGTAGGTTGGCATAGGAGGCTGCCTAAGTTCATATCCTTTTAAACTTAACAGGTCTACCACAACTTGGAACTTGGAAAGAAATGAAATAACTGGTTAGGACAGAAATAAAAAAAAGTGATACCTAATCACAAAAGTGCCAGGGTAACAAATTTATGTATATGATAATAAATTGAAATTATTGATATACTAACCTAGAACAAAGACACTCCAACATTAGTAAGGTGAGGAAATACAAATAAGGAAAAGAGGGAAAATGCCCTACTGAATATGCATCAAACATAATTGTGTCAGTGTAACATATAAAAATGGCATCTCAGCACAGAGGCAATAGGAGAAGGAGATGTATTCCTTGGGAGGTGCCAGAATGATGGCCACTGGTGATGATGGGGAAGGTGATGGTGGTGAGGAAGATGATGGCTCACATTTCAGGTTGTTCTACAGGAGAGGGTGAGAGTATGGATGTGCAGATGTACATTCTGTAGTATCTCTATCTACCGTACTAGTCCACTATCCTCTCTCTACGGGTATGTCTTTATTGCACAGTTAACCCAGGCTCTAACCCAGAGTTTAGCCCAACCCTATCCCCCCTCCTGCTCCCATCCCCAGTCCCACCATCACACAGGAAAACCACTCACCTGGGTTTGGAGCTGTTGAAGACGGAGCTGGGTTTGGAGGTGCTTGAAGCCTGAGCCAGTTTACCTGGCTGGGTACACAGGTTAGAACCCAGGCTCTGTTTTAACTCAGATGGAGCCCACCTCACTTTTGCAGTGAGGATACAACCAAAATCACTCAAGTGCTGACAGTCCTCCAGTCCTCTTCCCATGACTCCTCTCAAAGGACAGACAAGTTCTCCCGCACGTGACACAATTGATTGGGGAAAAATTGTAGAGCAGATCAGTACAAAGAACCATGGGATAATATGCCCATGGATACACATGGGCAAGTGCAGAAACAGTGAGGACACAGTAATGTGAGCAGAGCTTTGCAGTGCGGACACTCATACCTGGGCTAGGCTCACCTGGGTGTGGATCACCTGGCTTAACCCTGCAGTGAAGATATACCCCGACAGTGGCCAGAGGCTTCAGAGGAAGGTGTCAGAACTCTGCAGGAGGCAGATGTGGGATACTCTGCTCCCTATCCAGGTCTCAAGCTAGTCTATGCTAGTTTGTGATTGGCTGAAAATCTGAAGCATGAGATTTAATATCCCTTCCAAAATGTTTATCTTCATTGAGGGTTTCCCTTTCAAAGCATTCTTTTAAAACTAAAATAGCAATAACTTGGCATTGTTCTTAATTACAAGCTTTGCAGATAGTTAGGGCCAGATTTTCAGTTAAGTGTGTGCAATGCCTAATTTACATATGCAAATACCCAAGGTGTGCATGCAGATTAACTGCACGTATATGTATGTGCGCGCACACACACACACACACACACACACACACTGCCATTTAGGTGCCTAACTAACCTACCTCTCTCTCTAAGTACTCTATTGAGTTTCTGCATACATAAATTATACGTACACACCAAACTTTGAAAATGTACCTGCCCCATGAGTTTGGAATATAAAGGGCAAAATCCTCAGCGGGCGTACATTGACATATTTCTGTGGAGTCAATGAAAGTTGATTTAGACCAGCTAATGATCTGGCCCTAGATCATTAAATACACCTTTGATCCACTACAAATGACTGTGATTTTTAACAAGCTTTTGTAGCTAACTATGCAATCTTGCTACCCTCTTGTGGACAAATAGGCATTACTGCAGTACATCACTTATTTCAGCTCTATGAATTATTGCGTGGGCTTGGTAATACTCCACACAGAAGAAACAGAGGGATCTGCTTTCTGTATTGAAGTATCTTTTTTTCACATGGGATGTCACTTTTAAAAACACACAGATTTTCATATGGAAATTTTAGCACACATCAGCACAGAACAAACCTGTAGCCCCCTGTCTACACTGTAATTTTTCCATGCTTAAAATTTTACTATGCTCTGTTTTTCTATGATAGTGTTTTAGCTTGGTCCATTACTTAAGTTCATCTGGAAGCCACATTTTAATAGTATTCCTAGATTGTGAGAGAGCCCTGCAAATGTTTAAGGCTAACACGTGATTTGGGGACAGGATTAAAACACATCTTAATGATATTAGTAACAAAATTAATGTTAAACATTCTCCTGTAACTGGTATTGTTATCCTAATGGTGTCCTTTTAAATGACATGGTATCTGATTCTGCAGGCCTTGCTCAAGCAGAAGTTTCCCAGACTTCAGTAGGCATCTGGCCTGAATAGACTCCAGAGGCTGCCCCACAGGGTGGAAACCACATGCCCAGATATCTAATCCAATTACCACTGCGAAGATCCATGCCTTTAGCACTAAAAGGGGGAGAACTTGTTCGGATAAAGTAAGACTCAAACTTCAACATGGTTGGAGGCTCAGAAAAATTCCATTATTTTTCCTTTCAATGCTCATGTGTGTGAGCGGCTGCATTTGCCCCGTACTGGACTGGGAAGGGTTAACCCTACACTGTGGGCTGAGTAAGCCATGCCCCTCAAATCTACTGGGCATGCTCCAAATGCATCAGCATAAAAGGGAGCAGCTCAGCTCGGCTGGGGCTGACCGATGGAGAGGAAGGAGGTCTGCTGCTGGCTTTAGCCAAGAATCAGCCGAAGCCAGAGGCTGTGGGAGCCGGAGCTGCCATAACCCAGGCAGACACCAGGCTACCCACAGAGGTCCCGCAGAGTCCAGAGTCACTGGGGACAGTGCAGCCCGGGGAACCCAGAAACAGCTGAAACACCCAGACTGCAGCAGCAAGAAACACGATAGGAAGCAGCCCAGGGGAAACAAATAGTGGCCCAGTTAGTGAACTAGAATACTGAGTCAGTGTGTTTCAGTTAGACCCACACACACCCCCACACTGACTCAGTGGCATGTGCTCCTGCCACTACCAGGGCCCTGGGCTGAGGCCCGGTGGAAAGGGATGGCCTGGACCCCCCTACCCGGGCTGCTGCTACTCCCCTTTCTGGGTTTGGCCCCCTTCCCTGACTGAGGCCTCTTGGCCACAAGGCCTTATTGCTCTGCAAACAGGGGTGAATTCATTGACTGTGGCCAATGGGCCTTATTGCCCTGCGGACGGGGATGAATCCTTGGACTTTGATCACTAGTCCATACTGCCCTGCAAACTGGGCAGTTCTAATTGACTTTGGCCCTGAGGCCCTACTGCCCTCCGAAGAGGGGTGAACTTATTGACTCTGGCCACTGTGCCACACTGCCCTGCTAACAGGGATGAATACAGGACTTTAGTCCCCAGGTCTTGAGGCCCAGTGAACTGGGGCAAATCCATTGACCCTGGCCACTAGGCCTTACTGCCCTGCCAAGAAGAGGAATCTACTGACTCTGACCATTATGTCCATACTGCCCTGCTAAGCGGGGCTAATACATTGACTTTGGCAATTAGGCCTCATTGCCCTGCTAACAGAGGCCAGTATATTGACTCTGGTTATGGAGCTATAGATGCAGGTGACATATACTTTGCCCCTACACCCTAAGGGAGCCGAGGCGCATTTGCCCTGCACTGGACGAGGTCCCCTGCAACCCTGTCACAATGTGCCTCTGCATTTTCTGGCTCCATGCGGGACCCGGACTGAAATACTATGAGACACAGTTGTCTTGATAATCTTGAGCTGGGCAATACCATGCACCACTGGAAACCTCACAAGATAACTTTGTTCTCAGGAGACTTCCAGACCAAAGATGTCTGGATAAGCAATGAAACTGTTCCAAGCTTATCTGACCATTGAATCTCATGGAGTTATATCACCATAACTCTGGTGAATCAGACTCAGAAGCTCTAAAACTTTTGTGTATTTGGCAGTGAATGGACATTAGTTGGCTGGTTCCTGCTGTGATGCCTATCTAAAGTATGCTAATTAACAATAGCTTGAGGGCCATATGGGGTTAGTTGACACTCTCTCCATTTTTTTTTTTATAAAAGTTACAGATCTACAGAACTGATTCCATCCCTCTGCCCCACCTTTAGTATGCCACTTGATATGTAAGAGCCCAATTTCACAAACTCATGAGTAACTTTATGTACGTGAATTTATGGAAATAAGGCATATGTTTTTAATGGTGAGAGTAATTAACCATTGCAACAATTTACCAAGGGTTGTGATAGATTCTCCATCACCAACAAGTTTTAAATCAAGATCAGATTTTTTTTTAAAAAGATCTGCTCTAGGAATTATTTTGGGGGACGTTGTATGGTACATGTTATATAGGAGGTCAGACTAGATGATCACAATGGTTCCTTCTGGCTTTGGAATTGATGAATCTATGAATAGTCTCCTTTGGGCTAGAGAGGAAAGATGGTCCGCTGCCCCTCACTCCATGCCCCCTCCCCACCCCACTATCAGTCAGGCATGGGTCGCCTCTGGTCCGCTGATTAGGGGGATAATCTGGGACCTGAGTTCAATTCTTTGCTCTGCCACAGATTTCCTGTGTGAACTTGGTCAAGTCACTTGACCACTTAGCCTCTCTGTTCCTCATTTCCCCATCTGTAAAAGGAAATAACAATAATTCCGCACCTCACAGGGGTATTATGAGAATAACTATATTAGAAATTGTGAGGCAGTTAGATACAGTGGCAATGGGGGCCATATATGTATCTTAGCTAGATAAACTTACTCGCCTGTGTTTATTTGCAAGATTGGGCCCTTACACTTTAACGGCCAGGGACTGCGTGTTTGTCTTTGCCTAGCACATCAGGAACCCAATACTAAGTACAACTATAATAAAAATATTTAATATTCATCTGTCATTGACATCTAATGTCAAAAGGTTTCCTAAACTATTCTATTGATTGAATCAAATGGAATGCGCTTGGGTCAAATTTACAGAAAGCAAATTGCTATAGTACTTACAACTATTTGGAGATATATATACCGGGTATATATATTTTAGTCTAACTGGACTTGTTACCCATGCAACCACCAGAGGGCATAGCACAACTTGCAGAGCTAATGGTAGGGCTAAGAATGGCAATAACTGTGTGTGAGTACTGCATCATTTAGTTGCAGTCATTGTTCATTATTGAGGGTTTGGGACTCTTTATTCCTTATCTCATTCAGAATGTTATCCCTTTAATAACTACATGACATTCTTCTTTAGCTATTTACTGAGCTGCCAGATGTGTGCCTAAAATGAACACAATGGACTGAAATAAAGGATGGAAGCTATGTTATTTTAAATACCAGTGATTTGGTTGCAGAAATATTGATCAGATTAAATGGAGGATCACATTAAACAGTGAATTAATTTTAGTACAAGTGGTTGTATTAAACTGCTCAGTTGATCTTGTGTCTTTTTTTCTAATGTTCTTTTCTGATCAGCTGCACTTAATTTGTGGTCATATAGAATTACAGCAACAACAATGTATTTTTAAGAAATCCTTAGGACCAAAAACTTGCTTCTGTTTTTTTTGTTTTGTGTTTGTGTTTTTTTAGGAGAAGCAACACAGACCAATTAATAAACAAAAAATCTCTCCCAGAAAACCCAACAAACTCTGATGCAATACCTGACCTGAATTCTTTTGGACAGACATGAAATGAAGTAAGTTTTCCCTTATCTCTTATTTGCTGTAGTCTTCTATCTCAGCCTCCATGATCTCTTTGCATGTGCATGGTAATCTGTCTAGATCCCAATCCAACTCTCTCTGAAGTCAAAGGAAAACTCCTGAAGTCAGGAACCTTGTTTTCTTATCTGTCGCTAGGGTCTTGTCTACATAGTGTATTTGTCCATGCCAGTGGGGTGTGAATTCTAGTTTGCACTAGCATGTTGCGCACTCACTAGCTCTTGTGGATCCTGCTGGAGCACACAAGAAGTTCCCTAGTGCACGTTAACATAGTAATGTTTGGGACTATGGCAATGTGCACTACGAATTTTTAGTGCACATCTGCGGAATCCACATGGCCCAGTTAGTGCACAGCATGTGAGTGCCGACCAGAACTCACACCTGTGCTCACTAAGGCACTGTGTAGACAAGTCTTAAAATGCCATTCTCAGCATTGGCATTATATATAGTAATTTAGAAAATGTATACTGATACTATAACACCTTTCATCAGAGGGCCTCTAAACTCTTTAGAAAGATGAGTGCACTAAGTTTTGCAACTAGGAAAATAATACACAGCAATTAGCTTGATAAATTAATGGTCTACGTGCAGCATACTTTTTTCTTTAAAGGGTTCTTTATAGGATGGATCCTGTGAGGTACTGAATGCTCCAGCCCTGATCCAGCAAAGCTCTTAAACATGAGCTTAACTTTAAGCACCTGAGTAGTCCCTTTGCCTTAGGTGTCTTTTTGGGTGAAAGGCACTATATAAGATTATCGTCACATTGTTTTAGGCATGCAAATTAGCCAGAGAATGCATTTTGCTGCAAATCAGTATCTCTTATAAGAAATCTGTTTCATCTTCCTTTCAAAGTTCCATATGGTTATGGGACATGTGGGCTCCCAATTAAATATCTGACAAATTCCTGTAAGAATGGCATTTGATTTTAATACAGCATGAAAGTCTGAGATGATATTGACTAACCCATTTATGACTCTATTTTGCTCCACAGCATGTGAGTTCACTTATTTCTCACTTGAGAATATATTGTTGCTTGTGTAGGATTCGGAAGCCCACCATCAGAAAGAGAAGTGTCTTTATATGCTAGAAATGAGCTCAAGCCACAAACTTCAGACCTGAGCTTTTCTGGAATTCAAGTGTTTGGATCTGGAGCTATGGATCAACCCAATATAGTGCAAGGGACAAGTCAGTTTGTCTCCAGATTTTTTAAAGTTCAGATCAAGGCACAAATCTTGGCCCCATTGAAATCCATGATAAAATTCCCATGAACTTCAATGGGGCCCAAATTTCCCCTCAGAACTGTGCAGATCCTGGGCTTAGGGTCAGGCTCATCTCTGTTAAAAACAGATAATTAAACTTCTTGGGCCAGATCTTCAGCTAATATAAACTGATGTAGCTCCATGGTCTTCAATACAGGTACATCAACTTCCACCAGCTGAGAATCTGTCCCCTTTGAAGGAGATGTTCAAAAGTGCCCAACAGATTTAGGAGCACAAGTCCCATTGGCTTTTTAGCAGGACTTGTGCTCATAAGCCCCTTAGGCACTTTGAAACTATCCCTTATTATTCTGGGGGGGTCACAATTTTCAGAAAAACTCTTCTTAATTTCGTAAGTGCTGCCTTGTGTGGCGATGTGAGATACTGCGACAGATCATCCCACTTATGTGATACTCCTGTCTCATCACATAACACGGTACAATGTGATTGATGCTGCCTGTCATGATGTATCACGCTGAAAGGTGAGAAATAAATGTAGGGTTGTGGTTTTAGGGTAGGGGTCGGCAACCTTTCAGAAGTGGTGTGCCGAGACTTCATTTATTCACTCTAATTTAAGGTTTTGTATGCCGGTCATACATTTTAACCTTTTTAGAAGGTCTCTTTCTATAAGTCTATAATAGATAACTAAACTATTGTTGTATGTAAAGTAAATAAGGTTTCAAAATGTATAAGAAGCGTCATTTAAAATTAAATTAAAAGGCAGAGCCCCCTGGACCAGTGGCCAAGACCTGGGCAGTGTGAGTGCCACTAAAATCAGCTCATGTGCTGCCTTCAGCACACATGCCATAGGTTGCCTACCCCTGTTTTAGGGGCTTCACTGTTTACATAAAAACAGTCAATGGATTATTCACAGTAGGGATATGTTGTTTGTGGTAAACATTTTAACTGGGTTTGATTTTGCTGGGGGTTTTTTTTATTAGTTATGGCCCATAACTTTCAGCTTGCTTTCCTCTTTCATCCACTGGTGACAAGATGATGTGACAGGTGTTCTGAGCATCTTTCTGAGCTCCAGAGATCGCATGTGTGGGTATTTTTATTCACTCATCCATCCTCTGTCATGAAGGCAGCAAAGAAGAACTGAAAATAACTCCTACAGCATCCATCTGTGCTGCCCCCAAATGTACCTTAAAGGCATTCCCTTCATCCCAGAGCTTTATATGCTACCCCCTTCTAGCGTAGAAGCTAAGGCCCACCTCTTGTAGTGCAATGAGTTGTTACAAGACCACCAAATTGGCCCAACTTCCAGTTTTCACCATACAAATGCTTTGCTTTTCTATAGTGCTTTCCATCTGAGCATCTCAAAGTACATTATAAACATAACTTCACAACCACCCCTCTGAGCTACTTAACTATAATCTACATTTTACAGATGAGGTATGTGAGAGAGGTTAAAATGGTACGCCCAAGGTTCAACTTTTTTTGCAGAACAAGATTAGAACCTGAGCCCCCGACTATCAGTCCTGTAACTTAACTTCAAGACTTGCCTTTGGCTAGGACAGTAAAAAAAAAATATTTTTCAAGTTTTCTTGTTTTTTAAAGTATTTATTCATTTTATTTCCTCCCTCCCTCCCCTGAGGAGAGGCGGTGGGGCAGCATAAAGCATAAAATTAGAGAATGGATAAGTATATTTAAAATTGCAGATTGAGCTGGTAGAAAATCTAAAATTCCTTCCTGGGAAATCCCAGTTGTTTGATTTGTTTTCATCTCAAATCAGAGTGAACAGTATTGAAATTTTTTGCAGAATGGAAACATCTGAAAAATTTGGTCTGGAAATGTTGAAATATTCCATTTTGGCTTGGTTCAAAATTAATCTTTGTCCCTGTCACGGGGTCCTCTCACTGCTGGAGTGCCTCCTTCTGGCCATGTCTGGGGATTAGCTCTGCCAGCCTGATACCTTCTTCTTTCTCGACCTGTCGTCTCACTCTCTCGCCCTGCAGCCCCTCTCTTGTTCCTCAGTAGCTGCCACACCTCATCTTTGTGTATTAGCCCATCAGCTAATAGTCCATCCCTTCTGCAGTACTATCAAATTTTTCCACGCTGTCCCAGGCAGTCCTTAAGTCCACTGCCCTGACTGAGCCACTCAGTCAGTGACTAGAATGAATGGTCTCAAACAGTCTCCAAGTTCACTGCCCAGATTGTGCCACTCATTCAGTGGCTGGTAGGGGAACCCAGGAGCACCCGTACACTGGGTTCCAGTCCAGGGACCCTCAGTCTACCAGCTGCGGTCTGTACTACCATGTACCTTCCTGCCGCTCCCTGCTCCACTTGTCTATCCCATGCTCTCATTCGCCACCCTTCTGGCTAAACCCCTATTTCCTAGGTCTGCTAGACAAACCCTTCCTCTTGGTTACAAACTCTTTCTCTTCCTTGTCCCAGGGGGAGTGACTGCAGCCCACTTTCTGCTACTCACTGCCTGGTTTTATAGAAGCCCTGCCTGTTCCTGCACAGTCCAGCTTCCCTTAATTAGGGCTCTCCTCTCGGCCTAAATACCCCCAGTTTGTATCCTAATAGGTTAATTGGTCTATCTGACCTACTTTAACCCTTCCCAGGTGAGTGTGGGCAGCACACCCCATTACAGTCCCCCTGAGCAACCATCAGGACATAGGAATTGTAGTTCAGATGTCTCAGGCCCTCATTCTCTTCTATGGGCTGGGCATCTTGGCTACTTCTTCCATGATGCATCACCACAGGAGAGACTATGGTACATCATAGGAGATGTAGTGTAGCTAGGGAGCCTGGCCCACAGAGGATAATTGGGGCACAAGGCATCCAGACTATAACTTCCATGAGGCATTGCAGCAGCTCAAGCAAATGCAGCTTAATGTAAAATCAATCTAAATGAAATGTTTCAAATCAGGTGCAACAAATCAGGTGCTCACTCCCAAAAAACTAGTTTGATATAAATAGACCTTCTGTATACAGGAAATATACCAGATTTTATTCTTCATGTCAGTTTTTCTATCCTCTCTTCATCTCCCCCCCCCCCCCCCGCAATCTCTCCTAAGCAGAATGAGAACCCAGTAACCTTCAAGTATGAGTAAAATGTTTAAGCTCATAGAGCTTGATTCACCACATGCTCTAGGGCTGCTGTTCCAGCAGGGGCATTCACCCTGGTGAAAGCAGGCTACAGACAATAGTGTGGAGATTTTCCAGAGCATGTAAGGAATTTACAAGCGCAACTACTATTAAAAATCAATGGGAACTGGGTGTCTAACTCCTTTGAGGTCAGTTGAAAATCCCAGCATAAATTCTGAGCTGTTAGCATTTGCCTTACAACTCACTCATTATTTGTTAACACAGCTGAGAGTCATAAAGGTTTCATCTCTCCAGGATTATAGAATCTTCTACTAAAAATCCATATACTTAATCCCATGCCTGTCTAATATTTCTTATTTGTATGTGTTCAGTTCAAACTTCTAGTCATTGCCTAGTATATATAATTTTTGTTTTTATGTAGTATCATTTAATGGAAAAGTAGTTACAACACCATGTGGTAGCTGGGTTATGATGTGGTAGGCTGTTCCTTAGTATGGCAAGGTCAGCTTTCAAGCATTATTCTCTCTCATCCATATCAATGTATAAAGGAAACACACACTGTTATGTGCTTGTATGAACCCCACAGGCTTTAAAGTACTGAAATCCTCATGAGGAGACTGATACCGCAACATTTCAGCTAATTTGTCAACAGCTCATTTGTCAGGAAGTGTACAGTAAAACAAGTGCTAGAAGTGAAGTATTGTTCTGCATCAACAATATATTTCTAAAGTAAGTGTGGACTGGACTGGAATAGACACAGGAGCTGTAAAAAGGAGGAGCTGTGAGCTTTCACATGTCCATAGTTGCAATTCAGGACTCTGTTAGGTTGCAGTGTTTCAGTACAGTCCTGGACAGAATTTCTTCATCTTTATGGCAAACAGGGAAAGTCTCCAAGGTTTTTATGTGTGTTGCAGGTCCTTTATTTACCATTCTTACAGCCTATTCCGGCCTAGCACTGAAGTGCAGTACAGGCCTTAAAGTCACTTTCAAAGTGTCATGTCCAAAAGAGTAATAAATTCTGCAGAATTCCAGCCCTTTGATAATTCAGCTGTAAAATCATCCTTACTTTCAATCTGGAATATGGAGAACTCATCCACTCGTTAACAAGCTTCTTTGTTCACAAGTAGAAAGCCAGATTGGCTTTAGCTTTGGCTGACAGTTCAAGCATGGTAAAATGGTTCAGAAACAATCTATTAGTGATAATCCTTTAATAATTTTGCTTAGAACTATCAAGGCAGGGATTATGTGCATTGTTTCAATTAACGTGCCAATTATGCCTTCCTTATATTTTATGAAGCAGTCTTCCACTCAGACCAACACAAATCTTATTTTGATGGCAAAAATAATTCTTGATCCTCTAACATCAAAGATAATTTTTCTAACTACAGCATTTTTCAAAGGCTTCAGCAACATGCAAGAAAAAAGCTGAACTCTCTTTCATAATTCAGTATGCAGAGTCATCATCTAAGTTTCCCTTACTTATTTGTTTACTTACTTGTTTATATTATACTAACAAAGAGGACCCAGTGCATAGTTCAGGAGTATGAACACTGCTCAGGATTCATTTTGTAGCTGCTGATGCAGAAGTTCCACTTTGGCAGTCAAAGATTGTTGTTGGTGTGTGAAGTGTCCTGCAATTTGCTTTATTACCCTGCAGATTTGGTCCCATTGTAGGAATAGATTTCTATTTTTTTCAATGGCTCTGCACCATCACAACATAACCTTTGAGAAGGTTTTTTTGTTTGCCTGTGAACTAAAAGAAAACTAGCAGAGTATTAATTTCTAATGTATACTAACTGGTAGTGAGACACCCTTAATCCCAAACTTGCTGCAGGCAGCACATATCTCTTAGTTTGGACAACAACATTTCAAGGTACATTGACAGTGGAAAATGCAACAAGCTTAGCTTGAGGAGCACAGAGCCTTTTTAATTAGTCCATAAAGAAGTCAAAGATTGTTTGTCCAGTACTTGCTGTGCACTCTGGCATATCTGAAAGCTGATGCTTTCATCAAAACAGCCAACCAAAATCCCCACGGGCTTTATATCACAATGTCAGTGCATAGCTTCAGGTACATAGGAACTGCCATCCTAGATCAGATTAGTGTCCGTCTAGTATGATGACCTCTCTCTGACAGTGGTTGGTACCAGAGGCTTCAGAGGAATCCCTGTAATGGACAGTCATGAGTAACTTCTCCATAGGGGAGGTTTCTAACTCCAGGCAGTTAGTGGTCATTTATGCACTGAAGCATGAGCTTTTATATCCCATATAAAGAGGTGGTTTTTTTTCATCCTATCCAATGTAACTGTACATCTGCTAATTATTCATACAAATGTCTGTTCCTTTGTTGAATCCTGGTAAGCCCTTGGTCACAATTGTCTTATGGCAATGAGTTTCACAAGTTAGTTATGCACTCTGTGAGAGACCTATTTCCATCTAGCAGTTTTAAATTTCTTGCCTTTGCATGTAATTGACTGTACCCTCTTTCTTGAATTCTGAGAAGGGGAGATCCCTGTGCCTGATTTACTTTCTCTGAACCCTACACTATTATTTCATATCTCTCTTTTCTGACCTCTCATATTCATTTCCTCTGCATCTTGTTAGTGTCCCTTCATGCAGAGGTCATCATTCCTTTGATCATTTCTTTTGCCTTTCAGTACCTATCTCTGCTGTGTTGTTGAGTTTTTTTATGAGGTGACTAGCATTGACCACAGTATTCTGGGTGATATATGAAAATAGGCCAAAAATGACACAGCCAGGTGCACTCAGAGCTAATTTACAGCAGTGGGTAAACTTCCAAATGCATCTGAGTCAGTGCAAGCAAGAGCCTAAGCAGCCTGCATTGGTGTAATTACACTTGCTCCTGAACCGATAGTCACTTTTCTTCAACATTCCTCTGTCTCTGCTTCTGAGGTGCTACTGACATCATTGAAGTCAATGGGAGTTTTGCCATTCAGTAGGCCCAGGATTTCACCTCCAGTGTGCAGATGCTGCTGATCTCGATGGTATCAAAAAAGATGCATCCCTTTTCACCATCCTATGTCTGCCTTGCATATCTAGGTTTTAAACCCTTTGGGGAAGGTACAGTCTCCTATGTTTCTACAGCACCTATCACAACGGGACCTTAACCTTACTAGGGGTTTGTAGGCACAAGCGTAATAATACAAAGAAGTTCATTTTAAAATTAAATATCCAAAGAACACAATTAGATATAAATATAGCATAATTTTAGAACTGTTTCCTCTTGCCCATTTCTATCAGTAGTGCCACAAATTAATACTTATATAGGTACAGAAAATATTAGTCATGCCCAATGCAAATTGGGACCCTATGGGTTGTTTCATATCCCCTAGTTAGCAGTAACAAAGCCATTTGTTTTTAACAAGTGCACAGTCCGTAATGCCTTTTAGAGAGAGTGCACATTAATCCCCAAATTGTAGATATTTTAATTATTATTAGCTCCTACATATTACTGGATGACAGGCCACAGTGGATATATAAGGAACTTGAATAGCTGATATATGATTTAGTCCTATCAGCAGCAGGTGAACAACATTCCACCCTACAGAGCAGTAATACTATAAATACACTGCTTTATGTAAACGAATTCCATAGAGAGGAAAATCAGGTCCAATCTCTCATTTCCAGCAGTTTTGCAATGGTGTAACTTCTGATTTATACCAGTACAGGTAAGAGTAGAATCAGACCCCTTATTATTAAAAAAACAGATTAAGTTCGTGTATATATCATTAACCTTTCCCACACTAAAATATCATGGAGAAGTATTTATATTCATACAAAAACCTTTCTTGAATGAAAGATTATCCCTGTTGGAAACTAATGAAGCTGTGTGGCTGAGATAATGATAGAAATATCTATTTCTGCAGAGGGCCTATGAGCCTAGCCTGCTGCTATTGAAATCATTGGCTAAATCAGACCCATTACCCTGCCCTTGCAGGAGGTTATAAACTTGGGTCCTGATCCTGCAACTGACTTCTGATAGGTACCAATGCCCAAGATTTCTGTTAGGTGTCTTCCATTTCCATCTACTGTAGCATAAAGTTATACATGTTTCCAATGTCATTTCTAGTTTTGGAGCAAAATTCTCCCCTCAGATCCAAACTGTGGCTATGGGATCATGCTGCAGATGTAAGGAGAGAGTTTTATCCGTGCTCTGAGTTTTTCTCTCCCTGTTCCCACTTCAGTTTCAAAAGGGAAACAAATATTACAAAAATTATAGTAATTGGAGCACTCACCAGCACTTCAGAAAAAAAGTATTTTCTTCAACATCCTTGCTGCAATGTCTCATTAGTTGCCACTACATTATATTTAAGAATCACAGAACTATTTTCATATTTCAAAATAAAAAGACCCACCTCATACAAGCAATTAGGGCCTGATCCAGAGTCCACTGAAGTTATTGGAAAAGCTCCCATTGATTTCCATGGACTTTTGTCCTTAATGAAAATAGAGATGAATTTTCTATACACAATTTGATCCATGCAGTCTGTATTGTAAACAAAAAGGCTATCTTGTGATGATGAAATTTGAGCTTCTGCCTGCATAGAACCTGTTGCAAAGCCCACTGTAGTCAATGGGAAAACTCCCTTAACTTGAATGGGTTTTGAATCAGGCTCATAGACTGCATACAGTATGTAACCCCTGCAGGTTCCTATAAAAATAAAAATTAAAGGGAGGCAGAATTAAACACGTTTTGTGTGAATCACACTTTCTCTAACCACAGGTCCAAGATGATGCATTTTAAAAAAGTAATTTACAATAAGAGAATTGAATTAACACTAGTGTGGGTGGAAGGTTAGCTTGCGCCTAAAAACAAGTGTCTCTTCTATAATAAAAGAGAGCTAAGAGCTATGGTGATAAAACTTTGTGGCAAAGCATGAAGGATCACCGCAACCTATCTCATCCCTTATTTTTATTGGGCTAACAGGCCCCAGTCAGGATCACCTCCGCTGTACTATCCACTCCTGCCTGTTTGTGGATGTCCAGGCCCTTGGAGAGATCGCTGAACAGGCCACACAGCTGTAAGCCACTGATTTCTTACCCACCCTATTTCCACAAGTGGAGGAGAGAACAGTTACAGTCCTTAATAAAGATGTCATCCTAATGTTTTACAGAGTTTGACTGTTGTACAAACTCTTCATGTGGCTGGAATCTGGGGGATTGACTTAGGGGAGCTCTCTGGGGGCAGGGAAGCGGGAGAATAAAGAATATTTTTAGGTGGTTTATTTCATGCTCTAACAGGAGTGTATTTATGAGCTGAGAAATGGGAAATAAATGTAACTGTTAGAATAAAAAAAAAATTGACCATGCAACCATTTTAATTTGCTAAATATCCCAGACTGTGCTTTTCAGGGGCTTTTGTGAAATGTGAATAACCTTTTCTGATACTATATTACATTCAAAACAGGAGCTAGCTTCCCACGGACCATGACAATTTGGATTTTGGAAACTAATAAACGGCCAGTTAAAAGCAGCAGTAATGATATTGCCAGTCAAGAAGATATGACAGGTGTGTCTAAGTAATAAGCTCTTTCCTGTTTAAAAAAGAAAATGAAAAATGCCTTTGCTTTCAAGAAAGGGTTATCTGCATAAGACACGCCGAATAGCTTACCCAAGCTCCATGTTGAGCAGATGGAAGGAATAATAACACTGAAGCTATGAGGAGTCCCTACAGGGTGGGTCAGCTGGAAGGTCTAGTTCATTATCTGTTGAAATGTAAATTTTATGTTGCCATGGGGGAAGGGGAAAATGGATTACGCCTTTGTTTAAAAAGACAGGACTCCATGTTTCCTATACTTCAGCAGCAATGACGTTTGCTGAAGCCTTCACTCCCTACTACGGAATCAGGAATCAGCATCTAAGCTTTCATCAAAGAGAAATTAAATTTCTAGCCCTTCTGGCTCTGAAGAAAGATTCCAAAATGTGAGCCAAGTATTAACTGATTTAGTCTTGATTCTCCCTACTCTGAAAATGGACAGCTTGAAACAGTAGGCCTGATTTTGTTACATTGAAGCCTCTTTATGATGCTGTGGCAGTGTAAAGGAGACCCAAAGGGGGAGAAAATGGCCCCCATGCAAACCTTCCCACCCTGCATAGAGGACCTTCCTTGCCTATTTTGAACTGTCTTAAAGGTTCTATGATGCCCTAGTCTCAGCCCTCTGTGTAGGGAGCGGATTGGTAGTATCTCCAACATACCCTCAGAGTCCACTCCTTTGTACTTTGTCTATTCTCTGCTTCCAGGACTCCAAAAAGCCCTGCTTTACAGGTGAGGAAGGTGAGGTGGAGAGTGGTTCGATATCTTGCCCAAGGTCACACAATGAGTCAGAATAGGACTTTGGGCCTCCTGTGTCTCAATCCCAGTCCACTAAACCACACTCCCCCATTTAGAAGGAGAAATGTGGTGGGAATTGTTCCAGATGCTGCTGTGACTTACCGTATGATGTCTGATGGGTGCTCATGAACTGTAAATTAAAGACTGATTCTGAGTTGTACTGGGCAGCAAATCTGTTTTACTGAATCTATTTGCCTTTTTACTCATGCTATTTAGTATGAATTTATCCCTCGTGGCAAAAATCAGATTAATAAATAAATTTTATTGGTAGGATTAAACTTCAGCTCTGAATTTCCTTGAATTCTGAGGGTTTAAATTAAAGGTTATTTTAATAGAAGTTTTTTGGTCTAATCACTTGTGGCATTTCTGAGGCAATTAACTTTTTATTCTTCCAAGAATGCCACAACCATAAAGAATATTCATTATGTCCCTATGTCCTGCAGTATTTGGTGGAAGACGTAGGCTATGCCTACACTAGAAATACTACAGCAGTACAGTTGCAACATGTTATAGCACTGTACTGTAGACACTACAGCAATGGAAGAGGTTCTTCTGTCACAGTAGTAAATCTACTTCTCCCAGAGGTAGAAACTAGGTTGATGGAAGAATTCTTCCATTGACCTAGCATTGTGTATATTGGGGCTTAGATTGGTTTAATTACATTGCATAGATCATGAAAAATGTTTACAGCCCTGAGCAAAGCAATTAAAATGACCTAACATTGTAGTGTAGACCAGCCTAATGTGTGAATGACAGTAGAGTTGCAGAAAAATAAGATGAGGACAGTTAGCTGCATTCACAGAGAGAATTGTGTCTTAAGTCATTTGGGGTACACAAGGCCAGGTGCGGGGGACAAGAAGCCTTTCCTCCTCCCCAACCCTTGTGCAGGGTTTGAGCACCATCCTGATTGTTGTGCTTCCAAGACTTGACCTTACAAGGCACTGAGTGCTCAAATCACATTGAGGAAGTTGATCAGCACGTGAAAGAATGCTGAGTTCATTGCAGGAGCGTCCCTCCAGTGCAGAGCTCCCAAAAAGGAGAGGGGCTATATCTTGAGGAATGCAGAGGAAGCACACACTCTATCCGATAGCAGTGCCTCTGTTTTTCAGGCTCTTCCACTGTAAAATCAGTAAGTAGGTTTTGTAAAATTCACTTGCACTGCTGGAAAAATGCTTTGTGTGGAGGTCTCAAATATATCAAACCCAGTAGCTAATATGCCTTCCATGAAGTTGATGGAGCTCTTGTTTCACAGGAGATGGAGAAATTGCACTTAGGATAAACCAACAAGCCTGTTTGTAGGGACTTCTAAACCTGAAGAAATCAAAGGCCAGGCAGGAAAGAAATAAGTCAAGAAATGGTGGAAATAAATAAAAGGCTGCCTGCTGAGCAGGTTACAATAGTGCTGCTTTGTCAGTCTCCTGTGAAGGAATGTGTTTTCATGTCAGGTCAGGGGTGAAGGAGGCTGAAGTGTTGATCTGACTTTCTTCCCAGAAGGATCAATGTGTCACCTTGATTTAAAATTAACACCATTTGGGGAGATTAACTTCTAAGCTACACAGTGCTTTATACTAATCAAAATATGTGAAGAAAATTAACACAAAGTCTTTAGTTCTCCTCAAGGGAGACACTTTTTGGAGTTGTTTCCACTTGATTTAGTTTTTAAATGAGTATGGCTATAATTGGTAATTAAGCTGGCTGCATTTGGGGTATACAGATGAAGATGAAATGTGGAGTTGCTGCTTCTGAGGGGGAAAGAAGAGTAAACATATGGGAAGCAAATGAGGGTAATATGACACAACTCAGTTTCATTAACATTCAGTATTCAAGTCATGCAGCCTCTACTTCATGTTAACACTACATTTGCTGAACTTTGTGTTTAGATTATATCACAGTCAGTAACAAGGCTGTAGAAAATGCAGAGTTTTCATACATATCTGCCATTAGACCCTAAAAATTAGATGGACCCGTGCCTCAGTTATAACCTAAAGTTTAGAGATGAGCCAAGGTTACAAAGGTCAGATCTAGATGAAGATCCAAATTTCCCCAATGTCTGGAGGACATCTGAAAAGTACAGAATAATCTCAGCTATCACTGTTCCTTTGCTTTATACCAGGCAGAAATTTGCACTGTAGAGAAACATGTCTTAAAACAATAAATAGTTTATATGCATGCCCCACTTTCCAAGATAGTCAAGCATCATTCACATGAAGACCCTGGCAGGTTTAAAATATTTCAAGTCCTTTCACAGGGCCTGTTTCTGTTGGTCATTGTTTAATGCCTATACACTCTCAGATGGTGTGTCTCCCAGGTCATTTGATGCAGCTTTGAGTTCTTTGTTTTCTTAGTTCTTTGAACCACCAGACCAAAGCATTCTCTGTGCTTTGTTGGGGGAGAAGGGGAGAGGAGTTTAAAAAGACATGTTACTTGCATTGTTTCAGTATTGTGGATTTGCATTAATTACCCCCTATTGTCTTTAGTTCCTGCAGGAAGTGCTGTTTATCTTACCCATTTAGCCAGGAGTATAATCACTAACAAGCCCTTACAGATACATATAACATTTATAAAGTTAATATAATAGTCTTTGAATATTCCATGATTACATAGCATTTGTCACAGCATCATTCTGTGGTTTGTAAAAGGTGGTTTCACTGGATGTAGTTAAATCTAATGGTATGTAATAAATGAATTGCAATAACATGTATATGGTCAGTTTTAAGTTTCAGATTACAAATTGATTAGGGGAGCACTTCACATTTTAACTCAAAAGGAATTTAGTTGCAACAGGTTCATGTTTTTATTTGTTTCCTGAAAGATAATGTAAAAATTAGATGGTGGCAATCTGTTAATCTATTACAGGGGAAGTAATCTACTAGAGTTCTGGCTTTCTTTCCTGTGTGCCCAGTTTATACCTGAGAAAATAGTTTTGAAAACTGTGACATGACAGTATTTACAGGCTTTGGATTTTTTTTCTGAATATTATATGTGTGCATGTTTTTGTTTGACCATCAGAAATTGGATGACTTAATTATTTGCTGTTTAATCTTTCAGTTGTTATTATTTATGAATACGCATATGAAGTAAGTAATAGTGTGATGTTGTTATGCGTGAAGTAAGAATCTTCTTCTTTTCTTCTTAGTTGATGTGATTTTTACAGACTTTACACTGCGAATGGCTCTCTATGCAATAGGGATATAGGACTATTGTCAGCGAATGGGAGTTAATTATGGTCACTGACATTGTCTTTATGCCTCGAACTGTGTAACATGTAGTTATAGCAGTGGTTGGGATTATACTGCATAACTGTCTTGAACTGATAATATGGATAATTTGCCATGGACATCATAGGAAGTATAAAATGTATGAAAAAATACAAGTCATGAAAAGTTAACTTGACATATTTGTTACTAATTGTTTTATTCTCAGAATTATAGGGGAAAGTGATTTTGTGCACTGCCCTTATAGAATTGTGCTGTGATTGCGAAGCACCTCATTTGAGTAAGGGACTCAAATTTTCCACTCATGTCAACATGGAATGTAACTGTGACATCAGATAGCTGCAATTCTGTTGCTACAACAATCCAAGGCTGTAGTCAGCATGGCACCAGAACAGGTATTTTGGCTCTGTGGGGGTGTGTGAAGAATCTGTTCAATACTGGAGGTCTCGAGAAATGTAGCAACAGAGGAGGCAGAGGAGGAGGATATTGAACCAGACATTGCTGAGGACATCCTTATTCCCCTAGACAGAGATAGGTACATAGAGGTCTTGCTAAAGATGAAAATATATTTTATGAAAACTTAGTCTTTTCCCACTTTTAACACACTTGTAATGGGGTATATGGACCTTTAAGGCCAGAAGGAGAAGTCTCAGGAGCCAGGCTGCTCGTTCTAGGAATTCTGCAGCAAACAGAAATCTAGGAAATGACTGACAAATGTTTTGAGAAGATAAATGGTACCAAGGTAACAGCTGGGGTCTAGAAAAACCCAAGGCAATTGCTCTCTTTAGGGCCTGGAACCAGGAAGGAGTCTTGTAATGTAGGATGAGGCAGAACTCCCCCTCAGCTAATCAGGACAAGTTCTGGAAAGAAGAACAGAAAATGTTCCATCTCTTTCCTATTAGGAGGGAGACACATGTAGGAAGAGGGCTGCCTGCTAACCTCTTCCAGGCCAGAGAGAATAACATGGAGCTGTTTGACTCTGCCTCCAAACTGTAGTGTTGGAGAAACAGCAGACACCATGCCTGGGGAGAAAGGAATATTTGGTTGTGGAGATTTTGTTTCAGCTAGGAGAAGCTGTCTCAGTGTCATAGCCTGCCCATTTTAAAAAACAGGCCTTTGGGTCAAAGATTTCTTCAGCATGAGCCATAAATGCTGGAACTAGGGGTACTGGGGGTGCTATTGCACCCCCTGGCTTAAAGTGGTTTCCATCATATATAGGGTTTGCAGTTTGGTTCAATGGCTCTCAGCACCCCCACTATACAAATTGTCAGGGGCTTTCCCTACACAAGCGGCATCCCAAGTTTGGGAAACACTGCACTAAAAGATCTGGGCCCTCATGTTTAAAGGACAGTTTTCACCCTTTTAACACTTTTTTGTTTTAGATGATCCTAGAGGGAGATTATGTTCAAATGGAGACATAATTTCCATAGCACTATGATGTGACACACTAGACTGTGATATCACGGTTGGCTATAGTAGAACAAAAGGCTGGAATATGCTTGAGGGAGACCTTAATGGAGCACAGATAGTTTTGATACTATCAGAGGTAACAGAAAAATACTGACTATACTACATTTTCTATTAATGTTGTTTTTTCCAAGTTTGCTCCTGTGTGATATTATCTCTTTATGACCTTCCCACCCTTCAACTAAAGATTGAGTTCACTGTGGTATCTACTGTGATTTCCTCAGTCCTTATCAACTGGGAGATACAGTGCATTCTAAAGGCTCCTCTATCACATGCTGTGTAGAAAAACTGTGAAAGTTAGCACAGTGAAACTAGTGGGGTTCCCTTCAGATTGCTCTGTCATAAGGGCCTGGGGTTTGGTCCACTAAAACTGGCAGGCATATGTTCTGAGACCCACAAGGAAATTTCACAGATCTCACAATACTTGGGGGAGACGAGTATTTTTATGGAGGTGCACTACCTCGGAATTAATCTCTGGGCCCCTTTCCCACCATGACAGTGTGGCTCCCTCAGGAGATGGGCTGCACTCCAAATGCTGCAGCCTCTTCTCCCCATGTAGGCACATTCCAATGTGCAAAGGTGTGAGCAGCATGAGAGTCAGCGCTATCTCACCTGCTATCTCATACTTCTCTGCTATGAAGTGGGGTGATGCTGAGAAGAGCAGTCATCTCTCTCTACACCTTACCCACTCACAGCCCCCACTCCTGTATCTGGACTCCAAGTCCACAATGTGTCTGCAGAAGAGCTTCCATGGGATCTGGAGAAGGGGAGACCATTTGCTTCTCCCCTCCCACTACACATCCCATTTGCACTTTCTTTGGAAGCCCTCCGCTAATCCAAATGAAGGTGACATTCAGGCCCTAAGTATCTCCAGATGCCAGACTTTCACTTTCCAAAAGGGTGACTCAAAATATTTTTTTAAAGTGTTATTTTGGATTAAAAAAGAACCAGACATGATGCTCATTACATGGAACCAGCAGGATTTGAAATGAAATAGGATTAGTTCCCTATCCTGCTGAGTTGTTTTCAAGTACCCGGAATGGATTAACAAAACAGGGTAGCTCTTTCTGAATTTGATTCAGGACTGTCAGTCAGTACTTTTTCTTGACTTTGCTAGCCAAAACTTTTAATGAACCCATCAATGGAAACTAGGCCTTTGTCAACAATAAGCCTAATACTTTCTGACAGTCTTTAAAGATTAAGGCTCCGCTTGCACATACATTGATGTGTCCTTTTAGCTTTAATTAAGTAAAAAGCAGAGCTAAACACAGTCTTTACTATTCATTTAGTTCAGTATAGAAAACACATGTATTTAGCAGTTGAACATGGCACTGTCTGCAGCTTTTACATAATGAAAAATTGGTTCTATATGATGGTTTCTATAAGATGGCTAGAAATTTAGCACGTTTTTGTTTAGAAATGTTGGAGTATGTATTTTTATACAGCTCATCTCTGTGCCCCTTAGGGTTCCCAAGGTCAACAAGCCAACATATTTTATAGGAACTGTCCATCTTCATGAGGCATCTCTCTCTCTCTCTCTCTCTCCTTTGCCTACTGCAGCTCAGCATTGAAACTGCACTTCCTCACAGTGGTATCTGGTAATATTGTACCATTCGGGGCAACTGCCTCTGTATTTCTCCTCAGTGGTCTGCAAAGGCACCCAATCTCAGGCTTCCAGCTCCACAGCTGGTGCCTTTCTTGGGTGCAGACCCTCATCCCTCTCCCTTCTGACCAGGATATTTCCAGGCTACACAGTTCCCTGGCTTCACTGTGATATTCCCAGGAGAGACAGGCTGCTTAAGTACACCTGCTTGTTTTGCTTCAGAGATTGATAACAGAGTGATTGTCAATAATTATAAGTTACCACACAGCTCTTTCCATGCAAGCCTATTTTATTCTGAAGGTAAAAGCACTACAAAGAAAGCATATTAAAAACAATGAAAGAACCTGGACGCATGCTAATAAGCTTACCAGACACCATTCCAACTCTAACATGGACTCTGGCAAGAGAAGTCTTTCTTTGTGCTCACAAGTCCAACACAGCTCCAACCCAGAACAAGCACATAGTCTTATGGGGCCTCAGTAGGCCAAGATGTTCCAACTCTTCCCTAAGAATTGGGGCCCTCCGGTGATGAGAAGTCCTGTCCATTTGCTGGATCAGAAAGAAGGCCCTGAGCCAGTTTAAAACCGAGCTATTTATTCAAAACTCCATTCTTTGTCTGTTGGTCTCTGGATAATCCAGTTTGAACCAGTATATGTGCACCTCTTCATGGGGATGGCTTCAAAGGGCTGGTAACAGAGGAAGTACATTAGCATCACTCTCCTCCTAGAGAAGGTACATATAATTCCACAATAACACACACAATAACATTTTTAATACAATGGACTGCCAAAGGTATTAACCCTAATTCAATCAGGTTTAATTTAAGAGAATAAAGTTTATTTTAATTCCAGAAGGTTTATCCAGGATATTGTCAGTCTGTCACACTGTGATACGGCACAAGCGCTGACTCCTGGTGCTACGGGATGACTACATATATAAACAATAAGCCATGATGCTAGCGGTCAGAACTAGCATCACAGTGTTCTGTCAGTGCACTTTGACTCATGCACATGTACCGGGATGCCAGTACTAGCCCCACAATGACCTCCTGCCCCTCAATACGAGACACACAGCAGGACCAGAATAACTTAACTATTGGTGTGATGTCAAGGGTGTAGAGTAGCACTAGTTTAACTAAGGACATATGGAGGATGTGGTTCTCTCTTTCTACAGGGTAAACAAAGCATTTTTAGTAAGTGTTAAGATTTTTTGGATTGTTTACGTCTCTTTTTTTTCTTTAGGAAAAAATGAAATAATTACAAATGAAATGGAACTGATGAGCCCCTGCCGATATCATGTCAATGTGCACATGAGCACATAAGGAGCCAGGAGCACACTAACATCAGGACTACATTACAGCTTTGAAGCCTGTCACATGAGGCAGTACTATAAAGACAGGCACAGTCTACTTTATATTCTGTTGGTGCAGCTTGTGTTATCAGTTTTCTAGGTAAGTGCAGCGCATTTGCTAAGAGCCTAGACACTCACATACTTCAGCAGTGGCACATCTGTCTGAATGCTCTTTCAGACTTGTATGTGGTTTCAGGGGAATTCTGCACATAAAAGAAAAAAAGTCTTTCAGATGTTTATCATGGAAAGACACTGGCACGTCATTAAAGCTTCCTTGCTCGTTAAAACGGACATCAGTCTAGTTTTGCATTTTCAGGGTGAAGGGAGAGGATTTGCCTTTGGTTCACATAGCTCTTTCGGATCTCTGAAAGGGCACTGCAGTTTCATGATGCTATAAATGAAAGGTTGTGCATCTTTTAATTTAGCTCTACCACGTTGTCATTGCTGTTGTTATAATTTATTTGTATTACAATAGCACTTAGTGGCTCCCAATCAGAGATCAGGGCTCCATTGTGCTAAGTACTGTATACACAAGTGTTGAAAAGACTAGAGTTTACAATGCAGGTTTACAGTAAGACACAACAGGTAGATGAAATGGACAAATGGGCATATTGGGAGGTCAAGGTATGAGTAAAATAAGCAGTAGTCTCGGGTCACTATTGCCCAGTCATCATGTGACTGTGCTCTGTAGGCAGCATGGCAGAAATAAGACTATGGGAGGGATTAAAAGAGGACAAAAAATGACTTTACAGTTTTTCCCATATGGAAGGAGCAGACTGGTAGAAAGCACAAAGGTGATTGTGGGAGAAGTAATGTAAAGGCGTAAAGACCAACATTAGCGGCAGAGAGAAAGTGGGAGTTGATTGCTTGCTAAGAGAATAAAACTGATAGATAGGGTAGAGCCAAATAATGACGGGCCTTAAAGAAGAAGACAACAAGAAGCTTGTGCACTGGAGAGGAAGCAGTCACTGGGGGGAAGCCACAAAGATGAAGGAGGATAACATGGTCAGAAGGACAATCTAGGAAGATGATCCTATCAGCAGCATTTTGAATGATCTTTAGGAGAATTGCAGTAATCATGGTTAAAGGGAAGAGTTTACATTAATTGAGGCATGAAATAAGGGCCTGGACAAAAGCTTTGACAGTCAGAAAAGCAGGGCCGGCTCCAGAGCCCAGCGGGGCAAGCACCTGCCTGGGGCGGCCCTTGGACCTCCCGCAGGCATGACTGCGGACGGTTCGCTGGTCCCGCGGCTCGGCTGGACCTCCCGCGGGCACGCCTGCGGCAGCTCAACCGGAGCCGCCGGACCTGCGAACCGCCCGCAGCTGCGGGAGGTCCAGCCGAGCCGCGCGACCAGCGGACCCTCTGCAGTCATGCCCGCGGGAGGTCCGCTGCTCCAGCGGCTCGGGGGCGCCTCCCGGGCATGACTGCTTGGGGCGGCCAAAAACCTAGAGCCGCCCCTGCAGAAAAGGCTGGATCTTTGAAATGTTATACGAAGAAGCAGCAGCATCTAGATACAGCCTGAATGTGCTGATCTAGAGAGAGAACCAAGCTGAAGATGATACCTAGATCACAGGCCTGAGAGACTGGGAGGATGATGTGGTATCCACAGTGATAGTGAAAACAGGGTGAGGGAAGACTACTGGGGGCAAGATCAGCTCAATTCTGGCCATGCTAAATGTAAGTAGGTGACTAGGAGATGTCAAAAAGACAGGCTGAAGTGCTGGATTGGATGGAGGGAGATAGATCAGCAGTAGAGAGGTAGATTTGTGAGTCATTGGCATAAAGATAATAGTCAATGACAAGTTTGTGGATAATACCTAGAGATAGGACACAGAGTGAGGTGAGGGGCTAAGGAGAGAGTTTTGAGGGGATGCACAATGAAAAAGGGAGTGAGGAGGGAGAGGACCTACTAAACCAGATACTGAAGCAGAGATAGGTGAGAGGTCAGAGGTGAATCAGGAAAGCACAGTCACAAAAACCAATATGAGGACATGGTTTAAAGAAACAGAGAGTGGCTTGTCACGTCGAAAGCCTCTGAAAGATCAAAGAGGAAAAGGATAGAATAGAAGCCCTGGAATTTGGCCGGGAGAAGGTCATTAGACTTTAGTGAGAACAGTTTCATTAGTTTGGACAGAGTGGAAACTAGATTGTTGGGGGTCAAGGATGGAGCTGGAAGTGAGAAACTCAAAGCAGCAGTTTTAGACAGCAAATACAATTCATCTGAAGTGGCAGTGGCTTTGTAAAGGGTGTTAAGATCTATAGATGAAAAATGCTGCATAAGCACTGCTTCAGAGCAAAGACTTATTATTAAAAACTAGGATCTTACTCATGGGAGTCAGGAATTTTCAGAGTTTTTCCTGGAAAAACAGAGAATGGGGTAAACTAGTAAATATTGAGACTGCTCAGGTAATTTTCTTAATTAGGTTATTGGAACAACGTTTTACGAGAACTTGGAAGGAAGTAGAATCATTCCACTCCTCTGCCTCACATCCGCAGCTGCTGGAGTAGCCATAACTCCACTTTGTTTCATCATGTCTCTAATCCACTGTAATACCTGCCACCCCCTCGCTACTGTGACACAATGGAGTAGCTGCTGCTCCACCCCGGTCCTATATGACTCAGAGGAGTAATTGCAGGTTGGCTTAGCTACCTCACTTCTGTGACCCACTGGATGGATGTACAAGCTTATGGATTCACTTTTTACTTCAGGAGAATATCTGTTTCCCGGCTACCACACACATTTTTTTTTAAATCTGCTGGATGTTGAAATTTAGATGAAATCCTAAAGTAAAAAAACAAACAAAAAAACCCCCACTCTCTCTGCTACTAAAATTTTGTATTTAATAGCAAGATGATGACACTGTCAATAAGCAGGGCCGGCTCCAGGGGTTTTGCCGCCCCAAGCAGCCAAAAAAAAAGAAAAAAAGCCGATCGCGATCTGCGGCAATTCCGCGGGAGGTCCTTCACTCCGACCGGGAGTGAGGGACCCTCTGCTGAATTGCCGCTGAATAGCTGGACCTGCCGCCCCTCTCCGGAGTGGCCGCCCCAAGCACTTGCTTGCTAAGTTGGTCCCTGGAGCCGGCCTTGTCAATAAGGTCAATGGCACTGAAGTTAACGATTAATTTCTTCCTTTTAATGTCCCTCCAGTTCATTACAGAACTTAGTGGTATATGTCTAACCTCAGTCCTCATGCTCAAAGGAAACCTGCACAGCACTTTCAAAAGATGAACCTTGGAGCTTAAATTCATAACTCTGCCCGACTCTAAAAATCATGAACTGACTAGATACACTGGATTTATGGCTTATTACAACAATTTGTAACCCACTCCCCCCCTCTTTTTGTCCTATAACTGGAGGGGTGTTAATGGGCCACTCTACCTTGAATGGTCCCTTAGAATATGTGCTAACTACTTATGCTAAACAATCTGCTCCCCCTTGCATTTAGCTGTGATGCCCTGAGAACCTGTCCCAGACCCAAAGAAGAGCTCTGTGTGCCTTGAACGCTTGTCTCTCTCACCAACAGAAGTTGGTTCAGTAAAAGATATTACCTCAGCCCCCTTGCCTTTCTAATAGATTTTTATGTAATTTCTTTTTTTTTAATAAAGCAAACTGGAAAAAAAATCCATCGTGCACAACCAGATTGACCCCCGCATGGCTCAGCAGCAGGGTTTGGATCTTTAGAGCCACAGCAGAGCCACACCTACTGCTTGAGCTAACTGAACAGCTGATTGCGATAATAGACTGTTGTCCTCTATGGGGACCAGCCACTAGCAGCGGAAGAGAAACATATTTTGCCAATAGGTTTCACAGTTGTTGAGATACACTGCCCATGGAATGTTGAGACCCTGGACTCCTAGGTCCTATTTCAGGTTCTGAGGGGAGCGTGCTCTAGTAGTCATAGACCCTTCTACCCCTTTTTCCCCAGGCTATTCCCTCATCCTCAGCTCCCCTACACACTGTCTCCCTCTGCTCCTATCCCCTTTCCATTCAAGTCAGGCAATTCCCGCTCCACCACCATGTGGTACAGGTGTCAGCAAGAGGAGCACTGAAAGCATAGAAGAGACAGTCTCCCTCCTTTGTTCCAGTGCCTGCCACCACAGCAGAGCAATTCTAGGAAAAGTCTTGCATTTACTACAGCCCTAGGCTGGAGCATGTATAACACTGACAGACCCTGGTTGGCGGCAGGCAGGATCAAACCTGGAAGCTTAGTGCATGAGCCTCTACCGCAGAGGTGGGCCCCTGAGCTCCTGGCCAGGGAGGCTCACCCCCAGCCTCTCCCCTGCTGTTCCCCCTCACTGCGCCGCCGGGCAGCTCAGCAGGCGGGGGGGGGCGGGAGCAGGGGAGAGCAGGGAGGGAGGCTCACCTGCAGCCTCAGGGGAGCAGGTGGCAGAAGTGGGCGGAGGACTGAGGAGGAGCACCGGGCGGCCGCGCAGCCAGATGGAGAGAAGCGGCGCTTTGAAGGGGAAACCACTGCTTCTCTCCGGCTGCGCAGCTGCCCCTGCTCCTCCTGAGTTCTCCGCCCATGTTCGCAGGATCACATTCCGAAAGGGGCTGGGGGGGTTGGATAGGGGGTGGGGTCCTGGGGGATGGTTAGGGGCAGGAGGTCCCAGAAGGGGGCGGTCAGCAGACAAGGAGATGGGGGGTTGGATGAATCAGGGGCTCTGAGGGGGGAAGTCAGGGGGCGGGAAGTAGGAGGGGATGGATAGGGGGCGGGGGACAGGCTGTTTGGGGAGGGACAGCCTTCCCTAGCTGGCCCTCCATACCGTTTTGCAACCCTGATGTGGCCGTCGGGCCAAAAAGTTTGCCCACCCCTGCTCTACCACATGAGCTAAAAGCCAACTGGCTGTTAGCTAAGGCTGTAGAGCAGACTCACTTTTTATCTCTCTTGCTAAGTGGTCTTGGTGCCACTAGATGGGACAGAACACCACACCCAGGAAGTATGTGGATTACACATGCATTGTGGCGTTAATGCATGTGAAGTCTGGCCCGAGCATAGGAGATGTGAGGGGAATGGAGGTGCATGCAGGGCTGGCTCCAGGTTTTTTGCCGCCCAAGCAAAAAAAAAAAAGTCAAAGCAAAAATAATAATAAAAAAAGCCGGAGTGCCGCCACCGAAGCAAAAAAAAAAAAAAAAAAAAAAGGACCGGAGTGCCGCCCCTTAAAAAGTGCCGCGTGCCGCCCCAAGCACATGCTGGTGCGTAGAGCTGGCCCTGGGTGCATGCTCAATACAGAGTGAATCTTTGAAGAATAATACTGCAATCCTCTAACAAACCTCTACTGAGCAGCTATGAACCAATTTTTCAGAGTTCATAACATGGCCACGTTTGAGTGGATGTTCACAGGAACAGCAAAAAGCACATCCCTGACACCAAATTTCAAGTGTCTGCTCCAAAACATGGAGTTGCTAGAGCACCTCACTATAAGAATATAACATAGGCAATTGTTCCTTAATCTTATTCTTGCAAACAGCTAAGATGTTTTATTGAAACTTTAATAAAAATAAATCAGCCTGTGGCAGGCAACATGCAAGGAAAATTTTATCTCAAAACATGTTAAGTTTAGCAAAGTTAGGAGAAACTGAATTCAGGGCTTTATAGTGTAAAGTGTTAGGCAACTATCAGTTCTACTATCAATTATACAGATAATAAAGTAAATGACATTTTAAAAAAATATTTCACTATTATAATCTAATGTGGTAATACAGGTTTAGGTTCCTTGTAATTTTTATTCTTGACAGCATGGAATCAGATTCCCCACAAAAAATGCAGTGAAAAAATATAATAAACATAATTTAAGTACTGTAGAAACAAGTGTTTCTAAGGAGGAAGTATGACGCAGGAAATATCTTCCTATAATATTAAGCCTCTTTCTTGGTGATGAGTGTGGGTAGACACAATCCCGCTCTGACATACAGCCACTGTGACGTATATAGCTTTTTTGAACTGTGGAAACTTCTGAAAGATATAATCTACGCCTAACAGTTTAACTCACTCAGGTTAAGTACAAGTACAGAGCAGACCTGGTTTTCCTTTCACTTTGGATCACACAACCCATATTTGGCAATTTCCACCCTGTCACCCTCCTCTCCATCCCCACCTTATCTAACCCTTCTACTCCCTCTCAAACCTACTGTCCTCTCTCACTGTTTTGCCTCACTTCTTCACATTCCACATAAAAATAATTTTTTAACCCCTCTTTAGTAAAAACACCCTTCCTTCCTTAACTTCACGAGGTGCTGTTGTGAAAATAACAACCTTGTAAAGGATCAAATTTTGCTTCCAAAAAGCTTAATTCTGCAAGTGGCAGGGCATGCTGGCCCTGATCCACCAAAGTACTTGAACACATGCCTGTAGTACTGTTGACTTCAGTAGAGTCTATGGGACAACTCGTGCATAAAGTACAGAGGTACCAATTTCACAAATGGTTAAGGCAGTTGAGCTCTGTTTATTTTTCTTCTCAATGTTCAACAAGTTGACTCCTGCCTCCTTCCCTATATACAACTGCTGTATTTA
This sequence comes from Mauremys mutica, assembly GCF_020497125.1. Classification (NCBI taxonomy): domain Eukaryota; kingdom Metazoa; phylum Chordata; order Testudines; family Geoemydidae; genus Mauremys; species Mauremys mutica. Next base: position 189,167,689 of record NC_059072.1, on the reverse strand, counting down.
CTACACATCCTACTACAGTTGTTCTCAACCAGGGGTACGTGTACCCCTGGGGGTACATAGAGTTATTCCATGGGGTACATTAACTCATCTAGATAGTTGCCTAGTTTTACAACAGGCTACATAAAAAGCACTAGCGAAGTCAGTACAAACTAAAATTTCATACAATGACTTGTTTCTGCTGCTCTGTATTCTATACGCTGTAAGTACAATATTTATATTCTGATTATTTTATAATTATATTGTAAAAATGAGAAAGTAAGCAATTTTTTCAGTAATAGTGTGCTGTGACACTTTGGTATTTTTATGTGTTTTTGTAAGCAAGTAGATTTTAAGTGAGGTGAAACTTGGGGGTACACAAGTCAAATCAGACTCCTGTAAGGGGTACAGTAGTCTGGAAAGGTTGCGAGCCACTGGCCTAATCAATGCGAGTCCCAAATGTGTTCTCAGTTACACTGGTGTATCATTGGAATAAGAGCAGTAATTTCCATAAGCCAAATGCAAATTTAGACTGTGGTAATTACATATGGTATTAGGCCCCACTTGAGACTTGAATTGTATAGATTCTCTCCCCATTTGAATCACCCTCCAACCTGTTCACTTAGCACACTGTGTCCCCTGGAAATAAGACATAACAATATAATTCCAGACTGCAGAGGAATGACCCCAATGCAGGGATGTTTGCAGTGGTGTTATCTCTTTCACTGATAGAAGTTGGCCCAATAAAATATAACATCTCACCCACTTTGTCTTGCCAATGCTCAACCGGCGGGGGCCTAAGTGTGTTTCAACACAATATGTGACAAAACCCCAAAACGAGGGACACAGGAAACTGAGAAGACTGTGGGAGTCACCCCGTCACAGACAACGCATGCCTTTTCCTGGAACTTCAACTTCCCCAAGGGCTAGTTCTGAGGTAGATAACTTCCAATCACCAAAGTGAAGGGAGATGTGATGTGTATAAGACTCGGGCAACATTGGGAACAAAATGCTGCCAGCCCTATAAATGGGAGCCATGCCACCAGTGTGCATGGGGGGGGGGGCAGAGTTAAGGTTGCCCCGGGCCGGTCCTAGCACCCACACTGACTGTGGTTCAGTCTAGAGTCAGACCGTTTGCGCTCCCCCTCGCCCGTGTGGGGGAAGCAACGTCACAATGCGCTGGGTGAGTCCAACTGCTGCACATGGGGAGCGTTATTCCACATTCTACCTGGCCCGCGCGCGCGCGAGGGGAGGGGAGGGGCTTTCTGTCCTCTCACTTACCCCGAACCCGCACGGGGCGGGCGTGACGGGAGCCGGGGAGAGGGCAGGGACCACGGTAATCGACCCTCCCCCCCCCTTTCTCTCTAGAGCGATGGTCTCTCCCGGAAGCGCGCGGGCGAGGCCTCGGGGAGCCCGCCTGGCCGCGCCGCTAACAATAGGGGAGCGGGGCTGGGAGCCGCCGGCCTGAGAGACGCGGGGAGCAGCGCAGCGGTGAGGGGGGCTCTGCCCGCGGCGGGGCGGGGGGCCGGCTGGGCTCTGTCCGTCCGTGTCCCGGCCGCGCTGGGCGGGCCTGGCCCCGTTCCTCTGCCGCCCCCGCGAGTCCAGCCCGGGCCCCTGGGGCTCGGCTCCGGGGACCTGCTGCGCCCCGTGCCGGCCGCTTCGCCGCGTGGGGCGGGGGCGGGGGTCGCTCCCGGCCCGCCTCGCCTCGCCTCGCCCGCAGCTGCCGCCCGAGTTCCCCGGCGCGGGTCCGCGTCCTGCTGCTGGGAACCTCGGTACAGTTTCCAGGCGCTGGTTTCAGAGCCGGGGCTCGTGACAGGCTCTGTCCCGGCAGGCTCCTGGCTGCAGCCGCTGCCGGGGCTGCCGGAGGAAACCGGCCTGAACTCGTTGTTGTGCCACCAGACGCCGCGGGCGGGCCGGGGCCGGGGGGGACACACACCATCGCGTGGGGTAGGAAGTGCTTTGTTGCTGTCTAATGTCTGACCGGAGAGTTACGAAGGAGGACGTGGTTTAGGTAAACGTCTCTAGTGCCATTAAAATATTTATGCAGTGGAGTTAACAGAGCGCATATAGAAACCACGTTAGTCCTTGCAGTGTTTTCATGTTGTTTAAATGATGTGAACACATAAGATATGAAAAGGGACAGACATCTGATTGCTTGTATTGCTTTCGGAAGTTACACTCTGATGCATAAAACAATAATACTGCATACATGAGTTTGTAGCCTTTATTTTCTTCAGTGCATCTATGTCCAGAACTCAAACCACTTTCAGGAACCACACGGTTTCTATAGTAAATGTGGATGCATATTGACTGAATAGTGGGTTTTGTTATCTTGTCAAGAAATGCAGAATATATTTCTTGCTTCCTCATTTTGACAAAAGGGCTAGTATAATGTTCTAAAATAACGTTATCACCTTTTCCTTTTTTCTAGGGGCACTATGAATGAAGAGCAGTTTGTTAACATTGACTTGAATGACGATAATGTTTGCAGCGTGTGTAAACTGGGAACAGAAAAAGAAACATTCTCGTTTTGCCACGTCTGTTTTGAGTTAAATATTGAAGGTAAGAAATCAGTACAACTTAGATCAATAGTGTACTTCATTCTAAATGTCCCAGAAAGAGAAAAAGAAGGTTCTAACACAAAATTTAAAAAAGGAAAGTGACTTGGTGGCTTGAAGCCAGAGAGAAACAAACTCTTGTCTGTATCCCTTAGTGCATAAATAGTTATCAGCAAATTTGTAGATGTAATGCATAATTTTAACACTATTTCTAAGTAACTGATAATTTTAAGGATATACTTCCTCAAGGCTTTCAAACCCTGAATATTTAACATACTTTTTTCCATTCTAAATAACTTCTTCCTGAGTAGATAACTTCCATTATTACCCTTTGTCTTTCATGTTTCAGTTAGATTTCTTTATGTACTATAAAAATCAGCTTGGCTGGGCTTTTGGATAAATAAAAATTTGTCTACTTTTTTGTAATCACCTTTTCCGAATAATGTTGTATACTTGCAGTGATAAATAGTATCTAATAACAGGAAATGCTTTTCAAAATACCAAGAGAAATTGTGTAATGGATGTTTTTCTATTTATTTTGGGAAAGTGTATTTGTAGAGTGGTAGCGCCTGAAGTTCCCAGTCAGAGATAGGTGGCCGCCTACGCGGTCTTTTCTTCTATGATTTTCTTTGATTCCTGCCCATGAGCTCAGCAGCAGTGATTGGGCTGAATTAAGTCTTTCCACCACTTCCTGTCTTTTTGTGGCTTCATGGCTTTGTTCATCTTTAAACCTTTTTGTTCTGTCATTCACTGTGTCTATCCAACACATATTTGGTCTTCATCTATTTCTAGTTCCTTGTCCTCTGGTATGTATCACCATGTATGTTATCCTTTCCTAGCTCATTGCTGACAGGTGTCCAAACCATTGCAATGGTATTTCTTCAATCTTACGTGTTTGGCACTGTACAGAAACGTACTTCAGAAGGCACTCTGTGCCCCTAAGAGTTTACAAATGAACTAACATAATTACATAATTATCAGGTTAAAACATCAGTTTTCATAGGAATAATCTAAACAACCATATTGAGGGCAGGGACAGTGCCTGCAGCTTCAAGGGTCCACGTATGTGGATGTTTTTGTGAGACTGAACAGCCTTGTTTTAAAGTGTCAAGTTTTACTTTATTGTACTCTTCTGTGTATGAATTAAATTGCACCACAAAAGGGAGTGCTGCAAATTAGAACTCTTCCATTTTGATACTACAAAGCATTTATGGTGTATCACATTGCTGACAGACTTGGACAACAAAAGTAATCCAGTCTGATTATATAATGGATAGATCTACCCATCCCAGAAGTACTTGTTTAGTAGGGGTGATCCCAGGCCATGCCTGCATTGGAATGCTTTACTAGTATAAGAATACCATTATACGATGCTGGCAAAGAGCTCCTGGTCTGGATGCATCTGTACTGGCAAAGGTGCGCTTAGTACCGGTATAATAAAACAACCCCCAAAGAGTGAATCACGCTGTGCCTGTAAAAGTGCAGATTTTCCAGTAAAGCTGCTTCGCAGTGTGGGCTTTTGCTGGCACAGCGATGTTGGTCAGGGATTACAGCATGCCATGCTGATGACCAATATAGCTATGCTGGCAGAAGTCTAGTATAGATCTGGCCTGCATCAGCCATGGGTGACTGAAAGGGAACAAGTTCATTGGTATGCAATGTATAAAGCTAGTGTGCCTTTCTTGCTGTTCTAAGTAGTAGCATCTCGTCCTTCATCTTTTGTTCTGATATAGGAAAGAACTAATTGATTGCATTTAACATGAAGGAGGGGTGGAGGGTCACAAACTTCATCGCTTGTGTAGGCCAAAAATCCCGGTGTGCCATATTCCTGGTCTCTCTTTCAGGGATTCCCTGCATCTCTCCAATCTCCTCCCCCCCACCAGAGGTTCTCTGTATTCCCCATTTGCACCACGATGGCTGGTGTTTTGCTTCCCATTTCCTCCTCCCTAGATAGCAAGGGCTGTATATAGTAAACGTTCATTTTCCCACTTCCCCCATGCGAGGGGCACTTTCTGCTGCCCCATACCTGGGTCCCTGTTCTCCACTCAAATGAAGGACTGTGTGCACACGCCTCCATACGCACCCATTCCCCTCCCTCCTCCTCCTCATTTCTGTCTGGGTGATAAGTCATTCATGGTATCAATGTTAAACTATTGGGACGCTGAGCAGAGATGAGATAGGGTATTGTTATGTTGGAAGACGTTGATGGATGCTATCAACCAGGGTTTTTTAATCTATAGACTAGGGATTGGCAACCTTTGGCACACGGCATGCCAGGGTAAGCCCCCTGGTGGGCCGGGCCGGTTTGCTTACCTGCCGTGTGCGCAGGTAACCAAACCGGCCCAGCCCACCAGGGGGCTTACCCTGGCGAGCCGCAGGCAGACGGTTGCCGATCCCTGCTATAGACAATTGTAGAGGTGATTTGGAGATTTGCTTATGAGCTGGCAGCAGCTTCATGTGTTTCCCATTGGTCTTGCAGTTTATCCTAAATCAGTCTGGTTCCAGTCTGCATAGAACATTCCCTGAAATATTGGAATTAGTCAGATGCTGCATTCAAAAGTTACCACATTACAAAGAAATGCCATTGAGTTTTTGACCGAGCTTGTAAAGGCCTTAGAGGGTTTTTTGGGAGGGTCAGGGAGCACTGTTGAATTTGAGATCAAGGTCTCCAATACCTTTGCTGTTCCTCAAGCTTTATTGAATGCCAGAAGAGTGAAACTGGTGTGACTCCTTGCTGTCTATAATTATACACCTCTACCTCGATATAACGCTGTCCTTGGGAGCCAAAAAATCTTACCGCGTTATAGGTGAAACCATGTTATATTGAACTTGCTTTGATCCACTGGAATGCGCAGCCCCGCCCCCCCTCCCGGAGCACTGCTTTACTGCGTTATATCCAAATTCGTGTTATATCAAGGTAGTGCTGTATATAAAAATATGCTCTGTTTCCAGTTCTAACCGCAGTTTTAATGCGGACATAATACTAAAGAATGGTAGTTGTACTCCTATCTCCTAGAAGCCAGAAAATATATTGGTCAGTTTGTGTCGCTTTCATGTGCTTACTCTCAACTCATTTTGGTAAAAATTAAAATAAAACAGTCTTTAATGTTGTCACTCATTCAATAAAAAAGGTAGTACACATCTTAATCTAGCAAGCACTTGTGTTTAATACTTCAGTAGTACTGCACCATCTGCCTTCCCTTTTTATGTAGAAAGGGCTTCTTACTGTAGCTTCATCTTTTGGTGATGAAACTGGACAGTTGCTTTGAATTAAAGGATATTGTCAGTGTACTTCAAAACTTGGATTTTTTTTTCATAGTTTTTAAAATAACTGATAGACTTACAGATTTCTCTTTCTGGTTATATTTTAATGCCACCACCTACACTTTAGGATTAAAGAAAACCTGGTGCCATAATCCACCAAATATTTTTATTTGCAGTTCAATGCTCTTGTTGCAGTGTAACTGCTGTGCATGACTTGTGAACATAAATGACTTTGATATTCAGACACTTGCTTCTTGCTGGTAGGAGCTTTGATATAAAAATATTTCTGCTTTTATTGTGAGATTACTGTATGCGTTTGTCTCTCCATACTTTGTTTTGAGCAGGTGAGCTTGAATCTGACACAGTAGTGGATAAATATAGCTTTATAAAAAAAACTCAGATTTAATATGATTGCAACAAAATGCATTTATTTCTGGTAATTTTGTATAGTATTAGAGGTACTAAGACTGCTGCACAAAAGTCTTTGTTATATAGCCTTTATTTTTAAGATTTGTTTTACAACAAGCCTAAAGAAATAGCTATTTAAAACTATTTTTTGTTTAAGGTAAGTGTGATGTGTTTAGGTTCATATACTTATCAATCTAGTAATATTTATTTAAGTGTTGATGCCCTTATCGCCGTAGAATCTGAGGACTTCATAATTACTGCCTTTTGCCCTCAGTATACCTCTGTGAATTTGGGAAGTACTATACATATTTACAGAGGGGAAACTCAACTGAGGCACAAAATAAAACAAGTGATTTTTCTGAAGCCTCACTGAAAGTCTGTGGCTGAGCCAGAAAATGAATCCTGGTATCCTGAGTCCCAGCGCAGTGCCCTGATCACTAGTTCTTTTTTACCTTGAAGTGATATTAAGTTACTTTCACTACCACTTCTTAGACCATTGACTTTCAGAAGAGTTTGACATTTGGAATGTAGACGAGTAGTAGTGGTCTTCAGTTGTTCAAGACTTGGAAGGGGAACACATTGGGTAATCCACAAACTTTTATAACACAAAATGCATCAGGAATTTTCTTACTAGTTTTACATTTGTATCATTCTGTCATCAGTCACTTCTTGCACAAGAAATCAGCAATCATTTGTAGTTGCTAATTTTCTTGCACTGAATAGTTATAAATTATGAGATGCAGAATGTCAGAAATGTCAAGACTTTAAAATTTAGTTGCTGCTTTTTATTTGAACTGGATGGCATCAGGCACTCAGACATAAACTTGCAAAGACTTAGTTTATTGGGTGTTTTTTCTGTTTGTGAGTGCTAGCTATTCAGCATGGAAAGTAAGCAAGCACTTTTACGGTTCTTCAGAAACGAAAGTGATAGCTAGGAAAGAGAGATTTGTTCTAACTATTGTATATAATGTTTGGTTTAACTTAATATCTGAATTTATATTTAGATAAGCAGTTTACGTATAAACAAACTGTTCCCTCTCAATAAAATAAAGAAGCCACTTGTATTTTAAAACAAACTTTCAATACATGTAACTGTGCTTAGTACCTTTCCAAGGTAATAAGCATTTCCAGTGTCCACAGTAGCCCGTGTCAGCTTCCCCTCAACACTTTCTGGAAATGAGTTTTCATTTCCCTCATATTTCACAAAGGACCCAAGCTTTCTCTCTTGACTTGGTCTACTTTAAGGTCAGAGTTCTGTCTTCCCTGGGGAGTATTTGACAGCATTTTTTCTAAAACTGCCTGTACCAATTTCACACATCTTAAGCAAAACTAAACTTATTTGGCATGAGATTTAAAACAATAAGAAAACCAGAAAAAGATTGTAGAACATCAAATGTATGTAGATTAAATATTGCAGAAAGTACATATAGCTAGGGCTGACTTTTTAATAAACCATAAACCAGTTGGTTAGTATGGATGGAACATTATACCCATGCAGAGCCCCTAAAACTGAAATGAGATTCCAAACAACCGTAGAAGTTCATTTGTATAGATAACAACTGCATCCTTGGGCCTTAGTTAAGTAGAATTAAAAATGTAGTTTGTTTTCATCTAGCTGGTAGGTTGGGAACTTTCCAGTCTGTCATTAGGTTGTTTCCTGGATTGGTGTTAGGGTTTCGGTGCGTTTCTACTTCTGCTTTTCTGAGGCTGTTTTTAGGAGTTAAATGTTTATTAGCATGTTTGGACATTAGCTCAGATGGCAGTACATAATCACAAGGATATCTGTACTCAAATTTTAAATGTGTCATTCACAACCTTTTGTGAGTGAGCAGACGAGTTACTCTACCCCCCTCCCCAGTCACTGTTCTTGTTCATATTAAATGGCATTTTTGCTCATTTAAAAGAATTCCTTTGAACCACTAGAGATTTTAGCCTTTGAGTGAAATATAAATGCATGCTTTGTCTAAACTGTTGGTCAATATTTGTATTGAGTTAATACCATAAGCACTAAATCAGGCTCAGACCATTGACTAGGTCCTGTATAAATGCATATGAAGGCAAGGAGAGTTTTGCTATTGACTTCAGTGGAACCAGGATTTCATCCATGGTCACTCTCATGAAAAGCTTGCAGTCTAAATCAGTAGGGATCCACTTAGGTTTTGGGGTCTACCTGCTTTGAGCTCTTGGCAGGGTTGAGCCAAAATACAGAAGACACAGGAATATACACATAACATATGCAAAATATTACATTTGCAGCTTTGATTCTCCCTGTTTCTTGATACCTACCTATATAATTTATTTGAAGGGAGGAGGGTTATAAACCATAATTATTTAAAGAAAAACTTGGACTAAGTCACAGTTTAGCACAAGTATAGAAAAATTTTAAAGTATTGGTAAACTTCAAACATTATTTCCATTTGAATATAATCTTACATCATTTGTTCACCTGTCTTACACTTTGCTCAGTTTGTGTAGTCAGATTCACTTTCTAGTTCTTATGTGTTAATGTGCACTGTAAGGGAATCTTTGTATCCAAAACTCTTCTTTGGGGGAAAGAGGTGTATTTAGCTATATATAAACCATTTTTATTTTTAAAAAAATGGTTTTTTGCCAATTCTGAATTTTGTGTCTAAAGTAACTGATAGTGTCCCATAACACTTACTTCAAAATAGACATCTGATAACATTTAAAACCATGTAACTTGTTAGTTATGCTGAACAATGTCTGCGAAAACTATAAAAGGTCAATTCTGTTCATGTAGATCCTCACTGGGTGTTGAATGTCAACTCTTCTATGGCTTTAAAAAGAAGAAAAACCAACAGCTCAACCACACACAATTTAGTTGCTTTTTCACAACTACAGGAAACAGAAGATTTATGGATTGTACTAAGCTCAAAATGGATTTCCTGTGTCTAATTTCTAAGGGTTAGATTACTTAAGTAACGTCATGTGATTTCCTGGCTATCTCAGTTCTACAGATTTTCTCTCCCCTCCCCCCACCCTTCGCCCCCGCTTTATAACTCTGTGCTGGTTGTGGGGTAGGGAGGGAGACTAACTGAACTGTTTTCAGTATTGCCCATTAGCTAGCCTGGATCTTTTAACTTTAGCAGAAACCCTGCATGATCTGAGTTGCTTCCCATCCATCCAGACACATCCTCTGTAAACTAGTTTGGAGACTACTTTACTACTGAGCTCTGCTTTGCATCTCTGATGGATGCTCGTGGGAACCTTCTAATATCAGAAGCGTAAGACATGTGCATGTGCTTATTAAGAGATCAGATTTGGCAGTAAAGGTCTCTTCCAGCATTTTTCCTCCAGAAGTTGGATGTCTTTTTTTTTCTTCTTTTTTTTTTTTAAGACAAGCAATACAAAAATAGCTCAAGGTATGGTGTTCTGGTGTAATTCAAAAAAGCTTTTACTTCTTGCAAGCAAGGTAGTCCATTGTATGCTCCTATCACTTGATATGTTTTGGTGGAAGGGAAAATAACTGTTCGAGATGTACTAACTTAAAATCTCGTTAATGCAGAATTATTGAATACATTTGACAAGTCTATTATTGAACATCAAAAATGTCTTAAATAAAAGCTATACCATATTACATGATAAAATATAAAATTTGACAGCGTCAGATTGAAATTTGTTACTTAACCACAGGACGTGTGCAGTGAAAGTTTCCTTATCCACTCTTGCCAGTTTTTTTCCTCCTCCTCCAGAAGACTACATGTAGGGGTTTATCTAAAAGAATTTTATGCACTTTACTTATAACTTCACCACCAGCCCAGGAAAACCAGATATTGAGTAATGGCTGGCTTTTGGCCTCAACACATTAGTTCTTGTGTAAGCTACATGGGAATAGTTACTTTGATGTAGTTAAACCAATTTAACATACATTTCCAGTGTTATGTTTACACAGCACAGTGCTATATTCATTTAACTTCAGTATAAGTTGGTATCCCCTGGATGTCATAGCTAGGGCTAGATCTCCCAGGGAAGGCAGAAGCAGACCAGCTGTTAAGTGACTGAAGCATCTCGACAACTGTGGACAAGAAGGAGTGTCTAAAGCCACCTAATAGGCCAGGTAGGAAGGATTGGGTGCTCCAGGGTACTGGATTAATGGGATGGTAACACAGGTGTCGCAGCACTGTCCCAATGTATCCAGAAGACCATGGAATGCAGTTTGCCTCCTTCCTACACCTTTGTGGATAAGTAACCCCACCCCCAAATCCTGAATTAATGGAAGTTGGGGATAGGACACAGGCACCAGCACTATACCCAGATAGCAGAGTCTTATACTTCCTCCCCCGGCTCTTTAGATCTTAGGCCTGGTCTACACACTAAACTGCATCTGTTTAATACTCTTGGGGGCATTCTGCACCAAAAAATTAAAAATTCTGTGCACAATATTTTAAAATTCTGCGAGTTTTATTTGTCAATAAATAAATGCGGAGGCTCCAGCATGGCAGTGGGGAGCTGGCTGCATGATGGTGTGAGATCACCCTGCAGCCTGCCCACCACCCACCCCGGGACACAGACTGGGCCTGCCCCAGAAACACCCTGGGGCAGGGACCCCCCCACCGATCTGCCCCTCTGTGCCAGGTGTACCATGTGTGGGGCAGGCAGGCTCAGCCAGGCAGGATCCAAGTATGAAGGGGGGGATCCAGGTGGAAGTGAGAAGGTTCTGTGTGGGACAATCAGTGCAGGCAGCTCAGTGGGGGGGGGTCTAGGTAGGGGGTTCTGAATGCACAGAGGCTCATTTGGGGGGGGTGGCAGGGACAGTGGGACTCTGCAGGGGGTTGCAGGTGAAGTTTGGGGCTCAGCAGAGGGGTCTGGGTGTGGGGGAGTCTGGATGTTGGGGAAATGGAGCTTGGTGGGGGGTCTGGGTGCAGCTAGTTGGGGGGGTCAGTGGCATGGGGTCTGGATGTGGGGGATGAGGGTGGTGCAGGGGAGGTGGGGATCATCAGTGTGGGGGTTTAAGTGCAGAGAACTCATGGGGGGGGGGGGTCTGGGTGCAGGGGTTGGGGATCTGGAGGCAGGGGGGCTAGGTGCAGGGGGGCTCCAGATGCAGGGGTTGAGTTCGGTGGGGTGGGGTTTGGGTATGGAGGGCTACGGTGGGTTTTGGGTGTATGGGGTAAGGCTTGGTGGGGGGGTGTTTGGGTCTGGGAAGCCCAGGTGCATAGGGGTTGGGCAGATGAGGGAGTAGCTCCACACACAGCGACCCCCTTTCCCCACAGCTGAAGAGCGATGGCGCAGGAAGCAGGGGAGGAACCTGAAACGATATACCTGCGCTGCTAAGGAGTGGTGCATGACTGCTCTTGCAGCTTCCCTTTGCTTCCCTGTCAGAAAGTCATTTTTCTGCGGGGGGACATGAATTCTTCACTCAGGCAGTGGTGCAGAATTCCCCCAGGAGTATTAAAGTTTAATTAACAAGATGCTTTCAAACAGACTCTGTTAACACTTTAAGTGTGTGGACATCTTTAAATGGATTTGTAACTGAATTATCACTTTTAATTTACTCCTGTAAATTTAATTTTTCAGTGGAGGTGAGTGCCAAACTTACTAACCTTATGGTAAACATTTTAATTAAGAAACATTGCAATACAGACCTTCATTAACTGGATTAGTGAGCTTTATAGCATTCATGTATCTGAAAAGTGCATTTTATGACTAAAAAGTTCCTTCCTTTCCAGCTACTGATGAAATAAATTGATGTTCACAGTAGTAAAAGCAATTAGAACTGAGAAGTCCTATTAGACGCTTGCTGGGATCTGAAGGTAATGGCAGTAGCTTATTCTGTTACATTAATTTAAATTGATAGGGTGGAAAGACCAAAGTGTCTTAACAGCTACCTAATGAAGTAAAATGCAACAGAAGTTAAGCAAAGCAGGCTGCTGATCACTGAAACTTGGTCATGTAGGCATGTGAAATAGTCTTGGTGTTCAAAAGCACCCTGTTGTGTGTTAAGCATTTGCACCTGTTGAGTGGATTTAATCTTACATCCTTTGAATTTGGGATGACCCCCTCTAGGTGAAGTGATCAAAACACCTGCAAACATGGCTGAGAGCTCTTTTTGTTTAAGCAGCAAAGAGTCCTGTGGCACCTTATAGACTAACAGACGTTTTGGAGCATGAGCTTTCGTGGGTGAATATCCACTTCGTCGGATGCAAGTATTCACCCATGAAAGCTCATGCTCCAAAACGTCAGTCTATAAGGTGCCACAGGACTCTTTGCTGCTTTTACAGATCCAGAGTAACACGGCTACCCCTCTGATAGTTTTTTTGTTTAGATTATCACCAAGTTTAATCATCACAGGGGCTTGTGATCTGTTACTGCCTAGGTTTTAAGTTGTCAGCCATTTTTGGCTGTTTTTAAATGTACAACTTAATGAATTATACCTGTGATAGCATGGGGTTTGGCTACTAGTATTCTCTGTGTTAATTGCTACAGCATTCCTTCCTTCCCAGAAAACTGGAGAAAGGGCAAATAGGCAAGTGTATACATATACCCGTAAAAGCAACTACTGATGGATACCTGACCACTAAAGACTAGACTAGCCAAGTCATGCTGGGGGCACAAGTGCAGCAGGCTAGCATGTAAGAATTTTGAGGCACAAGGACCAGTATTTTAAACAGTAAAATAAAGAAACCCTGGGACAAGGTTAGCCAGGGAAGCTCTGGTTAAAAAGTTGGCTAGTGAATATTGCATCATTGCAAGATAAACTTATGCTGTAATTTACCATAACCTTGATGAGCCTTGCTTTGCTTGCTTATTTGTCCCTTTCCATAGAGTGGAGGAAGAACTAATTTAATTGCTACCTGGACCGAATACCTGTTTTCTTGATAAAACTGACTAAGCTGCTTGGTCCATGACATTCTTCAGTTTGCAAAAAGTTTTTGATGAAATACCAGTAAAAGGAAAAAATAAATCTTGAGGATCTGTGGAGTGTGTGTTTCCAAGAGTGGCATTCCAGTTGCTGTATAAAGCAGATGGCCAGTGGTTTTGGACTACAATATCTATTGCACGGAGAGTACTTTTTTCTGTAGGCCTGATTCTGGATGAGTGTCTGTTGTTAGCCGGCAATTGTAAGTTCCGAGTTTTCAGTCGAAAATGCCAAAGAACATCAGTTCTAGACCTTAGACAGAGATGCTGTGAAGGAAAGCACAACTTATCACTTAACTGATTTAAAAGTTAGTTAGAAACTGTTGCACCAAAATCATATAGTAAGATTGGGAGTGTGGATGTGTGAAATCTTGGAATGCAAAGCATTTATGTAGCTTAAAGGTGACCTCAAATGATTTGTGCACCTTTTTTTCCTTTGCTGCTTTGTTGTATAAAGACTACTTCAAATTCCAAATTAAAAAAAAATGTTTTTAAATGACATAAGAAATTTAAATTTTGGCTGTCTGTCTTTTTCATAGACAACGTTGTGCTTGCAAAAAACAAACAGTTCTGTAATTTATTACAGAAATAAACGATCATATGGTTTAAAATTATGTGGTTGCACAACTGGCATAGTGCAGGACACATTCTGAATTCTTCTCTTTAATTTCTGCTTATATAACAATTGTCTGAAGCTCACAATTTCTAATATCATACTCTGACACAGAATAGATACGTTTGGTCAGTGTGATAGTTATTTTAAGTCCAGAGCAAGAAAATCAATAATGCATAAAATTGTATTTGTTAGAATAATAAAGTTATCAGCCTAGAAGGTTGTTGCAATAGCCTGACTGAATTGACTATATAAAATGATGGGACTAGGGTTGTTCTCATGCTTGTGTGCACTCTCTGGCCTAATATTGAAGCTGTTCCAGAGGGTAAATACTGTGGGCGGGGGGAAGCAAGCATGAGACTCTGTAGCCTAGTGGCTTGAACACTCACTTGGAAACCGGGAGACCCAGGAACCAGTTCCTCTGCTCCAGTGAATTTTTTAATGGTATATCTACTGTGGAACCGCTTCAGCAGGGGAGACTGAAGGAGACCCATCTCAGACTATCCCATAGCCCAGTAACAAGGGCACTGACCTGAGAGATGGCAGAGCCCTGTTCAAATCCCTTTTCTCCCTCAGGCAGAGGCGGGTTTTGAACCAGGGGTGTCTCACGTTCCAGGCAAATAACTTTTACCACATTGGTTAGGTTAGTGTGTGAGAGAAGTCCTCCTCCTTTACCCCAGCTTCTTACAAAAACAACTTAATGCTAAAGCAGGGTTTGCAGCTGAGAATTTGAAGTGGATAGAGGCACTTCCCTGCAGCCTGGACATAGGCACCTCTCTCTGAGACAGGCCAAGGGCTTAGTGCACACACTTAGCTTGGGATCTCCTATTGGGCAATTTAAGTGGGGAACCACCTAGTGTGCTGACTTGTATGAATCCCATTCTAATGCACCTATCTGTCCCTCTTCATTGTATACGTAGCATAGTTGACAAACTCAGGCTTTGTAAATCCCAGACCCCTGAAAGTTAGGCGAGTGACCATGCCTAAACTACTTGATGAATAGGGCCCTACCAAATTCACAGTCCATTTTGATCAAAAAGTCATAGGATTTTAAAAATAATAAATTTCATGATTTTGGCTATTTAAATCTGAAACTTCATGGTGGTGTAATTGTAGGGGTCCTGACAGGAAAAAGGAGTTGTTGAAGGGTTTCAAGATTATTGTAGCGGGGTTGCAGTACTGCTGGCGGCGGTGCTGCCTTCAGAGCTGGGTGGCCGCAGAGCAGCGGCTGTTGGCCAGGAGCCCAGCTCTGAAGGCAGAGCCGCTGCCAGCAGCAGTGCAGAAGTAAGTATGGCATTGTGTGGTATTGTCACCCTTACTTCTGCACTGCTGCTGGCAGAGTGCTGCCTTCAGAGCTGGGCACCCGGCCAACAGCTGCCGCTCTCCGGCTGCCCAGCTCTGAAGGCAACACAGAAGTAAGGGTGGCAATACTGCAACCCTCCTAAAATAACCTTGCAATCCCCCAGCAAACCCGTATTTGGGTCAGGACACTCAGTTTGAGAAATGCTGGCTTCCCTCATGAAATCTGTGTAGTACACCTCTACCTCAATATAACGCTGTCCTCAGGAGCCAAAAAATCTTACTGCATTATAGGTGAAACCGCGTTATATTGAACTTGATTTGTTCCGCCGGAGTGCACCACCCTGCCCACCTGGAGCGCTGCTTTACTGCATTATATCCAAATTCATGTTATTTCGAGTGGCATTATAACGGGGTAGAGGTGTGTATGGTAAAAGCCCACAAAAGACCAGATCTCATGGGCTGTGACGCATTTCTCTTAGTGCGACCCCCCCCCATAAATTAAAAAACACGTGTGTTTTTTTTTTATTTTTATTTAACACCATTATAAATGCTGGAGGCAAAGTGGGGTTTGGGGAGGAGGTTGACAGCTTGTGACTCCCCATGTAATAACTTTGCGATCCCCTGAGGGGTCCTGACCCCCAGTTTGATGACCCCTGAGGTACAGCATTGTCTCTACACCCCACTCCCCCCCACACACACACCCCATATCTCTCTCTCTGTCTTTTGGGAAAGAAAATAGCATATGCCCTGGCTTTTTCTGAATGAAGGATTCTGTCCCTGTTTGCAGCAGATGTTTGACTGTTCTCATGTTAGCCCTCTTGTGAGGATTTCTGGAGGTCATGGACATAAGTTTGTCACTTAAATATTTGAGCAGTTTTAAGGAATAGCTTTTTCTGGACAGTGTCCAAATCCGTTTATGCAACCTAGTCTGTGGCCATCTGTGAGCAAATTGATGGAGTCTGCTGCCTAATCTGGAATATTTTGTGTGAGATGGAGTCTCACTAACTACTTTGCAGGACTGATGTCCTTCTCAAAAATCCTATGGTTAGTCTGTGTCTGGCAGACTTTTTTCAGCCTTGGTGTGGACCACATGATGTTATTTTGTTTTTAAAGTATTATCTAAATAGATTTGGGACATCAAGGTGTGGGTTTAAAATTCCTTTCCTCCATCCTCCCCATCCCCCAAACAACCATAGTTAAGAAACTAACTTTGTGGGGAAGGCGACAGGAAATTCATCCTCTATCAACTAATGACTTTCTTGTTTTGCATGGAGGAAACAAATGAGTATATTGTAAGTATTGGCATAACTCTTTAAACTGATCATTCCATATTACAGTCACCATGTATGGGTACTAGGCAAAAACTTAATCACGTAGAGAGATTGTATACTGAAACTTGCATTTATTCTGAACTTAATGATAAAACATTTTCTGTCTTCCCTCCCCATTTTCTTGCACAAGACCTTCAGGGCATCCTTAGTTACTGCTGCATTGGACGTTTTTTGTCCAGCCAACAAAAGGAACAGACTTCATTGTGCATTCTGCTTCCTATCCAAATCATTAGTAGCTTCTTTTCTGTGTAGCACTGTTGGCCAAAGAGAGAGTCTAAAAATACAGTAACTTGTATAATACTTTCCTTAAAGAAATGAGAGACTCGATGTTTTTATAAGCATAAAATAACATCAGCATTTCATGCTGAAAAGAGGCGGGGAGGGAGGTTTGATTTTTTTCGATACATCTCAAAAAACCGTGGCAGCTTTTAAGCAATGTATTCACTGTAACTTTGACTTACAGATCTTTTTATTCCCCAATGGCTTAAAGATCTAATGGCTTGCAGCAAAGGCTTGTTGCCTCTTGAGTTAAGCAGATTTGCTATATTTAAGTTATATTAGAAAGCCCTGAAAAGAAAAATGGTTTGCCTTTCTCTAGTTTAGTTACTCTATAGTCTTCTAGTGTAAACCAGAGCTCAGAAAAAAAAACCCTGTCTTCTGCCACATACTAGCCAATGGTAGATATGAAACATGGAGGGTGGAAAGATGTCAGTGAAGAGTTGAGGCAGTATCTTGGTGAGAAGCCCAACCTGTAGCTGCTGGATAAGGATCTGTCCTTGGACCTTACTTGGAAGGTCAGTCTTTCCTGTATCTGGCTAGTAGTGTCTTTTTAACCTATGTAGCTCCTGGAAGGTGAGAAATTTTGTTTCTCCTCCACCAGACCCTTCTGGCTGCTGAAAAGGGAGAGAAGGTCTCCACTGCTCATCTTTCTCCCTCACTTTCTGTTCTTTTGGTTCCTCTCTCCTCATAAACTGTTTCAGCACTACATGCTTTCTTAAGCCACAGTGTGAAACTGACACTCTTTAAGTTTCACTGCTGTCCACAGAGTTCAAAATCAGAAATGAAACTAACTTGAGTCTTGTTAATTTAATTCTGCTGCAGCTTGGGAATCTCTAAGTGGCAATAAAGAGACTAAGGGTGAAGCCAGTGCATAGTTGTACACTAGCTTCATGTTTGGAAGGTTATCTTTGAAACTGTAAGGGCTAGAAACTTAGTTTTGAGTAAAAGCTTGGATTCTGCAGAAGTTGATGTAGAGCACTCAGCCTTTCCACTCACCAAAGATGAACAGGTAATGAGCTTTCTCAAGCCTTGTGGTAAAAACTATTTAAAGAAGAGTTTTGTGTAGCTCAAAAGCATGTCTCTTTCCCCAACAGAAGCTCATCCAATAACTGATATTACATCACTCACTTTCTCTCCAAAACAAAAACAGTAAGTCTAATACTCTGATACTTAAGTGTTGATGCAGCATATATTTATAGCCTTTTTGTGCTCATTGAAGCCTCAGTTGTCTTCAATCCACTTACATGGAAAACTGCCAACACATTTTGTATGAGAGTCCTGAAAACAATATATAGAACCACAAATTTAACTTCTAAAATGTAAGCATTTTCTTTCTAAGTATTAACGATATTATGGAATAACACACAATTTACATAGTCAATGTCATTTCTGTCTTTACAGGGGTACCAAAGTCCAATCTTCTACACACAAGATCATTAAGGGGGCACAGAGACTGCTTTGAAAAATTCCATTTAATAGCAAATCAGGACTGCCCTCGGTCAAAACTCTCCAAAAGTACCTATGCAGAAGTAAAAAGTATCTTGAGCAAAAAAATTAACAGGATTATACAGTATGCACAAAACAAAGATTTGGATTCTGATTCAGACAGCACAAAAACTTCTCAACACCAGCTTTTTAACTTCAGACATCAGACAGACAGAAAACTGCTTCCACAATTTGACTCCCAAGTACCCAGGTACTCTGCAAAATGGATAGATGGAAGTTCTGGGAGTATCTCAAAGTGTTCACAAAGTATTTTGGAACAAAAAGAATCTACTGATTTCAGACTTGATATGTTGCAAGAAACAGGAGCTACATTCTGTTGCAAGAGTGTTTTATGGTCTAGTTGCAACCAAGCACCGAAGACAGAAAAAGCTAAAAGTGATTCAGATGCCAATGCCCAAAGACAACATCCCCGATACAGCAGGGACGAATGTAAGTAGAGGGGGAATTAGGTGGGTACACTTCTACTTCTCACTATGGTCTGTATATTCTGTAAAACTATCTGTAGTCTCTTAACAGTTGCATTCTCCCACATACCAGCTATAAGTGTCTAACCTACTGAAACAGTTATTTTATGTCTATAAAAACTAGTTTTCAGGAGTCTACACAACCAAGTGAATCTTTGTGATGTGTTCACTTTATATTTCCATGCTAGTCTTAACCCAACCATCACATATCATGTGTCTCCTAAACTCATGTGAGAAGAGTTTTGCTTATCCTTCATGTTTCAGACATGACAATGACGCACAATCCTGCCAGTGGAGGTTATTAGCAGATTACTGACAGTGACTTTTTCTCATTATTGTTCCTAAAATATGTAATTCAGAGACCAAACTGCCTTGAATGGTAGAATGAATTTGTGGAAACGAGTGAAAACTTTACATAGAAATCAAAATAATGTGCAAAGTAAAATAGTTGAGATTACACTCTAAGTATCCCACAGTACTTAATTATGTACTGGTAACGATTATAGGTATATACTGAAGCCCTTATGCACTAAAGCTTTCAAACACCCTTGGACTTTGGAACCGGTCTTATTCAAAGGCATATTGACTAGGAGAGTGAAGTTAACTCCCAGCATAACTCTCATATGCATGGGAAGTAATCTGCTTGTGTGAATTTACCTTCTATATAGCAGTTTTTCTCAAACTGGGGTCGTCCGCTGCAGGCCAATGGGGGCAGCTGGAAGCTGCGCCAGTAAGTCCCTCAGCCCATGCCGCTTCCAGCAGCCCCCACTGGCCTGGAGCAGTGAACTGCAGCTCCCACTGGCCGCGATCGGCCGGACCTGCCGACAGGGCATGTAAACAAACCGGCCCAGCCCACCAGGGGCTTTCCCTACACATGCAGTGACCCCAGTTTGAGAAACACTGCTATGTAGTATAACACTACACTGTGGCCAGTAGTGGAAAAGAGTATTTAATTGGGGAAGGAAGGCACTTTATTTAAAAGGGGTCTCTGACTAAAGCCTTTTAATCAACTGCAGTATAATTCTTGTCATCCTTGTAGTGTAGAGAAATGCTAATTTGTGCTTCTGATTGATCTAGTCAAATCAGAGGTGAACAGCAAGAACTCTATGGCTGTAGTATTCTGGTCGAGTGGTACATACACAGTGTGACCACACAATATAATATGAATGCCTCAGGTTTTCTCTCTTGATGGTGCTCATATACTATGCAATATCAGCAGATGATATAATTCAGGTGCCTAAATAAGGTTGTTAATGTTGGCATATTGCTCAGTATCACTTCAGGTTTGTGTAACTATATAGAAATCTTCCATTGCATTGATGTGGAAGAAACCTGAGCATTCTCGCTTTCTAGCAGAAGAGGGCTTTTTGAATGGCTGCTTATAGGACAGGGAGAGAAATGATGAGTCCAGAATGGTCAGGTGAAAGCTTTGTGTAGCTTTAAGTTAATGCTTATAGCTCGGGTGCTGTGTTTGTCATGTAGATCATGGAAGTAAGACAGTGTGGGTGACCCCATTTCTTGCCATAGGGTGTTGTGAAGGCCAGTACTATAATGGGGTTCAAAAGGGAGCTAGATAGATTCATGGAGGATAGGTCCATCAATGGCTATTAGCCAGGATGGGGTGACACGGCATGGATTACTTGATGATAACCTGTCTGTTCATTCCCTTTGGGGCACCTGCCATTGGCCACTGTCGAAGGACAGGATACTACTGGGCTTGATGGACCTTTGGTCTGACGCAGTATGGACGTTCTTATGACTAAATAAGTCATGGATAGGTCACCAGCCATGAATTTTTGTTTGTTGCTCGTGACCTGTCCATGACTTTTATTAAAAATATCCACTACTAAATCATAGACTTACTTATGGTGAATGTAGGTCATTGCTGCCATCTAACACTTGTTACTGCTAATTGTCCTTTCCACATCCATTTAAACAATCTGAAGTGTCTGAAAGTATGCTTGGGAATGAACTGAAGAAAATGCCCTTTGAAAAATGGAATTTTGCTTCCTAAAAATGAGTCTTATTTTTCACTGACTCTGTGATCTAATCAGGATTGATTTTTTTTCCCCATGTCACTTGAATTCTAAAATTAAGATGTATGGAGAATTGTTCCTGTCTATGCTGCCATAGGTGACTATGCTGACCCTGAAGGCAGTACAAGCATAGGAAAACAAAAAGAAGGAAGGGATAGTTGAGGCCCCTAATGCATGGAAGGCTGGATATAGATCCCTCTGATATCTATTGATGCTGCTGCTTCAGCCTAAATAGAACATATTTGGGGGCGGATTCACTGGGAAGCAGTACAAGGCATGATTTTCCCAGTCAGAGTACTGCTTCCATTGAGAACAAGGCGCAGTATTTGGTCCGTGAGATAATTTGGAGGTTCTGCCTGTACCACTTCTGAATTGCAGATTTTATGAAATTGCAGCATGAGTTTAATGTCATGGTAAAAGTGTGTGTGTGTGTGTGTGTGTACACCTATCTTCATCATGGGTTAACATGAGGGGAAGCTGTTACAGGGTGAACAAGAGGATGGATCCTGCTTGCCTGATGCAACACAGTTGATTACCCTTCCTGTCCCTTCCCCCAATGGAAGAGTGAGCCAGAGAGGGACATTGCACTTGGGACATTCTGGTGTTTTCTGAGTGATCTGTATTCCTTGCTTTCTCTCTTCAGGAAAGAGCAGTGATGCTAGAATCAGTGCAAGCCTGTCTACTAGTATGTGTTAAGCTTTCATAATCACCACATTGCCCCTGAGAGAGTTGAACTGTAAACCAGAAACTTCACACCTTTTGCGTGGGTTGTGGGATGGGGCATATCTAAACAACAGAATCTGAAGCATCAGTACTATGCCCAGAGGGACTAGGCAGCTGGATAGCAGGTTCCAACACTCAGAGTAGGTACCAAGTTCGTCTATGTCCTGAGAGGGTGCCTCCAGACCCTGAGATTGGGGCAGTGGCTGGATTCTGTTCCAGCTTTGGGAGCTGGAAACACCGCCAGGTTCCAAAGTGTCAGAAGTTTGGATTGCCCGTTAGCTGGAAGGGGATGCTCGCTAGGATCTGATATACTGACTGCCCTTGTGAGGACTAATGAAATAGTGGGGAAGGTTTTTGGCTCTTGGGAAGGTGTGGTGAAAGAAGAGATTAGCTAAGTGTGTGGAAGAGAACTGAAGAAACAAAAGGGAGAGGACAGAGGTAGAATTCAAAATGGAAGGAGGGGACACAGATAAGTGTCTTCATATCGAGGTCTGGCTGTAAGGAGAGATGGTATCTGTTTCTTTGGGCTACTGCTCTCCAAGAAATCCAAACAAAACCTTCCCCTTAAAACTGAAAGTATTCTTCACAGTATTAAATATGAATAAATTAAGCACCATGCTCATGAAGTTCTGAATTTCAGACATGGATTCCAGTATATAATCCTAACTGTTGCAGTGTGTCATATTGCTGATATCTAATGAAGCAACAAATCTCAAAGCAGGCAATAATCGATTTGACCTACCTGTTTTTTGGAATCCTGATTCACTTAATACCAAATTGACAATTTACAGCAAATAAGGAATTATGTAAAGCTTGACCTGGCCTGTGAGTTAGTCTGGCTGAAGTTAGTCATCCTGAGACTTACATGTCTGACCTCTTACTGTTGAAACAAAACCAAAGGTATGAAGCAGTTCTTGTGTTACAAATAGCTTACTTCCTGATGGCTCTGTGTAGCAGGAGGCTTAAAAGGGCTTTAAACTGTAAGAAAATTAATACTAAAAGATCTAATTTTCCATTTGCAACAAAATTTCCATACTCAAAGGGCTTGGCTACACTTACAAATTTGCAGCGCTGCAGCAGGGTGTGAAAACACACCCTCTCCAGCGCTGCAAATTGCGGCGCTGCAAAGCGCCAGTGTGGTCAAAGCCCCAGCGCTGGGAGCGCGGCTCCCAGCGCTGTACGTTATTCCCCACAGGGAGGTGGAGTACGGAGAGCGCTGGGAGAGCTCTCTCCCAGCGCTGGCGCTTTGACTACACTTAGCGCTTCAAAGCGCTGCGCTTTGAAGCGTAAGTGTAGCTAAAGCCAAAATTTACTGTTGGTTTGTAAGTCACCAGTTGTTTTGAGGTTGCATGTTGATTGTGTCACATTAGTAGATATTAACGTAATTAAATCTAAACATTTTGTTAAAAAAAAAAATGCTGTCTGTCAAAATTGAAGTATGCTGTTCTCAGAGCATCACCTGCCCTTATAGTAGCAATATAGCTCAGTCTGTCAGCACTCCTACTACAGATTTCTTTTTTTGTGGATTTATAAATGCTGGTTGCTTGGCCAGTATGTTTGTTTTGACTATTATTTCCGATATGGATTACATTAGAATACTGTCACTCTCAACTAACTTTTCTCCTAGTTTTTTCTGCAGTATGATATGTTTGTTATGGGCATTACTGGGCTGTTACAGACGGGGCTCGAAAATGTTAACAAAACTTACCAGCCATTGGACTCCAGCTGCTAGCATAGAGGGTAGAGACAAAAATGGGGAGGTGTGAGAGAGGTTGTTGAAATACCACTAGCAAGGTCCATGTGAGAAGCCTGTTACCAGCTACTGGGAAAGAGTTAGATTTCTACAACATTGCTGTACCTGGAGTCTATTTAGGGACTCTTGTCTGCTTCTGGCTAGTAGGTTTCTTAAAATTATTCCTGGGGAAATTCTGTGCCTAAAAATTCTACACACAATGTTTTAAAATTCTGAATATTTTATTTGTCAAAATAACACAATATAATAACAGTCAGTTTCACTTATTTTGGTAGTTTATTTCAAAATACCTGTCAGCAAGTATGTCAATAACAATACAGAAGACCAAAAAGATTCAAGAAATTTTTTGACAAATAGATTTCTTACTAGGCATATTACTCAAAGCTGTTAATTCATTTAAACTACAATACAGAAAAATACTTCCCACAGTGCAAAGACTTGGGGGATTCAGGGGTAACAGAGGAGCTGAAAGAGAGGGAAGTAATTGCTGGGAAGGAGCCAAAGAGTGAACCTGGAGGAGTGGGGGTTGGGTGTAGATGGGAGAAGTATAGAACAGGTTTTTTTGCAGGGGAGGGAGGATTTAGGGAGCCTCCCCCATGCAGACCTATTTGACCCCCTAGCCTCTTCCATTTAGTCAGGCACATCTGACCCTGTCCCTGTTTGTCTCTGCACCCCCCACCCCTGTTCAGCTTCTGGCTCAATGTCACCCCATTATCTCCATGGTCCCCTCCCACCATTAGCCCTTCTAAACCCCAGTCTGTGTGCCACACACACACCAGCAACCCTGTGTGCCCTGCTCTGTCCCCTCTATATCCCGTGCCTCCTCACTTGGCCTTGTGGGCAGGGCACTGTGAAGAAGACAGTAACTAAAAATGGGGCAAGAAAAAATCTTCTTATGATGCATCACAGTCGTCTTCTCAGGCAAATTAAATTCAGCCAAGGTTGATTTTCACTTTGACTTTACTTCAAACAAGTGCCAGAATTTTTTTTTTTATTTTTATTTTTTAAATGGGTGCAGTGTGGTGGTAAGTCTGCAGTAAGCAACTCTGGTGCTGCTGCTATGCAGCACCCTATGGGCATCTGTGCTAATGACAAGGTTTGTCACTTTCACTCTGCTGCCTCTGAAATCTGAGCAGCAGCAGACCCTACCCAGCCTGCCCTGCACTTGTGACAACATAACACTTTCCTGTGAGATTTTTTTTTTTTCTTTTCAGACAGATACTAAGCTTTGGCCTCGCTCTCCTTCCATTGACTTCAGTTGAAGCAGAGTTTGGCACCCCTGAGCACTTTTGAAAACCCTTCCCTTTATTTGTAATGCTCTCTCCCTGAGGACAGTCAAGCTGCATAGGGAAGAAGAGACATGGAAAAAAATAATCATGGAACTGGTAGTTGAAAAGCAAGCTGGGTAGATAATAGGAAACTGACAGCCTTCTGGCACTTCAGAGGGCTCTAAGGTGGTACAGGGTTTGTCTTAGGTGCTTGTGAGAAAGAAATACATGACTTTGTTCTGAGTTCCTGAAGGTTTGAAAAATGTTGCCATTGGGCTATTTGTGTACATCATAGGCCAGCGTGGCTTTCTACCTTGAAGAAATCATGGCCAGAGGCAGTTTCTGCAGGGTCACAAACTTCATAGCACTTCCTATTCATGCTCACCATCTAATTGTGGAGGCCCCTAAAAATATGAAAATTATGTTTTTCTAAGTGTGTGTGTGTGGGGGGGGGTTAATGTGATCATGTAGTTTTAAAACTGCATATCCACTCTTGCAGCTTTAATTCTGGCACTTCATAACATTGAATGTTTGACTCTTCAGCTTTTAACATTGAACTAAGTGGTTTTGTACGAAATAGATGTTTGTCTTAATAGTGCAATTATGCTAGAAAAATCTCAAATGACAAATTGCTGCTAATCAACATTAATACAGCTATTATCATTAAAGGGTACAAATAAAAAATCTTGAGGATTGGGAAAGTTCATAGATGCTTTTTTGTTATCCCTGGTTTTGGTGATGGATTTTGTTCATGTTGCAGTGAATATGATGACTCCTGAAGAGGTAGAGCAACTGAATGAAAAACTCCTCAAGCAAATCCAGGGTGAGAGATCATTTTTAAATACTTATTGATTTTTTTTATAGTGCACAAAATGTCATTTGAACTGAAACTCTACATTTGCTTAACTGATAAAGTTTTGAAATCTACATAAGCTTGAATTCCAGAGCAGAGAAAGGAAAGACACTTCTACATTTTATAATGTACTTACCCCTTGATAAAAGGTTACAGCTCCTAGAAGATGTGCTACTTCAGTTGCTCGTCAGGTATTTGTGCAAAGAGTTTAAACTATATTTTAAACTAACAAGCTCATCTAGCTTAACTTTAAGTAAAATTACAAATACATTAAATGGGGTTATTTAACAAATGCAAGTGTTTAGATGTTAACATCTACTGGGGTGTTGTGTACCAAGGAGTATTGTAGCTAAAAATATTTTAATGTTTTCCCAGTTCACATGCTCTCCATTGTGCACCTGTAAAATATCACACTGCATATTCCAAAACCAAGTTTAACATTACATTTTCAGGTAATGGCTTTTTAATCTGACTGTCCCTTAAAGTAAGCTATTAACCTTCTTACAGATGTTTTTGAAGAGTTGACTCGGGAAGTGCAAGAAAAGGATTCTTTGGCCTCAGAACTCAACGTCCGCCACATTGCTATTGAGCAGCTGCTTAAGAACTGTTCCAAATTACCATGTCTACAGGTGGGAAAAGCAGGAATGAAATCAAATGTCCCCATATAAATGGGATGAGGATCTTACTAGTATTAACTTTCCTTAACAGTTCCATTAAATAAAGCTGCACAGACTTCTAAGAGCTTTTGGGGAAATGATGAACAAAATTTTTCTTCAAACTTAAATAAAACAATTTGTATGCAACAGCTTTTGGAGTCTAACAAATGCAAGTGTTTCGATGTTAAAATCTACTGTTTTTGTTCACTCTGGACATAGTTTTTCATGCACAATTGGCAATGTCCCCTGAAGCCGGTGTCATGTCTTACTGATACAGAAATATTTGTTCAATAACAAAGAATGACCAAGAGAGCTTTACAAGGAGAGCAGTATTCATGAAATTCCTTATTTATTATGAGCAATATTTTATTATTGAAATTTTATACTGAACAAAAGTTACTATTTTAGGTACTTTTTCAAATCTCTTTATAAAATGTTTGAATAATTCTGTGTAACATTTATGCCTTGTGTATGGTTATCTTTCATGATGCAGATGTTTGAAAAAAACACCCTGTTTTCTAAAGACAAATTTATTTCCCATTAAACAAATTGTGATGGTGTATCACTTTTTAGCAACTTTATAATCCAAGAAGGTGATTTCATCAGGCATGGATTGTATTTTCTGGCAGAATAAACTTAAGCACAGCACCTCTTTTTTGAAATTCCATATTATGGTTTTAGTGTATGGAGTTGATTTTGTATGTGTGAAATATTTTTCAATGCTTAATAAAAGTATATGGCTTCAAAGAAACTAAATAAACCTAAAATACCTCATTAACTGTCTCAATACTAGTGTTTTAAATAGACTAGGAATTTAAGAGATTTGGTTGTAGTATAGCTGTGTATCTTAAGCCTGGTAAAGAGGAACTAGTGCTGGGAGCACCAATAATACTGTGCTTACCACTATTAAAAAGGCACAGTCTCACTCTTTACCTAAATGTTACATATTAGATCCTTTCTTCTGAGACATGTAAACATGGAGTGGTTTGTTTTGTTTTTTGCAGTAGCAACAGAATGAGCAAAAGTTACTAGTAAAGACTGTTCCCAGAGCTGAAATAAATGAAACTGATGCACACATACTGAAGATGGCATGGTGCTGGCTTTCATAGTCAGAAGTAATCTACGTGGGGGGAGGAGAGAGGTGGGAGAAAATACTTGTCAGAACAAACTCGAGGGCAGTATTGTTTTCTAGGGTTTGAATACTAATGTGACTGTCACATATAGTTCAGATTTTGCAGTTGTTCCTTTCTGACAGGTGAAAGCCTCTGAACACCACACATTAGGAACTTATGAATTGTTTAGTGTCACTGGGGTATTTTGTGATTGAAGGGAGGAAGATCTGTAATATCACATGGCTTGCATACAAAATGAGGCCTAGAAGTACAGTGGTGCATTAGCTAATCCATGAGTATCTAAAACTATCAGAGACTATGGCTTCTCTATAGACAAGACCACCTTTAAACCTCCTTAAGGTAATATCGAGAATTATAAATATAAATAGGATGTTGAGCAAGGGGATTTTTTGGTAGTGTATTGATAAAGGTCTCTGGTTATTTTCCCCTTTTAGAGCAGACTAAATTCAACAGTTTAGCCTATGCTTTCATCTAAATCAAAGCAGTAGTTTTGCTGTTAGATTTTTATGTAGACCAGGGATTGGCAACCTTCGGCCCACGGCTCATCAGGGTAAGCCCCCTGGTGGCCTGGGCCAGTTTGTTTACCTGCCGTGTTAGCTCCCAGTGGCCGCAGTTCACCACTCCAGGCCAATGGGATGGCGAACCGCAGCCATTGGGAGCCCCAATCGGCCGAACCTGCGGATGCAGCAGGTAAACAAACCCTGCTGAGCTGTGTGCCAAAGGTTGCTGATCCCTGATGTAGACTGATCAGTCTGAAATATTTCACTAGCAAGATGGAGAAGATATAAGAGGAGTTAATAACCACTATGAAAGTAGGCTGTTGCTCCTTCTGAGATGTATGTGCTACTTGTGTACTTGAGAGATAGAAAAGTTGTCTGCTTGAGAAGCCAAGCAGCTTTTTAATCTGCAGTCTAACATATAGCCCAGTTTGTGGGTTGTTAATAGGTGAAGGATACCCACACCTGCCCAAAACTTAACTCTAGTTGCCCTCTTTGTTCCTCTCTCACACTTAGTACCCTTGTTGATGCTGTAAGCGGTTATCCTTAACAGCGCTAACCAGTTGTGGCCTCCCCATCCTATTCACAGAAGGTGGAGGAGAGCTCTAGCCTCTATTTAGAATGTCTATACAGGTTGAGTTGACATAGCTGAGGGCAAGCTCTTAGTCTAGCTACCTTAGATCCCAGCTCAGTGAAGCTGTGGCTATGTGAGCTGTACAAGCCAACCTGGAACCCTGTGTAAGGGCTTGCAGGGCAAGCCTACACTAAGGCAACTTCACTGCTGGGACCTAAGCTAGCTCGGCTGTGTCAGTTCAAGCTGCAATCACACCGTGCCATTGCATATCTGTACTCTAAAGGGCTAAGTGTTGCAACACCTAATTTGTATTCACAAACCCAGAGATGGGTGCACAGGTTCCCTATACAATAGGTGGGGAGACATAGGTGCCTGAGAATGAGATCCACAAAAGCCAGAGCAGGAAGTCATCTACAATAGCCAACAGCAGGCAGTGCTAAGAGGGGTATGTCCTAAGCTCTGTCCCTCATTAGGACTTAAGTGCTTGGGATTCACAGCCCTGAACCCTTTCCTGCAAGAAAAGTGGCAAAACAACCTTAACTTTATCCAAAATGCCAGGGAGTGGGAAGAAAGAGGCCTCCCCCATAACCTTTAACCCAGGAGTTAGGGTAGTCTCCAGAAATGTAGGAGACTCAATTCTCTCATCTGTCTCCCACTTCTCAGATGAGTGGTGTTAGGCTACAGGGATATTGTCACTTTAAATATGCAGAGGGTCAGAGTATGAAAGAAAACTACTTGATAGTCTGATGGTTAGGGAAGTCACCTGCAAAACCAGGTGAATGTAGGAGCTGAACCTCTCCCTGCTCGGGCTCATACAGAGGCATGGGAACTCAACATCTCACTCCTGATCAATACCACCTTTGTGGATTTCACCAATGGCTCATCAACCACAGTACTATAGAAAATAGCTAACAAGCTCTCCCTAAGAAACAAATAGACTAAGGCTATGGCATAGAACCCACTCTTGACAAAATCCTGGTAGAAAGGAGAGATCAAACTGTATTTTACCTTAAACAAGATGATTGGAGTCCAGGGAGTAAGGGTAAGTAACTTCCTCCTATAGAAGCTGAAACTAAAAATCCACAGATAACATACACTTACTATATAATAATGCTCAAAAATACAAACAACAATGGAGGACAATAATTCCATATTTTTTATTCAGAATTATACAAAGCAGATGCCCTTCTCCACACAACACACAGCCCATATGGAAGCCTTTAATGAATTCCTTGATGAGGCTGTGTATCTTGCCCACCCATCAACAGTATAAGTTACTGGCTCATTTCACTGATAAATAGTGATGCAAAGATTCTTGCTGCAGGTTGTTATACCTAAACCAGGACAGCTTTATTAAATCAATCCAACTGCAATATCATACCACTCAGAGGAACATCTGGTAGCATACTTGCTAGGTCCTAGAGCAGGGGTTGGCAACCTTTCAGAAGTGGTGTGCCAAGTCTTCATTTATTTACTCTACTTTAAGGTTTCGCATGCCAGTAATTTATTTTAACATTTTTAGATGGTCTCTTTCTATAAGTCTATAATATATAACTAAACTATTGCTGTATGTAAAGTAAATAAGGTTTTTAAAATGTTTAAGAAGTGCCATTTAAAATTAAATTAAAATGCAGAGCCCCCCGGACCGGTGCTCAGGACCCGGGCAGTGTGAGTGCCACTGAAAATCACCTCGCGTGGTGCCTTTGGCACCTGTGCCATAGGTTACCTACCCCTGTCCTAGAGCCTCAAAGGTATTTAGGCACTGAATGCCCATTGATTTCAATGGGAGTTAGGTGCCTTACTATCTTTGAGCATGTGGGCCTAGCTGCTGAAATAGTCTTCAGCAGAGTTGCTTTGGATGAGCTTGTTAATGTAGTAAAACTAAATGGAATGCAGTATAATATATAGCTAATTAACAGGACAAAAACCACTATCCAACTACACTGCAAATATTCAAATCCATCATCTGCTCCGCTCAGAATTCAACTTGGAAGTACTTTCACTTTCTGAAGTACCAGGCCTTCTCAAACTTAGTAGAGTATTATACTGTTTA
The DNA here is from genome assembly GCF_020497125.1 of Mauremys mutica. Classification (NCBI taxonomy): domain Eukaryota; kingdom Metazoa; phylum Chordata; order Testudines; family Geoemydidae; genus Mauremys; species Mauremys mutica. The sequence continues at coordinate 189,137,566 of NC_059072.1, read as the reverse complement.
TTTCCTCTAGGTGGGCAGCTATGCTGTATGCCGTTCTAATGAACCCTGCCCAAGAGCTAATACAGATGTCATGAACCAAAAAAAAGGACTGGCAATACGTTTCACACAAACACACCCTATGGTGGAATAGAGCAATATGAGAGGTTAAAGAAATGAACTTCGACCAACAATTATGTCTCACTCACTAATAAAAATTATCTTTAGACTGCAGTGGTCACCCCCAAAACACTTTACAAAAATCAAAGCGGCCCCCACTGATCCATGTTGGCTCTCGGCAGAGAGGGAAGCAAAAAAGGACACACACACACATATATTTTGGTCAGGTATTCGATGCTTCTGGACTGGTACAGGTCATAGTTCAATGCAACTGCACCTGTAGTTGCCTGCAAGGGCACCCATTCTATGCTCTTATTGCATAAAATTGAGATGAGACCATATTGTTTCTCCCCAAAGGGAAATTCTTAAACATATAAAATTTGTGCTTAGAAAGTGTCACAGACGGTCATCAAAATTAGATCACTGTAAGAACCAAACATGTCAGTTTCATCAAAACTAGAAGTAATTTTTATTTAATTACATTTTTAAAAATTCCAGTTTCTGTTCATTGCTTGTGGGTTGTATATGCTTCTATTCACTCCATGTTGCACCAATAATGCATTTGTCTTAGTAAAGTCTTACAAAATCAACATTTAAGAAGCTGCGACTATCATTATTCAAATGTACACATATTTAACAGTTAAAAATCTAAGTGAGAGCTGAAAGAGGGACTAATGGTGTGTGGCCAGAAGTTGCCAGGTCTTCCAGGCAGATTAAATTCACTGCAGTTCAAAATGAAGATGCTGCTTTGTTTTGTACTGCAGCAGCCCAGAGATGGATCCCATTGTGGTAGGTGCGCCACACACAGTAAGTAGACGACAGTTTCATTGATTTTACCTTCTTGTAATTCATCACCACAGTGCTGAATCCAGCAAGGACTAGAAAGAAGCCATGAGCCTATATAGCATGTTGTATAGCTTGCATGCTTATTTGCAGGTCTGGTCTGTCTTAGGGTAGGTCTATACTTACCTGCCGGGTCAACGCGTAGAGTTCGACTTCTCGGAGTTCGAACTGTCGCGTCTAATCTAGACGCGATAGTTCGAACTCCGAACGCGCTACCATCGACTCCGGAACTCCACCACCGCAAACAGCGGTGGCGGAGTCGACGGGGGAGCCGCGGATTTCGATGTAGACCAGGCCTTAATCTCATGTTTTGTAATCCTGTTTTCCCCATTACCAAAAACAATTAGATTCATATGAAAGCACTGCTGTATTCACACTCTACATATTATTGTAATAATGCTTGTGCAAGGTATGCCTTGTGACGTATCCTTCAAAAACTACCACCACACTGATCATTAATATTCTTGTGTAATGTATGTATGAAATGCATATTAAGAGTTATGAACATAATTTCCATTTATAAGTAAAATGTGTTTCTCAAAGACAAAGCACAAACTGACAGCTCTAGCCAGCTGTCATCAAAACTGACTGGCACTCATCTGTCACATGGCCAGTCTTTGGCAACAAAGGGGAAGAGGAACACATTGCTCAGCATTTTCTTCTTTGGGCATGTCCACACTGCACTGATGCAGCTGTGCCACTGTAATGCTTTTGTGATGGGCTGGGGAGATTTGCTGAAAGACCAGGGTCTGTGGTTGGAGCAGAAGGTCTCTCTGCATATCAACGTGCTGATGCTTAGAGCCATTCAGGTCCATATCAGGGGCTTAGTTGTTCACATATTTACTGACAATACCAAACTACAACGTATCATGTGAAGAAGCGAGGAGGCGCACACTCCAGGATACTCTGCCGAGAGGGGATCAGGTTTTGACAGTTTTGCATTGAGGAGAGTATAATTCTTATAGCCGACCCCTTGCTTGGGGTTCAGAATCGCTGCACGGCCATGCAGCTGCCTATTAAGCCCTGCACAGGGGCTAAGGGCTGCAGCAGAGAGAGGTGCCCCTCCCCCGGCCCCAATCTGCAGCGAGAGGGCTGTAGAGAATCCTCTCTCCCCACCGCAGCCCCAGTGCATCCTGCACCCCAAAGCCCACCTCCTCCCCACACCCCAACCCTCTGCCCTGGCCCTGCACCCCCTCCCGCACTCCGAACCCCTCAGCCCCACCCCCACCACATGAATTTTGTTATGTGCACCAACATGGAGGTGACATGTCACACATCACCTCCATATTGGTGCACATAAAATTCATTCTGCACCTGGACATACATTAGAGGGAACACTGTTCAGAAACACCAGTGGGGGCTATGGGAAGGGTGGCCAGCACATCCCTCAGCCCGCACCACTTCCCTCAGCCTCCATTGGCCTGGAGCGGGGGACCGCGGCCAGTGGGAGCCGCAATGGGCCAAACCTGCAGACGCAGCAGGTAAACAAACTGGCCCAGCCCACCAGGGGCTTTCCCTGAACAGGCAGCGGATCGGCTTTGAGAACCACTGGTCTAGACAACAGTTTTAAACTCAGTCCTCCGCTCATGCTGTAAGTGTCCAATAAGTCAATATGTTTCTAAAATAGCCACTTCCCTCCTCTGCTGCAACGCCACTCGCTGTTTCTTTTCCAGCCTTAGGAGACTCCAGGCAGATCCATCTCCAGCCCCAACGAGAAGTGCTGTCTGGTCCTAGCCCAGCTGAAGTGATTACAGCTATGATTGCTGGGCATGGAACCCAAACCAGAGCTCAGCTGCTACCCTTTGCAAATTCAGCAAAAACTGCCTCTTCCTATTACCCCCCTCATGTTCATGAAAACACCTCTGTGTACCCTTCAGGCAAAGAGCAGTGGCATATAGGATCAAGTCTTTACCACTAGAAATACACTTTATCAGCAGGAGCAAACCCACTACTACCCAACCATACCAGATAGACATTTTGATCAAGGTGACCCCTCTCCCCCTGCACAGTTGATGCGGGTCTCATGCCCTTTCATTACACAACAGGGATAATAATGTTCTAGTTCCCCAAACTTAAAAAGTTAACAGAATTTTGACCAAAATGCCCCAAATTGTCACATAACAGAAATGCAAATAAGGCCTGGCCCCTTCAATCATTTGCTCACCAACAGATGTCAGCAGAGATCCCCTTCACCTATCTAGTCTGTCCACCTGGAGCTCTTAAGCAGGCTTCTCCCTGTTCACCAACAGTTGTCAATAATAAGCTCCCTGCTGTCTAAGGAGCTTCAGGCCACTAAATTTGCAATGAGACTTTAATAAAAAGGGAAGGCAGTGCTGCTAATTGGTGAGAGAATGTATATTAGTTCATAGTTGAAGGTACTATATATCCTAACGTGAAATTACTTTAAAAATCTATCAGCAGGGATACACTGGACTATTATAATGAAATCTGTGTAAATATACAAGAATAAAAATTGCAAGATGTCACTCATGCATCTCAGGTTGTAGAAAAATGACGACGCTTCATCTGCAATAGCATGTGATCATATCATTAAAGGCAATGTCCTCAGTTCATAGACACAAAGGGGAAGAGTTAGTGTAGTGTATGAGCTTAACTTTTACATTTGCTAACGTTTGAGTGTTTAACCATGCAGCCTTAAAGCTCTTGTACCATTTTTTTAACAAAAGAAGGTTTAAAAGGAATAATAGTTCATTATTGCTGTTATTTTAAAAGGTGGGGTGGAATGCTGGAAGGAAGGTCCAAGGAAACAGATTAGTGAGCAGAGGCAGGTGGTGCTATAAAGGTACATGATACGTTTTGGAGCCATCTGCTACATTTGTATTGGTTATGGACTCTGTAATTTAACACATGGCTCTTACCAACACATTTGCGTGAGTGGAGGTGTGTGCGCCTATATATTAACAATGTGAGATACATGTGCAAGCATGCTTGAAAATACAGCAAGTTGGTGAAGATCTCTTTCTAACCCCTCTTTATTAAATGACGTACTCTATTGGAAAATATTTCAATACTTGCCACTCCCCTCCCTTTTTTGGCCAAATGTTTGGAGGAGGGCGGGAGAGACCTTAGACACAAGACTAACACCCAGTTCAATGTTTTTGATGCCTTAAAGGGCCTGGGGGAGGGAGAGGGGGAGGGGGAGGGTGCCCCAATTAGAGCATATAGAGCCAGTATTTCTAATGATTCTTGGTATTGCTGTCTTTCCCAGAGCACAACGAATATGCGATTGTCACCTAAAAGGATATGTAGTCAAAGCAAATTCATGTTACAAAGCACTAAATAGTGTATTATATTGGCAGTGGCTAAACTGGAATTTCAATGGACCAGGAGTTGATGCAATTTGCCAAACTTCTACTTTTAGTAACTCTTGCTTGGTACAAATTCCTGTGCAGAATCGCACTCCCTGTAATGATTTCACTTGAAAATGTTTCTCCAGCTCTCTGAGGCAGCACAAAAATGAGTAAACTGTAAAGGCAAGTACCAGCTTATAAAACAAGACTGTTTCTTAATCCTCCTTCTAAGGAAAGAAGAAATTATTGGGGAAGAGTGTCAGTTTTCCCACCTTTCATGCTAAACCTGTTCAGGCTAAAAAAAATAAGTCTAGCATGGACCATCAGCTTTTCATTAAAAGTCAGTGTTAGCGTTTCTTCCCTAGCAGTTTATAGGACTCCAGTAGCTATTTTAATTAGAATTCAAATTCCAAAATGTTCACACTTTGAAATGAAAATAGCCTGGAGTGCAATTTACTGTGTTTATAGCTGTGCAGTGACTCTGCAATAAAACACACAAAGCTTCCTTGCCAAGATGGTTTCAGAGACTAATACTGAGCACATCTTTCCTTAGGCTTCAATCCAGCAAAACAGCCAAGCCTGTGAGCAACTTTAAGCACACGAGCAGCCCCATTGCTTAAAGTTCTGCAGGTGGTTAAGCGCTTCACTGATGGGCCTTAGGAATGATGGTGGTAATTTCCAAGTCTTTTTCAATGGGGGAAAGCCGTGTAAATTTGAATTAGTACTTAACCGTGGAACATGCAAAATCCCCAGAGTTAGAGGAGTTTGGTAATAGCCCTACCAATGTTGTTGGATCTGCAGGTCCGAATCCTCCCAATGGCATCTGGGAAATGCCCTAATATAAGCAAAGACTGAACATTTCATCGGTTTAATGATAACCACGTCATCTAACAGGAGATGGCTGTAGCTGCTGCAGCCATCAACAAAATTCCTGCTTGGCCTGCTGGAGCAGAGATTCTATCCTGATCCTCAACAGCCAAGAATATTCCTGGCTTGTCAGTTTCCACTGTTCTAGGCTGCTGACAGTGTCAGCCCTAAGAGTAATGGACAAGCTCTGTGAAAGTCACATGCCCGCAGCTATTTGAAAAGCAAAGGCTTTAAAATAGCTGAGCAGTCGTTCTGCAGAATCAAAGCTGCACATGAGCATGTGACAACATGTGATCAACCAGCAGTTCAAGCTCAGCCCAAATGGTATAGGGGCCACTTATTTTATAAGTGACATCAAAAGATGCTTTTGCATTTCTATAGAGACTGTGTTACTGGGGAGTCAGAGTGGAGCTGGTCAAAATTTTTTTTTTAAAAAGCACATGTGAATTTGTGTGTGTAAAATGTTCCTGTTTTTTTGACCAACTCTGAGTGCTGGAACTTGAGACTGTCTCCTAGTGCATAATTCTGATTCCTATTGCGTAACCAAAACCAGAGAGAAAGGGCAACTACAATTCTGCAGGTGCTGAGCTGCCACATGCAGTAGTAACAGCTGGAAAAAAGAGGCTTCAGCTACAGTCCAATAGAGCGCTCTCTGCCTTTAACAGTTAGGCTTTGTCTTCAATGCACAAACAGTGTGTTTTTACCCCAAAACAGCTATTTTGATGTGAAATCCTAATGGAGACAAGGCACTTTAGAGGTTTTAACTTGAGGTAGCTTGTCACAGTCAACCTAAAGTGGGGGGATTAGCGTTGTCCTCTCCTAGCTACACATTGAGGAAAGAATTAGTGTCCCTTGTCTCCACTAGGATTTTAAATGGAGATAACAAGGTGTGTTTTTACATTGCTATAGCTGTGCAGTGAAGACATAGCCTTAAGTTGAAATAACTCAGCACAGAAAGAGAACTTGCCCAATACCAGACAATTGTTTCAAAATTAAACACAAAGACATACATTTCCTTCCAGGTGACAGCCATATACACAGAGAATTTCATCGCCTTTAAGTGTTGTCTCTAATAACGTTAGCTGCATTTTGAAGGATTTATTCATGGGAAAGGCTGGAGACATGAATCACAATGTATAAGGATGTGTTTTTCTGTGAAATGAGAGCCACACAATAACTCTCAGAATTTGAGATCTCCAATATGCAACAATTGAGCACTTCAAAAGAAACAGCTGAATCACTTAAGATTTTCCATGGAGACTCTGCACAAATCCGTACTATTGTCCCTGTTGTTCATGGCCAATTCTTTTTGCCTTCATTATGACAAATACTCAAAGCAATTTGGTTTTTGTGTGAGACCTGGGAATATATTTTTGTACTTCTTAAAATAATGAACAAATCAAAGTTAAAAAGATGTTGCGTTTTGGACTATGGTTTATGCAAAGGCACTCACTCCAAAGGAAAAGAATATCAAATTCAGATCACTGGTAAATCACCATCAATAAAAGAATCTTGTAGCAGAATTTCTACTTTCTTGTTGAACAGAAGGACATTCAGCTACATCCATGTAGGTAACTGGAATTGTGTTAGATCAGAACAGTGTGTGGGATTTTTCAAAAGTGCCAAAGTAACTTAGGAGCACAGCTCCCATTGAAAGTCACATACATGTTAGTTACTTAGATGTTTGTGAAAATCCCATCCATCATCAATACCAGTACTGTGATGGTATGTCTTTTAACAGTTGCACCATAAGAGTGGTAGCCAGAAATCTTGGGTTCTGCTTCTGCCCTGAAATCAGTTGTGCCTTTGTATAGCACATATATCATATTTAGCTGCCTAACTTTAGTTACTCGGGTTTCAAAATGTTAGCTACAATTTGTGCTTCTTGGTATAAACAATGCATGCCTACTGGTACATCATGTTCTAACCTAATTTCTTTTTGTTTCCTTTGTTCTTATAATCTATTCAGTAATTTCTTCAAAACAGAACTCACAACTCTTCATGCTTTGTATTATATGATTTTTCTCTTGCTGCCATAAGGCACAGGAGATACAAAACTTCTGCTTATCTCATTAAGAAAAAAAGTATTTTAAACTCACTAATAGTTAACATTTGGATGCAAATAGAATAAAGTTTTCTGTGTACGGACATCAACCATACATTAATTGCATTCACCAGCCAAAGTTGCTTTTCGAAAATGTTTCAGTAGTGGCACGGGCTGGTAACAACAAGGAATTCACAGTTCATACTCATCTTTAACAAGACCTTATCAGGCCCTGTTAAGGAATAGTTGTGGGAGTGTTTCATTGTGCCTTAATACTGAAGGTCAGTTCTTGTTTTTATCTGCTCAAATTTAGTATTCTTTAAATTGTTATTATGGAGGCAAATCCTATTGACTTTAGAGTTAAATTGTAAAACAGCGATTGTAGTTCTGTTTTATGTGCAAATCCAGCTCTTGTCTGATTCGAAAACAGAGGAGACAGCTTCCATTTGTGGATCTAGCCCAAAGAAGCCAAGTGGAGAGAAAACTGGGACTGGATCCTGAGGGTGGGGGGGATGGGAGAGGAAAACTGGGACTGGCTGGGCAAAGTGACCGGGAGCTGGGAAGGGAAACAGCAGGGACTGAGACTGGATAAGGAGCCAGAGGTAGAGATTTGGACTGGCTGGGTAAGGAGACTGGGACTAAGAACCAGCAGGGTGGGAGAAAGAGGTGTGGGGTGTGCAAGTGGGAAAACTAGGAATGGCTGGGCAAAGAGACTGGAACAAGAAGCCATGAATGGAGGGGGCACAGATTGGACGAGAAGTTCAGGGAGGGCTTTGGAGGCTAGGAGCTAATGTGCATGGAAAATGGGAGTGGACAGGAGGGAACTGGAGGCCAGGGTGGGATAGAAAGAGACAAATCAGAAGAGAAGCCAGAAGGGGAAACTGAGAATGGCTAGGCAAAGAGACTGGGACTGGAATGAGAAGCCTGCAGAGTGCAGACTAGACTGGCTGGGTGAGGAGAATGGGGCTGGGATGAGGAAGTGGAGTGGAGAAGAGACATGACTGGGACAAAGACAGGTTTGAGGGGATGGGAATAAAGGCATCAAGCTTAAGGGGAATAAAAAAATTCTGTGCCAACTGGAGCATACTCCCCTCCAGAATGGAACCAGAGTCTCACCATTCCTCTGCTGTCAGCATGTATCTGTGAAACCCTCTGGCCAGTGTCCAATCCCCTTCTAGTGTTGGTTCACATAGAGAATGACAACCTACTACTGCTATCAGTTACTCTGTTAGCTCAAGTGGCAGAGATCTATGTGCTTAAGGTTCCAGCCCTGCTGCTGACCCATGTGGGTATCAGTATTTTGGTGTATTGAGGAGTGTGTTGGAATTGCAAGCTATCACTTTAAGGGAGAAGGCGGCGGGATCAGGTGTTGTTCCTAGTCCTGCTTACAAGGTAGGTGGCTCTGTAGTGAAGCATCTGAGATTAACAATCAGGTGGGGTGAGTTGTGCCACTGTTTTAGGGAGCAGCCTGCTTTGTCTCTCTCTGTTTTTGAGTCCTTGAGTATTATTGATCTGAATTCCAAAAAATAAAGTAGAATTATGCTGCAACCTTCCAGCAAGAATACTTGCGTTTTTAATCTAACTTCTTTTTATGTCTGTTGTGAACATAACAAATATGATGCCACATTATGGAATTCCTAGGCTTTTTAAAAAAACTTAGTAAATTACACACATACACACCTTTATTAAGGTTGCAAAGTCAAGCACTCAAAAGATAGGAAATGCCAGAATTAAGGTAACCTATGCAACCTTTATCCAGCCCCCTTATGCATATGCAATACAATCTTTAATTATATGATCACATACTGTTTTTTCTTCCACTGAACTACCTGCAGTATTCAAAGTACAGGATGGTCCTGTTCTGGAGATGCATCAGGGCTGAATAGTGAAGGAGGCGGCTGTTTGTAGGACTCCGGCCTCATTTGCTGAAAAAGTTGGAAGGCCTACAGTGAATGAGGTAGGGAATTGAGGGAAGAGAAAGGACAGCCTCCTGGTTAAGGCAGTTGAAGGCTACCCTGGAGAGCTGGATTCTATCCATGCCTCTGCCACAGAGCTCCTATCTGATGCTGGGCAAGTCATTTAAACCAGATTTTTCCCACAGTTGATCACTAATTTTGTGTTCCTCAGTTTCTGGGTGTCTAACTTGAGACCCAGGGTCCGATTTGCAGAAGTGCTGAGCACTCACAGCTGCAACTAGAGTCAGTGGGAACTGTGCTTTGAGCATTTCAAGTGGTATATAGTGAGGAGATTAATATGTATGTCTTCAGAGAAGGATTTTACTAGCATGCAGTAAATAAGGCCTAAGCATCAAAAACTGTGCTTTGACTATTTAAAAGTAGTATATAATGCTAGGTTCTCTGAAAAAACAGGTCCAAGACATCTCAAATTAGTGGATACCTTAGACCTTAAACTCTCTGCCTCAGGTCCCCAGGTATAAAATGGAGATAACACCTCATCTCACAGGGGTGTTATGAAAATAAATTCATTAATATTTGTGCAGCACTCAGATACTAAAGTGAAGAGCACCCTAGAGGAGCCCATGAAGAAATTAATAATTCTGTCATCAGGCAGGGTTTGAATAGAGTGCAGTAAATTAATTCTAGGGATCCACATTGAACAAAGAGGAGAAAAATATTGAATAGCTACTCATTATGTGAGCACCCTTCATTCTTGTGCTCTTCATGAAGCAGGAATCCTATGGAAAAATAACAGGTGATCATGTAATTACAGAACGTGTCTTAAGGCATATGCACAAGGGAGCTGAATTATGGTGAAGACAACCTTAATTTGGGCATTTCCTAACTTTTGAGGACTTGACTTTACAACCTTAATGTAGCTTTTTTGTGTGTAGTACGTTATTATGTCTCATAGATAGGGCATCTTTAATATTTTGCACTTAAACAGAAAAAAGAACATATCTCCCCTAATTCATCCCACTCTTATCTCTGCTAAGGGAATGCTGATAGAACTGGCCAGAATAATCATCTGCTTCGATTATCTGATGCTCCCAGTCTGGTACCTCTACCTAAGCTGTGGGTACAATGGTGGGGGGCATCGTGGAGTTGTCATGGCTCCCTGATTCTCAGGGCCAACCTGCAACAGCCTAGGGGCCACTCTTACCTAGACCATGGGACCACACAACAGCTTGGTCATTTCTGGAATGCACTGAGCTCAGGCTTTAACCCCAAAGCACTTCTCCCTATCCAACAATGCCCTCTAAGCAGAAGGCAGCAGGGGTGGCGGTGGCAGTGACTATACATTCCTTGGGACACCCTCCCACTATTGGAAGACACAGATAGGATCATGTGGGAGATTCCTGCTCCTTTTGTACCATATCCAGGGAGTCCACAGCTGACTAGTTTCACGGGCTTTAGCCAGTACCCCTCTGCACCACTGGAGCAATATGAAGCGGTCAGAGCAGGGCTAAGACCCTGACCTGATGTTTGGGTTCTGCTCCCAGATCTGTTACTGACTTCCAGCATGACCTGATGCAAGCCACTTCCCAATGCTCTCTCTGTGCTTGTTTCCTCATCTGAAAATTGGAAATAATAAGCAGTTTTATTGTCAGGCTTAATCCATCAATGGTTTTGAAGTGCTTTGAGATCCTCCGAGGGTGGGTGCTATGGAAGTATAAAATAGTATCATCACCTTTTATTCCTAAAGAGGATTAACCCAAAAATGTGGTCACTGAAAAGGCCTGCAGGGTGAAATTTCTCATTTCCTGATTATGAAGTTGGAGTACAATGCTAGGTACTTGAACAAAAGAAGCTCCCTGCAGTTTACCTCCATACATTCTGAAATAGCTGGGATCTAATGGCAATATTGTCCGATGTCCACAGTTCAAAACAATCTCTTTAGTCAACAATGGAGAGCAAGCTCTGTGCCTGGTCACACATAGCAGGATGAATGTTCACAGCATTAAGAAAAGACACGGGTCCACTTCTGCTGATCTGTGGTTTGAAGTCTCTTTTCCCTTTCCTCAAGCTCCAGACACTGTAAAGACGTAACTCAGACACATCTTTCCCCCAGAATTAGATTCCAGCTAAACATTTTGCAAACAAACTTTACACCACTCCTATCCTGAGCTGCCTTTCTTCGAATCCAAACTCCCTTTTTATCCTATGGGAGACTGTGGACTAACACCACTGAAATGGGAAGCCCTGTCTTAAAATGTTAGTAAAAGAGAAATAAAACCAACATTTTCAAGGCAATTACTTTAAACCTGCAATTTCCAGTTTAATCCCCCAAAGCTGTCATTGGGGTGTGCTGGAAGAGGGCAGCATAGCTGCTGTATTGCATCATTTTCTTCCCCGTCCCTTGATGACATTATAGTGAAACAATGGCTTAGTGCTGTGCCAGGGAGAGTCAAAACAGATGAAGGCAGATCTAAGCATCAGGAAATGAAAGCGTAGTTGAAAAGACATCCTTAGATTTGGAGCCTTCATGTGCATTTGGGACCTGATCCTCCTCTGATTTACCTGAGTTTTACAAAAGAGAAGCAGCTCCTGGTATTCACAGTATAAGCAGGTGGATAATTAGGCTTCTGAACCCTTTAAACGTGTTACTTTGTTCATTTAGGCTTCAGGAAAACATGCCCAATGTGAGCAAACCTGCAGCCAGACCAGGGCTGCTCACTCAGCTGCACTGACTTATCCTATAAACAGAACCTGCAGTGACTCAGCCCTCAGGCACAGAAGCACATGTGTAGTTTTAAGCGAGTACTCAAGTCCCATTGAAGCTGGTAGAGCTTAAGCGTATGCTTAAAGTTATAAGTACATCCTGGCATACTTTCCTGATTAAGGATGAACTGATGCACATGTTTATGTGCTTTCCTGAACTGGGGCCTTAATGACTCCTGAGCAGTGCATGACAGAAGCAAAGAAAGCCTTCTGCACCATCCGTCCGACACATTCCTGCAATTATCAGAATGGTGAGGGAAGACCATGGAAAAGTATAAAGCGCTGGCTGCGAATATCGTAGAGCAGGGGAAGACTTATTTAATGTTCTGTAAAAATAAAGCACTTGATCCTGTGTGAAGTGAATGGGAGACAGGAACCCTCAGCCCCTTGCCAGAGGTGTTTAGCTTCTCACAGAGTTGGGCCTAGTTTTATTTCACACAGCAATTTGACTCCTCTCTGGGACCTCTCTAGTGGCACAATCTTGAGAGACACAACACAACATGTCTCCACCCTCCATTGAAGTAAACGGGAGTTGTGGGTGCTCAGCACCAAATACATATCTGATCACACATAATTGTGAATAAGTCGGTCCCTATTTTCTGTCATAACAGGACCCAAGAATCGCTCTCCCAATGTCGAATGTAATGCTCCTGAATGCCAACAGAGGAAGGAATCACACTCAAGTCAACTTAGGTCCCAAATTTAGGTTTTGTTTAAACACATTTGAAGGGATATGTTTCCAAGATTGAGGCTTTCAGTAACTGAACCAATTTATGGCCTGATCATGCCTCGGGAGCTTCTAGCACAGATACCAGCACTCATGCAGAATCCTGCTGAAGGCACAAGTCTGATTTTTGTAGCTCCCAAGGCAAGATCAAAGCCTTAATTTTCAGGAACAAACATTACCCTCTGGGTGGTGGTTCTGTTAATGATTTGTTTAGTGCCAACAATATGCTGTGGAGTGTACAACACACAATATTAAAGACAGTCTGTGGCCTGGGAACTATCTAAAGGACAGACAAACAGGATGGGACACACTGGGAAATCTAGACGAGAGGACAGATGATTTAGGAAAGTGGGTTTAACTAGTGCACCTCCACATTTAGAGCAGGATTTCATTACGGATCTGAATCTATATTTCTTGTATGTTCAAAACTCTGCTGAAGTCACAGAAGTTTTGACTCTGCAAGGAATGCAGGATGAGGCCCAATGGCTCTAGAGGACTGGAAACCTTGCAGTTTGTACAACATAATGTATTTTTTACATAGTAAATAGGTTAAAATAATAACCGCCCAGGCTTGTGTCGTCTACTCATCCCTATATTTTTATTAGCAGAGATCTAGCATATGATTTGACTCCACATTTCCAAACACTCCTCTGAGAAGAAAGATTGGGTTTGGGGGAGGGCCTGCGCTGAGAATTCTTCGCAGAAGTCAAAGGGACTGCAGAAATGAATGAAGTTACACTCCTGTGCATGTGCTGTACCAGACCTCCTCATCTACTGGAAACCTGCAGAGCAGATACGTGTCTTAAAGGACATAAGCCATCAGATATAAAAATATCACATTCACAGACTCTGCCCAAGCTCTTTTTAGGCAAAGAAAAACAAAACAAGAAGTCCACGCACTTCCGTGTTCAGAAAATATAAACATGATGTCAATTTAAAAATAAACCTTAAGGTATGGACAGGAGTTCTTCATGTTTAAGCAACCCTTCAGAAACCTAGGTGCTTAAATAGAGCATGATCTGAAGTCTAAAAAGGATGGCCACTTCTGTGCATTTAAGCAATATTTGGTTAGTGTGCCACATGCCATTTGGTGGAGAGTAGAAGAAATATCAGTGGGACCCAGTAATCCCCATAGAACTCCTGATCTTTATACAGCCTCAAAATCAATGAGAAGTGCAGTGTTCCATAGCGCCACATTCTGACAGCCCTGCCAATGCTGAGTAGCACCTTAAACGAAGGGTACAGCTATTGACTCCCGTGAGACCACCTGTGAAGTCAGGTGCTGTTCAGTGAAAAGATATCAGAATCTGGCCCTTATTAGCTTCCTGTCATTTATCCAGTAGAATAGTTTATCCCCAATTTATCTCAATTGTGCTCATTTTCTAAACTATCTTGACAATTATCCTTGAACCAACACTATGTGCAATTAAAAGGATTTGATTAAATTTTATATTTTTTTCCACTTTTTCTGAACGATTGACGTTTCAATGCATTATTTTCCTCTTGGTATCTGAAGGAGGACAACTCAATACTCACAAGTAGAATAAATATAATAAAGACTAAATCCAATTATAACTACTGCACAAACTGCCAATTTGACATTTACGCCAGCAGAAGAAGGTAAGCACTGCTCTTTGTACATTTCCCTTTGATATATTTGCCATTTAGCCATTAATATTTAATAGAGCACAAGCCCTCTCTGGTGGTAGACTTCAGTAACTACAATTTTATTTTATTTTACTAGGTTTTTGTGTTTAAGCAGTACAGAGTTGCAAATTCATAATGTAACCAACTAAAATATTTTATAAAAGATCACCATAGATTATCACTATTGACTGGTTCATAGCAGATATTAAGCACTAAGATATGTCAGAGCATGGCTTTCAGAAACTCTCACATCTTTAAAGAAATAGGATTTCCACAGTAATGCCACATGCATTGTTCTTTAATACAATAAAATATTCTTCCATATTTTCTTCTATAGGATCATGCTTGGAACAAAAAAGTGCTAAAGACCAAAGAGTACTTGGATTTCCTTCACAAAATAGAGAGTTCGGAGCAGCTACCAAATTAGGCCCTTCCAACCAAGTTTGCTGATCCATCCATAGACCTGGCTGCCATAGCCACATAACTAGCTAATACAGGTAAAGATCTGGAGGCTGATTCTCAGCTGGAGTAAATTGTCATCATTCCATTGATTTCAATGGAGCCATGGCAATTTACCCTGGTAGTGTATAATAGTAACATGGAAGTTAGTAATCATGTATAAGAAAATAGATCTTCCCTTCATTCCGTGTTTTATAAATATATGTTCTCTTACCATCTGCTTTACCTACCTGAACAGGTTTGGGAAGGTCACAAACACATAATGCTACAAAAACACCCTTGGGTTAGATCCACAAAGGGATTTAGGTGCCTACCTGCTAGTTTAGGTACTTAAATCCAAAATTTAGACCCTCAAAACTTCTACTCAGCTGCTGCCTAACCCCATAAGCAGCTAAGTTTCTGCCAGTGGTCATGAGCAAAGAGACCTAAGTCCTGGTGTCACAAAGCATCTTGGTGCCTAGCTCATGCCTAAGCCTCAGTGGGATTTTCAAACTAGGTGTTCCCAAGCCTAGCTTGCAGGTGGCAGTGACCTTATCCCCAGTAATCCAGTGTTAGAGTACTCACCCAGGATGTGGGAGACCCAGGCTCAAACCCCCATTCTGCCCAAGGATTTTGAACCCAGGGCTCCCATCTCCCAGGTGAGCATCCTAGGTGATGGGGTATTCTGGGGTGGGTCTCTCCTGTTGAATCATGTTGTGTATAAAATACTCACTGGTCCAAAAAGAAAATGACAATGGCCGAGTGGTTAGCACACTCGTCTGGGAGACCCAGGTTCCAGTCCCTGCTCCAAATCAGGCAGAGTGGGGATTTGAACCTTACTTGGTCTCCCACACTCCAGGTTATCAGTCTAACCACTTGGGGATTGGGGAGGGGGCACACTATCATCACCGCTTCTTCCTCAGTTTTTCCATGAGAAAGGGCTGACCTGGCTTAGACACCTAACTCCAGGAGAGGGTTCATGGCTGTGAATCCTAAGCAGAGATATGCACCTAATTCTCCGAGATGAGCAGGGCCCAAGCCACACTTCTTTCCTAAGCATTTCCTGTTGGCTAGCTTAGGCAGCTCCCTGCTCAGCATGCAGGCTTCTGTGATCCTTTTCTTAGGCACCTATCTTTCCCCATATATTGTATAGGGAGCCTAGGCACTTAGCTCATGGCTGTGAATTCCACTAAGCAGCACGGTGCCTAAACGTTGTCGTTAGGCATTGCAACACTCGGCCTAAGTCCCTTTGTGGATCAGCCCCTTTTCCCTAAGCCACAACCCAAGCCATGGAATGTCAATACTGTCCCCTCACGTGTATGTAAACGCATTTTTGTTGGCTACTATACAATTACATCTGACCCCTATAAGGAGACATGCTATGTATACTGTGACCATCTCCCTATTAGGTGTACTGTTGGCCAGTTTTCATTTTACCCTCCTGTCTTTTAGCTGTAGTGAACCATGATGTAAAGGAGTGCAGTGGTGAGCAGAATCATTTGTTAATTTAAATGATCCTATTGTACATTTTGACATGTCAGGATACACCTCATTCCAAAGAGCCTCAGAGAGGCTGGAATTCTGTACACACTGACTCCATTTCAGGGATTCACCAAATCCTCAAATAGGTTATCACAGAAAATAGAATCTCTCTCCCATCATTCTGGTTGTGTACTGCTGCATGCAGATTTTACATTTACTTGTCTATATAGTGCATCAAGGCCTGATCTAGCAAATCACATGCTTACCTTTAAGCACGTAACGTCAATAGAACTGCTCATATGCATCAGCTAAATATGTGCTTAGGTACTTTCCTGGGCCTGGGCCTGGACCTAAACACCTTGGACTGGAGCCCAAAAGACTTCATAAGGAAAGCTATTCATTGTAGATAGCCTGTAATAAATAATATAAACACACACTTGCACATACCAGTTTTAGGATGTCTTTAGCAAACCATGAAGTGCTAGGGGATTTCAAGAAAAGAACATTTGTTTTATGAAAGTTCAAGTGTGATTATTTATATCTGGCCACCTGTCGTGCACACAGAGAACATGGCTGGCTGGCTCATTTGGAAACCAAATCTGTGAATAACTCAGTTTTTATTCTAGCTCTGGAATTCACCTTTAATATGTAGTAGCAGTGTCCCGGGACTTCAGGGCTCCCTAAATATCTGTGGCCTTGAGGTCCCATAGTCCTTTTATCAGGACCTGCCAACACATTTTCTGTCTGTGTCTTTTATACACAGCTCCTTCTGTGTTCAAAAGATACAAAGTCTGGTGTTCATGTTATGTTTTGTTTTACATTCCTGACAAAAATATTACTGATTCCCCCCACCCATCCCACAGAAGCAAATTGGCAGACATCAAGAACACACAGTGATTAGATTATATATAGAGAGTGAAAATAGATATTTATATTATCTGCAGTGAAAACACATCTCAACAGCTGTCATTGCATCAGAGATACAAATTATTGTTAGGACACCGGTAAAGGTTGCAAAAAAGGAGTGATGTAATACCTACCACGTGGCACGTTATAATCAATTATTTTTTAAATGACCTCTCCAGCTGATTTTAATGCATTTTGCCAAACTTGACCTCATTCCATCTAAGCAATTTGGAGGTCTAAGTCTCCCTGTCACTTTTCATATTACTGTATTCATTGCTGAAAAGGGTGTCTGACCTAGGACAGCACACACGCAGAAACATTTTTTTTTGCCTATTTCAATAATAGCCTTAAAACTTGACTATGTACTTTTCTTCCTCTTATATAATATTAACCTCCCGCAGAGCCCAAATAATAGGTCCTAGCTGGGGATTCAGAAAGAGAGACTGGGGTGGGACATAGAATTTTTGTATGACTGAATCAAAGGCTAATTATTTTCATCTACAATCAACTGCATTTTAACTGAACTTGGGACTAAGCTTCAAACAAGTTCATTCTTGTTCCAGTTGCACTCAATGGCAAGTATCATTGATTTTAAAGGGAACAGGCCTGGGCCCAAAGTTTTTATCTGCATTCAAGCTTGTCCACAATGTGGGGATGTCTGTACCCAACATTTTGAATCAGCCTATTCTAGAGGGAGGCCAGCAGTAAAGTTCAGATCTGGACTTCACTACATTTAAGGCTGTTTGGTTCCAGGGGTTTAATTCTTGTCCGTCTCCAAGTTTCATCATTCCAGCCCAAATTCAGCTCCCAACCCACTGGCTGAAAAATTTAAGACTCCCACTGAAGCCTGCCTTCCTGCCACCCCAAAGCTTTAATTGATTCCTATACCGACAATGACCACAAATCACCACACTTTGAAAATAGAGTGTGAAAGTGGGATCTTTAATTCCTTGTTACACAAGCCACCTGGACCTTAGCTCTGGGTGCTTAGCACTAAGTGGCACTAATACTCATCTGCACACCCCCTAAAGAGGCGGAGAATGTATGGAGTTTTGGCTTCATCTCCACTATTCAATGTATCTGAGCCAGCATGCGGTGGAGGAGTAGTTTCATGCTGGTTCAGGCTAGCAGTAGATGACTACCGCCAGGGAACAAGGAGGAAGTAGGAAAGGAATTATGGCTCGGAGGGTCACAGTGCCTATTGAGCTATTCATGAGACAGGACTAGCCCTAATTGATACTTGTTTTTAAATGTAGCATGACGACCGCTAGTGCCACAGCAATAAGTATAATTAGGGCCCTATCAATTTCACGGCAATGAAAAACATATCATGGACCGTGAAATAAGCCCTTCCCTGTGAGATCTGAGCGCCCCAGCCAGGGGCTCCTAGCTGCAAGTTCTGGCCAGGCTAGAGAGGGAAGGACTGATCCTTCCCCTGCACAGCTGCTCCAGGGAATCAGACTCACCTCTAGGTATCTTTTGGTTTGGGACCCCACATACAACACTGAAATTTCAGGTGTAAACATCTGAAAATGTGAAACTGACCAATTTAAAAACTCTCTGGCTGTGAAATTGATCAAAATGGACCGTGAATTTGGTAGGGCCCTAGGCATGTTCTAAAATGTGTTAGGTAAAACTAATATACCATTCGTATATGGATATATAGTGTTTCTAAACCCCAGCCACACTAACTATATGCTTTCCAAGTAGAAACAGATTTATTTAGCAATCTGCACTGCCAGTATTACGGTAACAAAATTCCTCTTCCAATACAGGTAAAACAGATAACTCACAGTGAGAGCGTCAATGTAACTGTACAATGGCCAGAGACATACTAGTAACTCTGATTTTCTTTACACCATCTGATACAAGACAATGTAAACTGCAATGGACATTCAATGCAGTAACTTCCAAATCGCAGAAGTGTTTAAAAGCATACAAAACAACCATAAATCCAAACCACAAATTGGACTACTTCCCACTTCAAATCCTAACTCCTCTGAAAAGCTAGCTATTGATTTTCAGTTGCTTAGTTATAAAACATACAATCTGTTGCCTAGCCACAAATACTGTCCAAATTAATCTCAATTAGTGTGTGAAGTAACCATCAAGTGGCAATTCTTGAAGGAACACAAGATTCTAAATACAAATATTCAAATAGCGAATTAGCTTCAGTTTGAGCTGTCTGCTATATTATATAAAGTATCTGCTTCAAATCCAAATTTCAGATCAGAAGTTCACCATCTGATCTGCACTGGAAATATCTGCTGCTGTGTATTGTTTTCAAGTGGCACAGTACATTATTTTCCACTCTATACACTTTTATCTCCAGAAATGAACGGATACAACTGTTTTTCCAACAACCCAGATTAAATCAAACAAAGAGAGATTCACACCATTTTTATAGACTCTCCCCATGGAACTAAACCAAAGAATTTTATAAACACCTCTCAGTGCAGAGTTCTGGCAGTCATGCACCCAATGTATGAAAGAAAAGTTCATAGGTTGAAAATGTTGCTACAGTTCCATAATCCTACCCTCCGCTTCCCGGGGCTTCAATTTCCTTCCTCTCCCAACTCAGTTAAATAATTCAGTTAATTGGCGCAACTGATGCCTCCATCTATTAGTATACCTTTTCTCTTCTTTGTCTGTATACAGTGCATACCACATCAGGAAGGAAGGATGCCCTTGTGCACTGGACTGAGATTTGGGCAATCTGGGTTCAGCTCCTGGCTCCGCCACAGTCTCTTCTGTGCAACCTTGGGCAAATCACTTCATCTGTCTGTACCTCCGTTCCCCATCCGTAAAATGGGGATAATAGTAGGTGTGCCCTTTCTCTGACCATTTGTCTGTCTTGTCTATTTAGACAATAAATTCTATAGAGCAGGGACTTTTTCTTATTCTGTAAGTACAGAATGTAGCACAAGAGGACCCAGGTCTCAGCTGGTGCTCCAGAGGCACTACCACAATATAAATAATGGTAATTGCAATGTTAATTAGTAAATGTTAAGGTTAATCACGGGTTTAAGTGCTTAGCTGGACTGGGTACTCAAAGAGGAAAATTATATGGTTCTATTCCACTAACTTTTTACTCAGTGCCCATCATCAAAAAGAGATGGGAATAACTCATCTTCTCTCCTTGAGATTGAGAGTCTCTTCCTAATCTTCCAAAACAGAGAGAACCCAAAAAAAAGGAAGTTTAACATGGAGTTATGTTTGCTTTGCACAGCTAACGCCCTGACTCACAGCCCATTGACTTCAGTTCAATCTCAGTGACTAGAGCAAGATTATGTGGTGAGTCAGTCAGTAGTGCATCCAGGAACAGAACTCAGGATTCCTGGCTCCTATTTCCCTGCAATGGACTAGACAATACTTCCTCTCCTCATATAACACATATACGTAAACAGTATTGCAAACTTCAAGTACTAAAAAATCATGAGTCAGGCCCCCAAAAATCATGAGATTGCCTTAAAAATCATGAGGTTTTTGTTAAAAAATAATACTTTTGGAATTCTTTCTCTTTGCCTTACCACATGAAGGCTAAAGTTGACTTTTTGTTTGTTTGTTTTTAATAAATGAAAGTTGCCTTTTTTCACACACTCAATTCCAGCACCTGGGGCCTTAAGAAAAACAATCAAATATGGCAAGACTCATGATACAATTGCAAGATCTGGCAACCCTGTGTAAATGTCTCTGTATATTTGGTTTTAAAATCAACAGATACTTTTTAAATTGAAAAATAATTAAATAGGCAAACTTTATGGCATAATTTGGCTTCATATAAGTGAAGATAGAAAAGAACCAAGACAATACCACTTACACTTAAAGAAATGATACGAGTCATAATTACAAATTGAAGACAAGACTGGTGAGAGCAGAAATATTTTCAGGTTTCAGAGGAAGCTTTAAGTCATGGATAGGTAAATATGTATGGGTGCGTAGGTGGGTGTACAGCACTTTTGCACAGCGGGTAGATGATCCATGACTGGGATGCCTAGGTGATGCCATAATAAATAACAATAATAAGCATTTTTAAGAAGTCCATTAACATTTTCTCCCCCCCCCCCCCCATCTATAAATCTCTGACTTTCATAAACAGCCTCCTAGAGACCCTCCTGGAGCGTGATGGATTTCCCAGTCTGCAGAAGTGGATGTTTTTCATAGCGCTCCCGAGACAGCTTCAGAATCAGAAAAAACATTGATCCCATAGAGGGCCAGCATTCATCACTCACCACATTCATAATGAAGCAACAATTTTCATTCTCAACTACATCCTGATGATGCCTGAGCAGATGAATCCTTTGGATTTGGATTGCTTTGCTGTTCAGTTCTACTTGATCAAATGAGACCCTCCACAAAATCAATACTCCGTTGAGTTCAGCAGCATGTCTTTGCTCCCTTTGATTCAGAATCTATATTTGCTTAAGACCTGTATCTGTGCAGACATTAAAAACAAATTAACTGTGATTCTAAATGAGATTTCCTATTGCAGTAGTATTTGTCCTACTTTAAGAAGGGTTTCTGTTTCAAATACTTATTATGATAGCGAGGAAATAAATGAGAAAAACAACAAATTGGCATCAGCCAAGTCTCCTTTTTGACTGGCTTCTGGCTGTTCCTAGTAGTAGTAGTATTCCATCATGTAATTGGCTAAGGAGCACTCCTAATCAGGCAAACATCAGGTAATCCCTGCACAAGTCCTGAATCATTAGCCATATGACTCATTTCACAGAAACAACAACATTTCAAAAGTGAAGCTATTCAAGAGCATAGCCACATTCCTTGGTCGGCATCCTTTGAGATAGGCGGGTGTCCCAACTACATGCTTATTGAACACCACATTCCTGTTCCACTCTTCAGCTGAAATTAGAGCTTTTGTTTTGGCTAGATTAATTACACAAGAATGTAAGGCATTCCACTACCACATCTCCACAACTTGAAGAGCTATGAAAATCCCAGCAAGCACATAGGTCTATCCAGCATATAAAAGGACCTGCTCTAGCAGCCTTCCCCTGCCCCCCTTCCATCAGTCCCTGACTCTTGATATTCCATGACCAAAAGTTGTACAGCCTCCCACTCTGCAGCACTCTGCATGCTTGGGACTCTCACTGAGATATAATTACAAAGTGAGGACAAAATTGAAAGATCTGCTGTGCTAGGAGACTGTGGTATCCTTGTGATGAAGACACTCGGTCACTAGGAAATGAAACAAGAACGCTCAACTCGTTTCACATAAGCCCCAAAGCAGCTGTCTGTCAGTAATAACGTATGGTCATCATTAATTTGGGCTGAATTCAAACTGACAATTGATGGACTAAAGACTGGTAAATTACAAATCCTCTGAGCTGCCTAGTCCCCAGTTTTTTACTTGCTTACAGGCATTCCTTGTAAATTTTATTTTTAGGGACTCATGCACTAGAACACTGCAAATGTGTAGCTTGCAAACAATGCAGGTGAAAGCTGAAATCCCAGAGGAATAACTGTTTCCATAGAATAAAGATTCCTATGAATATATTTATGCTGATAAGTAGTTTTGAGAAAAAATTAAACCTATATGATGGAGCTAAATTCGCTGAACATTTCCACTTACTATTTACATACAGGGCATCCTGTTTGCAAAAACAGTGATGCTCAACCAATTGAATAATCTTTCAGATTAGTCCCAAGTACTTTGTGAGAAGTTCTGTTCTGAGTGTCTCATACTCTAGAAGAGTTTGTTAAAATATGGAATATATTACTTCGGATTCATAAAAGATAAATATTTTAAACCATATTTATCATGATTTCCTCTCTTCCCTTCACAGTAAATAGATGCAATAGAAAAATCACATGTACACAAATGCAAATCTTGTTCCATATTATAAATCTTCACTGGACCCAAATAAGATACAACAGTTGCAAATGCCATTGTTTGACTGAATTTGTACTAATTATCAAGTTACATCAGCATCCTTGGAAAAATATTAATAATCAAAATGGGAAAAGACTTCAATTTTGTTAAGCATTAGACATTCCATTAGATACTTCCAGTTTAAGACGTAATGGTTTGACACCAATATAGTCATGACTCTCCAATCTGTCACTACTAATATACAATCATTACAGGCTTTTACATTGTACAATGCTTCAGGGAGTAGATATTTGAATATTATACATAAAGAAACCAAATATAAAATGTGTCTGCATTTTAATATGTTCTGTATGCTATATGCCTTTATAAGAGTTTTATTTTTATATTTAAGGATATTAGGAGGAGTAATTTTAACACAAATGATCAGATGATCCATCACAATTGCTGCAGTATTCAACCCAGTGAGTGGGCCCTATCTTAACTGGCTTTAATTAATCACATTTCTTTGGTGCTTCAGATTTCTGTGCATTATAGCCTTTTTACTGCAGGCCTTTCTTCAGTGATTTATTCTTTAAATGTAAACCTTCCTGAAAATGCACATTTTCTGTACGTGAATCATCTCACACAGGGAAAAGCCTAACTCATTCATAAATGACCCTCTTCTGCATGAAAAAGCAATGCCAAACAAATACATCTGGAACACACAGAAGATGAGCAACCATTGTCAATCTGCACAATCTTGTTGCAAAATATTGTATTACTGTGCCTATATTTCCAAGTGTACTTGTGGGGTGTGGAAATCTGGAATTTGACGCAGACGTAGCCCATTCTGTGTCACAGCTTTATTTGGACAGGTTGGCTACCCTTCCACTACCTCCTTTGGCATCATTGTTTAGCCTAGGCTTCATGAAGTCTGTGTATCTTTTGGTTTATTGGTAAATGGTTGGTTTTAATAGCGATTTGATTAAGTGAACATTTATTGTCTCATAAGATGAAATACGAAACTGGTGCATGCATCGTCGCATCTTTTACTAAAACAAATTACGTACAACTTACAACTAATGATCCCAGTCTAACAGAGTTCATCACAGTAATGAAGTGAAACTCTATACTGACCAATATAAAGTAGTATATGCTGGTACTGTTTGCAAGACTGAATAAATAACAGAATTAAAGGAAAAAAATAGAAGCTTGAGTGAACTGAAACAAGACGTCATTCTTATTATTTGGCATGGCCTTCACTTTGTGACATAGAAACAATATAAAAATAACTGCTTCAAACATGTAAATAAATATCAGATATAATTTTCAGAAGTGCCTATGACTCAAAGTCTCAAAAGTATTTGGGTGCCCAACTCCCAGATGCCCAAATACCTTTCAGGATCTGGGCCTAGTGAATGAATAGTTCCCCCAAACTGGTGATAAAATCCTTTCTGCAATAATTGAGGAGTCTCTCTTTTTCCACATGCTAAGAGTTCTGAGCAAGAGTGAATAATTATCATTTACTGCTTTATATTGTGCCAATTGCATGCTATGTGTTGCATTGCTCTTCCCACAAATGCAAGGAGAGATTGTGTTCAGCAAATATGTTGTTTTATTTTACCATTGCATCCCTATACCAATGCAGAACTAGTCTGAAGCTCTCCATTTTGCTCAGCAGTCACTGAGCCCTGCAACTAGGTGAAGGGCATCCATTTGAAATTTCCAGCCACCTGCCACACCGTTACTTAACAATAGCAGATCTTCCACACAAGTGTTTTGTTAAAAAAGAAAAGGTCCTTGCACCAGAAAGTTTACATTGGAAGGCCCTGGTCATGCAAGTACTTTAGAAAAAGCAGATGCCCGGACCACCATGGAGTCAGTCCCATGTAAGTCAATGGAGCTACATATAGGCACAGGAGTCCACCTGCAGAGAGCAACTTGAGACACAAGAAGTCGTCAAGCAATTAGGTGGTCCAGTGTATCCACTACTTGTAACAAAATGCCCCTGGGTGGGTCATCAGCATTGGGAACCAAAGTGTGGATCTGAAAGCCTAAGCCTCTACTACCTGAGCAGAAAGCTCCACATCTGTTAGCCGAGGCTGTAGCAAGTCATAACCTTCATATGTGGCCAAGCCATCACCAGAGGGGAACAGAGTACCACATTGAGGAAAGTTGTGGGGAGAGGGTGGGGCATACCTTAACTCACCATTTTCTGGTTTTCAGAGGTTTACACAGAAGGATTTGCCATTATGGAAGGATAAAAGGCACCGCCAGACAACCTTAACTCTTTGTTAACCAAGTGTTGGGGGAGTGAATTGCTAGTTTCATGATTTTGGTTTGAGGTTTTATCAGATTTACTACTGCTTTGTTACCCTTAAGAGGCACATTAATATGGCTTTTGGAAAGTTGTATTTTAAATATTAGGGAGCGGATTCCAAATGTTGAGGGCTGCACAGAAGGCAGCACAGAGAGGAGAGCGTTAGAAGGATGTGAAGGGAACAGTGAGGATATGGTGATATTTCTGCATGGAGATCAAGTGCCTTTATGGTTGGCAAACAGTTGAAACAGGGACAAGGGGAAATAACATTGGCAAGCAGCAATCTCAAAAGTGGTGACAGGAGAATATCACGTTGCTGCAGGAAGCAGAACTATTCCATTCCCTTCCTTTGCCTAGAAATGCTTTCGGCATTTAGCACTGAAATTATTTTAACACATGCAGCATACTTTGAGTGCCTGTAGAGTGAATTATAATGTAGACTGTGCATACACTATGTCCTGTAAGCACTTTATGTCTTCGGTGCTAAGTAACTGAGGCTTTGCACCATTCTGTCAGGTTACTGAACATTAGCACATTGGCACTGTATCAGTGTTTCTCAAACTGGGGCTGCTGCTTGAGTAGGGAAAGCCCCTGGCGGGCCTGACTGGTTCGTTTACCTGCCCTGTCCGCAGGTGCGGCTGATCGCGGCTCCCACTGGCCGCGGATCGCCACTGAAGGCCAATGAGGGCTGCTGGAAGCAGCAGCCAATAAGTCCCTCGGCCCGCGCTACTTCCAGCAGCTCCCATTGGCATGGAGCAGTGAACCGCGGACACGGGGAGCCGCGATCAGCTGGACCTGCAGATGGGGCAGGTAAACAAACTGGCCCGGCTTGCCAGGTGCTTTCCCTACACAAGCGGCGACCCCAGTTTGAGAAATACGGCATTATAAGATATAAGCAACCAATCCAGACCAATTGACAATGTTCTTAACATGTTCGATTTCTCTACTTAACAGCTGTCACATGGAGCAGTGCAGACCACCTGTGTGAAGCACACATCAAAATCTCAGATATTTATATTAAAAAGTCAGGCGAGTTAAATTCCTGCTGCCAATGCAGTTTGGCTTCTTTGAATCACATTAAACTGGCACTTCTGCCCCTGTGTATTGAAAGGCTCTGATTTCACTTTTTGCTTTTCAGGGGCTGCTAGAGATCCAGTTTCAAATTCATTCTGCAGCGCTCCCTTGCTTTCCTTTTTAATGAATCGTTTTTATTTCATTCATGCACATTTTGTAACTATTAATAATTCAGGCCCTGTTCCTGAAAAGAGAACTGCAAAGGCAGGTTCCACATGGAGCCTCACTGCAGTCAATGGGGATCTACCCACCCCGTTTTTTTTCCATGATCAAAGCCCTAAGGAAGCGGGGGGAAACAGATGGATATTTGAAAACATTTTCAAGTTCTTGTGCCTCCTCCTAATATCTGCACTCATGATACCGCTACACAGCAGTCAGAGGTGTGACTGCAGCATGTCTAGACATACCCGAACTAACTTGCATCTAGCTAGCTCCATAATAATAGCAGTGAAGCTGCAGCAAGACTCTGGGTACCTACTGGAGCAACTAGCCCATGCTGCTGCCTGTTTCATTGCTATTGTTATTTGAGCTAGCTAGATCAAAGCTAGCTTGGGTATGCTGCAGTCACACTTCTGACTAAGTGTAGCCACACCCTCAGGCACCATGACAGGCTACTTAGGGATTCCTCCACAGTATCCTTGGCCCTGATCCTCCACCTGATCTACACAGCAAGCCACCATTAACTGCAAATCATGCTCCATGCAGAAGAGATGGGCAGGACCAGAACCTTAGACTGGCAGATGATGGCGTCTTTGCTATGATGAGTCCTACACTGAGAAAATTTAATTCAAGAAAAACCTACAAATCCCAATCATGTCCCACTGAATTCACTGGACAAATATCCTATAACTTTAATGGGAGTAGGAGCAGGCACAAAGGCACCAAATCTGCAAAGAATTACACATGGGCTTAACTTTATGCATTGGGACAATTCCCTTTGAAGCCAGTAAGACCATTCCTGGAGCATAGTCAGACAAGTACATACGTCTTTGCAGGATTGAAGCCTAAATACTCTAGAATCATAGAATATCAGGGTTGAAAGGGACCTCATGGGGTCATCTAGTCCAACCCCCTGCTCAAAGCAGGACAAATCCTCAGACAGATTTTTGCCCCAAATCCCTAAGTGGCCCCCTTAAGGACTGAACTCACAACCCTGGATTTAGCAGGCCAGTGCTCAAAACCTCTGCCTCTCTCTCTTCCAACGATTTTATAGCCTGATAATTGTTGACCCAATAGTCATTTCTTCTCTATATCCCCCCCGCCTTTTTTACTAATTTATGTGAACTTAAGAGGATTGATTTTATTAAAATGTTTACTGTGAGTTATATTGTTTTTATTATTTTGTACAGTGTCCCACTTCCCTCAGTAGGGAGCAGAATGCTTTTAAAATAGCAGGTGATATTGACCCTATTTAAGTCAATGGCAAAACTCCCATTGATTTCAGCAGGTTTGGGATTTCAACCAAAATACACCTTGTAAAAATACTTTCATCTTTAAAATGTTAAAAAATGTATGTAACTGATGTGCAGCTCAGCCCTGTGGAGATGGAAATGAGATTGGGGGATTTGATATGGTTTTTTAAAAAAGTAACGGATCTGATTCTGCATTTCATTTAGTTCTTTAGACTTATAAAATGTCCATGTCAAACTTCTGAGGCAATGAATAAAATTAAATCTCTTGATTAAATGTCAAAACAACATGTGAATTGTCACAATTTGATCAGCGCCCCCTGGTTATCAGGAGGAGCTCTTTAAAAATCAAAGTACTGTACTAAGATTTGATAGAGATACACATAGCTTTACTGATCACATCCAACTGAGTGGTCACACAATATTCACTAATCTTACAAAATCCTTTCCCAGCATGACCGGTTATTGGAGGAAGAGAATTCTGGACTCATGTAACTTCTTTGAACAAACGTCTCTGAAACCTTTTGCTAACAAGATCACTGCACTACATCATATAATATCTCCTTCTGAAAAAGTCCCTTTAGAGCACAGTGCTAATTAAAAGCATTTTACCTTTTTGTATAGGTATTGAACATCTGTTAACTGTTTTAAAATACCAAATTCAGTTGTTCTTATTCCCTTCCTTAGGTCCCTAAGTAAAAGTTGCAGCTCCTGTCTTACTGGAGACAGTAACGGGGAGCTCTTCGCCTGTTAGCAAACAGCCCATTCCAACAGTGTTTCTTCAGAAAAGGCTCTCATTGAAACTATGACGCTGATCATGCGAACACTTACACTTACACTTGAATTTATGCAGAAGAGGAGTGTCACTGAGTTCAATGGGCTACTCACATGCATAAAGCTAGACACACGTGTTTGCAGGTTTGGGACCTATGTGAGGGCCAACACTAGAGACTTTGTAGGTAGACAAAAAATTTTTTGGAGCAAGCAACCCCAGTTCAGCTGTGCAGAGCCATGATAATACAACATCGGAGGGCCAACAGAAGTTATTCTACAATGCAAGGGATGGAAAGACCAGTGCAGGGCAGGAGATGGGAAGGTGATCAGTAGATATAAATAGAAACCAGAACCAAACCAGTAGAAGGTGGACTGAATTTCATTAAAGGAGTAACACAAAACCTTCTTCCAGCCCCCTGGAATGGCTTGGATACCCAGGAGATAAGGAGACAAGACAGTGGAAACAGCTCTTTAAAGCCTTCATGTATTAATATGTGTAGATAAATGTTATAGTGATAAGAGTGTGCTTGGCTGCAGTATGCTGGGAGGTGAGGAGACTAAAGTATAAGAAGTCTTCCAGAACTTCCCAGGGAAATTATTGCACTAACTGCTTGTCACAGCCCTGGTTGAGATCCCCTTGCTGGACACTCACCAAGCTACTGGGTTTGGATCCCACCACACTGGACCCACCTGCTCCTAAACTCTTCTTTGTATTGGTAGGCTGCAGCATTGTCTCTTTCTTTGGCCTCTCTGGCACACTACATGGGCACAGACTCTCTGTCTCATACCTTGTCACAGAGATGGGACCTCATAGTGCGGCTGACCAAGGCCCCCAGGACACCCAGTTGCTTAAAGTAAACGCTTTCTCAGAACTTCAACCCTTGTTGGCACTGTTTTACAGTTTACCTCTCCAGGGACACGTGATCATTAAAGCACATAACACAGAGACTTTGCAAAAGGGATTCTAAAACAATTATTCTTTACAGTAGGCAGTACAGAAATATACAGATCCAGGGAAAGCAAAACACACACCCACACACCATTACCTGCCTCAGTTTCCTCACCTCAGTGGAGTGTGCTTTGGGCTTAGGTCAGAGTCTTTCAGGATGTCCAGGATCTTTCTCTTGCACAGCATTGCTTTCCGCTGCTGGTCTCTTCTCTGTCTCTAAAATGGCTGGTGAGAGAATCCTCCTTTTATAAAGTTGCAAGTCCCCTGTCATGTGACCCTATGATTAGCCTCATCAGGTGTTCAAAGTCCCCACCAGGTGCTCTGTTGCTAGCCCACCTTTCAGAACTAGTTTTCTTGGTTTGGCCACCTTCTTTGTCCAGTGCTGCTTCCGTTTGAATAGGAGGTTACCAAGGTTTGACAATCATCCATTTTTACCTGTGTCACCACCCCCTGGAATTGCATCCCAGGGTGTAGGTAAAAAGACAACAGGCAAGGCAGACAGCACTCAGAATGGAGTTTGCAGTTTGATAAAGACATATCCAGAGAGTTCATAATCTTAAACAGATTTCATAAATTGCACGTAGACAGCTTTCCCAAAGTGTCACACTACTACACCCCTTTAAGGGGTTTATCCTACATTCCTCCTGCCCACCAGGCATCTGCATCCCTCTGCTGGCTGGCCCAAGCAAAAAAGCACCACTTTAGCTGCTCCTCACCCATTCCCATAAGGATGATCTCAGGAGCAGTCCTGCCCTTCTCCACTCAGGTGCTGCAGTTCTCTCTCTCTCTCTGGATGCATAGACGATACATAGCACTGCTAGGATTAGCTGTGTCTGTGGGGTTACTGATTGGATTGCACTTTGCCAAAACTATAGCTGGGGCCATCCCTTTCTCCTCACACCCTCCCAGCCCCTCAGCACCAGGGGCATCTTTCAGAAAAATTTAAGGGGATGGGAGGCCAAGTTGTGTCAACATCCCTGATTTTGGGCTAGTCTACACTTACCGCGCGGGTCGATGCGGTGAGTTCGACTTTCCGGAGTTCGAACTATCGCGTCTGATCTAGACGCGATAGTTCGAACTCCGGAAGCGCTAGTTCGAACTCCGGTACTCCACCTCGGCAGCTGGAGTTAGCAGAGTCGACCTTGGAGCCGCGGAGTTCGGTTCCGCGGCGTCTGGACGGGTACGTAGTTCGAACTAGGGTAGTTCGAATTCAGCTACGCTATTCACGTAGCTGAATTTGCGTACCCTAGTTCGACCCCCATTCTTAGTGTAGACCAGGCCTTAGACTCCCTGCTAGGGCTGCAGCTTGCTCATAAGGGGTTAGTGGGCCTATCCTGTCCTAAAAGGAGCGGGAGGGAACATGCCAGTCCTAACCTGGGGAGAAATGGGGGTGGTGGACAGCGTGGGGTTGTCTCACTGATTGCTGGCCCAGGGCAAGGATTGGGGCCGAGCTCATTCCACACTTAACACTGTTGCCGGCTCAAAGAGCCCAAGGCGGAGCAACAGCGGGATTCGTTGCCCGGTGTGCGTCGCACTAATTATCACACCAGGGTGGAGAAGCAAAACCAGGTTTATTTGAGCCCCAAATAAGGTGTCAGGGAGAATAGCATTCTCAAATCCTGCACACCCGCGCGCAGGCGGGGTCCCAGCATTTATACCCCACTTGTTTGTGTAAGCCTTTTGTTCGGTTTTCCCCCTCACCCCTCCCTTCCCAGCAGCAGCTACATTAGGTATTACATTTCAGCGTGTTAGAAAAGGTTCTCATGCACAAGCTTATCTATGGCCTTCACAGAACAAACGCATACAGATTTTCCTTCCCCCTCTCCCCTCCTCCCCGCCGCTTCTGCTATTCCAAACTCCTACATTTGCAAGCGGAGATTGCTGACAGCTACACATTTTGCTTGCAGTCTGTTAGCATCTTAGGCTGGTTAAAGTTCACAGCATGTAAGAACTTTGGTTCACTTCAGGCC
Source organism: Mauremys mutica (assembly GCF_020497125.1). NCBI lineage: Eukaryota > Metazoa > Chordata > Testudines > Geoemydidae > Mauremys > Mauremys mutica. The sequence goes on along the minus strand of NC_059072.1, from coordinate 189,106,200 downwards.
CAAAGTCACAACTTTGGTTTACTCAGGCCTAGTGGCACCAACAATTCCCCCCTTTGAGAATACTCAACAAACTTTTGGCGAGTTTTCTCAAACTTTAAAAACAAAAAAACAATGAAGCTTTACAGATATATGTACAACTGCTCTTTTGAGCTTAGTTACCCCCAACCCAGGAATGAATGCATGGACAAAAGAGTGGAATGTTCATTTAACAACTAAGGGATTGGGACACTGACTATAAATCAGGTAGGTATACCAAGTGGTTTAATTTCCCAGATGTCTCGGTGAATAATTCAGTCCCATATGCATGCTCCCCATGGACCCAGCAGGATTCGGTATGTGGAAACCACACCCACCCTAACCGGTCCATATGCTTGGAAGGAGCACTGTGAATGTCCCCACTTCCATCCAGAAAGTGTCCAAGTATGTCTTCATGACCACAGATCAGATGGTACTCCTGATGCATCTGTAAGGGCAGTGGGCCAAGTCTGGTCTAGATCCCACTGCAATACCTTCCCAGCCTCAGTGATATGCAATACCATCTCTGTCAGTAACTTCTGGGTCATAGAACTAAGGGCTGAAATGACATGTAACTCACCAACTCCAGCCTGTATTTAAGATAGCTGAGTTTCAAAAATAAGGCTAGTAGCCTTTTCTAGTTGGCCCAATTTCTTATTATGTTCTTGTCTTTTAAGATATTGGCCCTAGCCCACAGGGATCTGCTCAATTCTCTTTCTTTCCAGAGGAAATAACCCAGGCCCTCTGTTGTGCTAATCTAATGGCATCCCCTTGTGAGCAATCTGGGTATGTAGAAGTGATTTGAAAACTTGATAAGGGCAATGTCATTTAAAATCCAATTAGGAGGGCAATACATACTGAAGGATTTATCCAAAACACAGGGCACAGCCTGTAGATTAAACCCCAAAAGTCAATTAACACCACATTCCCAATCATGGGTCCCATAAATTTCTTTCTTGCCAGTGTACAATTCTTTGTTTCTTCACCAGGGTCAGTTCTCAATGTCCTTTTAGTCAGGAATTCCTGGACTTTGGCAATGTCAGTGGAGTGAGTGTTTCTTCTTCTTTCCCAAAACAATTGTGGTTTAGCATCCTACAGGGGAGAGGTTTCCAGCACATATCACCCTGTAATGGCTTTGCTTTTTCTAGAAAAGTCTAAAGGCACAGTTGGTCTGTCAGTGGACAAGGGAGAGGTTGTCCAGAAGCTGTCCAGAAGCACAGTAGAACTAGAAGAAAGAATAGGCTAATCATCAATAGGAAAATTCTTCTGATGTGGAGGGGTCTTTTTGCAGTGAGAATCCTGGGTCCAAGCAGTCAGTCTTTGGCACTTCACAGCAGTGTTGGTAGACAGGACTTGGAAAGGGCCTTTCCAGCGTGGAGCCAAGGCAGTCTTTCGTTGATGGATCTTTATGTAGACCCAGTCTTCTGGTTCCAAGGAGTGGGCAGGGCTGCTAGGATCTTTGGGTTGTTTCTTCTTTACCTGTGAGAAAAAAAACCTAACACATTGCATTAGTGTCTTTGCAGATTTTACAAATTTTATAGTTGCATGGGCAAATTTAAGTCCCCCCTTTTTCTGGTTTTTAGCCAAGTAATGGTTCTTATACTTATTAGTGCCAAAGGAAGGGCATCTGGCCACTTTAAGTTTGTCTCAGCACAAATCTTGGCCAGTTCATTTTTAGCATGTTAACTCATTCTTTTTCCTTTTCCCATTTTTTTCTTTAACCTATAAAGGAAACTTTTACTTATACACCTTTTGTTAACAATAAATACATACACAGTACATTAGTCTTATTTAATGTATGCCACATATACCCTTTTACTAAAATAACCTTATTACAGAGCTTTAGAACAACAGGCCAGGACAAGCACACCCACTTTGATGAGTTCACTTAATATAACCTCTAGTCCAATAGCTTTCCACCATCCCAGCCCTCTGGCTAGAAGTCTGAGGTAGCCAGAAGGATCCCATGTACAATATGGGGAGTGGGTTAACTTTCCATGTCCTTGCTTTCAAAGACTGTTAGTATGCAAATTTTAATAACAATTCTCAATTAAAAGATTTGGCTAATAAAGTTTCTTTCTCTTACTTAGGAAAATGTATTAGACTTTAGTATATCACATTTTTCTGATATATCCAAACACTTTGTATTCTAAATTGAACAAAACAAGTATCTGCATTTCAATTTAACACTGCCACTTGATTTTAAATTAGATCATCCCATAAAAATATTAAACACAACAATTCTGGCCACTTGAGACAGACACCACAAGACAGAACATAGAACACAAAACATAATTGTTACTCTGTCAGTAAATGCATGATATGTTGAATGCTGTTCAGCTGGTATTAGTTTTCTTTGATTATCTGAAAGACAAAGCAAAAGTCTACCCCCTTCTGGGCAGTCAATCATTACTTAAAATATACGAATACTCTTGTTAATTCAGGAGAATTACCCCATATTTTCTTTGCCTGAATTTATTTACAAACATTTCAAAGACACCAAAAACTTCTCTTTAGCATTTTTACAAAGTTCAACTGCTGTTCCCTCCAGCAACTAAAGAGTTAACTTTTCACTTTCCCTTAAAAATCACATGCTCTTCCCTTAAATCACTTGCTTTTTCCTTCAGCAGCCACTTACCAATTCAAATCACCATTTCAAATATCCTCCTGAGTATTTGAAATTTCCATGCTTATACTCACTTACTCCTTCTTCCACTACACCCTTAAAAGTTTCCAACCTGTTTTCCCATCTCTCTGTTGCCTGCCTCGCCTGGGCCCGATCCTGCTTTTCTCGCTGAATTGCCCCTATTCTAGACACAAACTTATTCCATTACCAGTTTAGCTAGGAGGGTGGGCTTCACAGCTAGCCCCCACCCTTCTGGTCTTTTCCCTAAAACATTTTACTCCCAAAACTACTCAAGTCCTCCCTAGTAAGGCTTGCCACCTGGCAAAAATACACGGCCATTGGGTAAAGGCCATTTACTTAACACACAATCCAAACTCCTAAAGGGGGTCTACCCAGAGACCCACCCATTTGTCTGCTGACACTTAAACAGAAAAGAAAATTACACAGAGAGCAGAGAAAATTACAGTCAAAGCCAGATTTTTCCACTTCTATTACATTGTCCGTCACAGGGGGCGGGACAGAATTATCTCAATACAACCTCAGAGCTTCATCGCACACATGGCTTCCACCCTGAGGAATTACGAACGAGAAGTTCAGTTCCGCCCACACACCCAACGCCCAAATGAACAGAGCAGAAAAACCAACAGTAACCGGTTAAACAGAACAGAGCTAAAACTAGATAGTGCACCAAAACCAGATAGTGTTTCCTTATTCTATTAGGGCTCACCTTTAACCATACAATCCTTATTATATAATACCAAACAATACCAAACAAAGCAAACATAAAATAACAAGGGTAAAACAGATGGTGTAAATTCTGCAAGGCTTCCCAATTCTCTATTGCTCACCAAACTGACAAATTTCTGTTACCAATTATCCCTTATGTCAGGTGATCAAACTGACATTGCAGGACTGGGGGGGGGGTAGAGAAATCACACCATATATCCAAATTTTAAAGCTTCATTAAAAATAATAAAACAACAATGGAAAGTATTGGGAACACTCCCACATCACTCAGGAAAAAATATGAATGCTCCAAGCCTTAAGCCACTTTAATACTTACACATATCCAGACTGGCATGTCTGTGTATAATGTTCAGAGAAGGGAAATAGGTGGACGGGAGATTATCCTGTATACAGCGTGTCCAGCATTTCCAACATGCTTCCACTCTTGGGATGGCTGTTCTTTTACACCCTGGAATCTCCTGCGGCGTCTCTTTCAGAGATTCCAGTTCAGGTCAGCTGCCTGTCCGGCTTCAGGGTTGCAAAAACTGTTGGATCTCACTGAACCGTTAAGCTTTGCAAATGCAATCTCAGTTCTGTAACTTATACTACCCTTGGTTTGCCTCTGTTTATTTTCCACAACCAGCTGGGGCTGAAAGCAATTTTACTTAGCATAGTCTGTGTGCTGGCTCTTGACCTTGTAGCAGAGCAGCTCTCTCTTTATCTCTGGGGTTAGCCGAGTTTCAAATTAACCCGTTCCTAGACAAATTGCTCACACTGTGTCAGAGGCTTTTCTTTGTGATTAAAAGCTCCTCTGAGATATATGATCTTATCTAGATTGAAGATACCTTCTAATGGGCACTGTTTAGATGGATTTTCACACATGTGAAGATTCCAATTCTCTAAATACCTGCAGGTTTTAGGACCATAATGTACGTACATGGAACATGCTGGGGTACCCTTAGGGGGTGAGGTAGAATTTTTAGACTGTCCCTTTACCCACTTTCCACTTGCACACACAGAGAGGGTACCCTGTCCGCACTAGCGGCTCATAAACTAAGAATCTCTCCCTACAGAACAGTCACACAGGGGAGACTAACAAGGATGACTGACTTTCCTACATCCCCTTTCAGCAAAGAGCGTCGGCTAGTCTCTGGGAGACACAGCGCCGTATACTCTAATTGCATCCAATGAGATGATCAGACTGTCAGTAGCCCACACGGAAAGGAAGGGGGGGGAGGGAAGATGGGTTCACACATTCCTAGACCCAAGCAGCTTCCTCGCCGGACGATGCCAGGCTGAGTCAGCCCACCGTGGGTTGGATCTCCTAAAGATCCACTAGTTACTGGGCTTGCGTTAGACTACTCCTGATCATTAGCAATCGCTTCACAGGGCAATCTGGGCGTCTTCCAGCAACGAACACTCACACAGGTATACACACACACACACACACCAAGGCCATTGTTTCCTATTACCACGATGCATTTTATCTTGCTGCACAGTCAATAAATTCAAATGGCATGAGCCCAGCAGAGACAGACATTCCCACGGACAGTTCTCCTCCCAGTGCAGCTCTGGGGCATATGATGAGGGATTTTTACAAGAGCTCTACATACAAACAGCTTCAGAAGCTACCCATTCGCTGACAAAACAGAAATAATTGAAGGATCATGCTGTAATTAAGTGATCCTTCTGGTGGCCACCTTTCCTGGCTCTCTAACTGATACTGAGGCCAGTCTACTGTATAAAATCTTTTCAGTTCACTTTTAGTCATTGGATCTGATTCAAACACTCTCCAATTCATCAGAATGCATTCTAAGGGTGTACACCATACCCTGCCTGTACTCTGTTCCTGCCCCATACCACGGGCTTGCCCTTGACCCACTATAGGACGCTCTCTTGTCTAGTGGGAATTACAACGGCTGGGCGTCCCCAGCCTCAGGCAAAAGTCCACACCACTGGACTGTTCCTACCTTCTCCACAGGACCGGTTCCTCACCGTCGCCCGTAGCTGCTTCTCCACTATCTGAGTGCGTTGCACCGTTGTGCCCTCCAAGGTCAGCCTGACGCGTCTCTGCCGAGGCCCCCGGTAAAGGCACCAGTGCGCGCTAGGCATCGGCTGTGACCATCGTCCACCGGCCATTGGAGGAGTCCGGGCAAGGCACAATTTTGCCTCGAGCCCACCCAGGGACGCCAAAACTGTTGCCGGCTCAAAGAGCCCAAGGCGGAGCAACAGCGGGATTCGTTGCCCGGTGTGCGTCGCACTAATTATCACACCAGGGTGGAGAAGCAAAACCAGGTTTATTTGAGCCCCAAATAAGGTGTCAGGGAGAATAGCATTCTCAAATCCTGCACACCCGCGCGCAGGCGGGGTCCCAGCATTTATACCCCACTTGTTTGTGTAAGCCTTTTGTTCGGTTTTCCCCCTCACCCCTCCCTTCCCAGCAGCAGCTACATTAGGTATTACATTTCAGCGTGTTAGAAAAGGTTCTCATGCACAAGCTTATCTATGGCCTTCACAGAACAAACGCATACAGATTTTCCTTCCCCCTCTCCCCCTCCTCCCCGCCGCTTCTGCTATTCCAAACTCCTACATTTGCAAGCGGAGATTGCTGACAGCTACACATTTTGCTTGCAGTCTGTTAGCATCTTAGGCTGGTTAAAGTTCACAGCATGTAAGAACTTTGGTTCACTTCAGGCCCAAAGTCACAACTTTGGTTTACTCAGGCCTAGTGGCACCAACAACACCTTACACCACTGCTACTGCTCCTGTCCAGCCAGTGGGGAGCGGAGGGTGTTGCTGACAATGCAGTGATTAGGAACCCTTGCCAAGCCCGCTTCAGTTCCCCCTGCAGGCCCTTGAGAGACCCTGCACCACCAGCTGGAAAGGAGCTATGAAAAATTTGGGGGGAGGGGAGCACACATGGGCAAACCAAGGTCTGGGGGGAGGGGCAACTGCCTCCCAGCCCAATAGCAATAGCCTCTTCCCAACACCTCCCAAATCCAGGACTGTGCAGGTGTGACCCACCCCCTCTGTTTGAGGGCACTAGAACGCACAGACCCCCTCACTCCTTTATCTGGGGTTGGGGAAGAAAGAAATTTCAGGGAAGAGCCAGTCCCAAGGGCTACAGAAACTCAAACCAACAGGAGCAGACACGAGAAGCACCTCAGCAGGCAGGCACTGTTAGCACACTGATAATGTCATCAGACTGCTTTCTACAGTGTCCACACACTGCACTCTACTGATTGTCCTTTTGCTTGAAGATCTTCCCAATCCCTTCTCCCTCACAGTCTCTTCACCTCAACCTCACTCCACCTGCCTTCTCTGCTCCCCCTTCCTGCCCTCTCCCCCTTTCTCTACTCCCTGCTATGGTCCCTCTCACTTCCTTTGTTTTTCTCTTTAACTGATCCCCTCCTAATAAAACCCCACTCAAAGAACTAAAAAAACAAACATCACCCACTCTCTCCTCCAAAAATCATGGCACTAACATGAGGGTTACTACAAAATGTCCTACTGTTCACTCTGCTGGAGTGTTGAATCTCTTTACCCCACCCTGCATCTGTCTTGCTTACTTAGGTCAGGTTTACATGAAAAGGTTAGGTTAGGTTGACCCACGTACGTCTCTCATGGGTACAAAAAAATCTACACCCCTGAGCAACATAATTAAGCCAACCTAACCACGGGTGTAGACAGTGCTGGGTTGAGGAAAGAATTCTTCTGTTGACCTAGCTAGCACCTCTAGGTGGACAGCAACAGAGTTCTTCTTCCAGGCCCTGTAGTGCGCATCTACAATGAAACACTACAGCGGTGCAGCTGCAGTATTTCTAGTGAAGACATTGCCTTATGTCTCAGTTTGTACAATGCTAGCTCAATGGGGCCCCATTCTTGTTTGGCCCCAAGGTGGTACCATAAATAGTAGTAATAATGTTTAATTTCTAGTTACTACAACAGGTGGCTCCAGTGGGAGTATTACATAGGATGGCCAGACAGCAAATGTGAAAAATCGGGACGGGGGGCGGGAAATAGGAGCCTATATAAGAAAAAGACCAAAAAAATCAGGACTGGCCCTATAAAAATCAGGACATCTGGTCACCCTAGTATCAGAGAGGAAAACAAATGTGCCCTTGTGATGATGTAGTTATTTAGATGAAATGGAACAGTACCACATTGTTAGAACTAGATCATGAAATTAAGCTCAAGAACTAGGGGTAGCCTGTATTATTTCTTTGTTTTTGTATTTATACAGAGCCCAGCACAATGGGGTCCTGATCCATGACTAGGGCTCCTGGATGCTAAGGTAATATTATAAGATTATAAATAATCAATAATAATAAAATGTTGCTGGTCCCTAAGTTATGTCAATTATTTAAAAAAAAAAGATGCAGTGGTTAGGTAGAGCTGCTCTTTTACTGCTATGAGAAGCAACTTAGAGTTTTAGAAATGGACATTACAGGCCAAAGCTGATATTTTAGCCCAGTTCCCCTAAAGAGATTATAGGCCAGTTTAACATCCAATACCAAACAATTATCTGTGCCAGTTGACTGCTTAGGTAGTGTTAAAATTAGTGTCACAAAGGAATCTCTTGTCTGAATTACTAGACAGACTGGAGTCACATTACAGAGACACTTAACAGCAGGAGAGGGTGGCGTTGACAAGGAAAGAAATACAATGGCTCAATCTCAGACTGGTCAATTATTTGCATTAGCATAACAGAATCTTTGTCTTAAATGGGCTTTCAGACAGGTAAAACTGCATAGTAATTGAAGCATCAAAGTATCACTGTGAGCCACTCGTTACGCTACACAGGACTAAATGAGCACATCTTGTGAAAACAAGAATATAATGCAAACTGAGCAAAGCATATTGATATTTGTGGGATAATAGCCTGAACATCTAGTATTTGATAATGGTTTTTCCTTCTTAAAAAAACTACATTTGATTTCTGCTTGGAACTCACAGTGCTGTTTTTAAAGTGAATGTCAATGTTGAGACAAAGTGGGTGAGGTAGTATCTTTTATTGGAACAACTTCTGTTGGTGGAAGTGACAAGCTTTTGAACTACACAGAGCTCTTCTTCAGTCGGTACCAGATGACTGGCGGATAGCTAATGTCAAGCTGATCAGAAGCAGGAAGCCTCCCAAAGAATCAGTGCGGCCACCGGACTCAAGGAAAACAAGGCCATTGCAAAGAAGCTAAGTGAATTCTTTGCATCAGTCTTCACTACAGAGAATGTGAAGAAGATTCCCAGCCAGAGCCATTCTTTTTTGATAACAGGTCCCATCAATGGCTGTTAGCCAAGATGGTCAGGACTACAATCCCATGTTCTGGGTATCCCTAACCCTCTGACTACCAGAAACTACCAGACAAGGGATGGATCACTTCATAAATTTGCTCTGTTCTGTTCATTCCCTCTAAAGCACTGGTCGCTGTTAGAAGACATGATACTAGGCTAGATGGACCATTGGTTTGATCCAGTATGGCCGTTCTTATGTAAAGAAATTACCTCATCTACCTTTTCTCTCTCTCATATATCCTGGGACTAACATGACTACAACAACATGGCAAACAACAATGGAAGAAATGTCCCCTCTGCCTGACAAGAAGGGATTTGAACAGGGATCTGCCCCTCAGGTCAGTGCCCTAATCCCTTGGCTAGAGAGTCATTCTAATACTTTGTGGCCCAATATTTAATTAAATTGGAACAACCTCAATAAGAGAGATTGAGGGGGAATGACATTGAAATATCCCAAGGCCTACTGGTTAGGGCACTCACCCGAGTGGTGGCACATCCCTGTTCAAATCCACCCCCTGCCCCAGCCTGATGAGGAGAAGGGACTTGAATGAGGGGTTTCCTACATCCTGGATGAGTATCCTAATCATCAGGCTAAAGGGTGTAAGGGAAGTCCTCCTCCTTTCCACCCACTCCCCACCCCCATGTTTTGTGGTTAGGTGGCCTCTGAGCATGCCAGCCAGATCAGACCCTGCATGCAACTTAGGAAGCTGAACACCTACATTTCCCCTGGTTCATGAATAGGACTAGGGTTTAGGCAGGAGATGGGCACCCGGGTACCTAAAGTGAGGCAGCAGTGCACGTGCCCAGTGGTAGAAATATAGGCACCTAAGACGAGGTTTAGGAAAACTGGAAAACTTAGGAGCAGAGTGACTTTAGGTGCCCACAGGGTTAGGTGTCAGCCAAGCAGGGCTTTGGTGGATCACAATGGTGCTGAAAAACAGGACCGGAAATTACTTAGTCTGTGGGTACGTCTACACTACCTGCCGGATCGACGGGTAGTGATCGATCAATCCCCGATGGCTCTGCCGTCGACTCTGGAACTCCAGCACGGTGAAAAGCAGAAGCGGAGTCGACGGGGGCGTGGCAGCAGTCAATTCGCTGCCATCCTCACGGCCAGGTAAATTGACCTAAGACACGCTGACTTCAGCTACGCTATTTGCGTAGCTGAAGTTGTGTATCTTAGGTCGACCTCCCCCCCCCCACTGTAGACCTAGCCTCAGTCTCAGCTCCTCAGCTGTACAATGGAATAATGACAACTTCTATACCACACAAGGGTGTTATGAGGATGAACATGTTAAGGATTGTGAGGTGCTCAGATACTATAGTAATAGGAGCCATATAAATACCTTAAATAGAATTATGCCTGATTTGCACTAGTATAAAAGCAATCAGTCAGGCCACACATGATTTGAGTGTCTTTATTTAGCACTCATCTCCTGGTGTCACTCATCAGTACATTTTTCCTGGGCATTTTGCTAATCTAAGTTTCTGCTCAACAAATCCTTCTTAAATTTGCAAACCTCATCATCTTGGGAGACTTCAACATCTACACAGATGGTGCTTCTGACATGAGAAGAAAGTTTAGGGATCTCATACTCTCTGGATCAACACAGAGCTGCCTAGATCTTCAGGAAGGATATCAATATAAGAAACACCTAAATCATCTGTTCTGGTCAGACCATTTCCTCTTCCAACTAGAAATAAGAACTCTTTCCATTGTAAGCATCACCACAGTCCCATCTCAAAGACTCTTAGGACCCTACCAAATTCCTAAACTTACTTTAGATATGTCTTCACTACTCTCTTACACACACACACACACACACACACACACACACACACACTCTCTCTCTCTCTCTCTGCAGATGAGTGTTCAGCTGGTGTTGATTTGAGGTCTCAGTATACTTGCTTTTATGGCTTCTCACGTGGGAAGCAAGTCCTGTTGTGGATTTGTAAATGCGATTGCATTTCTAGCAAGCATAGTCATTGTTGGGGGAAGGTTTGAGGTCTTGGCCTTACGACATGATATATTCCCCCGCTGCGATCTCACACACCATGCCTCAAAAGTAGACATGGACTTATGGCACAGACCTCTCTATCTGAGGCTGTCCAGAGCAGTGGTGGCCAATGGGAGCTGTGGGAAGTGGTGGCCAGCACATCCCTGCAGCCCGCACTGCTTCCTGCAGCACCTATTGGCTGGAAACGGCGAACCGCAGCCACTGGAAGCTACGGGCAGCCGTACAAATGTAAACAAACTGACTGCCCGCCAGCAGGTTACCCTGACAGGCCGCATGCAGCCCACGGGCCACAGGTTGCCCACCACTGGTCCAGAGCAATGAGTTCTCAGATTTTAATATCAAATAATTCAAGATAGACGTTAGCCTTCAAAATGTCCTTATATCTGAGGCTGGGTTGACTCTTACAGTGGGTTCCTGTGCACAGTTGACTGTAGAGTATCGCTTTCAGTATATAGAAAACCTCAGTAGGCACCATGCGTTGGACCCAGCAAAACTGAGCCCTGAGTATGCTCTCGATTCCACGGATTTGGCACCTTTCATGGACTTCAGCGTTGGGCATCCTGTCCTACTACTTGATGTTGCAGATGGATCTTGGGCAGTGAAAGTGGAAGCTCTCCAACTGTTTGAAGTGCTGTCGGTATAGAATCCATATCTCGTAGCCGTAGAGGAGTGAGGTGAGAAAAACAGCATGGTAGATTTTTATCTTGGTTCTGAGGCAAAACTCCATGCTCCCTCCAGAGCCTGAAGGTGAGCCTGCCAAATGTCATGCTGGCCTTTGTGAGATGCTGAATAATCTCATCTTCCAACATGGTGTTATTGGAAAGTGTGCAATCCAGATAGCAGAATTCCTGATCGACTTGAGGGGTGAGTTGTCAGTTGTGACAATGGACTCATGGTGCTTGTGATGCTCATAGTCTGGTCCTGGCTGGTACATGACTTCTGTCTTGTTCAGGCTGACTGTGAACCAAAGCATTTTGAGTCCTAGGCAAAGTGATACATGACAAGTATGTGTACAATGACAGCAGTCATCAACAAACAGGAGCTCTCTTAAAAAGCTATTTGATTACCTTGGTGCAGGCCTTGAGTCACTGTAGATAATAGACCACCATCCAATCTAAACTGGATGTGTACCCCTTTGCCAAAGTCCTGGAATGTGAACAAGAGCATGGCTGAAAAAAAACGGTGGCAAAGAGGGCTGGAGCCACTACACATGCTTGTTTGGAGCTGCTGGTGATAGGGAAGGTTTCTGATGAGTCACCACACTCCATCACCCTGGCCATCATGCCATTGTGAAGTGAGTAGATGACAACAATCCTCTTCTTCATAAATTTGTGTTCCCAGAGGAGTTTTCACAGGCACTCACAATTCACTGTGTCAAAAGCCTTGGTCAGAGCAACAAATACCACATATAGGTCCTTATTCTGTTCACAAGCCATCTCTTGTATTTGTTAGGCTGCAAAAATCATGTCCATGGTGCCACAACCAGCACAAAAGCCACTCAGTGACTCTGGATACACCAGGTCCACTAAATGAGAGATGAGCCTGTTGAGAACAACCAGGCAAGGATTTTCCCAGTTACGGACAGCAGTGAGATTCCGCAATGGTTGTCACAGCTTGATATGCTTCTCTTCCTTTTCTACAGATGGACTATGAAAGCATCCTTATACTCCTGGGGCATGGTACCCTGTTCCCATATAGTCTTGAAAAGGCTGGTGAGTTTCCTGCCAGGTGTGCACCTCCACATTTGTACACTTCAGATTGAATGCTCTTGGGTCCGGAGGCTTGCCCCGGTACAGCTGCTTGCTGGCCTTAATAATCTCGCCTAAAGAAGGGTACGAGGACAGCTCCATCCAGGACAGAACACAGTGGGAGTGAATCAATGGCTTCATCAAACATAGTGGATTGACAGTTCAGGAGACTATCAGTGCTCTGCCCAGTGAGAGAGAATCTTGCCTTTCTCTGTGAGCAGCCAGTTACCATCTGCTGTGAGTACAGAGGCTATACCACTGGAGTGAGTGAGTGAGTACTTAAAAAAGCTGATTATGGAATATTGCTTAGTTTTTCATGCGCATTGACTAAAGCAAATATATGCATCTCTCTCGTGTGTCAGATTTTGTGTTTTGGTCTTTTTTGACATATAATCCTAGCACAAACAAAATCAGGATAGTACAAATCTAACAACTAGCACTCTCACTTTCACTGGTTACCACCATCAGGGAAGGAATAACAGCCTGTATCATCAGATTACATGGGTACCTTCAGAGAGACAGCATGGTAGAAATCACTGCATTAAGCCTTAAATAATACAAACACATAACCTCACACTGATTCACTAACCCAACAATCAAATGAGATCTTCAGCAGTCACTGATGAGCATACAGTGTACCTCAGGAGTCTCTCTCTGTGGACACAAAATGGTTTTAAGACAACTGTGCTCCGTCAACAGTAGGCCACTGCATGTCAGCCTAGACCTTCCGGCTGCTTTAATTTATGTTGATTATGTATGGTAACAAGGAGCCACGCCAGTGTTTGGGGATTACTTGCGCACTGGAACCCTTCATCCCACCATGCCTTCTTTCTCCAGGCCACAGTCTTGATGCCAGCCACACAGTGTGTGGATTTGCTATCTGCCATCAGATTTATGGCCACTTTGCACTCTCAGAACTGTACAAAGCCATCTTAACTCAAGGGAGAATCTAAGCTAATGTATGTAAATTTCTTTGTTTAAACAATTCGGTCACTATTTGCATATTCTTTGCCCCTCTTTTCTATGATAAAATGATGAAAAGCAAAGGTAGGGTCATAAACTGACACCACTTATTGCCGCATATATTTTACCAGATTTTGATAAGTCTACTTGTACTATACACATTATAATGTAATATTTTATTAATATATGTTACAAGATTTACAGTCTTGGAATACAATATAGCAAGGTGTTTTAAAAGAAATGTTTATAGAAATCATTTTTATAACAGTATTAAAAAGACATTATCATCACAGCATTTAAATATACAGTATGAAAGGCACACTTCCTATCAAAAAAATAAGGCAATTAACTAGCTGTAAACAAAATTCAGTCTAAATCAAAACTTAAAATCACATTAATTTCTGTGTGATTGGACTGAAATAATTTCAGCACCAAATTGCATAACAAGCTACATTTTTTTTTGCCACCTGAGTTGATTTCTGTCAACTTCATCTTGAGTTTTTACTTCTACCCAGAGGCATTGCTATCTTCATACTATGAAAAGGGTTTATGTTTTATTTTTTAATTCTTTAAAACCTAGAACTAGTGGAGAAAAATCCTTTAACTGTCACATTGTAAACTTTGCATCATCGATAGGTAGGTAAGATTAAAAGAAAATGCTACCTGAAAAACTGAGCAGAGTCTAGTATGTAATCTTGACTCTAAAGTGAAAATAGGTATAGACGAAACAAACAGTACTTCATTTCATAATATACTTCAGTTTCTCCACAGTTGAAATTCATGGGACAAGTGCAGCCTGTTTCTTCATGTTTATACCACTGTGATATCATGAATCTTGTATGCGAGGTCATACTATAAAAAAGAGAATACCATTAATCTATATGAGGTGCTAGGATATTTGATCATCACGTAAGTTAATTTGTAATTAAGATAAACACCATTAGGTTCATCCTAATTATACTAAACTGCAGATCATTAGGACTGAAATCAATGGAGTTACTCCTACATTAAATCAGTGTAATGTAGTGGAGAGTAAGTCCCAATATTAATATGTTAGAATAGAAATGAGCTGTTGCAGGCACTGCCCCTGCAGCTCCCATTGATTGGGGTTCCTGGCCAATGGGAGCTGTAGGAGTGGCGTTTGGGGTGGTGGCAGCGTGCAAAGCAGAGGCCCCTGGCTGCCCCTACGCATAGGAGATGGAGGAGAGCCATGCCGCTGCTTCTAGGAGCAGGCCCCCGACCCTGCGCCCCAGCTGGAGCGCCACAACGGAGCAAGCCCCAGACCTCGCTCCCCAGCAGGAGGTCAAGGGCTGGATAAAAACAGCTGGTGGGCTTGATTCAGCCCACAGGCCGTTGTTTGCCCACCCCTGATCTAGAAGCTGCTCCCATTGAAGTCAGAATTTTGCCATTGCTTCTAATGCCTATAGGATCAGACTCCTTAGTTCATCTATCAGTTAGTGTAAAGTTATCTGCAGTATATTTTCTAGTATTTATCTGGTCTAGTTTAAAATCACAAGCAGAGGGTCTTCCACCATCATTATTATGAAGATATTTTTGTGAAATTCAGCTCAACATATCCTTTCCTTAATTTCATTCCATCACTCCTAGTTACCAATTGTTTCACCCTACAATTATTTTTCCTCTTTTGTGTTTACAACCTTAAAGTACTTAGTTATCAAGTCCCTTCCACTGCAACTGGCTATTTAGTCATATTTATTTTGCATTCTTAATGTTTCTTTATAAATCAGCCCTTCCAGTCCCTTGATCCTTCCCTCCCACCCACCTTCTGAGTACCATGTCTTTCTGCTATAGAGGTACCCAAAACTAAATAGAATATTCCAGTACTCATCTCAGAAGGGATGTATAAAGAGGAACTATAACCTCCCTTCTTTGTGACATGATGCCCCAAATTGCTGTTCAAGGGGCATCAAAACAACATTTGCTTTTTTTGGCTGCCACAATTTGCTGAAAGATCATATACATCTTATATGCTGTCTACTATCACCCCTTGCCGTATGTCAGCATAACTCATTTCCAGTAATATACAGAAAATCTCTTTTCTTAGTATATCATGGAAGCCTGCAACTGTCCGGGAAGCATTTCATTTTGTTATTATCTAACCCTATTTCCAAAATTATGTGCCTTTGTATTATTTCTCATTTTCACTACTGTTCATAACATGCCTCAATTCCATAGTATTTATGAATGTAATTAGCACACTATTTCCTCTTTCAGATCATTAATGAAGATGTTGAGTCAGACTGGAACTTCTATAACACTGCATGCTGTCACTTCCTATAGACACTTTCTTATAACTTGACACACTGCTGATTAGCATTAATCTTTGTGTAAAATACTCCAGCTACTCAATCCATGTGAAAGTGATAATTGATAACTGCATTTACCTTAGACCAGTGGGCCCCAACACGGTGCCCATGGGCGCAATGGCGCCCGCCGGGGCATCTAGGTGTGCCCGCGTACTGGCCGGTGGACAAGCATCTGCTGAAATGCCACTGAAAAGTGGTGTTACCAAGAGGTGCCACTGCTGAAATGCCGCTGATTTTCGATGGTGACGCCTCTTGATGACGCTACTTCGGCGGCATTTCGGAGGATGCTTGTCCGCTGGCCACGGTCCTTAGTGGTTTGTCGTCCGGCGCCCGCCACCCGGAAAACGTTGAAGACCACTGCTTTAGACCATCTGCCTACTAGTTTTGTAAATCTAGTTGCAAAATGAATCTAGCTTGATCTGTCTTTGTTCTTCATAAACCCTTTCAGGTTAATGCTTGTGCATCTAGATTTTTGTCTCTATTATTTATCACTTTAATTTAGAACACTTCCCAACAAAAAATAATCTTCCTTCTCCTGTGCCACAAAGATGACGACTCCCTCAAGGTCAAACAATAGGGTAGGGATGTAGATTCCAGATTTATGGGCCTGTGTTAGGAATGCTCTGTCCCCACTCCTTATACGAGCAAATCTAGGGCAAGTTAACAAGATATTCCCCCAGTTTTGGATAACCTCTGTTATGTTGCACACTAACTGTCAGAATATTCATGATGAAAAGGCTGGGCTGGAAAAAGTATTGAGCTAAATTCAGCTCTGATGTGCAAACTCCATCGACTGAAGAAGAACGACACCTATTTTTACCAGTCTAAATTAGGCCCTTTGTTCCAACCCAGGCTTCCCATGCAGATGATACTTGCCCCAAAAGGGCAGCTTTCACCAGAAGATGTATTTGTCTGACATGCAAAAAATAAAATAAAACAAAACAATCACACATCTTCTCAGACATCTGGAGGAGCAATGATCTGTTATTCAAATATGGGTTTTCATTTGGTACACTCCAGTTTTTCCAGTTCATATTAACCTGTCCAAAGTACTGTCAGTCCTGAAACCCTCAAGTTTTATTGTCCTCAGTTTATCCTTCCTCTGCAGGTAAATCTCTTTAGCAAACAAAGTATAATAAAATAAATGTCTCTTCATTCCCAAGGCAACAAAATCAACAACCAACATGGGACTTCAATTCAGGAAATGCAGGTGGTCTCATGCAGCCAATAGTAAATCAGAGTTTCTAAAAATTATAAATAATTTTCTAACACAAACAGTACAGCAAGCAACAGAAGGTAACGCTATTTTGACCTCATAATGATAAAGATGAATTAGCAGCAAAGAGTCCTGTGGCACCTTATAGACTAACAGACGTTTTGCAGCATGAGCTTTCGTGGGTGAATACCCACTTCTTCAGATGCAAGACAGATGAATTAATCACTGACCTCTAAGTTACCAGTTGCCTAAGGACAAGCAATGACGACCTGATTACATTCAATATGGACAAACAAGGGACAGTCCCAAATCAGTAATACACACACACACACACGGTACTTCAAAAGGGCTAATTTCCTGAATATGAGGAAAATTATGAATGAAATTGATTAGGGGGAAAAAACCAGAAAAGTAAATTAAAATTGGGAATTCTTTAGGAAGAGTTTATTAGATGGCCACAATCAATAAAGAAAACAACTATGGCTAAGGGGCCATCCTGGTTCAGTGGCAGAAGAGACAGCAGCAACTAGAATTCAAAAGGGAAAATAGAAATTCATATTAATTAGAAGTTATGAAGTGTAGAAAATTGATAAGGGAAGCTAAAGACATCAGGGGAAAAAAATCCATGGCAGTCAGGGCAAGGATAATAAAGAGAGTTTACTTACCTTCCATAACCAGAGTTCTTTGAGGTGTGAGGTCCTTATCTGTATTCTACTGTGAGTATGCATGCCCTCCTCATGCGCTTGAAACTGGAAGAGTAGAATCTGTTGGTCCACTCCTGTGCTCTTTATCTTCTTGTACTCTGATCCAAGGGTATATGGAGTGGTGCGGACCAACTCCCTCTCCAGTTGCTTCTGTTGCCGCAAAACAGCGATGGTGTGAAGCATAGGGGAAAGAGAGTGTGTAGTAAAGTACAGACTGAGAAGACATCTCAAAGAACTGTGGTTATGGAAGGTAGGTAACCTCTCTTTCATCTTCAAGTGCTGGTCTTTATGTGTATTCCACTGTGGGTGACTGACAAGCACTGCTCAGGATGGAGGAGGGTGCGAAGATCTCTGTGGTATTGATGACTGACCCAAAGGATGCATCAGCTGAGAAGGCTTTCACTGAGACAGAGTGTTGTGTGAAGGTATGAAAAGAACTCCAAATGACTACTTTATTCATTTCAAGGCGTAGCACTTCCCAAAGCGAAGCTACTCAAAGAGCTTTTGCTCTGGTGGAGTGGGTCTTCACTCCGTAAGGTGGAGGAGCATCCGGTAACTGAGCAGATATAGCCAGAGATCCACTTTGATAGTCTTTGTGAAGATATTGCTTGGCCTTTCATGTGTTCCACAAGGGCTACAAAACAGTCTAGGTGATCTCCTAAAGGATTTTGTTTTCTGTATTCCCAGGTGAACAGCTGACAGGGTAATGTGATGACAAAGATACCAGTTTTGCATAGAGGTGGACTGCCTCTATGCAAAAGGGTGATCTTGCTCCCACTGCTTGTTGATGTAGAACACAGTTCTCACATTGTATGACATGAGCTGAATAAGTTGCAAGTGAATGAATAGTAAGAATCTTTTGCTGGCTTCTTGGACTGCTCTGAGTTCCAGGAGATCCACTTATACCCTGGACTCTTGAGGAGTCCATGTTCCCTGAGCTCTGTTTGGCCAGATGAATGCCCTAGCCTACAAGGGAGACATCCGTAATTAACATCTTCTGAGGAGATGCAGCAAATGGGACTCTTACACACACACGTTCCCTGTCCTGCCGCCCAAGCTAGAGAGTCTCACACTGTAGGAGGGAACAGAACTATTTTTTCTATATTGTGCCTGATACATATACTGATGAAAGCCAAGCTTGTAGACGGTACAGCTGGAGTCATCCTTCAGGTCAAGAGCCATTTATCATTTGTATCTGTTTAGGGATGAGATTATCAATACCAGGGTGACCATCCTGAATCTTTATTTTAGGATAAAGACATTGAAGTGTCATCTCCATCCCCTTTCTTCTTAGGAATTGAAAAATATTGGGAATAAAATCCCTTTCCACCTCAGCACTAGGGTATGGGTTCTATGGGTCTTGGTAGAAGTAGGGAGTCAATCTCCTATAAGAGTATGAGAGCAGTCCCTGAAAGGAATGAGAAAGGGGGTTTTGGAAGGGAAGAGGGGAACTCTATGGTACAACCAAAGTGGATAGTATCAGGAATCTGTTTGTTTGTAATCATCCACCATATATGGGAAAACTGGGCTAGGCAGCCACCAAATCAGATCTTGGAGGAGGGAGGACCTGGCACCTGGGTAGATTAGTGGTTCTCATAGATCCCACCAAAAGCACTTCTTGGCAGGTGTTGCTCCTGGAAAGAAGAGGCAGAAGGAACATTATGTTTATTTCATTGCATCCTCTGACACTTTTGCAGCAGTTCATAAGCTTTCTGGTGAAAGAAAGGTTGCCTTGTGTAATTCCTCTTGGCAGCTGAGGTGTATACCCCCAAGGAACAGAGAGTTGCCCTTTAGTATTTTAATAAGTGCAAGGCCTTGTTCAGTCAAAAGACTGATAAGTTGTTTCCCTGAAAGGGCAAATCTTCCACAGTGGACTTTATTTCGTTGGGAAAACAGCGCTGGCCGAAGTGCTCCTTGACTCCTCAGCCCATTGTACAAGAGTCTGCCTAGCCCGAATCTGACTGGGGACTCGGCCTCCTCCAGGAAGTGTTTCCTAAGCCTGAACTCCCCAACTTGAGAGGTTTGTGACAAAAAGGAGTGGCTGATATTGCACTGAATGGAGATATGAGCTTCTCCGAAGTAGTACAGGGACCTCTAGTGCTCATTGCTGACTGGGAAAGGGGGAAAGGAGCAGCGGGGTGGGTGTGGGGCTGGGTTGGGGGGCATTAATTTACTAAGAAAGTTTTATCAACTTTTGTAGACAGTTCTCCAATATTTA
Organism: Mauremys mutica; assembly: GCF_020497125.1. Classification (NCBI taxonomy): domain Eukaryota; kingdom Metazoa; phylum Chordata; order Testudines; family Geoemydidae; genus Mauremys; species Mauremys mutica. The sequence goes on along the minus strand of NC_059072.1, from coordinate 189,086,350 downwards.
CAGATTTTTATATAAATGTTATATAATACTTACAAAAACAGAGTCTAGGATCAGTCGTGAACACTGGGGGGCTTCATCCCAGACCATGTGACAGTAAGAAGGAACCGGAGAGATCGTCAGTCTGCATGGCCCCTCATACTCTTGGATCAGAACACAAGAAGGAGTGCAGGTATGGACCAATAGACTCTAGCAGCAAGAATCTTCTGGTCTCAGGCACATTTGTATCCTCCGTGGAATACACATAGGGACTAACACTCAAAGGAGTGAGTTAGTTTGTACAGTATATTAGGAAGAAAAACAAAACAAAACAAACAATCACAGCTATGGTATAGGCCCATTACTAAATGGAATGGCAAAACTGTTAAATACTGATGCAGAAAAGACTGTTCAATTAATATTTCAGTTTTGTATTTGGAAAGAAGGATGATGTACTGGTATTGCATAGGATGAAGAAATACTTTCCAGTCCATTAGTAACAAGGAACAATGTTATACAATGTGTAGTAGGGATAAACATTTTTGAATAAACAGACCTGGATAACTTGCACAAAGAATCCTAAATGAGTTGGCTGAGAAGATCTCTGGCCCACTGATGTTATTTTTAAATAAATCTTGGAATACTAGGAAAATTCCAGAAGACTAGAAGCATGCTAATATTGTACTGATATATAGGCCAGTTAGCCTGATGTCAATCCTGGGCAAAACAATGGAACAGCTGATACAGGGTTCAGTTGATAAAGAACTAAAGAATAGGAGTATAATTAATGCCAATCAACATGGTTTTGTGAAAAGAGTTAGTCAAATGATCATGATTTCATCTTCTTTGGTGAGATTACCAGTTTGGTTGACAAAGATAACTGCGTAGGATATAATACTTTGACTTAATATACTGCATGACATTGATTTAAAAATTGGCACTATACAATATCAATAATGCACATGTTAAATGGACTAAAATGACAGCTCTCAAAATGTAGTAATCAATGGAGAATCCTCATCAAGTGGGGATGTTTCTAATGGGGTTTTTGCAGGACTTGACACTGAGCCTGATACTATTCAACATTTTCATCAGTGTTCTGGAATGTATCTGCAAAATACGTTCAGCCAAACACAATTTATGCTTTTGTCAGACAAGTTATTGGGCTCAATACGGAGGTAACTGTGTAAAATTTAATGCCCTGTGACATACAGGTCAGACTAAATAGTCCCTTCTGACCTTAACTCTACAAATCTGAACCAGCATTCATACTGATGAATATTTATCTAGTTCTTTGTAACAACAAATTTACAGCTAGCTTAAAACCAAAGCATTTTGGAAGCTTTGTGGGACTAAAAAATTGAAAAAGCCCAGACCTTATGTGGCATTGTTATGTCTCTCAAGAGCATATTGATCAGACATTGAATATGAGGTGGGATTTCAGAACATGGAATCCATTGCGCATAAGCACTCTGCTGTGCTTATGCAGAGCTTCATTGATTTCAGTGGGGCTCCATACAGTTACATCAGTCTCCCAATTTGCCTTCCAAATTGCAAGACTGGAATGCAAGGTAGGTATTAAAGTGGCTTAACAAAGATATAGGATGCTGTCTGAACAAAAATTCATGTGCACGCTGAAATGACCCCATTTTCATTGTCAGTAAGTTACCCCCTATGCCTGTTCCAAGCGCTGCCTAAATTCCTACGCTAACCAGATATAACAAGACACAGGGGAATAATGGAAATTCAGCCAGCCACTAAGTGGGGAAAGGCATGAGTTTTTTCCCCCAATTCTTGACCTTAGTAGCAAAAAATTCTAGAGGACTTTATGACAAATGCCAGCTAAAAAAGAGTATTTCCATGCCTTTTACTGATGTGTATATATATATTTCATAAAAAACAAAGCTTAAATGTGCTAAAAAAAAATCCTTTGACGTATGATATTACATATGTATTCAGCCCTGATCAACAGAAAGGCTGAGAAAGAAACACAAGGAAAAGAATTTACTCCAACTGATAGTTAATTTGTAAATCTTAAAGTTGGCTAAGTGGAATCTATTGTCAGTTTCTCAGCTAACTAGACAGCTTCACCCTCTGATCTTTAAAAATGTTGTTGTTGAAAATGTGCAGTCTTGATGTCTCTGTAAAGAGAGAGAGATCTGGCATGATCAGACTCTACCGTCCCAATACAAGAAAAATGTACTTTCATTTTCCTAAGTACATCCATCTCATCAGATACATTAAGACCTGTCTTAGGAATTTACATCTCCCCTGGAAGAACAATGAACCAGGAAATGTTATTTCTAGAGACCTTAGATGGCTTCAGCTGCATTGAGGACAGCTGATATTTCAATGTCTTAGTGAAGTATATTTCTTCAATATAAAAGTGTAGAGCCGCTCTCTTGGAGTTAATCAGTTTTCAGTTAAATTCAGGTTTAACTTTAATAAGATCCTTATTATATTTACATCCACACAGTCAACTTCTATGTGCTTTTCAGGACTATTTTTTCCATCGCAACTCCTTAATTTATACTTCCAAATATTTTATGTAATGGTATGGTGCACACCTGCCTAAAGGCTTCCTAAGTTTAAAAAGTCTGCAAATAGTTCTTATAATAGTTAAACCGGATCAAAAGAGAAAGTTTATATACCAAGCTGTACATTTCCTTTATATTATCTTCATATAATTAAGCTTTCCTTCCAAAGTTTACACAGAAAGGTCAAGTTATTGCTTTTGCAATTGATATGAATTACAATAGAATTTTTACTCTATTTTTTCATTTTTGTTTTTCAGGATTATAATTTGCAGTAGCATATATAATTTTCTGGAATCCAAGAAGTTAGGTTAAATTCTTTTTGCTTTACCATACAGCAGATAATATTTAAAATGATTTACTGTGAATTAACAAATCATAGCAAGTCACAAGCAAATGTGTGGTATGTTTCAGTCACTGGGGTGAAGCACTGTTAAAAAAACCATTAAGACAATCAGAAATCATTGGCCACAAGAGGGCATCCAATATTCTCTTACCAAACCATATTTCATATTAGCATGTTTCAATTTCAAGTACTGTGATGTTTTAACATATTGGGGGAAGAAGGGGGGTTGGAGGGTGGGAGACGGGAGTGATTATTTGAGATTGTAGTATTTTTCAGAATGTCTCTTCTTTTTACATGGTTTTGACTAATGGTCTCATTTTATTTTATTTTTTTACTTGTACCTAGGGAATTGTGAATTATAAAGGTTATTAAGGTACCAAGTAAGGGGCCTGATCCAAAGCCCACTCAAGGCAGAACGGACTCTTTCCATAGACTTCAGATCAGGTCCTGAAAGTTCTGCTTAATCAATCATTTTTATCTTATTGTTTTTATACACACACACGTTTTGGTGAACGTGCAGAAATCATGAATATTTAGACATTCACATTATAACAATTCATTTATTTTTAAAATAATCAGTATAGTCATTTTAAGAGGGTTTTTCAATGTTATACTATGCTATGAATGACTATGCTATGAATGACTACACAGAAATAAATTGTTATTGTCAAACAATGTCCAGCTAAATACAATTATTTAAAAAGCATGAAATTTGTTATATCATGCTAAACCAGTCTAGCCAACAGAGTATTATGATCCAATGCCAGTAGAATAAAGACGACTAATTTATGATCTCTAGAACACTTCCTTCTACCACCTGCCTGTGAATACATCTGTTACAACCTATTTACAACCTATTTAAAATGTTCCGATACTATAAAATACTCATTTCACATCATATTTAATGACCGTTCTAATTTATATTATTTATACTTTATTCAAAGAGACACCGGACTTGAAAAAACACACATGGTTTTGGCTGAAAATGTCATATACTATAGGTGAGGGAATATGTTTTATTGGACCAACTTCTGTTGTTGAGAGACAAGCTTTTGAGCCACACACAGCTCTTCTTCAGGTCTGGGCAGTGTTGTCTTCCCCCCTGTTCTGTAGGGGTCAGACTGTGATACAGAGATCCCCTTGACAAAGGGTTACCTTTGTCAACAACTCTCATCTTCGGCCTGACAAACACATTACACCAGACCCGAAGAACAGCTGTGTGTGGCTGGAAAGCGTCTCTCTCTCACCAACAGAAGTTGGTCCAATAAAAGATACTACCAAACCCAACTGGTCTCTCTAATTTCCAGGGACCGACACAGCTACGACTACACTGCATACATACTATAGTCAAGGTAACACGACTGGCATAGCTGAAATAAGTCCGTGGAGGGAAAAATCTATTTATTCAATTTGCTAAATGGGTCTCAGAGCACTCCATGTATAGCAAGGCTCCAATCCTACAACTTGTTTTGCAGGCAGACACTAGTGCCTGAGCGGAGTCCCAGGGAAGTCAGTAGTACTCTGAATAGATGCAGGAGACCATGAGCATGAAGTTCAGCACTAGTTAATTCCTTCCCTGAAAAGAGCTTTTTAAAATATCAGAGGAACAAAAGATAAACAAAACCAAAACCAACGCACATTATAAACAAAATTGGCCATACTTTATATTAAGGTTCTGTGTGTAAATGATTAATAGAAGTTATAAAGCTTTTAGAGACATGAGCAGTACGTGTTACAGATTATAGGTACATCAGCAGAAGATGTTATAAATGGTTATAAGCAATCTGTTAACCCAGTTGGATGCTAACAACTGAATGACCATTTAAAAAAAAAAACTTCTACTAATTATTTATTAACCTTTTTAAAAACAATTGATAAGACTAGTAAAACAACTTTATTTATTCCCTAAAATCAGGACATGTTATTTAAAACAGTCTCTGCTAGAAACTAGAATTTTTTAAAGTCTCATTCTTTAAGAAAAAACAAAAACAAACCTGACAGTGTCCCTTTAAAAGACACTCAAGTACAATTTGTCTGAACATTTAGATTGATTTTATAAAATGCACCCACAATTACAAAAAGCATCAACGTGCATATACACAAGTTAATATAATGACTTTAAAATAAAAGTAATGCAATCTAGAACTTCTCACAAATGCAATGTTTGGAATCCAGATATTGCACCATTGTGTTAGTGTATGCAAACCAGAAAGTAAACTCGCTTAAAAATTTAAATTATCTAGTCTAAATTATTTTCACTGACTAAAGCTAAGAAAGGCAACTAGTAAACAAAGCATAAATAGAGAAAACTAGATCAGGTTTTTAAAATTCAGTTTAATAACCTGAAGTGGTCTATTTGTTACAGATGGAAATGTTTAATTATTTAGCCAGTGTCCTTTAACAGGGGGTGGGGGGAGAAGAGATAATTATTGGGGAAACAGTTACTCTAGAACATGAATGACTAATACTGCACTGACAAGCACAGAGGTCAAATGACTGGTTAATATTTTGAGATCATACTAAAGACAGAGCACTTCCATATTATTTGTAAAGCACCATGACCCTCCCTGGTACTGTATAAATAATATTTGAGAGCCACAAGTAAAGTGGTAAAATAACATCCCTTCATTGGTGATGGTGGGAGATGCAAAATTGTTTGGGAAAAGGTTGCTTTAGGAGAGTTTCTTGTGGCTGTATATGAAGGGAAATGGGGTGCTGACCACTCATAATGGGGCAGTCAGGAGTGCTGGATTGGGAATGCTTATCACCAGAGGATATCTGTTCAGTATCTTTCTCCTGTAGCCTGACCATCCAATAGCCTTCTATATTACCCATCTTCTCAAACAAGTCCAATTTCCATGACCCCACCTCTTTGTAGGTTACCTTTAAACATTATTCACATTCTTAAAGATCACATTCTTGTTGTCTTTAACAGTGTCCTAGCTTTGAGACATCCTGGTGTATTAATACATACTGTTGCCACCCTCGCAACCTTAAACTAAGGATGGACAAAGCAACATTTGTGATAGTCACTAGATCAACAGGGGCATCAGCTCAGAAGTGGCCATATCCTTGTGTGTTTAAATTATACTTCTACAATGCATAACCATGGGGAGAAGTGTAATTAGGTCAAAGAAAAGAATCAAAGAGAAGCTTGGGCTCATTAGTACCCACCCTTTTAAAAAAAAAAATTGAAATGGGTGATTTCATCCTTGCTGTTTTATATTCATGGTGGTTCATCTGAGAGTGCCGCCTTTCATTTTTGGATGGATAAAGGGCATAAACATTAATATATTTTAAAACCAAGCTTTTGACATCATCTTACTAAGTTATTTTATATTCCGGAAGAAATATTTTTGCTTTCAGCAGTTATGGGCTTACAAGTGATGGGAAAAGGCATCCTATTTACTCACATAAAATGTACAGTACTGGCAGCCACAACATAAGCTTTTGACAGCACTCCGCAAACCACCAGCTGTGTCCCAAAGATGTCATCTTGTTTAAGTCAAAATTCAGCTTAGTTACTAGCCTCATCTCATACAGTTTCTGGGTTAAGTCGCTCAATTCCCACCTGAGCTAGACTGGTGGTAAATTGAAATCATAGTAATGAGAAAGCAGATTAAAAAATAAAATTCTATCTTGACAAGTGCACGCTTTGAAATGGGGCCTGGTATTTATCTGCCATCAGGGTTGACTAACAAGTATATTTTAATGAAATTAGTGACACTGGCCCAGTTCCATTTTCTCAGGCACTAACAGTTTGTATAGTGGAGATGAAGATCTGGGATAAGCGTCAGGCCAATTCTACTCTACAATGATTTGTCAGCATAGCTATGTTGGTCCTGGGTGTGAAGAAAAAAAAAAAAAAAAAACACACGCACTTCTGGCTGACAAACCTATTCCAGAAAAATCCTCACTGTAGACATAGTTATGCTCAAAGAACAGTGCTTCTGTTGCCATAGACAATGTCATTCGAGTAGGTGATGTTACTATGCTGATAGAAACAAAACATATGTAACGCAACTAATACACTATGCAGTTTAAACAAAGTCCCCATCTTAGTGGTCTTGACATCATGCAAATTTAGTAGATACACTAATGTTCTGAAACTGTTCTACCAATTTCTTAAGACAATTTGCAAAAAAGGTTCTTACTTCGTTCAAATGTATACAACTTTGAGATTTAGTTTATTTATCTGTTCCACAGAAAACTCAGGCCCAGCTAGTGGTTGCTGTCACTGAACTCCAGTAATTATGTGCTTTAATATTGTTGGCTGGAGATTCAAAAAATATTATACATTTTAGCACTGATTACCTTTCTCCTAGTCTTCCATCCCAACATAACTGATACGTAGAGATGGTACTCACTAGATTTGTCCATACAAGGTTGGAAGCCGGGATTTTGTCACTGAACTTATTTCACTCACTGATTCATGGATCCTAATGGAGGTGTCCAGAAATCCTTGTCTATTTAGACAGGCTTTTGCACAAAGAATTAGTTTATGGGAATGAGAGTTTGGTGGTGGTATTCTTTGCTAGGGAGTTTGCAGTTTGTTTTAACAGAGTCTGTGTCAATTTTGATTTAACTTATGGTTCTTAAGTATGTTATATAAATAAAAAAATAAATAAATTTTTGGAAAAACCAGAGATTCTGGCACGTAGACATTTCTATTTTTTCCTTTATTGAACTCCTGCTTTTCCTTGAAAGCGACATTTTCCCTTTATGTAATTTAAGTTTCTGCCACAAGGTAGTTGGCAGTCTCTAGACCAGGGGTAGGCAACCTATGGCACGGGTGCCGAAGGCGGCACATGATCTGATTTTCAGTGGCACTCACACTGCCCGGGTCCTGGCCACCAGTCCGGGGGGCTCTGCATTTTAATTTAATTTTAAATTAAGCGTCTTAAACATTTTAAAACCCTTGGTTACTTTACATAGAACAATCGTTTAGTTATACATTAGAGACTTATAGAAAGAGTCCTTTTAAAAACGTTAAAATGAATTACTGGCACGTGAAACCTTAAATTAGAGTGAATAAATGAAGATTCGGCACACCACTTCTGAAAGGTTGCTGACCCCGGGCTAGACCATTGGACTTTCCTCTCTTTGAGTTTGCTAGTGACCAATCAACTTATAACAGCTTATCCTCCTTACTCAGCAACACTATCTACACGCTGCTTTAGCACACTTTCTTTAGGTGGATTATTCCCTAGCCTTTAAAGATGCTTATGGAAAAAATTAGATAAGGGCAAACCTAAAGTGACTAAAATGTTTTCTAAAATAGCAAGACTAATAACGAATTAACTATCAGCAGTAATGTAATTAAGGTCTGGAATAATCCCAAATAGTCAAATGCTTCTTCATAAAAATCCAATTTACCACTACAAAATCTCTTTCTGTTCCTACTCATTTGACAATCTGGATCAATCAGATATAGAGAGTGCACAGTGACTCCCTAGTTCTGGTGGTCAAGATGTTCCTTCTAAGGATAGTATCTGCCAAAGCTGACACAACAAATTTGTAGTAGCATATAGGTACGTAAAGATCATCTTTTGGCAGCTTTACACAAGTCCCTTGCCGAAGTCCTTTTCTTTTCAGCCCATGGGATAAGTCATGGCTCTAGTACAGTGGGCTATAAATGGCTCAGGGGAAGAAGACTATGCAGCGTTATGTGGAAACACAAGACTTTTAGCCACCTAGCTGTAGTGGATCTGGACTTCACCCCCTCCCCTTGAAGTCCTGAAGTGGGGACAAGAGTGATGAAAACTGGACCAGTGGGAGCATGGGAAAATAAAACATAGCATAGGTCAAGACTGCCTGTCCTGAAAGAGGAAGAGGAATGTGAGTTTCAGCTTCTAACATTGGCTGCCCAGTGAGGACTCAGTCGGAGGGGGATGTATTAGTCACCAAAACTGAGAAGCCAGGGTACTCAGACACGGGTACCCAGAAATTTCAAGGCTGCTTCCACTGCCATGGAAGAGGCCTTTATGCTCAGAGAGGAGGCAGACTAAGTTTGGGCCTGCTGTACTCTGTCTCAAGGAAGAGCAAAAATGGATGTCACAAATGCCACTGAAGACATTTGGGCACTGCCGTACCTGTGAATCTTCTGCTTGTCCATCTCGTTGCTTGCTAGAAGGTGTTTGCCTGGAGTTGAGGCAGGAGATTAACTGATGAAAATACAGCATCCAGAGTGAAGGAAATGCAGCTGGTCAGGAAAAAAAATGTCGTAAGTGATGACTGCTCCCCTCTTCCTTCCAGGTTCAGCCATTGAGGGAAACCATTTGATCCAGATTGTTAAATGAGTGTCAGCAATCTTTCATTTCTATTGCAGGATATGTATTCTAGAATTGTTAATCTCACTGGACCTTTTTTCTGATTGCTCCTCCTTTCAGGCATTACTTTTTCCAGAGATATTCCTCATCCCCAACTGAAGAAACCGAGTCACTTTGGAGATGGCTCATGACACTTGGTAAGGGATATATGTCTAGCCTGTTTATGAACATTTTAAAATCAGATCAGTTTTTCTTCAACTGAAACTTGTTAGATTTAGAACGCTGATCTCTTTGTTTCCTTGCATTCTGCCTTAAGTTTACTGCTTATTTTAATTTCCAGGCTATATTAAAACAAAACTCCTCTGTACTGAAAGAACAGCAAAGGACAGCTATATAGGGGAAAAACAGTTATTGTCATTACGGGTTTTTCATTAGTGTGCTCACTTCTTAAGCTCCATTGATCAACCATTAATTATATATATTGAAGCAAAGTTCAAAATGTGCTTGGCACTGTACAGATTTAATTAAACATGCATTAACATATGTAGACATGTATCTTTTTCAGAGTATTTTCAGATTGTAAAAATATCAGTTATTTATGTATGTATGTTACTTCCTTAAGCCCTTAGTGGTATTCATGCCTATTATAAATACATATCCAGTGCTCATATGCATAGAACAATTTTTAATTACACAAATTTAACGTAGATAAATGTATAGAAATCAATGAAATTTTAAATTCAAAATTTGAGGAACTGAATACCACTAGAAATGCTGTACACATGCACTAAGAATTCGCCATGTTTACAGGCTTCAGACCAAGTTTATCATATAAGCATATTAATAAAATACTTTAAACAACACTTAAAATAAGCAACTTGAGGGGGTTACTTCGACCTGTAGGAAATCTTATTGTAACAGAATGTGTTTGACTGGTTAACAAAGGGAAAATGACAGGGAATAGCACTCACTTGGACATCTACAGTAATAATGGTTAAGTTCCTGGGGGAACAACTTTATATTCAAATATTTTATTCCTGGAATGGAAAGTGGATAATCAACCCAACTTAAAAATCAATCTAAGCTATGATCTATATTGTAATGAGTAATCAAGATACAGAATCTGAAGGTGCATGCCTATATCCACAGAAAAGTTTAAAATATCCAGTTTAAACTGCTATTTGTCATTTGAAAGCGGTAACAAAAGGAGGAATAAGAAAGAACAAGATGAGCACCAGTGTGGTAGGGACAGTCACATTTATTAGTACACTTAAGAGAGTGCAAGAGGAAGAGAAAACTAAAAGACAAACAAGCTTTGCTTTAGAATAAAGACAGACTACTGTTTTCTCTAACAGATTTATTTCAAAAAGTACACAAGTCTATCATGAAACTCCAGCATTTTTTTTTAAACAAATGGACTCCTACAAATTTCAATGCTTCTACTTTAAATTCTTAAAAATTAAATATAAAACCTCATGCTGAAATTCATACCAATATCAAATACTATGCTTTGTGCACGTGAAGTATTGTATACCTTTTTCCAGTTGCAGACCTTTATTCCGTTAGGCAGTATTGCTTTAGTATAATTAAGTTGAAATGTGCCGCATCATTGAGAAGCCCAAAGGCCCTATAAACACTTAATGCAGTGTTTCAGTAGGGTTTAAGTGATACGATGAACCTAATGTGGACTTTACTCCTACGTGGCAAGAGTACAAAGAACAAAAGTCTGCCATGAAAACTATTGTCTATTACTGTTGGCTTCCTTTATTGCAGAAAAGCCCTGATTTACAGACAGATATTTTAAAAACATCTTTAACACTTAGCTGTATTGTTACTAAACAAGAGGTATGAGGACATTTAATCTGAATGTAATAATATACTACACAACATTAGATTAAATGTGTACTTTTGTACGTTTCTGAATAGGCAAAATACCACAGTTAATGGCATTTACAAAAATGTGATGGATATTTATTTCGCTGAACTGGAACAAGGCATTTTTAATGCACTAAACGCTTAAAAAATTTACTCATGAAATTTCAGTGTAAAATAACGCCTCACAAAAACACCTTTAAATATCTGTTTCAGAAAGTTTATTAAAAGGAAGTTGATGATATCTGGTCTAATGTAGTGTTTTTTCAAATTACATAAGGCTGTCACGCTTTATTCATCCCAAACTAAAATCAGAGTATGCCCCATTGACAATGGAAAACTAAATTTTCAGTCACCCAATTAACTACTTATTACTTCTTCAGTTCATTTAGATTTGATATTTACAAAAAAGAGTTTATCTTCAACTATAAGACTGCATGAATGAGGCATTGAGGATGGTGTGTTCTAATCGGTGAACTAGCTGTGCTTGCTTCCTATAAGAGTTTTCCTTAGAAGTCTTATCTGTAACAATTAACACTCTAATTGGAGGGGCGGGGGAAGTACTGGGACAAGCTATTTTGTCCCATCCATTCCATTTCTAAATAGACAATACATTTTAATCTGGTATCTGTTTTAAGTAAATTAGAGTCTGAATTTAAAGAAAAAAACAATAATTTACTAAACTATTTATTTTGTGATATTAATCAGATTTATAGTAGTAATAAGGTGGCCTCCATAATAATACTTTGTCCATTCAATAGGCCTGGATGTTAGGTACTTGAGACAAAGTCTATCCTAAGTAGGTAGTCCTATGTATTTCAGAGGACTCTGTCAGTTCCTGTTACTTTATCTTCCATGCAATTTCATAAAGAGACATTGTCAAGGCTGCAAGGCCTAAAAGCTTATGTTTTGAGGCCACATCATGCTGTCCTTTCCCTCTATCACTTATTCCTTTCTTGTGAGCTGACAGGGCATTAAATAGGCACAAATGCAGCTACACCTGCTTTGATGTAATACATTTATGTTCTTCAGTATCTTGCCTGTTTACCTGACAGGAGTATGGAGTATTGGACAACGCGAGGAGAGCCCATCTCACAAACATGTCCACAGATGGATTAATCAAGCACTTTAGACTGTTAGCTAGTTGCCCAGTCCTACTGCTGGTTTTTAATCTGTGCTTTACCTGTTTTGCACAGCAGATCAGTTTTCAAGATTGACATAACAGCATTTTTAAAATAATAAACACCTTACTTTAGGGTAGGCAAAATTTTGGTGTATCAATATATCAATCAACTGTGACAGTCTCTCTTCAGTGTTTATAACTGGATATGGGAAGGGACTGTCTTCGTTCCCTACATCAGGGGTTCTCAAACTTCATTCCACTTCGACACCCTTCTGACAACAAAAATGACTACACAACCCCGGGCGGGGGGGGGAGAGGGGAGAACCAAAAGCCCGAGTCTGCCCAAGCCCCGGAGCCCCACTGCGCTGGCTAGGGAGGGGAGGGAGGGGGCAAGCTTCAGCCCCAGGCAGAGGGCCTGTAACCTTAGCCCCGCCGCCCAGGGTTGAAGCCCTCTGGCTTCGACTTTGGCCTGGGTGGTTGGGCACAGGCTTCAGCCATGGCCCCCAGCAAGCCTAAGACAGCCCTGGGAACCCCACTGGGATTGCGACCCACTTTGAGGTTCCCACCCACAGTTTGAGAACCTCTGCCCTACACTTTCAAAAATTCCTTAAAATTAAGATTTTTTTTTTTTTTTTTTTTTTTAAAGAATATTGTATTCATGTGTCTGGAAAATAACTACAAAGTATTACGTATAACATGTGAGGGTTCTAATCATCTAATCTGGTACTACAGTGAAAGTGAATGTTTTCAGGAACATAACATTCACTAGTTTGTAAAGAGAAGTTCAAGCAAAACCAAAGTGTTTTGAAATACAGAACATTATGCAGAGTTAAGCCACATCCAAAATATTGGCAGGAAGAGGTACAAATATAAAAAGTATGTAAGACGAAATCAGGTCACAGTGTTGTAAAGTCTATACCTTCATGTTTAAGAAGCACCTTTCAAAAAAAAAAAGTAATTTAGGCACCAGAAATTTCTTTAAAAAACTTAAGTTACAATCAGGCATAAAAGTTTATTGGAAAGGCACAGATGAAAGATAAAAGTATCTTAGTTCTAACAGTATCTGATTACAATCTAAAAAAGATGTCCCAAAATGTGGAAAGTTTTATACATATCTAAAATACTTAATATCTACTTCATTCTCTAAATTCAGAATGAAAAGGGTTTATATACTCTACATAATAATCCAGATCAAAAATTGTGTATCTACCTACAACTAGGACAAACATCTAAGAGCAACCTAAATAATTTCACAGACCTAGTCAGCTAAAGAAAAAACAGACACTACAGCCTAAAGCTTCCCTAAACTCTTGAGAAAACCTTTTGTCTCACACCATTGTAATACAGATATACCTAGTATCTTTCACACAGGCAGTTCAGACATTTAGCTTAAATAAGATCAGTGTTGTACTCTATCTTCATTTTCAGTTTGAAGAATATTTGGCAGTTTAATATCCACTACTGACATTTTAAACTTACAAAGACTTGAACTGATGCAAAATTCAAATACACTATCCACAACAACGCAATAGCTATCATCACAAGATATCAACAGTACTTTAATAAGTCTGAAACTAGTACAGAAACTACACTGGAAAGCTTTTTTTTTTTTAAATTTGTAAATTGTGAAAGTTTTTTTTTTTTAATTCAACAATAAATTTTAGTTCTATATCTACAATTTTGGATAACCACACTACATGAAGAAGAGAAACTATCTGAAATTCTATTTTTGTTATGAGAAAGTAAATGGAATTAAGTGTTTGGTCCCAATATTTAGAGGTTAGTTTGGTTTTAATGGGGACATCGAGGACCAAGTTCTTTTACCCCTTTTACAAATTCTTTGTACAAAAACTGTTTACACAATGCCCTAAAATAGCAGACTAATATTGTACTGTGTATATATACACACACTAGGGTCAAAAATAAGTTTCCAAAATAAGTGAGCAGATTTTACCAACTCACAAGCACTTATTTCCCATTAAATGCAGATGGAGCTTCTGCGTGCTTACCTCTTTGGAATCAAAATATGGATTTAGAAACCTACAGTGAGATTTAGAAAACTAAAGCAAGGTTCTGAAAATCTTAACAGACAGATAAATATCTATCTCGCATAATTTAACTATTTGTCCACACACACATCCATTTTTCATGGGAAAACAGTTGATCTGAAGTTTTGGAAGACTAGGTTCCATGAGAAACAAGTTGGTATAAACTTGATGATGTCCCTTTAATGCCAGTGAACAGTTTTGGGTTGCTTGGCATGACTATAATAAAATGCTCTTCTCTTAAAATTGGGGTCTCATAAAGCTTGCATGGTCTCCTGTAGCATTTCCACTTGTTGCATTTAATCACAAAATCAAGTTTATTAGTTGACTGGGTTCAATTAACTGCAACTGGTAGCCCACGATATTCAAGTTCTCAGCAATTCAGAAAATGCTCCAAAAGCACATTACAAAAGTTAAAGATTTCCACAGACTTTCAGTAAAATATTTAGATCATTCAAGTACTTCAGCCACTGTGGCCATTATCACAGAATGGCCAAAGGAGTCAAAATATTTAAGTCATTCAAAATTTTGAGGATAAAGTCTCTGGAAATCTAATTTCATGGAGTACAGTTGCAATGTCTTTTCACTGTCAAAAATATACAACTTTGTGTTTCATATTCAGAATTCCACATCTAGCTGATATGGTGTTTTTTCATCTAAAATTCAAATACCTCCATTGTTTCATGTCTCATTCAGAACTTAAATGCTTTTGCTGAAGCAATTAATTAATATATTTTAATAACAGTTCAAAATTAATAAGCAGAAGTGATGGCTGTTCAAACAAACTGTTCATTTTCTTCAAGGACAATTTTGTGCACTTTTTAAATGTAGGTTGGAACAAGTTTTTTTTTTTAATTTAATATTTGTATAGAATAAAAAAAAGCATAAATTAACACCATTCTATACTATGGACCCATCCTTGCTTTGTGCTGGAATCATCACAGGGACAGCTCCCATTCTACTTAGATTAGGTGCAGCTACCTTTGACGGTGGAAAGTTTGGGTTTTGACCAGGAGAACGTTCAAAGTCTTCACTTGGTACTTGATTATATGGAGTCTTGGCATATCCTTCCATATTGGAGGGAGACATTGAACCCAGAGAGGAACGATTGCTGCCTATATAGCTGCGGGCTGTTGAAGTACGACTCTTTGGAGGAGGAACATCCTCTCTGAAAATAGTTAAAAATAAAAATGGTTTAAACCAAGAATGTATTGGTGTTTTGAGAGATTTATAAAATTTCTACTGTTTTTTCTATTACAAAAATAAAAGTGTAAAAAACAGTAATACTGTTTATTACTTTAAAAAAATGTTTCAAATATTTACCACTTTCAGAATCCTTTTTAACTGAACAAAATATTGAAACATCAGAAAATAGGATACAGGCATATTAATGTATACTACATTAAAAATATAAGGTTTTAGGCTTAGCTGTCACACTGGCTTAATGTACTGGCTTAGGTCAATGCAGAATTCTAATCAGCCATAATGAATATATTACCCACATAAGAGGAAGTTATTTTCTAGTTTCAGATATTACAGTTCAAAGGGTAAAGAAAATGGGCCATTACCTAATATCATGATGCACTTCTTTTTCATATTTTTTCTCTTTACGTTTCTTACAGCAACAGAAGACAAGAAAGGCCAATAAAAAGAGACCCAGAAGAGTTCCAATAACTGCTCCAGCAATTGTGCCAGCAGTATTTATAGCTAGAATAGATTAACACAAATTACTACAATACTGACATTTAACTGAATTTGCATAACTAGAGAATTCTCCATTTACACCTTAAAATAAAAACAAATGTTCTCTATACTGAGAAATATTACTGAACTGATACATGCATACTTATACACGTTTAAATTTAAAAAAAAACAAAAAACACAAACACATGGGAAGACAGGTCAAAAGGCTGACTTGTTTATTGGAGCTGAAAGAACGCTCAATACTAAAAAATATGACAAAATTAAAAATGGTGTCAGCTACCTGTTCTACAGCATATTTCTTCTATAGATTACAAAAGGATCAAATGAGTTTATTTTTTTTTTAACTCATTCATCAACATTTCTTATTTTGCAGAAACTATTATATAGCAAGTACTTACGGGGAGTGACATTTAGCACAACGAAACAGTCATCAGTGCCAATTCTGTTTGCAGCCACACAACTGTATGTACCAGAGTACTCCTCAGAGACATTTTTCAGAGACAGTTCACCTGTATCTTTATCTAAAAATATTGAAGAAACTAGTTAAAATTTTCCATTAATGATTATTCAATATTTCAAAAAGGTGTTAATCCATTACAACAAATTTTATTTTAAATGTCAGTGTCTTAGTTATTTTGACATCAGTTTGAAAAAAATGAGTCATTTGTCAAGCTGCAAAGAGCTGTCATATATAATACTATCATTCTTTTATGAATAACTGGAAGCTTATTCCATAGCATTTAATTTCAGTATTCGGTCTTGGTACTCCATACCACTAGTCTGCTGAGAACACTTCCTTGCCAAGAGTGTAAGGGATGTGTCTAACACAGGTAATCTGTGAGGTACCAGATCTTAAGACAGTAAGCCTAGGCATAAAAAAACCTTAGCATTTCAAGGTAAAATAAAAACATGAAGACAAAGCCTATTATCCATCTTAAATATATTATAATAGCAAAGGATAAACATTACTTAATAACGATGTCGCCGGAAGTTCCTCTGTGCCAGTTATTTTCCTCCAGTTGTAGGACAAGAGTGGGGAACCTTCCTGTGATACACATTTCAGGGTAAGGTCTCTTCCAGTTTCCTGTGATCCTTCAATGTAGCATTTAGTCATTGCTGGCTTTACTAATAAATAAAGTATTATTTAAATTAATTAAAAGTCAGTTATGGTGTACATTAATTAAGCTTTAGCAAATAAATCATTTTTCACTGTACAGAACTTGAAATCAGCCTATATTTTTTAACTCTTATGTTTCATACAAAGGGCAAACCAATTTTTGAGCCATTTTCAAGAAATGTTAATTATTTCTACATTTTTGTCCTCCTCCTCCTCCATTCCACTGGGGGAAGAGGGGTATCAATCCTCTAATTTTTGAACACTAAATAATAGGGCTGTCAATTAATCACAGTTAACACCTGCTATTAACTGAAATCAAAACTTAACGGTGTTAATTTTTTTAAACACATTAATCATATACATGTGTGAGGGTGGAAGGCACCAGCAGCAGGTGAGGGCTGGAGCCCCACGCACCAAGAGAGGATGGAGCCCCGAGCAAGGCTGAAGCCCAGAGCCCCCACCCCGACCCTCTATTTGAAAATATAGAAAACCCACAAAAATGTAAATAAATGGTATTCTAGTATTGTTTAACAGTGCGATTAAAACTGCGGTTATTTTTTTTAATCTCGCGATTGTTTTTAAATCGCTTGACAGCCCAATTTATCCACTTACAATTTAGTATTAGATTATGAATTTATTTTACACAAGCATCTCTTTTATTTTAAGTGTCAAATGTAATATGGCATGTAACAATTTGCCCTCAAAAACATATACAGCGTATAGCATCTGTACAAATTATCTTACCAAGCACAGTCAACTGTATTTTTTGGCTTTCAACTCCCGGAGCTTTCTTCACTCTGCACTGGTATGTGCCTGTGTCTGCTGACTTTAGATTCAGGATATCTATGGAGCCATCACCAGATCTGGGATCAGGATTAGTGAACTGTACCCGTCCATTCATAGCTTCATAGTAATTATTAAAAATCCTGTCTACAGAGTACATAATAATCTAAAAGGAAAAGAAAAAACAAGTATTTTCTTCAAACAAATCTGCATAGCAATTTGAATATTTCAAATGAACCACCATTCTATTTCTTTGGAAGATATTTTTTCATGTGTAAAAATAATTCTAACCAGAACAATTAAAAAAACCCATCCAACGCAATTTATCTGATGGAAAATGAATAAACTCTATTAACAGCTGTTTAAAATTGCTGTGTGCTAATACTTATACTGTAAACCTCTGCATGAAGGGGTTCATCTAAATTTACTGGTATTGCTTCTAAAGAATGGAATGGGAAAGGGACTAATATTTTAAGATCTAAGAATTTTTTTAAAATATTTTCTTAGTAAAAGCAGACTTGTTTGGTTCAACACAGCATTGTCTTTATCAGTAACAATAATCTATGATTCTATGAACTGAAAAAATTATCCTGGAGTTTTCTCCTCTTTACCACTCACTAACTTATAGTGAGCAATCACTTGTCCTTCTAGATCTTAATGATGTTTATATAACTGGCATTCATTGTTTACTATTCCTGTGCATGGTGCTTCACAGACGTGCAAGACCACAAGTTCCCTGACTTGAAAGAGACAAAATTCAGAGAGCAAGAGGTTCTTTATGGGCAGAAAGCTTCAACATTCAGAGCTCTTACAACAGCTAGGAATTAAAAGGTCTCTAAAAAGCTGTCTCTATACTCACTGTTTGTTCCTTCTTTTGATTATCTGTTGGTATTAAGACCCATTCAACATCTAGTGGGCCTTGATCTTCTTGTGCGACAGTGAATGTACATGGCAATGTAACTTTCTCTCCTTGCGCTTTTTCAACCATAGGCTGGTTAGTTGACGTTATCTTTAGGCCTTTTGTTAGACCTAGGGAAAAAAAAAAAGTGGTGCTATAACAAGTGTTAAACCTCTACTAATTCAACAAACAATAATTCAAATCTATGGATAAACATTCAACTTTTATGATAAACTTTCCATTAGACATAGGCCAAGATTTTCAAAAGTGGATACCAAATAAGTTGCCCAATTATCCAAAGTGCTGAGCACCCAATAGCTCCCTTCACTGAAACAGGAACTGCTTGGAGCTCAGCATCTTTGAAAGTCAGCCTGCTTATACAGATGCCTAACGTCAGGCACTCACTTTGGAAAATCTTGGCCATAATACATGGTTAAGTGTACAGAACTGAAATTGTCTAGTCGGACATTTTTAGCAGCGCTTACCCAACAAACCCTGTACCATACTCTGTTATTGAACAATGAAGTAAACTGGATATAATGTTAATCAGTTCAACCTGGGAGTCCTATAAATAGTCACTTGAATCAGGAAAAGCTACACCCTTCCTCATTTTCCATCTCCTACACAAACACACCCTAGTTTTATGCAACGTAAGTCCTATAAAAACCATACATATCATAAAGAGTTTTAGTTAACAGTGACTTTTCACAACAGTAAATGCATACCACAATCCTAATGCTACCTCTCTGGTATAGATAAGGACATATAGCATACTGCTAAGGTCAGTTAAGTCTGACAGGACAGTTGTGAAATCTTGACGTTAAATTACTTGTTCTTGAAACATAAGGATCATTTTGCTTTAAAGAATGGGTGGGTTAATCTTTTCCAAAAATCCTACTGAGTTTTCAGATTTAATTTTTGTGTCAGCCTTTTCTGCCTGATCTCCTCCTGGAAAAATCAGCATAATCCTCATTTGCATGGTATGCTCAAAGAAGAATATGTTTCCAAGCGACAGATTCTGCTCAATCCAATGCTTCAAAAGAAGAAAGAAACTATACAATGACCAAACAGGATTGTCAAAGAAGATTTACATAAGCGACCGGAAGCTATCTTTCCATAATATATTACAATCTTAAATCTACAACATGTGTTCATCTGTCATGTTTTTTATAGCAGAATCACACAGTATTTGTTTAGCAATCAGGAAATGTTCCAAAAGGAACATTTCACTGTGTAAACTGTGAGATGAACTAGAAAGGTATTTGATGTTTTGAATCTATTGTTGGGTGTGAACATCTTGCTGAAAGTCAACATTTGTGATAGACTAGTAGGTTAAGTGCTTTAAAATGGTAATTTCTTATCTGAAGTAGTAAAACTAAATACTGTACAATATTAAGATGCAAAATGCGACCTTGTACTGAAATCATGTGCTATGTAATATGAATAGTGTTGTTCACCATGAAAGAGTACACACATTGTTCTGTAAAATGTATCTTTTTAAATACTTCTCCCCGTTTTTTCCCCTCCCGCAGCTGCAAGTTTTTCAAGCCTCCCTCCTCCATTCCGAAGGCTATCTCAGATAAGGTGGCGGAAAAAAACGCACGCAAGATGAAATTTTCTCTGAAATCATGCAATCGACCCGCAGTGAAAGAGCTTATTTGATTGAGTGGAAGGACACAGTATCACAGTACAGGAAAGTGTCCAACAAACGTGAGGCCAGGAGGGATGAATGTGAGGCCAGGAGGGACGCTCGAGATGAGAGGTGGCAGCAAGAAGATCAGAGGAGGCAGGATGCAACGCTGCAGCTACTGTGGGATCAAACAGACATGCCCCGGCATCTGGTGGAGCTTCAGGAACGGAAGCAGGATCACAGAGTGCCGCTGCAGCCCCTGTATAACCGCCTTCCCCATGGTCCATAGCCTCCTCACCCAGATGCCCAAGAACGGAGTGGGGGAAAGGGCTCTGTGCACCCTGCCACTCTACTCCAGTGGACAGCCCAAGCAGAAGGCTGTCATGCAACAAGTTTTGAAGTGGCCTTTTGCTTCCTTCCCTCTTCCCACACCACCTGGGCTACCTTGTCAGTTCTCTCCCTATTTTTATAATCAATTAATAAAGAATACATGGATTTTAAACAATAGTGACTTTATTTCCTTTGAAAGCAAGCTGTGATCGAAGGGGGGAGGGTGGGCGGCTTACAGGGATGAGTCAATCAAGAGGGCAGGTATACATCAAGGAGAAACAAACAGAACTCTCACATCATAGCCTGGTCAGTCATTAAACTGGTTTTCAAAGCTTCTCTGATGCCCAGCACTTCCTGGTGTGCTCTTCTAACTGCCCTGGTGTCTGGCTGCGCGTAATCAGTGGCCAGGCAATTTGCCTCAATCTCCCACCGCGTCATAAATATCTCCCCCTTACTCTCACGGAGATTGTGGAGCACACAGCAAGCAGCAATAACAATGGGAATATTGGTTTGGCTGAGGTCTGAGCAAGTCAGTAAAGTGTGCCAGCGAGCTTTTAAACG
This sequence comes from Mauremys mutica, assembly GCF_020497125.1. Taxonomy (NCBI): domain Eukaryota; kingdom Metazoa; phylum Chordata; order Testudines; family Geoemydidae; genus Mauremys; species Mauremys mutica. Next base: position 189,065,162 of record NC_059072.1, on the reverse strand, counting down.
TCCAAATGCACATTCTACCACCATTCTGCACTTGCTCAGCCTATAGTTGAACAGCTCCTGACTACTGTCCAGGCTGCCTGTGTACGGCTTCATGAGCCATGGCATCAAGGGGTAGGCGGGGTCCCCAAGGATAACTATAGGCATTTCAACATCCCCAACAGTTATTTTCTGGTCCGGGAAGTAAATGCCTTGCTGCAGCCGTTTAAACAGATTAGTGTTCCTGAAGATGCGAGCGTCATGAACCTTTCCCTAACATCCCATGTTGATGTTGGTGAAACGTCCCTTGTGATCCACCAGTGCTGGCAGCAGCATTGAAAAGTACCCCTTGAGGTTTATGTACTGGCTGCCTTGGTGCTCCGATGCCAAGATACGGATATAGGTTCTATCTATTGCCCCACCACAGTTAGGGAATCCCATTGCAGCAAAGCCATCCGATATGGCCTGCACATGTCCCAGAGTCACAACCTTTGGTAGCAGCAGCTCAATGATTGCTTTGGCTATTTGCATCACAGCAGCGCCCACAGTAGATTTGCCCACTCCAAATTTATTCCCAACTGACCGGTAGCTGTCTGGCATTGCAAGCTTCCACAGGGCTATCGCCACTCTCTTCTCAACTGTGAGGGCTGCTCTCATCGTGGTATTCTGGCGTTTCAGGGCAGTGGAAAGCAAGTCACAAAGTTCCATGAAAGTGCCCTTACGCATGTGAAAGTTTCGCAGCCACTGAGAATCGTTCCACACCTGCAACACTATGCGGTCCCACCAGTCTGTGCTTCTTTCCTGGGCCCAAAATTGGCGTTCAATGGCTAGAACCTGCCCCATTACCAGCATGATCTCCAACGCGCCGGGGCCCGTGGTTTGAGAGACTTCTGTGTCCATGTCCTCATCACTGTCATCACCGCGCTGCCGCCTCCTCCTCGCCTGGTTTTGCAGGTTCTGGTTCAGCATAAAGTGCACGATAATGCGCGAGGTGTTTACAATGTTTATGGCTGCTGCGTTGAGCTGAGCGGGCTCCATGCTTGCCATGGTATGGCGTCCGCACAGGTAACCCAGGAAAAAAGATGCAAAACAGTTGTCTGCCGTTGCTTTCACAGAGAGAGGGAGGGAGGGGAAGGGGGCCTGACGACATGTACCCAGAACCCACCCGCGACAATGTTTTTTGCCCCATCAGGCATTGGGATCTCAACCCAGAATTCCAATAGGCGGGGGAGACTGCTGGAACTATGGGATAGCTACCCACAGTGCAACGCTCCGGAAGTCGACGCTAGCCTTGGTACTATGGATGCACACCACCGAATTAATGTGGTTACTGTGGCCGCATGTACTCGACTTTATACAATTAGTTTCCAAAAACTGATTTCTGTAAAATCGGAGTAATCCCATAGTGTAGACATACCCTATGTATCAGTCTACTAAAGCTGTCCTTCTCCCTTGACCCCTCTCCCTTTCTCCTACCATCACCTCAGTGAGAGAGAATAATAAGACATCCCCAGGTCTGCCTTCCAGCTAAATCCAACTCTAACCAACAGAGCCCAGAATTACCATCCATGGGAAGCATGAAGAAGAGGTATGTAGGAATCAAAGTTCCCATACTATTTTTTTAAAGTGCATTTTAAAACTACTCGGAGTTTATTATATAACAGAGATGCAGACTGAATTTCTATAGCCCCATCCAGTTTCTGGCTGCTTGTTACTACATTTTCTCCAGTCTCAGCCAATAAATACAGCCAAGAGAAAATAAGCACAAACCCATCTATCAGAGATCACATAGCAGTAAAGGACTTGTTAAAACTACAATTATTCTACATAGCAATACAAGATTCAAAAGATCTTTTAAGAATTATTTCAATTACAGCTTGAATAGCACTTGAGAAAAAAGCCATTGTGCACTTTGTTCAACATACAAGAATCCTTCCACAACGATTAACTTTTTAGATATTACTACTGGGGGGGGGGGAGGTCTGTGAGTCCCTCAATGCCAGCTGGCAAAGGGCCCCCATATCTCATCAGGCCTGACACACACAGTGCCCCAACATACATCATAATGGTGTCATGTAAGGTATCATATGTAAACTGTTGATATGCTGGTCCTGAAAATCAGTGTGTTATGTATGTACAGACTGTATACAAAAAGTTATAGATGTGTGCTTGAAATATGTTCTTAAAATGTGTTTGGGAGGCAGAGCAAGAACCCAGCCTGCCCGAGACAAATGAATGTGTATTTACACATTTACACAGAGGACAACAGAAATACATTTGCATATAAAGTAAATAAAGCCATTAAACTAGACAAGCAGGGAAGAAGACTGTTAAACAATCTTGCCAGGGGACAGAGTCTGAACCCCAGGAAGGTTCCTGGCTTTTGAAACAGAGACAATAAACTTTGGATAATATAAGAGGGGCAAAGAGAATCTAGAGATCAGTAATGTAGGGGTCACAAGAGCACAGCACCTTACTGAACCTCACACTCCCATGAGGCAATCCAAGTAATTGGTGTAGATTTTAGAGCACTTAGAGGAATTGGGTTCTAAACAGAAAGATGTTCTTAACCTTAACTACAGCAGAGTTATTGCTCTAATACAGACTTCATGCTAAAGTGAATTCAACTGATATAGTGAATTAATGGCCCACTTCCTAGTAACTGAAAGTGAAGATGTTCTCCTGATGCAATATGACTAGTAAGACAACACAGGTAAAGGGAGAAAGCAGAAAATTAACTGAAATGTCTGAAGATTTTTCTTTTACAAACCAAAAAGCTTTTAAACCACGAAGACTAGAATTAAGGGTTCAGCACTTCTAACACAATTAGGTCTCTAATTTTAAGAAATCTCCCATTAGTGCAACCACTGATTCAGTTGGATCAGTGAAAGCCTGAGTAGGAGCTATAAAGTAGGCAAGGCTCTTGCTACTTCCAGCATTTTTGATCACCAAGCACATTTAGTTGACAGTGGTAAAATTTTTAGAATCTGCTACACTCTTCCCTACACTTGTCCCACCCAAGCTACCACCAGTGCAGCTGAAGCAATCATAACACTAGTGGGATTTCCATACAGTCATATTCTCAGCAAGTGTACTAGACCTACATTTCTCGCACTGCCTAGGGCCTAGGCTGTTGACATCAACTGTACCAGAGAAACAGAACCTTGTGCTGACAGGTAAATAAAGCAAAAATAGTTTTCTGGTATTTGATTTTAAAACTGTGTTTTAAGTTAGTGAATACAGTGTTAGTGAAGTTAGAGTCTTTGGCTTTCATTTTAAAGTAAAAATAACCAATAATATAACACCAAACAATTTTTCAAGAAACACTACAGGCTGATGATGGAAGGGAAGGCAGGGCAGGAAGAGGCAAGGCTACTTCAAAGGGACCGTCATTAAAATTCATGTCCTGTTCACATTACTAATGTAAATTACTATTTCCTGGTCATCCTTTCAGAGGTTCACTTCTTAGGCTACTTGTGAATATCATAGCTGGAGTCGATGTACCTAGGTCAAGTTACCATGGGGTCTACACCAAGGAGGGTCGACGGGAGAAAATCTCCCGTTGACTTACCTTACTCTTCTCGTCAGGGTAGAGTACAAGGGTCGACTGGAGAGTGATCTGCAGTCAATTTGGCAGGTCTTCACTAGACCCGCTAAATCAACCGCCAGTGGATTGATCTAAGAGCATCGATCCCCGCCATAGTGTAGACCTGCCCTTAGGCTATGGCTACAATACAGCTTACGTTGACCTAAATTATGTTGCTATGGGGTAATTAAGATGACAGAGGAGTTCTCTGCCCGTTGCCTTAAAGCGGCTACACTAGAGAGCTTACTGCGGTGCAGCGCCACTGTAAACTCTCTAGTATAGGGCAGTACTTCTCAAAGTCAGGCTGCCACTTGTTCAGGGAAAGCCTCTGTCAGTCTGGGCCGGTGTGTTTACCTGCCGTGTCCGCGGGTTCGTCTGACAGTGGCTCCCACTGGCTGCGGGTCGCTACTCCAGGCCACTTGGGGTGGCGGAAAGTGGCAGCCAGCACATCCCTCGGCCCGCGCCACTTCCCACAGCCCCCATTGGCCTGGAGCAGAGAACTGCGGCTGGTGGGAGTTGCGATCGGCCGAACCTGCGGACGGGCAGGTAAACAAACTGGCCCAGCCTGCCAAGGGGCTTACCCTGGTGGACTGCGTGCCAAAGGTTGCCGATCCCTGTACTAAAGCCTTGTCTAAGCACAAACTTGTACCAATAGTCTTCCACCAAAACCAGGGAAATTAGGACCTGATACTCTTAATAAAAAAATTCAAAGAAATCTGTCCCAGCTCTCTTTATGCATTTTAAAGAAACAGGATAAAGAACACAGGCTATTTTTCCCCTTCTGTAGGTAACCTTTAATTCAAATTATTTGTTTTCTTTTTAAAAGAGAAACTCAATTCCAATGGACCAATTCACTATCATCTCCATTTTATTTTAGAGGCTCTAAATATCAAGTGCTGAAGGACAAGGTTTGAAATGTACATTAGTTAGGTGCATAAGGCCTAGTAAATTTTTAGGACATCTATTATTGAAAACTACCTTACCAGTGAGACAACCTAATTTAGAAGGGTCAGAGAAAGCAAAAAGAATACACACAAGGGAGAAAGGAGCAGTAGTAACAAACAAGCAGCAACTAGGGAATTAGTGAAAACAATTGGCAAAGATGCAGTAGGGAAGAAACAGATAGGAAAAGACTGCTTTGGCTAGTACTAAAGAAATCCAAACTTAATATTAGTGAGAATTTGAGAGGGCAAGGAAGATGAATCCACAAAAAGAAAAAAAGAAAAAGAAAAAGGAGAAAGGTAAACTGAGGGAAAGAATGTGAAAATAAAACAAGTGGAAAAGAAATAAAGCTATGGCTGCATTTAAGCATTCTATTTACATAGCTATATTTAATTTAATTTCCCTGGAAAACGTCTAAGAATTCTTACATTTGGTAGGTTTGGAGTGCTTGGGCAAGAAAAGAAGAGATGAGATAATATTGCTGCTTACACTTCAGGGTATCAGGTTTCAGAGTGGTAGCCGGTTTGTCTGTATCAGCAAAAAGAACGAGGAGAACTTGTGGCACCTTAGGCCTGGTCTACACTAGCGGGGGGGTTCGAACTAAGGTACGCAAGTTCAGCTACGCGAATAGCATAGCTGAACTCGAAGTACCTTAGTTCGAAGTACTTACCCGTCCTCACGGCGCGGGATCGAAGTCCGCGGCTCCCCCGTCGACTCTGCCACCGCCGTTCGCGGTGGTGGAGTTCCGGAGTCGATCGCTACCCGCCAACCCGGGCGGGTAGTATGGACGTACCCTTAGAGACTAACAAATTTATTTGAGCATAAGCTTTTGTGGGCTAAAACCCACTTCATCGGATGCATGCAGTGGAAAATACAGTGGGAATATATATATACACGCAGAGGACATGAAAAAATGGGTGTTGCCATACTAACTATAATGAGAGGAATCAGTTAAGGTGGGCTTTTTTCATGGTGTGTGTGTGTGTGTGTGTGTGTGTGTGTGTGTGTGTGTGTGTGTGTGTGTGTGTGTGTGTGTGTGTGTGTGTGTGTGTGTGTGTGTGTGTGTGTGTGTGTGTGTGTGTGTGTGTGTGTGTGTGTGTGTGTGTGCCTACTGTATTTTCCACTGCATACATCCAATGAAGTGGGTTTCGGCCCACAAAAGCTTATGCTCAAATAAATGAATTAGTCTCTAAGGTGCCACAAGTACTCCTCGTTCTTTTTACTTCAGGGTATGCAACTATTGTGGGTAATAAGGTAGATTTTTTTGAACTGACTACTACAGTAGCAGAAAATATATACTTTTTAAAGAATTGTGTAGGATATAAACCAATCCCTTAATTTAAATCTTGGTAGGCAAAAAGAGTTTTTCCAATACATGTTTTACCGAGTTGTGCTACCAAAGAAGATTATCTATATCTATTTGAAAGTCTTAAAGGTCAGCATGAATGCTAAAAACTGAGATTTACAAGTTAACTTCCACAAACTCTTTTTGCTGATTGCTGAGGGATTACAATGCCAGTATCACACTATAAAACTTCTCCCAGTCAGTGGCATTCCTAAATTCCTGCTCAGCATGAAACAAAACAGATCCACCAGGAGCCTAGTACACATCAGATATGGCTTATGGCAACTTGTAAAAAGCACTACTGCACAGGAGCTGTATGATGTTGGTGAGAGTATTTTGAGGCTGCGCAATAATCCAATAATTGAGTATTCTGGTAAGTGTAAACAACACTATGTAAACTCAAAAGCTTGTCTTTTTCATGAACAGAAGTCGGCCCAATAAAAAAAAAAATACTACTTCACCCACCTTGTCTCTCTAATATCCAACACTGCTACAACAAACCTGCAAACTAAAGAAAAGTAGCAGCTCTAAATGGCAAAGTATTACTGTGCAGAGATCATCATAAAATTACTAGCACAAATTATTTCTAAAATGCATCTAATGCTGTACAAACTCAGCTATGAACAAGGCTTTCCAATACACACAATTTGCAAGCTCATTATTCTGTAAAAAGTTGAGGTAAAAAGTTTTTTACTTCGTTTGCCACCGAGGTCCCTATGTCAATTTTTGTGGGTTTTGTTACATATTGGATTATTGCAATATCCTCAACCTGGAATTTTAAATTGGTGCAGAATATAATGGCCTGTTTATAATAAGTGGTGATTCTCAATGGCAGCACATGACACTTTTCTTCTGCGATCTACATTGGCTGCCTATTGGTTTTCTGGACTGAACTGAAGTGGTTTTGACCTATGAAGCTCTAGAGTTTGTGACCTTACTTAGGCCATGTCTATACTTACAACTAGATCAGCACTCCTGCAATCGATGCAGCAATGTTAATTTAGCAGATCTGCTAAGTCGACGGCAGAGCGCTCTCTTGTCGACTTCTGTACTCCAGTTCCCTGAGAAGAATAAGGTAAGTCAGTGGTACAACGTCTCCCATGAACACAGCGCGGGACCTAAGTTACGTCAACTTCAGTTATGTAGCTTACATAACTGAAATAGCATAACTTTTAGGTCAAATTACAGCTGTAGTGTAGGCCAGCCCTTAGAGCAGGGATGGGCAAACTATGGCCCGCGGGCCGGATCCGGCCCTTCAGGGCTTTGGATCCGGCCCACGGGATTACCCCTGGTGGTGCTGCGGGCCCGGCGCTGCTCTCAGAAGCAGCCCCCGGTCCGGGAGGCAAAGGGCTCCATGTGCGCACGCAGAGCCCTCTGCCCCGCCCCCCACCCAGGGGCCGCAGCACTTCCTGGAGTGGCGTAGGGACAGGGCAGGCATGCAGGGAGCCTGCCCTGGCCCTGGTGTGCGCCACTGCCACCCCGGAGCCACTTTAGGTAAGCGGCACCGGGCTGGAGCTCAAACCCCTCCTGCCCCCCGCCCCCCAACTTCCTGCCCTAAGCCCTCTGCCTGTACCTCGCACCCCTCCTGCACCCAACTCCCTGCCCTGAGCCCCTTTCTGCACTCCTGTGCATTCCAACCACCTGCCCTGAGCTCCCTGCTGCACCCTGCACCCCGTGCACCCCAACTCCCTGCCCTGAGCCCCATCCTGCACTCCGCACACCTCCTGTACCCCAACCCCCTTCCCTGAGCCCCCTCTTACACTCTGCACCCCTTCTCTGCCCCAATCCCTTGTCCTGAGCCCCTTCCTCCACATCCCGCACTCCACCCGCCCTGCCCCAGCCCTGCATACAATTTCCTCACCCCAGATGTGGCCCTCGCCCCAAAAAGTTTGCCCACCCCTGCCTTAGAGACTACCTCTTTCCTTGTACTGTACTGTCACACTTGTGAACAGTGGAGACGCTGAAGCTGGATTCCTCTGAATTTAACAGAGGGAGCTAGAATGTTCTATGTGAGTGGACTGCAGTTCTGGAACAAGCTTCCCCTCTCCCCAATATAGGCCAGGTCCATTGACTTTGAGGACACACTGGAAGGTAAATCTATTTGCAAGGGCAGCCATAGAGCAAGTTCGGTCTGTGTGGATGGAGAGTTCTGCTGGCTGTTAGTTTTACTTTTCTTTTTGCAATTTATGACAGGGGTGCCTAGGGCTCTCTTTATTTTTGTATACAAATCCAAAGTAAATGTAATCATGTTTTCCTATTTTAAAGAAATATTTTCCTTGTTGCTGTATTAAAGGATAACACAAACAGAAGAAACTATGAAAGTGGCAAAATGTGTCTATGCACAAAGTAAAGAAACTGGAAAAAAAAAAATATGTTCTCCTCTAATCTGTTATATCTTGGGTGCTACCTGTAATAAATAGAAGGTGCAATAGTTTCAGTCAATAGCATGATTACTGACAGGAATCTCTTTAAAAAGTTGCATACTCCAGTGGCAAAGACTTGCTAAGCATGTACTATTTTTGTGTCTACATTTAGCAATTGTCAGAAAAGTTATTTCTTCTCAGATTAAAGATTAATAACTTAAAATATTTATAGATAATTTAGATTCAAAACCTGCAAACAGCTAACTTGTGCTTAGCTTTACTCATGTTAGTAGTCTCCACTGCTCAGGTGAGTAAAGTTAACATGGGTGTTTGCAGAATCTGGGCCTTAGGAAGTAACTCCAAAGTGAACAAGGGCCTTTTCTAAATACTTTGCTTGACTATCATTAAAATAAATTTGAAAGTGAAAGGACAATAAATGAGTTTAATCTTTACCCAATAGTCCATTCTTTTTGTATCTATCCCTGTATTCACAAACTGTTCTGAAAATTTTTGAAGCTCTTGTTCCTGAGCTGGTTTCCTAGCAACATCAGTAGTTGATGACCTTGCTCCACAGGGACATAGTTATCAAGTTCAGAAGCACAGAACACTTGTATTCTTTTCATTACTGTAGGAAAACACAGATTACAATTCCTTTTGTACAACCACTATCCAACAGAGTTATAAAAAGCTTTATCAACAAAACAAGTTTAAGTATAGAGCTTTATCTATTCCAATATCCAGGATTTTGAGATTCTGGAGAACTACTCAAGATGCATGTTGGATAAGTTTAGTTTGATTTGATTTGGACACATTTAAATGATCCAACGTGGTGTGGGTCAGTCTGCAATTAAGTAAAAGCCTCCTGAAATTCCAGTAGAGCAATCTACACAAATTTAATGGAGGCAGACCGTGTAAAGCAGAGTAACAAAACCGGGATCTTGGCAACAGAAGGGGCACTACCTCCCTATCCCCTAGCAGGAAAGTCAGTGTCAATAAAAAGAACTGAATAGTGGCACCAGCTATACACTATACCAAAATAATGCCCATCATCCCCCAAATGTCTCTACCTCTAGTTCACTTTAGGGGCTTTTCTTTTTGCTCTCATTCAACCAGATGCATCCTGATTTTCCTCTCATCTCCATGTTTCCCATGCCACTAAGGAGATTGAGACACATTAAAAAAGAAATATGGGATTTTGCAAGTCACTGCTGACATTTACAAGGAAAGTAAGCAAGTCACTTTTCATTTTGGGCATGTCAGACATCTGTCAATCAAAGCATCTAGGATTTTAAATGTAAGGTAGCAGTTTATCCAGAGGACAGTAGGTTTTTGGCTGTCCAGAGCTACTGGACAATAGAATTTTTCTTAGCATGTGGTGAGCTCTATGTCAATAGTGTAAGCAAACTTATTCAGTAATACAACTTATTTTTAGAGGTGACATGAAAAGGGGTTCTTTATGATGTATCAAGGTGAACAGAAAGAAGGAAGGATTAAGCAGCATAAACAGCCATAGAGAGAAATGTCTGTATTTTAAAAGGGTCTGTTTTCCTCACTTATTTCATTAAGTTCAAGAGTAATAGTTTGACTGGTGATCACTCCCACCTTTTAATTAAAACAACAAAATATATGAGGAAGTGATAAAATTTCTTCAGTAGCCTGTCAGAGGAAGTTAAGTTATCTACATAGGTACACTCTACAGAAATCATACAATTAGAGTTTTGAACCAAGAATATCCTCTACATTCTCCTAACAGAGGACTGACTCTTTAGACGGGAAGAGGTCCTCTTGCAACAAGTTTTACAGTACAGCTGACAAACTAGCAATCCTCAGGATCCTTCTCTGTAGCTCACAAGTTCATCCCACCCCACCCTACACAGTTCAAATGAATAGGAGCAGGAGGAACTGAAGTGGGAGCTCATGCAGCTGACTGGGCACAGGCACCCAAGTCCCTCCCCATCCCATGCAGAAGCTCTTTCAGGAGTCACCACTGCTGCCACAAGATAGTAGCAGGGGCTCAGCTGTGGCTACACCAAGGAAAGCGCCACAAGGAAAGTCTGCAACCCCCCGCTCTCACTCTGCCACTGAGCTCCACTGCACCAGACAGAGAATGGCTCCTGTACCTCACCCACTGAAAATGCTCAAGCAAGGGGAAAGGAGAAGGGATATTCCCTGAGAGTGAGAGAGAGAGAGAGAGAGAAGGGGAAAATTTCCAAAAACAGGGTAAAGTTACCATCACTGTTTAGCTGAGATAGTGATTAAAACCTGTCCTAATCCATACTAGTATTTCCACTATTGTTACCATCCATGGGGCTTCACTGATGATAGCTAATGATAGAATAAATACTGGAATTTCAGTATAAATATAGTTCTGAAGTCACAATTATGAGTTTTGAGAGTGATTATATTAGGCTTCTTCCCTCCCTGATTAATTATTATTTCTATTACCATCATGCTTAGGAGCCCTGGTCTTGAACCCCACTGTGCTAGGAGTTGAACACACAGAACAAAAACATGTACCCCCTCCCCGCCCCCCACGAGCTTACAATCTACATACAAGACAAGAGACAACAGATGAATACAGGTCTGTTGCATCTTATGCTGGGGTTACGTTCCGCAGTCAGCACGTAAAGTGAAAATCACATACAGTCAAAATTACATTGAGTGTAATGGCGGGCGGAATCGCCAGCACTACAGGTACAGTATTAAAATTGTTGTTTTTCTCTTTTTTTTGTTTTTGCCAACCGCGTAAAGCTGAAATCGTGCACGTTAAATGTGCGTAAGATGCGACAGACCTGTACAGACAGTTCGGGGAGTAAAAGGAAACGATGAGACAATATTGCTCAGTATGAGAGACAGTGTATCAGCACACAAGCAGCATAACAATTGTCAATTTTTGTAAGCACCACAGGAGAGATTGGAAAGAGGAGAATGAGGCAGTTTTTCGTATGTTTGTGAGGAACTCCTCCCAAGCATGAGGGGAAGGCCTAGGAGAAAACAAACGAGCTCATTTGAAAATTTAACAAGTGAGCAATGGAGTCTGGCAGATAGAAAATCTGCACCTCAAGAGTGTCCCTGGAAACAGCAGTGCCTCAATTATTCACATTCTGGGGGCTTCAAACTCCCTGGGATTCAGCAGCAGGATTCCCTCACAGCAGTCCAATGAGTGGCAAAGAGCAAGCACTTGACTTGATCTTTGACAAGGGATCAAAATCAACAGGCTGAGAGAATGATCTTTGCAGCAGCATTCACAATTTAATTATTGTTTCTCAGATACATAAATGAGAGATTAGCACGAGAGTCAAATGACTGACATTCAGTATTAGGTCTAACATTACATTATAAAGGATGCCTGTTAGAGCCTGCTACACAGTTAAGTAACAAAATGGTTTACATAGTAAACTTCTTTAGTCACCTCTTGTGTTGAAATTTTCCATGCTTCTCAAAATATTAAAAACTGAGGAAACTGGGGCAAAATCTATCTATTCATTTCAGAGTTCTATAAAGGCCAGTTCCCATTTAGCCCCCTCCCCTCCCCACTGGCTTCCACACACAAAGACACTCCTTGAGTGTATAAGCTTTACAACCATCATTTGGAAAAGGCTTGCTTCAAGGAAGCCAAACCATCATGGCTTTGTTTTAGAATTGAGTTTTTAGTTTTGCAGACATGAACATTTAAAACCAACTCCCTCGCTTACAGAATATAAATCAATTGTAAAGTTATCTAGGTATTATACATTAAACTACACACAAAAAGAATGATGAAGATATTTTTGTACAGAAACAGCTGTACCGCAGCATAAAGAGACTTCTGTCAGCTACTAGTCAGATTCACTTCATGACTCCACAATCAAATTCACACTTTCACTTTGAAAATGTGTACATGGAGCATTTCTAATTTGTGCAGTGTGTCAATTGCAGTCTGCACTAACAGTCTCAGGTGCAACTGCTTGTCTCTCCAGCTGTGCATAGACTCAATACTCAGTGAAAACCTCCTCTCAGCTTTTACATGTTATGCAAAATGCAGCAGACATATGACAATTGCTGTATTAGCCAATCAACAAGCCACTGCAGGTTGGGCATCCACCACTTGCTGTCAGTCTCCTGACAGCATACTCTTCCACTGCCATCCTCAACCTACTGAGTATACCAGTGAAGCTGCATTTCTTCAGGTTTGTGTAGTCAGGAAAAGGTTACAAGCCAGTGCAAAAATGCATATACCTGGTCACCTGGAATCAGTGGGGACACAAAAACCATTATGCCACTTGTTCAGGAAGAGCAGCATTCCCCTATACTAGCCCCTGAGAGATCAACACATTTTGAAAATTCTAGCATTACGTACACTGCCTGGTCACCCAATGTACACATCCATGAACCTGCCATAGTGAGCCATTAAGGCTTGCAACACCGCTGAATAGTTTGAACCTCTTTCCAATATTATGCATTTAGATTTATTTGAGGCTGCCATAAAATGTGCACATAAATTCAATAGCTCATGCAGTTTGGGAGTCCCAGCTATTTAAATCCTTAACCATACACCTCTTCAACACATTATATGCCCTACAAATGACCCAACTTCACTCATCATAGGCTTCCTACTGTCAAAATGGTGCCATATAAGCAGCAACTGTCCACGGTAGCCAGCTTCCACAGGGCAACTGCCCCTCTTTTCCACACAAAGGGGAGCTCTTATCCATAAGGTCTGGAATTCCACAAAGGAAGATACTGTAACACCCATTTCATTCTCAAGTTATGCAGACACTGCTGCTCATCACAGGCTTCAAGAACTCAGTCTGTAGTTATGATCCAAACGCAAAAGTGATGCTCTACCTACTGACACCACCATCTGCAAGTACAGTGCAATGTTGTCTACTCCAAGCATGATGAATGCATGACTGGTGAATTACAAATTCCAAGAATTAATCTTCCTTCTCAAGCTGTCTACAGACAGTGCTAAAACATCCTCCATCCACCACCTCATAGAGGCCTCAATAGTTTCACAGAAGTTCCAGCAGAAAAAACTCTTCTTGTTAAGCAAGGAGAACCAAGTCTTCACCTTTAACTCCATTTTATAGAAAGGACTAGGAAATGGTACCAGTAGGGAACCTATGGGATTTTTCCCAGTAAATTGTGGGGGAGGGGGAGAAGAGGTCAGACTTCAACATTCCCCTTGGCTCCAAGATGGCCTTTTGGAAACTCTCAGAAACCCACAGCCTCAGACAGCTGTGCCAGGATCTGTGGGATAGGTACTCCAAGGGCAGATAAATTGTCATCAGATGGTACTAGTGAGAGTTTAGGGCAGAACTGCAGATGACCTGCACCTGAAAAACCATATCTAGCGTGGACATTGTACTGCTAATATTTACACTGATGCTATCCCACCAGTTCAATTACAAAGGGTTACATGGTCTATTGTAGACAAGGGCATTTAATTTAATTTAACCACACATACTACCAGTGTAATTTCAAATCACATAGTCAAGAGATACTAGAAACATGTATTCCTGGGTTGATTTGTATGTCACATAGACATATCTAAATTCTGTTATACCTGACATGTTGCATGTGTCATATTATCCCACACAATTCCCTCTCAAAAAAAAAATCAGGACAAAATCTCTCAGATAACCCAATAATTCAGCTGTACAAGACAGTCAACTCTGCCAGCCCACAATCCATTCACCCACCTTTACCTTGTTGAATATATAAAAACACTTAGATTACTAGTGCCGCTCAAGTGGGATTTTACAAGACTACAATAATAGTCAAGAGGATCACCACACAGAGAATCCTCAAACCACTGTTCTTTATCTAGAAATGTATCTCACTGTAGTGATACGGCAGCACTTCTGATTTACTCCCATGTATCCCAGTCACCTGGAAATCTGCAAACCAACACAATTTTCAACTCAGTTACATTGAATCTTAAACTTAGTCTTCAAGAGCAAGAAGCAAAGCCACTTTAGTCTCCTTTTTACAGTGTAAATGTTGCTAGTTTTTCTACTTATTTATATTACGGAATGTCTAACTAATGAATACAGTGAATTTTTTAGAATTAATAGCATTTCAAATGAGTGTTAATTGACATAATAGATTCTGTGGGTCAGCCATTAGCTAGTAGTACATGTGGTTTATCATCACACTTTACCATCTTATGCCTGTATCATCTTCTCAAAATAGATTTAGGGTCAGGTCTATATTAGGAGCAGCTTGCCACTATAGCTATATCTGTATACTATACCAACACTACACTCCTAGCATGGACACAGTTTGTATTGTCAAAAGCATGTTTTTGCCAGTATAGCTTATTCCAACTACACTCTCTCAGCCCTCAACTCCAAGCAAAATAAAACTATACCAGCAAAGTGCAGTTTTGCCAATATAACTGCAGGTACACTAAGGGTTTTGACATGGGTGCCTACTGCTCTCTAGGGCAGAGGAAGAAAAAGCAATAGGCAAACAGACAAAAGCAAATCAGACTAAATTGCCTTTAACATTCACAATTTCAGAAGCAACTACCCTCTCTACTTTACGAACTGATTTTATTTAGCAAAAGTGAACTTACTGAAATGTTTTTAAAAACCTACTTTTGATCGTTTTAACCTTAAAATGTGCTGGTGTACAAAAATAATCAAGTATAGACTCTGTAAAATGTGGTATTCTGACCTCAAGCAGACCTGGTTAGAAGGAATGACAGCATAGAGGTGTTAACATGTTTTGTTATTCCAGAACTGCTAAGAGATAAAGTGAGTCCAAGGGTACTGCCTGTGGTGATGGTAGATGGGGAAGGGGATGAAAAAACAAAAATAAAAAACAGAAAAGTAGTCAGAGAAAGGTCAGTATAGATCACAAACTAAACAGTTTTAAGCTTACTATTTGCAACTAAAATTCTCTATATTTCCCCTAAGTCAAGGGAAGATTTATCTGTAAATACTAAGCCAAGATATTAGTGCAGTGTTTCTCAAACTTGGGATGCCACTTGTGTAGGGAAAGCCCCTGGCGGGCCGGGTTGGTTTGTTTATCTGCCCCGTCCGCAGATCCGGCCGATAGCGGCTCCCACTGGCCGCAGTTCGCTGCTCCAGGCCAATGGGGGCTGCTGGAAGCGGCGGCCAGTTCGTCCCTCTGCCAGCGAACCGCAGCCAGTGGGAGTTATGATCGGCTGGACCTGCGGATGGGGCACGTAAACAAACCGGCCCGGCCCACCACTTGCTTTCCCTAAACAAGCGGCATCCCAAGTTTGGGAAACACTGTATTAGTGTATATATCATAATTGAAGATTTGAAGCAGGAACTCCAAATTTTTGCTGAAGTGGGATATATTTTTCCTTCATAAACAAGAAAAGTTAATCTGATGGATTTGTTCCAAATAGCTACTTATAATAAAGATTATTTCTTATCTACCTCAAAAACAAGAATTCAACCTGTTAAGTTACTTAAGAAGATTATCGGCATGCCAGTGAAGCTTGTTTTTAAGGGGAAAAAAAATCACCCAAATGAGAGAAGAGCCAACTCTAGCCCTGGTCTACACTACAAGTTTAGGTCAAATTTAGCAGCATTAGATCGATTTAACCCTGCACCCGTCCACACGACAAAGCCATTTTTCACGACTTAAAGGGCTTTTAAAATTGATTTTTGTACTCCTCCCCAACGAGAGAATTAGCGCTGAAATCGACATGCCGGGTCAAATTTGGGGTAGTTTGGATGCAATCTGACAGTATTGGCCTCCGGGAGCTATCCCAGAGTGCTCCATTGTGACCGCTCTGGACAGCGCTTTCAACTGAGATGCACTAGCCTGGTACACAGCAAAAGCCCCGGGAACTTTTGAATTTCATTTCCTATTTGGCTAGCATGGCAAGCTCATCAGCACAGGTGACCATGCAGTCCGAGAATCACAAAAGAGCTCCAGCATGGACCAAACAGGAGGTACTGGATCTGATCGCTGTTTGGGTAGATGAATCCGTGCTATCAGAATTCCGTTCCAAAAGACGAAATACCAAAACATTTGAAAAAATCTCCAAGGGCATGATGGACAGAGGCTACAACAGGGACCTGCAGCAGTGCCGTGTGAAAATTAAGGAGCTCAGGCAAGCCTACCAAAAAACCAAAGAGGCAAATGGCCGCTCTGGGTGAGAGACCCAGACATGCCACTTCTACGATGAGTTGCATGCAATTCTAAGGGGGTCCCCACCCACCCCGCCATAAACGTCTCCCCCTTACTCTCACATTGTGATTGGGGAGCACACAGCAAGCAACAATAACAATGGGAATATTGGTTTCGCTGAGGTCTAACCAAGTCAGTAAACTTCGCCAGCGAGCTTTTAAACGTCCAAATACACATTCTACCACATTCTGCACTTGCTCAGCCTATAGTTGAACAGCTCGACTACTGTCCAGAGTGGCTGTGTATGGCTTCATGAGCCAGGGCATTAAGGAGTAGGCTGGGTCCCCAAGAATAACTATAGGCATGTCAGCATCCCCAACAGTTATTTTCTGGTCTGTGAAGGAAGTCCCTTCCTGCAGCTGTTCAAACAGACCAGAGTTCCTAAAGATGCGAGCATCATGTACTCTTCCTGGACATCCGACATTGATGTCGGTGAAACGTCCCTTGTGATCCACCGGTGCTTGCAGCACCATTGAAAAGAACATAAGAATGGCCGTACCGGGTGAGACCAAAGGTCCATCTAGCCCAGTATCTGTCTACCGACAGTGGCCAATGCCAGGTGCCCCAGAGGGAGTGAACCTAACAGGCAATGATCAAGTGATCTCTCTCCTGCCATCCATCTCCATCCTCTGACGAACAGAGGCTAGGGACACCATTCTTACCCATCCTAGCTAATAGCCATTTATGGACTTAGCCACCATGAATTTATCCAGTCCCCTTTTAAACATTGTTATAGTCCTAGCCTTCACAACCTCCTCAGGTAAGGAGTTCCACAAGTTGACTGTGCGCTGCGTGAAGAAGAACTTCCTTTTATTTGTTTTAAACCTGCTGCCTATTAATTTCATTTGGTGACCCCTAGTTCTTGTATTATGGGAATAAGTAAATAACTTTTCCTTATCCACTTTCTCAACATCACTCATGATTTTATATACCTCTATCATGTCCCCCCTTAGTCTTCTCTTTTCCAAGCTGAAGAGTCCTAGCCTCTTTAATCTTTCCTCGTATGGGACCCTCTCTAAACCCCTAATCATTTTAGTTGCCCTTTTCTGAACCTTTTCTAGTGCTAGAATATCTTTTTTGAGGTGAGGAGACCACATCTGTACACAGTATTCGAGATGTGGGCGTACCATGGATTTATATAAGGGCAATAATATATTCTCAGTCTTATTTTCTATCCCCTTTTTAATGATTCCTAACATCCTATTTGCTTTTTTGACCGCCTCTGCACACTGCGTGGACATCTTCAGAGAACTATCCACGATGACTCCAAGATCTTTTTCCTGACTCGTTGTAGCTAAATTAGCCCCCATCATGTTGTATGTATAGTTGGGGTTATTTTTTCCAATGTGCATTACTTTACATTTATCCACATTAAATTTCATTTGCCATTTTGTTGCCCAATCACTTAGTTTTGTGAGATCTTTTTGAAGTTCTTCACAATCTGCTTTGGTCTCAACTATCTTGAGTAGTTTAGTATCATCTGCAAACTTTGCTACCTCACTGTTTACCCCTTTCTCCAGATCACTGATGAATAAATTGAATAGGATTGGTCCTAGGACTGACCCTTGGGGAACACCACTAGTTACCCCTCTCCATTCTGAGAATTTACCATTAATTCCTACCCTTTGTTCCCTGTCCTTTAACCAGTTCTCAATCCATGAAAGGACCTTCCCTTTTATCCCATGACAGCTTAATTTACGTAAGAGCCTTTGGTGAGGGCTCCTTGCGGTTAATGTACTGGCTGCCAAGGTGGTCCGTTCCCAAGCTAGGGATATGCGTTCCATCTATCGCCCCACCACAGTTAGGGAATCCCATTGCAGCAAAGCCATCCACTATGACCTGCACATTTCCCAGAGTCACTACCCTTGATAGCAGCAGCTCAGTGATGGCGTTGGCTACTTGGATCACAGCAGCCTCTACAGTAGATTTACCCACTCCAAATTGATTCCCAACTGACCAGTAGCTGTCTGGCGCTGCAAGCTTCCAGAGGACTATCACCACTCACTTCTCAACTGTGAGGGCTGCTCTCATCTTGGTATTCTTGTGCTTCAGGGCAGGGGAAAGCAAGTCACAAAGTTCCATGAAAGTGCCCTTACACATGCGAAAGTTTCCCAGCCCCTGGGAATCATCCCAGACCTGCAACACTATGTGGTCCCACCAGTCTGTGCTTGTTTCCTGGGCCCAGAATCGGCGTTCCACGGCATGAACCTGCCCCATTACCACCATGATGTCCAAATTGCCAGGGCCTGTGCTTTGAGAGAAGTCTGTGTCCATGTCCTCATCACTATCGTGATCGCGCTGTCTTCACCTCCTCTTGCAGGTTCTGGGTCTGCACATATTGCAGGATAATGCATGAGGTGTTTACAATGCTCACAACAGCAGCAGTGATCTGACAGGCTCCATTCTTGCCGTGGTATTGTGTCTGCAGGAGAGCAGAGTTGCAGCGGAAGCGGTGGATGACAACGGATGCCACGAGAATAGATTTTTATACCGAATGATGAGAGGACCTGCGAGGTGGATTCATGGCACCAGGAGAGCAGAGTTGCAGCGGAAGCGGTGGATGACAACAGTTAGCACTGTGCACATTTCCCAAAGAACACATGTTCCCGGGAGCCCATGATGACAACACGGAGAAATTAGGTATCGAGACACGAGCAGGAGAGCAGAGTTGCAGCAGAAGTGGTGGGTGACGACAGGATGCCATGAGAATAGATTTTTATACCGAATGACGAGAGGACCTGCAAGGTCGATCCATGGCACGTGGAGAGCAGAGTTGCAACGGAAGCAGTGGTTGGATGACGACGGTAAGCAGTCCTACTGCACCGTCTGCTGAAAGCAGTATGGCGTCTGCACAGAAAAAAGGTGCAAAACGATTGTCTGCCTTTGCTTTCATAGAGGGAGGGGCGACTGACGACATGTACCCAAAACCACCCATCAGGCATTGAGAGCTCAACTCAGAATTCCAATGGGCAGCAGAGACTGCAGGAACTGTAGGATAGCTACCCACAGTGCAACGCTCTGAAAGTCGACGCTAGTGACGGTGCTGCGGATGCACTCCGCCAACTTAATGTGCTTAGTGAGGACTCACACAATCGACTGTATAAAATCATTTAGGTTGAATTTATAGAAGTCGATTTTTACTAATTTCATAGTGTAGACATACCCTCAGCAAACAATCCTGAAAATCAGCTAAAAGCAAGGGTTGGAAAAGACAAAACCTTTTACCAGTGAATAAACCAGAGATAACGCAGTGACTGAAACAAAGTATTCGCCCATTCACCAGTAGCAGGTAGGAAGCTTTCCTAGGTATGTTGCATGGAGAAGGAGCTAACCACCAATTTCTGAAGAATGTAGGCTTTCATTTTAACATTTCTAGCTCTTACGATTGCAAAGATATGCTTCCATATGTGAAGCAATGCAACACTTGTCTTTGAATCCAGAAAACAGCAGCAAGTGAAATTTAATAGCTTGGTCAATTTCACTGCTGCTTTACAGAAACCTGAAAGTAACCCAAATCTGATATGAACCACCTACCAGCTGCTTGGGAAAGTGAAGAAACAGAAGTAGTCACTAAGGCCTTGTCTACACTGGCAAGTTTCCGTGCAGTAAAGCAGTTTTCTGTGGTGTAACTCCCGAGGTGTGTATCTGCCAAGCTACGCAGTGCACAGAAACTGTGCAGTTGCAACGCTATAAAAAAAACCACCTCAACGAGAGGCATACAGCTTTCTGCACCAGGGGTACAGCGCCTTGTTGCCAGAGTAGACACCATGGTCAATTACAGCACTGTGATTGGTTTCCGGGGGGTGTCTCACAATGCCTGTTCTCACCTCTCTGGTCATCAGTTTGAACTTTAGTGCCCTGCCCTCAGGTGACCAAAAGTGAGCCCCACCCCTTAAATTGCTTGGGAATTTTGAAAGTCCCCTTCCTGTTTCCTCAGTGACACATGGAGTGGTCTCAGCGCATCTTTCCAGGTGGCCAGGCCTGCTCCATGCACCAGGTGATCCCCCCTTTGGAGCTATGCTGAGCTGCTGGACCTCATCAGCATTTGGGGAGAGGCTATCCAGTCCCAGCTGCACTCCAGCTGCAGGAATTATGATACCTACGGACAGATTTCACAATGCATGACAGAAAGAGGCCATGACCAGGCCACACTGCAGTGCAGGGTCAAAGTGAAGGAGCTGCGGAATGCCTACCACAAGTTACGGGTGGCAAACCGCCACTCCGGTGCTGCGCCCACAAGCTGCCGATTCTACATATAGCTGGACGCGATACTCAGTGGCAAGCTAACCACCGCTGAGAAGGCCACTATGGATACTTTGTTGGCTTGCATGCCAGTCAAGACTGGACCAAGCCACAAGGAGGAAAACTTGGAAAAGGATGTGGGGGACCCAGAGGCAGAGGACTCGGAGGTCAGAGATGCATGTAGCCAGGAGCTCTTCTCTACCTCGGAGGAGGCTAGCCAGTCACAGCTGTCAGAGCTTGGCAAAGTGCAAACAGGAGAGGAGGCCCCTGGTAAGCAGCTTTGATTTCGGGAATCGCTAAAGCTTGTTGTTGGGGGCAGGAGGGTTGCAGAAAGCAGGCTTGTGTCTCTGTATGATGCGCATACCACCACATGCCTAGTCTGAGAGGCAGAACAGGGTGTTGATTGACTCCCTCACTTCACAGGAATCTGCCTCAGATCTCTATGAAACTCTCATGGAAATACAGGGCAATCCATAGCTTATACTAGTGGTCCCAAACCTTTTCCGTGGGGCGGGCGCCAGACGACTAGCCGCCGAGGACCGTGGCCACCGGACAAGCAGCCATGAATCGGCCACTGAAATGCCGCCATAAAGGAGCGTCATCAAGAGGAGTCGCCGCTGAAATTCGGCGGGATTTCGGCAGTAGCGATTCTCGACATTGCCACTTCTCGGCAGCATTTCGGTGGTTGCTTGTCCGGCGGACAGTAGGTGGGCACACATGGTGCCCGCGGGCACTGTTTGGGGACCCCTGGCTTACACAAACTCAATAAAAGGTTAGTACTTTAGCAGTTAAATTTTCAAGAGACTATCTGTAATTATCATATGTTCACCATCCATCTTCATACAGTTCCTACCAGACTGCACATGTACCATCCCCACAGAATAAATAAGCATGATCTATTCCAAGGCTGCAAGAGTAAGCAGAACTCTCCCTGAAATTGTTCCTCTTGGTGGCTGGGAGTCTGCTGTGCCAGGCACCAGAACTATGAACAGGGAGCTCTGAATCCTCCGCTGCTGGTGCTCAGGCAGCATGGAGAAGGAACTAACTTGACTGGAATGCAAAAGGATGATGAGATGGAGAGAAAGTGAAGTGAGACTGAGATAGGAGCTGTGAAAGAAGAAAATGATTAAGGGGTCAGGATGTAAGGGTCTGTGACTATTAAAGCACAATCCAGAATTGAACCCAGGATTATACTGTCTCAACAGTCCTCTGCCAATCAGCAAATACATGGCAAAGTGTGTGGGTCACCTCCTTCCAGTCTGGTCCACATAAAAGATTACAACCTTTAGTCCCTTAGCTTAAGTGGCAGAGGTCTGTGCTTTAGAGCCAAACTCCAAAGATTCCAACCCCCTAATAATGACCAATTTTGGTGTCATCATCCAAACCCTGCAGGCAAAGGGTGCCGGGGGGTGAGGGGGGAAACAGAGCTGCATTTGTGCTGACTGTTACAAATGTATTTTTCTCTTTTATTTCAATGTGTCAGCTAAAACTGTTCACCAACATTTGTTGATTTAAACCAAATCCAGCCATGCCTAAACACAGGAAAGATGTGGACAAACCGGAAAGAGTCCAGAGGAGAGCAACAAAAATGATAAAAGGTTTAGAAAACCTGATCTAGGAGGAAAGGTTAAAAAATGAGCATGTTTAGTCTTGAGAAAAGATGTCAAATTAATAAATATATTAAGGGCTGTTATTAAGGGAACTGCAATCAATTGTTCTCCATGTCCACTGAAGTTATGACAAGAAGTAATGGGCTTAATCTGCAACAAGTGGGATTTAGGTCAGATGAAAGAAAAACTTTAAAAGGTAGTCAAGCTCTGGAATAGGATTCTAGGAGAGGTTGTGGAATCCCCATCGCTGGAGGTTGACTTGGTCCTGCCTCAGCCCACAGGCAGTGCTAAAACATCCTCCCCCTTCACCACCTCATAAAAGCCTCAACAGTTTCACAGACATTCTATCAGAAACAACTTCTTGTTAAACAAGGAGAACCAAGTCTTCACCGTTGGCTCCATTTTATGGAAAGGACTAGGAAATGGTACCACCATCAGGGAACCTATGGGATTTTCCCCAGTAAATTGGGGGGGGGGGGAGAGAAGAGAAAAGGTTAGACTTCTCAAGATCCTTTCCAGACCTACTTTTCTGTGATATTTTCCCCCCTGTTTGCTTTAAAAAAAATTAGGAAATTTCTTCCCCCCCAAAAAAAAAAAAAAAGCTACTTTATGACAATTTAAGGTTCCAAAGTCAAGTACTCAAAAGTTAGGAAATGCCAGAATTAAAGTTGCATTAATTCATGCAGCCTTAATTCAGACCCCTTCTGGGTATGCTTTATGATATATAGCCTTTAATTACATGATCACACACTTTTTTCTCCACATGACCTCTGCTTAATTCAGTGCACCGGACAGGCAGTGTCCTAGAAATGAACCAGGGTTGCATAGAAAATTAGGCTATTGTCTGTAGGACTTCTGCATCATTTGTTTCAGAGAAGCTGGAACGAGTGAATAAAGCAGAGGACTACAGAAAGACAAGATAGTCTCATGAAAAAATCAGTTAAATGCCACCCTGGAGAACTGACTTCTATTCCCCCATCTCCCACAGGGTTTCTGTATGATGCTGGACAAATCACTTAACCCCCGGGTAGTCAATAGGCGGACTGCGGGCCAAACGCAGAATGCCAGATACTTCTGAATGGCCCATGAAATCTTTTTACATACGTTTCATCATTACTGTTATTGCTGTGTGAAAAACGTTTCTCTAGAGTCTGGACCTTGACTGTGCCTTGACAAAAAAATAACTGACTCCCCCGACTTAAATCAATTTATTCACAGGTAGCCACTAATTGTTTGTTCCAAATCCTAATTGTTCAATCTGACACATTTGGGGGCCTGATTTGCAGAAGAGATGACCATTCACAACTACAATGGAAGTCAATACAGCTCTGTTCGGGACATGTAACATGTCAAATTCTCTGATAAAAATCAGTCCCCTGGCGCTTCAGACTGGGATCCCAAAATTAGCAGGCTCTCTCTACCTTAATCTCTTTGTGTACCAGTTCCTCATCTGTAAAGTGACAACAGAATACCACATTACCTCACTCAAGTGTTATGAAAATAAATTAATGTTTATGAAGCAGATTGATATTACAATGATGAGCT
This sequence comes from Mauremys mutica, assembly GCF_020497125.1. Lineage (NCBI taxonomy): Eukaryota > Metazoa > Chordata > Testudines > Geoemydidae > Mauremys > Mauremys mutica. The sequence goes on along the minus strand of NC_059072.1, from coordinate 189,041,396 downwards.
CTGTAAGAAAAGCCAATGAGGAAATTAATTCTGTATTCAAAGCAGAGCAAGGGTGTACAAATAAGTTAGACATGGGAAGACAAATCAAATGGTGAAGATAAAACCAAACATTGAATAGCTGCTACTCATGGAGTTAATAGAACCCATTACGAGCACAGGATGAGGCAGGGGACCTTTGAAAAGATAGTCTTTAATTACATGACCACATGATATCCTAACACGTACAACAAATGGGCTAAATTAAAGTTGGAATATGCAGCATTAGTTCTGTCATCTTCTAACTTTTTGAGTGGTTGACTTTGCAACCTTAACATTCTTTAATATTTTTAATGTAATACTTATATTTTAATTTGAAGTGGAGGTAATAAGACATATTTGCAAGTCCACTTAAAGATGATCGGAATTTGAAAACTATACTGTATCCAAAACTACAGCATCACCTCAACTTGATAACTGAATACTTGAAGACTAAATCATGTCATAAGTGGAAAAAGATTATCTGAAAAAAAAAATCTCTCTATCAAAATACTGAAAATAATCATTTAAATATTCCTTTCCTTTAAAGGAACATAAAATATTTTGCATAAAACAATATTCTTAATTGGAAGAAGGCAAATACAAAACAAAAAGCTAAAATTTACCTTCTTTATGAAATCTAAATATAGACGGTGTACTGAACATTGATTACTGCCCTTTCCAAATTCATTTTAAAAGCAACTGTTCTTCAAATCACCTTTAAATAAAGACGGATCTGAACTATAAATTGTATTTCCTGCTACTCGGTTTCAAATTAACACTAGCACATTGTGTCATTTACTTCCATTTTATGATAAAATATCAACATGATGTGCTAACAATTGTCAAATTATAGTGATTATATACACTGGCACAGTTTAATGATTTGCAAAGAGAATAATGTTGTAAGTATTTTTTCCTATATACAGTTTTCACCTGAACCAAGTGTTTTGTGTTTATATATAAAATTTGTGCTCAAACTTCACTCTGGACAGAACTGTCCAAGAGACTCAACGAAAACAAAAGTTTCTAAATGCACAAAATTAACATCAATCAATCCAGATTATACACAGTGCCTATGTTAAGTACATGGAAAATATTTTTAAATGAATCTTAATTAACAAATGTAATATATTCAGTAAAACAGACAGCAAAAAGCAAACCAGCCATGTATTTTTAGTTGAAGTTGACAAGACAGTTTCCAACTACTCATGCATTGTCACACAAGAGGTTAGATTTGGAGATTCTATTATAACAAATTTTGATCCCATGAGTAATTCCCCAACACAGCTGTGACATCAACAATGGCATTAACATTTCAACAGGAAACAGAGAGAGTCATCCTAACGCCCCTGAAAAGCATTTTTTCTAACTTTTAACCTCCCCAGGTGTTTCATAGTTATTTTGTATTACATCGAAATTGATGCAAAATTGTACAAAATATCGGAAAGCTTTGAAAACAGGAAGTGTTTCAACAGATAACTGTAGCAGTTTCCTAAAATTAGGTGGAATTAACACATCATTTTGATAAACTTTATCACAGGATCGAAAATAAGTGTTTTAGGCAAACTATAGTGAACACATTTTAATGCCATTACCTAAAATTTCTATAATTTGAAAAATAACTGCAAATACATTGAAAGAATTAAACTATGCTTATCCACCTTTTAGCAGCCAAAAGGGTGTCAAAACAAGGAGCTGTTTTAGAAACGCATAGTGCAACATGCCTGCTCCTTTTGCTTAATTAAATCTTGCTTTTCCTCCACACGCTGCGGACAGATCAAAGTATTTCCAACTAATTTATACTCTTTGCTTTGACTTCCACCTCAGGAATTTATTCATAACGTTGTAAAAGTTACTCGCTGAGAAAGTTAGCTCTGCCCGGAGCTTCCCATCGAATCCACATGTCCAACATTGCAGGTTACGGAGCCACATTGTTAGGCGGACCCAGCTGAAAGCCACAGACCGACCAAAGCACCGACACGCGCTGGAAGGCGCCAGGCGAAGGCTTTTTAAGGAGGAACAGGCTGGATTCGCGCCGAGGGGGGTCTGGGCTCCGCGCCGGGCGCACCCTGCCCCGCTGCCGGATCCCGAGGCTCTTTCGCCGGCTGGGGACGCGGCGCCCGGGCAGGGGCACCGAGCCGGCGGGCGAGAATCCGGCCCCTCCGGCCCCGCGCACACACCGGGGGGGGGCGAGCGCAGCAGCCCCGCGCCCGCAGCACGCACCGGACCCGGCGAGCCCGCCTCTGGGGGCACCGGGCGGGGGGGGGGGGCAGCATCGTGCTACAAACCACACCCGGGGGGGGGTGGAGGTGCCGGGACAGAGCCCGCCCCGCAGCCTGGCCCCGAGCGGCGCGGCGGGGCGGGGGACGAGGGGCGCGCTCTGCCCGCCCGGGCACACGATGGGCGGCGGGGGTGGGGGGAGAGACACCCCCACAGCAGCCCCGGCCCGGCCCGGCTCTCACCTGCGCAGCACAGCAGGAGGCTCCCCAGCAGCGCGGCCAGCGGCGGCAGCTCCATGGCGGGGCAGCGGCGGTAGCGCCTCGGCGTCCTCCTCACAACACGGCGGCTCCCAACGGACGCTCCCAGCAGGTGAACAACGGCCCGTCACTTCCGGCCGGCCACAGCCCCACCGGCACCCCCCGCCCCCGCGCGCGCACCCCGCCCAGGCGCTGCCCCCTCCCGCGGGACACACACACACACCGCACCGCACCTCACAGCACAGGCACTGCCCCCGGGACACACCCACACACCGCACTTGCTCCCGACACACAGAGTACAGGCACTGCCCACCCCCAGGCAACGCACACCTCTTCCCTCCCCCTCCGAGGACACACACACCGCACAGGCACTGCCCCCTCCCGCGGGACACACACACACCGCACAGCACAGCCGCTGCCCTGACACACACAAACCGCACAGCACAGCACAGCCGCTGCCCTGGGACACACACCGCACAGTACAGGCGCTGTCCTGGGACACACACACACACACCGCACAGTACAGGCACTGCCCCCTCCCCCGGGACACACACACAACACACTTGCTCCCGACACACAGAGTACAGGCACTGCCCAGCCCCAGGCAACGCACACCTCTTCCCCCCCCCCCCCCCCCCCCCCCCCCCCCCCCCCCCCCCCCCCCCCCCCCCCCCCCCCCGCCTCCGAGGACACACACACACCGCACAGGCACTGCCCCCCTTCCCCTGTGATACACGGGCGGCTACCGCCTCCCGGGCACTCCCCACCCCATGAGCAGAGACTAGAGACAAAGACAAAGAGGAGTCCTTGTGGCACCTTTGAGAGACTCATGGTCATAAGCCATCGTGGGCTAAAACCCACTTCATCAGATGGCCACGAACGCTTATGTCCAAATAAATTTGTTAGTCTCTAAGGTGCCACAAGGACTTCCTGTTGTTTTTGATGATACAGACTAGCACGGCTACCACTCTGAAACTAGAGACAAAGAGTTGCTGGCGCAGACCCACCAATTACTCACAGCTACAGGACAGCCCCAGACTGAGCGATACACCACCCATCCCTCTCCCGGCACACAGCTATGGGCCCCTACTGCCCAGACATGCTCCCAGAGACACCCAGCTACAGCCCCGATAGCTACACCTTCTACTGCCCTCCTCCCAGCACAGCTACAGCCACACACAAATGCTTCCCCTCCAGTGCAACCTGGCAACTATCTGCCCAGTACTGCTCTAGTTTACCCCCTACAACTTGGTCAAGCTAAATTACTCACCTAGCCCCTTCAGAGTCACCTACCCACTCACCCCTCTGGCCCTGGCTGCAGCACAAGGGCGACTCCAACTGAAATTACTCTTGGGTTGTGTTAACATCAGCGTTCCCCCGCCCTCTCCGACCCCCGTTAAAAGTTCCCACCATTATTTTGCAGCATCAGTTCAGATCCATGGTGGGAGCACTAGTGTAGTGCTGTGGTTCCCCCTGTGGCATCTAAAAAGTCCTTTGAGCAGGATTAGGTGACAGGGACGGGTCACTGGTTAAAACATGGAGCCCTATATACAGTAGTTATCATTGTTACCGTCACTGAAGCAGCAATGATAAGCGATTTTTGCCAAAATGCCTTGGCTGAGGGGAGATCTGATAGACTGAGTCTACATGGGTAAAAACTGAAGCCATAACCAACACCTCTGGTGGCAACTGGGGAAGCTGTAGTGTAGTGTAATGTAGACCAGTCACAGGTAACTTATCCATGTTATATAACTTTTTTTACCACTGGTAATGAATGGTTGGTCCCATTTTTGCCAGTATAGATGATGCCATATAGGACAATCATTACCCAGTACTGTGAAATGATACTGAACAACAAACATACCTTTACAGTCAGCATTTCCCCATTGACTTTCAGACATCACCAATCCAGTAAATATGTAGTGTATGTATTTTCCATATATAGAACAACCTCATATTTTCACTCTGAATGATTTACTTTTGATTAAAGGAAACTAGAAAATAAGAACAAACAAAAGTAAAATTTCTGTGAAAGAGTACAATGTGTGTTTCTTCTGTAATACACTTCATCTGTGCTGAACACAAAGTGGCAGCTGCAATCAATGGACAGTGACTCCTAGAAAATACGATTTGTACTCCAGAGAAAACAAGACCATCACAGTTACATAGCTGTATATAATACAAGATAGAGTGGGGTGCAGTGTATGGCCCACCCATAGTCCAGTGGTCTAAGTATCTAATATATAACTGTGCTTTAATACATATTAATATTTATTGTTGATTTAACTATATCAGTTTACTTAAAGCAACATAAACACCTAGTGTGGACACAGTTATTCTGGTATAAAGGTGCTTCTACTGGTGTACTTTATTCACATACAGCCAACAGGAAGGAGAGTAAACTATACCAGTAGAAGCACCTTTATACTAGTATAACTGCATCCACACTAGGGGCTGTAGCAGTATAACTATTTCTGAGAGAAAAAACCCCCACACCCCTAAATGAAATAGTTATGCTAGCATAAAACCTGTATGTAAACTAGGCCTTACACATCAAGGAACCACAGGTTTGAATTTTGGCAGGAGTTCAGCTAAAGATATTTATTCACCTTCATAAAATATTTCAACATATTATTATACAATTTGTTGTGTGTGAATCTTTCAGATAAGACCTTAACAACCAAGGTCATTTCTGCCCTGGATATATATTACTAGATCTAATGGGCCACTATTCAAAAGGGTTTTCTCTTACCTGTTAGCTAATGGGGCATGTTATTCAGCCACCGGTGCAGTTGTGCCACTGTAGTTCTACTGAAGACAGGAGAGGTAATATCTTTTATTTGACCCATTGGCATAGGTACTCCACCTACGCGAGAAGCAATCACACTCCCATCCACATAGCACTGTCTATACCGAGGGCTAGGTTGGTATATAACTATGTTGCTCTGGAGTGTGGAAAATCCTGAGCAATGTAGTTTTGCCATCATAAATTTGTAGCGTACACCACAGCTTTGATCACTGATGTGATCCGTGAAATCTCCATTTCTGCTGGGATAATGACTGTATGAATATGCACTGGCATTGTCAAGGTTCCTCCCCCACTCTGAACTTTAGGATACAGATGTGGGGACCTGCATGGACACTTCTAAGCTTAATTACTAGCTTAGATCTGGTAACACTGCCACCATCCAGAAATTTCAGTGTCTGGATCACTTTCTGTCCCCCCAAAACCTTCCCATCCCTGGGTAGCCTTGAAAGGCTTTTTCACCAAGTTCCTGGTGAACACTGATCCAACCTCTTGGATCTTAACACAAGGAGAATTTAACCACCCCCCCTCCCTTCCCCCACCAATTCCTGGTGAGTCCAGATCCAATCCCCTTGGATCTTAACACAAGGAAAAAATCAATCAGATTCTTAAAAAGAAAGCTTTTAACTAAAGAAAGAAAGGTAAAAATTATCTCTGTAAAATCAGGATGGAAAATACTTTACAGGGTAATCAGATTTATATAACCCAGAGGAACCCCCTCTAGCCTTAGGTTCAAAGTTACAGCAAACAGAGGTAAAATCCTCTCAGCAAAAAAGGAACATTTATAAGTTGAGAAAACAAAAATAAGACTAACATGCCTTGCCTGGCTATTACTTACAAGTTTGAAACATGAGAGACTGATTCAGAAAGATTTGGAGAGCCTGGATTGAGGTCTGGTCCCTTTTAGTCCCAAGAGCGAACAACCCCCAAACAAAGAGCACAAACAAAAGACTTCTCTCCACCAAGATTTGAAAGTATCTTGTCCCCATATTGGTCCTCTGGTCAGGTGTCAGCTATGTTTACTGAGCTTCTTAACCCTTTACAGGTAAAAGAGACATTAACCCTTAACTTTCTGTTTATGACATGCCCCCCAAATCTCAGACAGTGTGGAACCACACTGGCGGTGATTTCTTCCTAGAACTTTAGAATAAACAGATTAATAAAACACATGCACCTTTACATATACTACTAATTATGTAAACTACAAGATTTTTCACATTTCAGGCACAATTTTTAACCAGTTGATTCTGGGAAACTTTCACGGGAGAGTGCATCAGCTACTTTGTTAGAAGCTCCTGAAATGTGTTGAATTTCGAAATCAAAATCTCAGAGAGCTAAACTCCATCGAAGAAGTTTTTTGTTGTTTCCCTTGGCAGTATGAAGCCATTTTAGCGCAGCATGGTCGGTTTGTAGCTGGAAACGCCGTCCCCAAACGTATGGGCGTAACTTTTCCAGGGCATACGCAATGGCGTAGCATTCTTTTTCACTGATTGACCAGTGGCTTTCCCTCTCAGACAGTTTCTTGCTGAGAAACACGACAGGATGAAATTCTTGATCCGGTCCTTCCTGCATTAGAACTGCTCCTACACCACGTTCAGACACATCTGTGGTTACTAGGAATGGTTTGTCAAAGTCTGGGGCCCTTAGTACAGGGTCAGACATGAGTGTTGCCTTAAGCTGGTTAAAGGCCTTCTAACACTCATCAGTCCACCTAACTGCATTTGGTTGTGTCTTTCTGGTCAGGTCTGTTAGTGGGGCAGCGATTTGGCTGTAGTGTGGTACAAATCGCCTGTAATATCCGGCCAAGCCTAAGAAGGATTGGACCTGTTTCTTTGACTTTGGGATAGGCCACTTTTGGATAGCATCCACCTTGGCCTGTAGGGGATTTATCGTTCCTTGACCCACCTGGTGTCCAAGGTAAGTCACTCTGTTTTGGCCTATTTGACACTTTTTAGCCTTAACAGTTAGTCCTGCCTGCCTGATGTGCTCAAAGACTTTTTCCAGGTGCTCCAGGTGTTCTGCCCATGAATCAGAAAAAATGGCCACATCATCGAGGTAGGCAACTGCAGATTCTCCCAATCCTGCTAGGAGACCATCTACAAGTCTTTGGAAGGTGGCCGGTGCATTCCACAGCCTGAAAGGAAGCACATTAAATTCATACACCCCTGCATGGGTGATGAAGGCTGACCTTTTTTTGGCGGGTTCATCTAGCGGTACTTGCCAGTACCCCTTGGTTAAGTCTAATGTAGAGATGAACTCGGCACTCTACAGGCCATTGGTTTGATGGTGGTAAGGGGTGGCAACCAAGTGATTCACCCCATGTGCTTCCCACAAGTTTTTCATGGTCCCTGCCAGGAAATTAGTTCCTGAATCTGATGAGCCAATTTCTCCAATAGCTCATCAGTGCGTGGCATTGGATAGTTGTTGGGACGAGTTACAGCATTTAGCTTATGGTAGTCCACGCAAAAGCGTATTTCCCCATCTGGTTTGGGAACTAGAACCACTGGAGATGCCCATGCACTGTTAGAGGGGTGGATTATACCCATCTGTAGCATGCTTTGGATCTCCCATTCTATAGCAGCTTGGGCATGAGAAGACACCCGGTAGGGTGGGGTTCTAATTGGGTGAGCATTACCTGTGTCAATGAAGTGGTATGCCCGTTCAGTCTGTCCTGGAGTGGCTGAGAACATTGGCGCAAAGCTAGTGCACAGCTCCTTGATCTGTTGCCGCTGCAGACGTTCCAGAGTTGTGGAGTGGTTCACCTCTTCCACGCCGCCGTCACTTTTTCCGTCGTAGTAGACACCTTCAGGCCACTCAGCGTCATCTCCTCCCTGGGCTTTAAATTGACAAAGCTTTAAGTCTCTGGAGTAAAAGGGCTTTATAGAATTAACATGGTACACTTTAGGCTTTAGGGTTGAGGTGGGGAATGCTATGAAACAGTTGACAGCTCCCAGGCGCTCTTGGACCGTGAATGGCCCTTCCCATGATGCTTCCATCTTATGGGCCTGTAGCGCCTTTAAGACCATAACCTGGTCCCCTACTTTGAAGGAACGCTCTCTGGTATATTTATCATACCAGACCTTTTGCTCCTCCTGAGCATCCTTTAGGTTTTCTTTAGCAAGAGCTAAAGAGTGTCAGAGGGTGCTTTGTAGGTTGCTTACAAAGTCTAGAATGTTAGTTCCTGAAGAAGGCGTAAACCCCTCCCATTGCTGCTTCACCAACTGTAATGGTCCCTTAACCTCGTGGCCATACACAAGTTCGAATGGTGAAAACCCTAAAGTGGGATGTGGTACAGCCCTGTAGGCAAAAAGCAACTGCTGCAACACTAGGTCCCAATCATTGGAGCATTCATTTACGAATTTACGTATCATGGCCCCCAAAGTTCCATTAAATCTCTCCACCAGGCCATTGGTTTGATGGTGGTAAGGGGTGGCAACCAAGTGATTCACCCCATGTGCTTCCCACAAGTTTTTCATGGTCCCTGCCAGGAAATTAGTTCCTGAATCTGTAAGGATGTTGGAGGGCCAATCTACCCTGGCAAAAATGTCTGCTAAGGCCTGGCACACACTTTTAGCCCTGGTGTTGCTTAGGGCTACTGCTTCCGGCCATCGGGTAGCAAAATCCATGAAAGTCAGTATGTACTGCTTTCCTCTGTGGGTCTTCTTTGGGAAAGGACCCATAATATCCACAGCTACTCGCTGAAATGGGGACCTCAATTATGGGGAGTGGCTGGAGAGGGGCTTTGACCTGGTCTTGGGGTTTTCCCACTCGTTGGCACACCTCACAAGACCGGACATAATTAGCAATGTCCTTGCCCATTCCCTCCCAGTGGAAGAACTTCTCCAAACAGTCTTTGGTTCTATTCACCCCAGAATGCCCACTGGGATGATCATGAGCTAAGCTTAAGAGCTTTACCCGGTACTTAGTTGGAACTACCAACTGTCTTTGAGAACGCCAGTTTTCCTGGTGTCCACCAGAAAGAGTTTCCTTGTATAAAAGTCCTTGTTCTACAATGAACCGGGATCGGTTAGAAGAGCTGAGAGGCGGTGGGGTGCTCCGTGCCGCCACCCAAGCTTTCTGAAGGCTGTCATCTGCTTCCTGCTCAGCCTGGAACTGTTCCCTTGATGCTGGAGACATCAGCTCCTCCTTAGACCGTGGACTTGGGCTTGGTCCCTGTGGAAGCGATGTAGATGATAAGGTTGTTTTCATTGATTGTGAACCGCTTTCTGCTGGTGCACTATGTGATATTTCAGGCTCTGGCTGAGCCTCTTGGCTAGGGTTGTCTGCTGCTTCTGCCAGTTCAGAGGCCCGTTGGTCCCCTTTGGCGTTGGAGTTGTAGATGGGCTTGCAAGCGCTGGAGTCAGTGTTGGCAACGGTTCTGGTGCTGGTTGCTTTTCCAGTTCCGGTTCTGGGTCTGGATTCACTACGGCTGTAGCATTCACGGGTAGAAGATCTGGTTCCACCACCTTTGTCTGGGTCTCTGGTAACACAGACAGGGCCCTGGTGGACGGCTCAGGAACAGGGATGGGTGTGGAAGCTTGCTTGGCCTGGCTGCATGTGACCATTCCCACTCTCTTGGCCAGCTTCACATGGTTGGCCAAGTCTTCCCCCAGTAGCATGGGGATGGGATAATTGTCATAGACTGCAAAAGTCCACATTCCTGACTAGCCCTTGTACTGGACAGGCAACTCAGCTGTAGGCAAGTTTACAGATTTTGACATGAATGGGTGAATTGTCACTTGGGCCTCTGGGTTAATGAATTTGGGGTCCACTAAGGATTGGTGGATAGCTGACACTTATGCCCCAGTGTGTCTCCACACGATAACCTTCTTCCCACCCACTCTCAAGTTTTCTCTTCGCTCTGAGGGTATTTGAGAGGCATCTGGGCCTGGGGATCTTTGGTGTGATTGTGGTGTAACGAACTGTAATCGGTTGGGGGTTTTGGGGCAGTGGGCCTTTATATGTCCCAATTCATTACATTTAAAACATTGCCCAGCTGACTGGTCACTGGGTCGAGGTGGGTTGCTGGAGGCTGGTGAGGTGGGACAATAGGGTGTCTGGGGCTTTCCTTGGGTTGTAGGTGGGGTCTTGGGTTGCCCCCGGTGATAGGGTTTATTTTCGGTTTGCTCCCCTTGCTAGTAGTTTTTTTCTTTTCTGCCACTTCCACCCATCTGGCTCCAATCTCCCCCGCCTCGATTACAGTTTTGGGCTTCCCATCTAGGATGTACCTTTCTATTTCCTCAGGAACACCCTCTAAGAACTGCTCCATTTGCATTAGAAAGGACAGAGCTTCCAGAGATTCAGCACTTGCTCCTGATATCCAGGCATCCCAATTCTATCCAATGTGGTAGGCGTGTCGGGTAAATGACACATCTGGTTTCCACCTTAGGGCTCTGAACTGCCGACGGGCATGCTCAGGTGTTAGCCCCATTCTGATTCTGGCCTTGGTTTGAAAAAGTTTATACTCATTCATGTGTTCCTTAGGCATTTCAGCAGCCACCTCTGCTAAGGGTCCACTGAGCTGTGGCCTCAGCTCTATCATGTACTGGTCTGTAGAGATGCTGTACCCATGGCAGGCCCTTTCAAAATTTTCTAAGAAGGCCTTAGTATCATCACCTGCCTTGTAGGTCGGGAATTTTCTGGGATGGGAAACAGTACCTGGAGAAGGGTTGTTAGGGTTGGCTGATACATCCTTTAGTCCTTGCTAATTCCAGTTCATGCTTTCTCTCTTTTTCCCTCTCTTTTTCCTTTGCCTCCATCTCTGTTTGTTTCATCTCCATAGCTCTCCGGTGGTCAGCCTCTTTGGCTTTCTTTTCTCTTTCTCTCGCCTCCATCTCTTTTTCTTTCGCCTCCATAGAATCATAGAGTCTCAGGGTTCGAAGGGACCTCAGGAGGTCATCTAGTCCAACCCCCTGCTCAAAGCAGGACCAAACCCAACTAAATCATCCCAGCCAGGGCTTTGTCAAGCCTGACCTTAAAAACCTCTAAGGAAGGAAAGCTTAGCTCTCTTGTGGGCAGTTTCTTCCCTTGCATTTTCTGCCTCCAAAATACTAATTTCTAATTGTTTTAGTTCCATCCGTCTCTTATGTTCATTTTCTTTCTCTGTTGCTTCCAGCCTAGCCAGTTCTAGTTTGTTAGTTGCTCCACTGGTACTCATTTTCCTGCTTTCTTGTTCTGGCCACACCCCTCTGCAGTTCACTGAAACTGGGATGCACTCAGCTCAGGGCTGCTTGGTTAACAGAGACTTTCTAACTAGCTATACCCGAGAGGTAGAAAGAAAGAAAACAATTCAGCTTGTAACTGTTTTTTGCTGGCTGCTTGCTCACAGCTTGAAGCCTCCTCTTAACAAAGACCCTTGTTAAAAAAACTTAACACCTCTGCCTTCAGGCTGCTTTCTAAGCAGCTAGAAAGGAGAAAAAAATCCTACTGGCTTTTGGTTTAAAATGATCCCACCGCTCTGCCACCATGTCAAGGCTCCTCCCCCACTCTGAACTTTAGGATACAGATGTGGGGACCTGCATGTACACTTCTAAGCTTAATTACTAGCTTAGATCTGGTAACACTGCCACCATTCAGAAATTTCAGTGTCTGGATTACTTTCTGTCCCCCCAAAATCTTCCCCTCCCTGGGCAGCCTTGAGAGGCTTTTTCACCAAGTTCCTGGTGAACACCGATCCAACCCCTTGGATCTTAACACAAGCATAGGCGGCAGGTTCGTATAATTTTTGGTGGGGCCCAAAATGGTGGTTCCCCCCCCCGCCCGCTCTCACCCTGTAAGCTGATATAAAATGAAGCTACAATGTGTCAGCACCACAAGATTACAAGGGTCAATTAAAAGTGGAAAGTCAGAAGCAGCACTTGCCTGCTTCAATATACAGTATTAAATTTTGTTGCACCTGTTGTGACAAAGTGGGAATGTTCTTAATGTTTTCTCTGAATACTGTGTGGGTGCCTCCGTTTCCCCTGCAAAGTGCCAACTGATGGTGTTGGGGACAAAGAGATCAGGTGGCCTCCTTGTCCGGAAGAGACACAAAGGCCAGATGAGGGAGTGTCAGTTTGGAGCTGGCTGGGGAAATCGGGAGAGGCCCAGAACTTGGGTCTGGGCTCCCCACCCCCCAAGATGGACCTGACTGAGGGGTCCTGTTTTCTGTACCTACAAGCTCTGTTTTAGACTGTATCCCTGTCATCTAATAAACCTTCTGTTTTACTGTCTGGCTGAGAGTCACATCTGACTGCGGAGTTGGGGTGCACGGACCTCTGGTTGCCCCAGGACCTGCCTGGGCACACTCGCTGTGGAAAGTGCATGGTGTGGAAGGGCATGCTGAATGCTCCAAGGTCAGACCCAGGAAGGTGTAAGCTTCTTGCCCTGGAGACAGTCTGCTCAGAGAGGAGGCTCCCCCAGAGTCCTGACTGGCTTTGTATGGAGTTGTTCCAAAGCATCCCAGCATCCCCTTCCACACCATATGCTTCCCGGAAGTCTGCACAGGCACTGACACTCCCTCCTCTGGCCTTTGTCTCTTTTCCAGGAATTAGGAGGCCACCTGATCTCTTTGTTCTCCAACACCTTCAGTTGGCACCTTGCAGGGGGGTGGCCCAGGCCATCAGGTTGCCTGGAGACAGGGTGTCGGCCATTCTCTGTGCAGACGGCATCACACTGGCCCTCTAGGGCTTTACAACTATCACACCCCCTTATCCCACCATCTAGAGCCTTAAGAAATGCATTGGGGAAACTGAGGCACACAGACAGTATTCAGAGAAAACACCTGTACACGACCAGTTACATACTTTGAAGGGTGTAAAATAATCAAATATTGTGCTAAATACAATGATACTCCAAACTGACCACCAAATTTAAGTTGCACGTTTTTCCCCTCAGGTGAGGGTTCTGGGGTGGGGCTGGGGATGAGGGGTTCACAGTGCAGGAGTGTGCTCGGTGCTGGGGGTGCAGGCTTTGGGGTGAGGCAGGCTGCCCCAGGGCTAGGGCCAGAGAGGACTCCCCATCACCACCACTGGCAGCAGCAAGCTCCAGGGGAGGGACCCCTCCTCTCCCCCCCTGCCCCTCAGAGCACACTCACTCTGCACCACAGTCACTGCACATGTTCCTAGGCCCCCTCTCAGGTCCAGAAAGCTCACTCACCTCCTCTATGATGGGTACTAGGGGGTGGGGGTTGCCATCACAGGTGGCCTTCCATGTTACTGCCCCTCACCATAACTTCACTGTGGATGGGGCTGCCCCTTGCCCAGCATGGGGCAGAAGTGGGGTCTGCACGGTGATGGCTATGGGGCAGGGGAGCAGGGTGTCATAAAATTCACCCAAGCCCCAGCTGCTCAGGTAGGTCTATGAATCCCCTCCCCCATCTGCCCTGTGGTGGGTGGGTGCTGGAGGGGAGGGGCACTGCCTTCACATTGGGCTTCCTGCCTCCCTGACCCCTGCTGCAGGCTGCAGCCTGCTGCCCCTCACCATAGCTTCACTGGGGGACGGTGGGAGGGGATGGCATGGGGCTGCCCCTTCCCCAGCATTGGGCAGGAGTGCGGGCTGGGGCTGGGGGCGGGAATCATAGGGTCAAACACTCACGGAAGCCCCAGCAGCTGCTCAGGTGAGTGAGGTCAGTCTCCGAGTCCTGGCCGGAAGTCCCCTTTGCCTCTCCTCCAGGTAGGGGGAGGGGAGGGCTGCCAAACATGGCACAGCCCCTTCCACTCCGCTCCCCTCCCCCGGCCGGTGCTCCAGCAAGCAACAGCAGCTTGCATTGCCTTAGGCAGCAGCCGGCAGCAGCAGAGGCAAGGGAGAGAGACACGCTGTCTGGTCTGTGTTCAGGCAGGGAAGCTCTGGGGCCAGGCGGCAGGGCCAGCTCTAGGTTTTTTGCTGCCCCAAGCAAAACATTTTTTGGCTGCCCTCCCCCGCCCACCAATGCCCCCCACTCACACCCCCTGTTGCCCCAGCACTGGGCTCCCCCCCAAATGTGGGATCCGCTACCAGCACACTGCAGCCGAGCCCTGGCCCAGCTGCGACTCTGTCCCCACGTGGGTGGAGCTGCTGGGCAGCGCGGAGCGGGAGTACTTCCAGGTGGTGGCGCGGCTACGGGGTGGCGCAAAGAACACGGCCCCCTCCCTGGACTTCGCAGCACTGCTGGTGGCCAAGGTGGATCAGTTCGCGCTCACCGCCCTCACCCTCGACATGCTGGCGGCCGAGGACCTGGAGAGCCCCCCGGACCTGCTGCTCTTCAGCCTCACGGTGCCCTGGCCCAGCCCCGGCGGGAGGGAAGGCGAGGATCTCCGGCTGCGGGGCTACCTGCTCAGCACCGACGAACCCAGCCGGCCGCTCACCTCCTCACACACTCCAGGAGCCCCTCGCCGCCATCGCAGCCCGGGCTCGGCTCCAGGGGACCCCGTTTCCGTCCCTCCCCAGCTCCTCACACACACACTGGGTAGGGCCGCCCAGAGGATTCAGGGGGCCTGGGGCAAAGCAATTTTGGGGGCCCCTTCCATAAAAAAAAGTTGCAATACTATAGTAACATGTATTTGGAAATGTAAAAAATAACTAGTGAAAATTAATTTGTAATAATTTGAAAATACACCAAATACATTATTTAAAAACATTAAATGCTTTACTGGTCTGTATACATTTACAATTACATAATGGGCTGTTGCTGGGTGATGGTGATGGTTGGTGCCAATGGGCTGTCACTGCCTGGAGGTGGTGCTGCTGTTGCCCAGGGCTGGGTGGGGAGCTGGGTTCTGGGGGGTGCCCGGCTCACAGGGGCTGGGCTCAGGACTGTGGGGAGATGGGGTCGGAGGTTGTCTGGCTCAGAGGGGCTCACCTCAGAGCTGGGGGTCTGGGGTGGGGGGGATGGGGTCGGGGGGTGCCCAGCTCAAAGGGGCTGGGCTTGGAGATGAGGGTCAGGGCTGTGGGGGATGGGGTCGGGGGGTGCCCGGCTCAACGGGGGCTGGGCTCGGAGCTGGGGGTCTGGGGTGAGGGAGATGGTGTCGGGGAGTGCCCACCTCAGAGCAGCTGGGCTCAGAGCTGGGAGTCAGGGCTGTGGGGGATGGTGTCGGGGGTGCCCAGCTCAGAGGGGCTGGGCTCAGAGCTGGAGATCAGGGCTGTGGGGGGAATGGGTACAAGGGGGTGTCCGGATCAGAGGGGCTGGGCTCGGAGCTGGGGTCAGGGCTGTGGGGGGAATGGGGTCAGAGGGGTGTCCAGCTGAGAGGGTCTGGGCTCAGAGCTGGGGGTCAGGGCTGTGGGGGGAATGGGTACAGGGGGGTGTCCGGATCAGAGGGGCTGGGCTCGGAGCTGGGGTCAGGGCTGTTGGGGGGAATGGGGTCAGGGGGGTGTCCAGCTGAGAGGGGCTGGGCTCAGAGCTGGGGGTCAGGGCTGTGGGGGGAATGGGTACAGGGGGGTGTCCGGATCAGAGGGGCTGGGCTCGGAGCTGGGGGCAGGGCTTGGCCTGGGGGGTAATGGGGTCAGGGGGTGCCTGACAACCACCTCCCTGAGACCCCCCCAATCCAACCCCCCTTCCCTGGCCCCTGACCGCCCCCTGCACAGAACCTGTGCCCCCTGAGTGTCCCCAGGACTCCCTGCCCCTTAGTCAACACCCCGGCCCCGGCTGCTCACCCCCGGCTCACGGCGCGCCTCGAGAAGCGGCCCTGCCCAGCGAGGCAGCCGCATGGCTCCAGAGGGGGCTGAGCTCTTCCCCGCTCAGAGCCGCGTGGGGAGGGGGCGGGGCTGTGAGCTCCGGGCTGAGCTCAGCTGCCCCCGCTCGGCGTGGAGCTCGCAGCCCCGCCCCCTCCCCACACGGCTCTGAGCGGGGCGGAGCTCAGCCCCGCCCCCAGCCAAGCGGCTGCTGCTGCTGCCGGGCTGTTTAGGACCCGGGCGCGAACAAGCGGAGGAGGAGCGGCCCGTCCCCTGCAGCCAGGCGGGGCCGCGCTACCGGTAAGGGGCCATCCCTCTCCCCCGAGCGGAGCCGGTAGCGCGGCCCTGCCCCGGCTGCAGGGGACGGGCCGCTCCTCGGCTCGCAGCGGCAGGATGAGCTGGGGCCCCAGCCTTTTGCTGCACCAGGCACCAGCTTGTTTTGCTGGTGCCTAGAGCCGCCCCTGCCGGGCGGGGAGGGGGGAAGCTCCAGCCCTGGTGGCGGCGGCGGCGGCGGCGCGCTCCAAGCAGGGGAGAAAACATTGGTGGAGCAGAGCCCCTGCTTGGGAATATTCCTGGGGCTAAAGCCCCAGGGAGCCCATATAAGTCGGCGCCTATGAACACAAGGAGAATTTAACCATCCCCCCTCCCTTCCCCCACCAATTCCTGGTGAGTCCAGATCCAATCCCCTTGGATCTTAACACAAGGAAAAAATCAATCAGGTTCTTAAAAAGAAAGCTTTTAACTAAAGAAAGAAAGGTAAAAATTATCTCTGTAAACTCAGGATGGAAAATACTTTACAGGGTAATCAGATTTATATAACCCAGAGGAACCCCCTCTAGCCTTAGGTTCAAAGTTACAGCAAACAGAGGTAAAATCCTCTCAGCAAAAAGGAACATTTACAGGTTGAGAAAACAGAAATAAGACTAACACGCCTTGCCTGGCTATTATTTACAAGTTTGAAACATGAGAGACTGATTCAGAAAGATTTGAGAGCCTGGATTGAGGTCTGGTCCCTCTTAGTCTCAAGAGCGAACAACCCCTAAACAAAGAGCACAAACAAAAGACTTCCCTCCACCAAGATTTGAAAGTATCTTGTCCCCTTATTGGTCCTCTGGTCAGGTGTCAGCCAGGTTTACTGAGCTTCTTAACCCTTTACAGGTAAAAGAGACATTAACCCTTAACTATCTGTTTATGACAGGCATATTTTGAAATGGTTAGTTACTGTAAATAAAGCTACAGCTTTTACCTGCCGAGGGTGAGTCTCTGTGTTCTTTGTAAGGTTAGAGAGGGTTAAGCGGATGCAAGTCATTTTCTCTAAGAGTACAAGAGTACGATTAACATTTACACTATAAATACATGACAATTCACATTGTCTAATACTTGTTTAGATTCCCCTTCAAGATGATCTTGCATAATTAGCATAGCCTTTTAAATTAGGATTTTTTTCCTGCAATTTATTTAATTATACAGATCAAAACTATTATCTATTCCACGAAGAAAAACATCTAGCATTAATGCAATATCAAAGCAGAGAAATCAAGAAATTAAGAGCTTAAAAGCGAGAAAATTCAGAATTAAAGTTGAAAGCTTTATTCCTTTTGTTTATACAAGGGATCGACAACCTTCGGCATGCAGCCCGCCAGGGTAAGCCCCCTGACAGGACGGGATGGTTTGTGTACCTGCTGTGTCCACAGGTTTGGCTGATCACGACTCCCACTAGCTGCGGTTTGCCGTTCCAGACCAATGGGGGCTGCATGCCGAAGGTTGCCGATCCCTGGTTTATACCTTAAATATGGTTTAAGGTATAAACAAATATGGTTTCTCTTTGTAACATACTAAATTATCTGTCAATAAAACAGATCATGTAATACAAATCAGAATTTCTAATATCATTTTTCAGAAATGTAACAGTTTTCAAACTTGGTCTAATTTTTCAGTCTTAGGTATTGTCTATACAAAAAGGTTGCACCTGTTGAATTCAAGATTATTTAAAATGTGTCAAGGTAAATCAGTATAAATATGTAATGTCGATATATTTAGCCAGTTTAACCCTTGCTTAAATTGCTTTATTTTGCATCTGTAATTTAAGCAATGGTTAAAGTGGTTTAAGTGTATGTACAGTAAGGGTTAAATTGATTTTTGTATCAATTTACTTAAACTGGTATAGATAAAACCTTTAGTGAGATCTCCAAGGCAAAGCAAATTGGAAAAGAATATGTTAAGTAGTTTCTCAGAGAGTTGCAATAAAATCTTTACTAATCTAAAACACTAGGGACAAACTGAAAATCTTTGCATACAGTGGATTTCATATAAAGCGTGTTTACAGTGCCTTGAAATATATTTGTTTTGTTTTGTTTCCCTCAGATTTGTTGTTCTGTTTTGTATGCACTGCAGACTAGTACTTTAAAGGTTAACTGGACTTTAGTATGATAGACTGGGTGAGTGAAGTCTTTCTTGTATCACCTCTTGTGTCAACATAGACATTATATACCATGAAAAATATGATGAAGTAATTATATGTATTACAGAAAGAGAAAATGATTCATTGTTAGATTGGAGATCCTCACCCTTATGTGGAATAAACACTAGCTAGTAATTAAGTGAAATACTGTATAGCATTTAGGAAACCTGAAGTCCACACTGTCTAGTCTCCATAGGGCCAATCCTACTCCCATTTAAGTTTATATCAACACTGCTAAAAAACTGGGTCTTAAATCAGAAAGTTTTTAAGTGTAAGAGATATGTCATGTCAGAAATCTACATTTTTCAAGAAATAGTCTTGATTAAATAGATCTCAATAAATCACTAAAATCCATGTTGAAAAGTCATCGCTCATAACTGTGATTAATTACAAAAATCTACCAGATTTATCACAAGGTGCGACACCCTGTAAATTCTGAGATTAACGAAGCTGGGGAAGCAGTAGGTGTAGGTGACTATACTGCTGAAAGTGAGATAAGATCTGGTGAAACAGGAGGCCAGAAGCACTTTACTGACAAAGAAGGAACAAAGGCTCTTAGTCAGAGCCCTCTGAAGTGAACAGAAACGCTCCTTCTGAAGTCAATGCTTTGAGCTTTGGATCAAAGGAGAGCATCCAGGAAGGGAAGAAAAGTCACTATTGGGAAGAGGGAGACATTGGAGCAAGGAACTGTAATCTAGGAGTTGCATTTCACCAGCTCACAGTAGCTTAGCAAAATGAGGTTTTTTGTTTATTTGTTTTTTGTTGTGGCTGCCAGCTTGTACTCCAGCACCTAAACTTCTATTAAAAAATAATTAAGTGTCTAGCCCAGATGATTACAAAGATCATCTTTAAAATGTGAACCAGTGCAGCGATGTCACCCTGAGTTTGCAAACAGCTTGAAACAAAACTCTGTAAGGTATGAAAGGGAAGTTACCCTTCATAACTGGAGTTCAAGAAGTGTGGTCCCTACCTATATTCAACTACAGGTACATATGTGCTCCATGCGCCTGAGACCAGAGAATTCTAGTCCGTTGGTCCATGCCTGCCTGCACCATTGCTCTCCTCATACTCTGTGCTGAAGGTTTAAGGGGCGGTACAGGCTGATTTCTCTCCAGTTTTTCCTGCTAACACAAATCAGAGAGGATCTGAAGCAGAGGGGGAAAGAGGGTGGGTAGTGGAATACAGATAGAGAGTACACATCTCAAAGAACTCCAGTTGCAAAAGGTAAGTAACTTCCTTTTTTACTTTGAGTGCTGATCACTATGGATGTGAGCTGTGAATGACTGACGATTTGACAAGCAAGTACTCAGAGAGATGGAGGGGAGGGTTAGCTCAGTGGTTTGAGCATTTGCCTGCTTAAACCCAGGGTTGTGAGTTCAATCCTTAAGGGGGCCACTTAGGGTTCTGGTGCAAAATCAGTACTTGGTCCTGCTAGTGAAGACAGGGGACTGGACTCAATGACCTTTCAGGGTCCCTTCCAGCTCTATGAGATAGGTATATTTCCATATATTATGTAGGTATATTGCTGCTCACAGAACCACTTTCCCAAAGGGTGCATTGGTAGAGGCTTGGACCAAGGCATAATGGAAGTCCATGTTGCTGCCTTGAAAATATCAAGATACTTCTTGAAGTGATGCCACTGAGGCTGCCTGGCTCTCATAGAATGAGCCCATATCCCATGTGAGAGAGGAAGGTGTGCCAGCTGATAACAAAGTAGGATACAGATAGAGATAAACTCGGAAGTCCTTTCAGAGGAAACAGCTTGACCTAGGGCTTGTTCTGCTGTGGCATCCATAACTTTCTGATCTCTTTTGTTCTCTGTAGGTAAAATAGCAAAGTTCATTTCATGTCAAGGGAATGAAGTCTCTTTTCTATGCTGGAGGCTTGGTGCTTCAGGAAGAACACAGGTAAGTGAATAATCTTGTTTATATGGAATTCTCAGGGCCACCCAGAGGATTCAGGGGACCTCCACCGCCGAATTGCCACCAAAGACCCGGCACTTCAGCAGCAGGTCCTGGGGAAGAAGGACCCCCCGCCGCGGGTCTTTGGGGCACTTTGGCGGCAGGTCCCAGAGCGGAAGGACTCCCTGTCCCACTTGCCCCCCCGCACTCTGGGCAGCCCTGGGAATTCTGAAACTAGGGGTTAATTAGTGAGACCTTATCTTTATGTAATATTGTGTAATGTTTGTCTGCCATTGGGGCTCCCACTTCACCTAGGTGTCTGGCCAACGTATGATGGCAAGAAGAAAGACAACCATCATAGACCGGTAAGACATCAAGTGGCCAGGTATTAAAAAGGAGGCTTGGTAAGTGTTGAAAGTACAAAATTAAGGTCCCATTAAGAGGCTGGTCTTCTAACTGGTGGAAACGTTCTAATTAAGACTTTTAAGAATTCTGGAGGTGATTGAGTGAGTAAAGACTGTCCATTGGAGGGCTGATTGCCTCCAGGTGAACCCGTATCAAGCTAAGGGAAAGATCCATTACTCTGAGGGGAAGGTAATCCAAAGTAGCTGGAATATCTATTGTCTCAGGAGACATATGGTGCTGCTGGGCCCAGGTAGAGAAATGCTTCCACATAGGACTGCTGGAGTCCTTCCTGCTATTAGTAAGAACAGCTAATACAGTTTTGGAACAGGAGTGTTCTAGGTCCAACACCCATCCAAATACCCAGCTGTAAAGTGAAGAACTTTGGGACTGGGATGTCAGACTGTGACGGGATCCCACTGGGGTGCCACTCGGAACTGGGGTATCACTGGGCCCCCTGACCCATCAGCTTGGGCTCCCTGTAGACAATACTGCTGTGACCAGCCTGACAACCCCTCTCCCAGGCTCCAGCCTACACTTTTACCATCACACATACAGGTAGGGACACACCCAGCTGCAGTTACATACAGATGTGTGATCAGCTCTGCATGGGGATGCTTCAGCTAAGGAACTTCCCAGCTATTCAGGTACCACCCCAACCCCCTGGGGTTTAAACCCAAAATTATACCGTCCTGCTCTGCACAGAGAACTGTACAGCGTAAGCTGCACAGAGAACTGTACAGAGAAATTTACCCCCTTACTCAGTGTGGAGTGGAAATATACAACAGCTTTTTGCCCCAAGTTATGACTCCCACCCACACTGCTTTTAGACAAAGCAAAAACAAATTTATTAACTACAAAAGATAGACTTTAAGTGATTATAAGGGATAGCAAACAGATTAAAGCAGATTACCAACCAAATAAACAAAACACATAAACTAAGCTTAATATACTGAAGAGATTGGATATGAATAGCAGATCGTCACCCTAAGTGATGATCCAAGCAGGCTGCAGATTCTTAAGGGGCAAGCTGCACTAACTTACAGCTTGGAATCCCCAGGTGTTTCATTCCCAGGCTACAAATCCCTTTAGCCTGGGTCCAGCACTTCCCCCCAGTTCTGTCTTTGTTCCTCAGGTGTTTCCAGGAGTCTTCTTGGGAAGGGAGCCAGTAAAGAACCACAATGATGTCACTCCGCTGCCTTATGTAGCTTTTGCATATGGCAGGAACCCTTTCTTTCAAAGCTTTGTTTCCACGCCAGTCAATGGAAAAACACTGGTATCCCAAAATGGAGTTCAGCACCAGGTGACCAGGTCACATGTCCCTTTAGCGTCACAGCGGACATAACTCGGAGGCTGTCTGTAATGTACTCAGGAAGGTTCCCTGGTGGGAGATAAGCTTCTTCCAAGGCCTTTTGTTTTCTCCTAATGGTTCATTAACTTGAATGGCCCTTCCCAGCCAGCCATCTAGACTGAGTCTTTTGTCTAGTGGGCATTCCCCAGGTGTAAACACATTTGTAACACAGATACATAGTCATCTTCCTAACTTCAGATACAAAAACGATACATGCATACAACTAGGATAATCATATTCAGTAAATCATAACCTTTTCAATTATATCTGACATGACCTATCTTGCACAAAATACATCAGAATTATGTCATAATCATATCAATAATATCTCTATGAAGAATATGGTGTGCAGTGTCACACAGACCTTGCCATTCTCTTGAGTCAATAAGTCTGGAAAGGAATGAGTGCTAAAGAGTCCCCAGGCTGACATATGCAGGAGACCTGGGAACAGGAACTACCTGGGCCATTTGCACACTTTGAGATTGACTTGTGCTCTGTCCTGTTGAATAATCTGCAGTACTTGAGGAAGAAGTGGGATAGGAAGAAAGGCACAGTTCAAATGGTTTGTGCAAAGGAACAGGAAAGCATCACCTTTGAGGATTTGTGTAGTTCTAAACTGCAGCACCTCCACACCAGCTTCTAACCCAACCCTCAAGCTGTTCTCACCCTGCCCCCACACCACACAGGGAGAGACACAATGATGTGAAGGAGCTCGAATGGGGCCTGATCTGATAGGTGTGCTCAAAAGCATTGCAATGTCTAAGTCCTTTTGTGAATTCAGACCAAAGCGACTTTCCCTACATCACACAGGAAAGGCTGCGGCAGAGCCTGGAATAGAATCCAGCTCTGACTCCTAGTCCTATGCTTTCCTACAGAACCATCCTTCTTTATATTCTATAATATGGAATTTTACTTTATTTATTAAGCACATTGTCAGTATTTGATAGATAAGGGATACAAATAATGATAGGATAAAGAAAACTCCCATCTCATTCCATAGTAGTAGCATGATAGGAAAGCTCTGCTCAGAAGAACATTGGGCAAAAAACTTGTCTACACCAGTAGCTCTCAACCCTGTACCCCTGGGGGTATGCAGACGTCTTCCATAGGGTACATCAGTTCATCTAGATATTTGCCTAGTTTTATAATAGGCTACATAAAAAGCACCAGTGACGTCAGTACAAACTAAAATTTCGTACGACTTGTTTATACTGCTCTATATACTATACACTGAAATGAAAATAGAATATTTATATTCCAATTGATTTATTTTATAATTATATGGTATAAATGAGAAAGTAAGCAATTTTTCATTAACAGTGTGCTGTGACAGTTTTGTATTTTTATGTCTGATTTTGTAAGCAAGTAGTTTTTAAGTGAAGTGAAACTTGGGGGTACGCAAGACAAATCAGACTCCTGAAAGGAATTCAGTAGTCTGGAAAGGTTGAGAGGCATTGTGCTACAGTACAGAATTCTTGCAAAATATTCTCACTGTTACTAATTGTGATTCAACTGTACTAGTGTTAGCAACTGGGAGCTCTAGTGTAAATGGCTCTCTGGCTTTGGCAGCCATTTCTAGCATTATGTCAATTAAACCTACAAAGAGCAAATCTAGCTGGCACATTGTTGAAAATGGCTGCTGGAACCAGAGGACTGTCTCCATCGAGAGCTTACCTACCCACGAAACACTACAGTAGCACCGATGTAGCACATCAGCATAAACATTACCATGCTGACGGGAGGGATTCTCCTGAGGTAATCCAACTTCCTGAAAGGTGATAGTCATATCAACAGATGAATTCTTCCATTGATTTAGCGCTGTCTACACAGCGGGTCAGGTCACTTATCTACTTCACTCAGGGATTGGATTTTTCACACCCCTGAACAATGTAGCTGGGTTGACCTAACTTTTTAGTGTAGACTGGGCCTGAGCTTCCCAACTTTGCTACCACCCATTTGGTTGAATCAGTGTTAGCAACAGTGGGATTCTTTGGTAAATATTTACTAGTAAAAAAGGAAAAGAAAAGAAAAAATCCTCAAAAACAAAAGTCTACATTGCATTCACAATTCTTCCCCTAGGGAGAGAATGAGATTAAAAACTAACTATATGTGACAGATGTTAGACAAGTAGTTTTATGCACTGAGGGTAGTACAAGAACATGTGTAGAATAGAACAGAATAGACAAGGCTAAAGGGTCTGTTCTCTCCCATATCCTCTTACCACCCCCCCTACCCACACCCCAAAAATGCATAGGTCCTAACTTCTTTTTTAAAACAGTGTTTTGTTAGATGGCCATTCTTCTATAATATAATCATTTACATTGTTCTATTTAAATCAATGCCTCATTGAGGGGAATGGAAGTTTAAAAGGAATAATTTAAAGGATAAATTGGCCAAAATCAACTGTTTTTTTTAAAAGTGTAGTAATTCCAGCAGAGTGTTTTTCTTATATTGCCATCGATTGAAGTTAGTATATAAATAATATGAACAGCTTTCAAAATTAACAGCTCACTCTGGTGATAATTGTTAGGGAGTCATAGGTCATACTTTGCTACTACTGTTCTTTGTCTGGAGACAGCTTACAGCAAAATGCTTTAACAGGATAACATTTTACCCTCTGATGCTTTTGCAATAGTAAAATATGGAAACAATTTGCTTAAAATAATAATTTTGTATGTAATGTTTATTTAAAATCAGTGGCTCACATAAAACAGAACATTAAAACCACTGAAACTGGTAAAAGCAAGTAACATCAAGGCCCATACTCTCTGCTGGTGTTTATTAAAGTGTGTCCCAAAATTAAGAAAATTGTATCACACCATATTCCCTAAAGAGGAACAGAAAAAGTTTTATAAAAAATACTGGAAAGCTTGTCTAGAAAAAGAAAAAAAAATGTAGTTCTTCCTTTTAAAAATATTAGCACTATATTTTTCACTTTGTTTATTGGTTTATATTTTTCAAATGTAATTCATGTTAGACATTCCTTTGCATATTTGCAGGGTAAACGATGACTGGGTTCATTAACATGCAATACGCATTAATAACATTTATAAAATTAATAAAATTAATAATAGTATTGCATTTTATCAAACTCTAAGAATTTTCATCTCATTAAGGCGCTGATGTGGGAAAGCATCCTTATTCATGTTAAGTACTTTTATGTATCTTCACTAACCGACAGTACAGGTGAAATCACCAGTGGTAGCAACCGTGACTGTTGTACTGCAGCCAACAATTAGGCATTTTTACCGCCAATATGCTTCTACCAGTGACAATTTACTGGTGGTGGTAATGTAGGTTAGTCCTAAGAATCTGATCCAGCAAACACTTACAATTGTATGTAGTCCCACTGAAGCAAATATGTCAATGCCCAATAATAAGAAATTGATCCTTGCACATGAATGAATTCAGTTACAGTCTTGGGTCCTATGTCTGGCAATAAGTCTTTCCAGGATCAAACTCTAAAATACTAAAAAATCCATATACTCAGTATAATCATATATTACCAACTCTTGCAAATGTTATCTTGAGTCATGGGATATTTGATGTTTTTCTTAAACACCTAGCTCCTGGAGTCACACAAAATCTCAGCGTTCCTTAAAAAAAAAATTCTAGTCCTCATGTCTGGGGAAAAAACCTGAAAAAGTCTCAAAAAGTAGAAGGCTAATAAAAAGAACCCCAGATTTATTATTTTAAAAAAATCTCATGATTTACGGGGGCCTGACTCACGTTTTTATAACACTTTGGGTTGGCAATACTAAATGGTGGTTTCTCTGCTAGAGTAAATCAGGCTGATCTTTTCATGTTAATACTATCCTTCATGGTCCTGCAAGATGTTAGGTGCACTGAAAATGGATTGGTGCCGCTTTAATATATTAGCCTTTACAAAAAACAAACAAACCTAACCACAGCTGGCTTGCACTGATGGGCTCGCTAATGTTGAATCATAGAATCATAGAAATGTAGGACTGGAAGGGACCTTGATAAGTCATCTAGTCCAGTTCCCTGCACTGAGGCAGGACTAACTATTGTCTAGAGACCACTCCTGACAGGTGTTAGCCTGACTTGTTCTTAAAAACCTCTAATGAGGGAGATTCCACATCTCCCTAGGTAATTTGTTCCAGTGCTTAACTACCCTTACAGTTAGGGAGTTTTTCCTAATGTCTAACCCTGAGGTCGGCAACCTCTGGCACACAGCTCACCAGGGTAAGCACCCTGGCGGGCCGGGCCAGTTTGTTTATCTGCCGCGTCAGCAGGTTCGGCTGATTGTGGCTCCCACTGGCCACGGTTCGCTGTCCCAGGCCAATGGGGGCAGTGGGAAGCCCTCGGCTCCTGGCGCTTCCCGCTGTCCCCATTGGCCTGGGACGGCGAACTGCAGCCAGTGGGAGCTGCGGTCCGCCGAACCTGCCGATGTGACAGGTAAACAAACTGGCCCGGCCCGCCAGGGTACTTACCCTGGCGAGCCGCATGCCAGAGGTTGCCGACCCCTCGTCTAACCTAAATTTTCCTTACTCCAATTTAAGCCCATTGCTTCTTGTCCTGTCCCCAGTGGATAAGGAAAACAATTTATCACCCTCCTCTTTATAACAAACATTTATATACTTGAAGACTGTTAAAATGTCACTGCTCAGGCTTCTCTTCTCCAGATTAAACAAACCCAATTTTTTCAATCTTTCCTCTTAAATCATGTTTTTTGTACCTTAAAACATTTTGGTTTGTCTTCTCTGGACTTTCTCCAATTTGTCTACATCTTTTCCAAAGTGTGGTGCCTAGAACTGGACACAGTATTCCAGTTGAGGCCTTATCAGCACTGACTAGAAGTGGAAGTATTACATGTCATGTCTTGCTGAAGAGCTCTGTGGAAGCTTGAAAGTTTGTTTTTCACCAACAAAAGTTAGTCCAATAAAAGATATTACCTCACCCACCTTGTCTCTCTAATTTAGTTTGTGATCCACTATAATTCCCAGATCCTTTTCAGAAGTACTCTTTCTTAGGCAGTCATTTCTCATCTTGTATTTGTGCAATTGATTATTCCTTTCTGTGTAGTACTTTGCATTTGTCCTTACTGAATTTCATCCTATTTATTTCATACCATTTCTCCAGTTTGTCAAGATCATTTTGAATTATATCACATCCTCCAAAGCACTTGCAACCCCTCCCAGCTTGGTATTGGCCACAGATTTTATAACTGTACTATCTATGCCATTATCCAAATTATTTATGAAGGTATTGAATAGAACTGGACCCAGGACAAATCCCTGTGGGACCCCACTCAATATGCCCTTCCAGCTTAACTGTGAACCACTGAAAACCAGTTGTGCACCCACCTTATAGTACATTTGTCTAGGCTATATTTCCCAAGTTTGCTTATGAGAAGGTCATGTGACACAGTATAAGAAGCCTTACTAAAGTTGAGATATATCACAGTACCCTTCCAAAAAAACAGGTAGATAAGGTTTTGTGGCTTTCTGCATTTTTATCACCTTGTTAATTGTTCAGACACCTTTTGTAGTTGTCTCTAAACTACTGGACACTAGGTAGAGGAGATGTTCTGGAAGAAAAGACTGCATGGCCAGATCATTTGTGTGCTACAGCAATCCCTTGTGGCTAAAATGGTCCAGAGAGAAGTAATTGGCAGATAACATCATTTATATACTCTGCTCTAAACTATCCTGGAGATCAGGTAGGGGTCTAATCCAATTCCCATTCAAATCAGTGGAAGATTTTAATGACAGTTGGGTCAGGCCTTAAATACACAAGCAGCCCAAGGATCGGGGGATGGGAAACAAACAGTTCCTTTGTCCGTCCCCTCTCACTTTCAGTCAGCTGCATAAAAGAGGTTCTGGTCTTTATTCCAAGTCAGTTTCAGATGCAGTTTCCCCACCCCCAGGAGCCACTGCCGGACATGCTGTGTGCCACTGCCAGCCCGGAGTCGCTTGAGGTAAGCAGCACCAGGCTGCAGCCCACACTCTGAACCCCTCCTGCACCCTGCACTCCAATCCCCTGCCTTGAGCCCCCTGCTGCACCCTGCACCCCTCCTGCACCCCAACCTCCTGCCCGTAGCCCCCTCCTGCACCCCAACCCCTTGCCCTAGCCCTACATTCATGGCCCTGCATACAATTTCCCCACCCAGGTGTGGCCATCGGTCCAAAAAGTTTGCCCACCGCTTGCCTAACAAGTAAGCATGTCTGCACTGGCAAGACAATACATGTACCATGACATAACATATTGTCCCCAAACAGGGAATGAGTATAGTCAGGCCTTCTGGTATCAACCAATTTTAAACACAGGTGCTTGCTACTTCCAACTCAATGTCTGGTCTACCTCATGCTCTCAACTGCAGCTTATTATAACACTTTCATTGCTGTAACAGCTGAGCACTGTGAGATAGCTGTACAAACTATGCATTGTAATATTTAAATTGTATTGTATTCATAATAGCCCATCTCCAGTTCATACCTGAGCTTGTTACAGCAAATACAGGTGTGGTGAAAAAGGAAATACAGTATTTGAAAATTGCAAAGGCTACCTTATCATTAGTATGTGACAGGCAGATTGAATTGCTTGAGCTTGATTTTAGGTGCATTGCTTGCATTTTACACTGGCATAGAGGGACAGCAAAACCATCAGAACCCCAAGGCTGCTGTAACTCATGCTACTGATCAGATAGATCATTGGCCACCTCCAAAATCCAGAAGAACACACCACCTTTCTTCTCCATCTTCCTGAGTTCTGCCAAGGTCAGATCAGTCTCAGCTTAGAATTCGTAGCAAAATGTAGCTGGGTAAAAAGTTAATATTAGGGCAATTTCACAGAAAGCTGTTATTAATTTAGAGAGTTTTTCTTTCTTGTATTATCCAGGAATAATCTAGATAAGCAACTGCAGTGACCTCCTTTATGGCCTTGACAAATGCAGTCATGCCCCCTAAAATCCATTATAAATGCTGCTGCAAAGGTCATCTTCCTAGCTTGTTGCTTTGACTATCTTAGCTCCATTAGCTCCTCCTTTCCACTACATGAAACAGAAAATACTTATCTTCACTTCTAAGACCCTTCATGATCTAGCTGCACCCTAGATATCATCTCTTGTCCTGCTGTCCATGCATTATTCCTGACTTTGCCAACAATGCCACCCTTTATTGCCCATTAGTCACATTTTCCCAGAAGCATCTCTGTTACTTTATCCTTTGCCACACCTTATGCATGAGAGGAGCTCCCCATACAAATCTGCAATGCCACTACATTATCCTCCTTCAAATCTACCCTTAAAACTCATCTCTGATGCCTTCAAAAAACTCAACAATGGCAAGGCAATCAGTGTGCTGTTACTACTGCTTATTACACTTACTAGAATAATCTCACTGTTACCTTGTATGGTCCCCCATCTGTTGTTGTATCCACTTGTTATCCATTTTATACTGAGACTTTAAACTGTTTGGGCTTTTCTTCACTAGACTTTTTATTAGACTATAGATCTACACTAGATTTTGTTTATCTCCATTACCAATTAACTCATACTTAAAACATCTGTGGAGGCTGGTGTGGTCACTCCCCATCTGCTTGATCAGGGCTACAGGTATGTGTACACTGCACAGTTATCCCAAGCTCTTACCCAGGTTTTAGTCTTAACCCTTCCCCCCCCGTCATCCACAAAGGAAAACCTCTGACCTAGGGTTTAGAGTGGTGTTAAACTCAGGCTAGCTTACCTGGCTGAGGTAGTGGGTTAGTACCTAGGTTCCACTTTCACTTGGGCTGGAACTAGGCAGTGATAAGCTGCCAAAACATTAACAACAGGTTCCCTCCTCCTGACCCCATGAGGGGGTCGTGCCCCATCCAACCCCCATGCTCCTTGACGCCCCCCCCGGGACCCCTGACCCATCCACCCTCCATCCCTGTCCCCTGACTGCCCCCTGCCGCCCCACCCAACCCCTCCTCTCATTCCTGATGCCCCCCGGGACCCCTGCCCCATCCAACCACCCCTTCTCTCTGTCCTTGACTGCCCCCCGACCTCATCCAACCCCTGCTCCTTCCTGACTGCCCTCCCGGGACCCTTGCCCCGATTCAATCCCCCTGTTCCCTGCCCTCTGACTGCCCCAACCCCTATCCACCCCCCCACAACCCACCGAACTCCCCTGCCCTCTTCCAACACCCCCTCCCTGCTGCCTGCTCCCTTACCGCACTG
Organism: Mauremys mutica; assembly: GCF_020497125.1. Classification (NCBI taxonomy): domain Eukaryota; kingdom Metazoa; phylum Chordata; order Testudines; family Geoemydidae; genus Mauremys; species Mauremys mutica. The sequence goes on along the minus strand of NC_059072.1, from coordinate 189,011,172 downwards.
CCTGAGGCCTGGGCCGGGGCCGCTCGGCTGGGACCAAGACCGGCGCCGCGGGGCCCGACTCCCCGGGCCGGGCCGGGCCGGAGCTGCTCGGCCAGGCCTGGGACCAGTGCTGGGCTGGAGCCGCTCAGCCGGGACCGGTGCTGCGGGGCCCGAGCCGGGCCAGAGCCACTGGGGCCAGAGCCGGGGGTGCTTGGCTCGGACTGGGCTGGGACACTTGGCTGGGGCCAGGCCAGGGCCAGGGGGAGCCACTCAGCCAGAGCCGGACAGGCCGTGCCTCCCTGGAGCCCTCCTCATGCCCCCCAGCCCCAGCTTACCTGCCTGCTGCTTGTTTCAGGCTTTCCATGAACATCTGATTCGTGGGAATCAGGGGAGGGGGAGGAGAAGTAGGGCAGAGCATTCAGGGGAGGAGGGGGACGTGAGCTGAAGCCAGGGGCTGGGTGGACAGCTGCCCGAGCTTTTGTTAAATTTAAAAGCTTTTTTAGAACCGGTTGTCCTGGAACAACCAGTTCTAAAAGGGTTTCTAAATTTAACAACTGGTTCCTGCGAACCAGTGCGAACCGGCTCCAGCTCACCACTGGAACTAGGGTGACCAGATGTCCCAATTTTATAGGGATAGCCCTGATATTTGGGGCTTTTTTCTTATATAGGTGCCTATTACACCCCACACTGTCTCTATTTTTCATAGTTGCTATCTGGGCACCCTAGCTGGTACCCATCCACTTTGCAGTGAGGACACAGACTAAGGCCTGATTTATACTAGGATTTTACATTGGTATAGCTGTGTCTCTTTGGGGTGTGAAAAATCCCCACCCCACAAGACACATAGCTATACCCAACTAATCCCTGGTGTAGACAACGTTAGGTTGACAGAATTCTTCTGTTGACTTAGCTACTGTCTCTTAGGGACATGGATTATAGTGGTACAGCTGAAGTGATATGGTTGCCACTGTAGCAATGCAGCTGCAATGCGGTAGCATTGTAAGTGCAGACATACTCTCAATCACTTGAATGCTGATAGTCCTACAGTGTTGTTTCCCCCAATTCCTTCCACAGGACAGACATGTTCTTCTCCAATTGACACAGTTGACTGGGAAAAAATACGAAAGCACCTCAGCATAAAGAACCATGGGACACGCTCCCAAACACATATAGCAAGTGCAAAAACAGTAAGGGATGCAGTAATGTGGTTAAGCTTTGCAGCTGGGATGCTCAGACCCAGGGTAGGCTAACCCTGGTGCTCAGACCTGGGTGCCAATCTCCCAAGATAACTGTGCATTGTAGGCACAGACAGTTGTTCTTAAAATACTGTAGGAATCATTCTAGTTGAGAGAACAAACATTTACAGCCTGGTACAAATGTGTGGGGAGCATCCACACAAGCCTTTAAAATGTGGTAAGTACCTCATGTTGTGTATTTGGTTGTCATGGGTTTTGTTACTATGGCAACTGAGTTAGACTATTAAGGGATAGCTCAGCCGGTTTCAACCGGCTGGGTGAGCTCTCTGTTTCTGTAAATAAAATGGAGGTTTTGGTTAGCTGTCTGCTCTCTGGCCTCAAGTGATTGTTTCCTACACCAGCTGCCCCAAGGACTTAACACTGGCGACGAGGGTGGGATCCTGGTGCTGCTCCAGTAACAGAAGGAAGTAGAAGTCAAGGTAAAGACCAAACAAAGAAAAAAAGCTGCTTGTTTGCACTGACTGTGAAAGTGAAACTAAAAATCATGGCTACTCTGACCAGGCCCCTGGAGCCTTTTGATGAGAATACAGAGCAGTGGCATGTATATACTGAGCGTTTTGAGCTTTTTGGTATTGCAAATGACATTACAGAAGCGAAGAAGGTGCCAATATTCTTAACTGTTGTAGGGGCTAAAACCTACTCTCTGCTACACAGCTTACTGCACCCTGTTAAGCCTGAGACTAAATCTTACAGTGACATTGTGGAAATCCTGGGGTCTCATTTCTCCCCAAAACCACTGGTAATTGCTGAAAGATATAGGTTCCACAAAAGAGACAAAAAGGAAGATGAAACAGTTGTACAATTTGTAGCCATTTTAAAAAAGCTAGCAGAACACTGTGAATTTAAAGAGATGTTAAATGATGCCCTGCGTGACAGGTTAGTGTGTGGCCTCTGCAGTGAAGCTATACGGAAGCGCCTACTGACAGAGGCTCAGCTTACATTACAGAAGGCTGTTGATATTGCTGTCTCCATGGAACTGGCTACAAGGGAGGCACAATACATCGGTGCATCCCCTAGGGTGCAAAAAGTGTCACAAGAACTGACCCACAAAACGGTGCAGAGTCAAGAATGTTACCGCTGTGGTAAGCTGGGTCACCAGGCATCAGAATGCTGGTGTAAGGACCTGGTGTGTCGACACTGTGGCAAAAAGGGACACATTGAGTATGCCTGTAAACAAAAGAAAAAGAGGCCTGTGGTCTGGCCGACAAAAAGAGGAACCTTGCATACCCTAGAGCAGACCCAGGATGATCAAGGTGACACCTCCTCACAAGAGGAAGTGCCACTGCATGTTTTGTCTTTGGCAGCGGGCTCACATGAATACTGGGTAACCCCCTTATTGGAGGGCAAACCTACACGCATGGAACTAGACACCGGTGCAGTTGTCTCGCTGGTTCCTGAGACTGTGTATAAGGAAAAGCTACAGCATCTTCCGCTTAAGGCAACAAAAACTGTTCTGAAGACGTATACAGGTGAAGCTGTGCCCATGTTGGGCACTATTGATGTTAAGGTGGAGCTCAATGGAAAGGCGGCTAAATTGCCACTGTTTGTGGTGAGAGGTAACTACCCAGCCTTAATGGGTAGGTCTTGGCTTGGGAAGATTCAGCTGAACTGGGCAGAAGTGCACCGGATGACTAAAGAAGAAACCAGTCTAACCCCTATACTAAGGAAACATGCTGTTGTTTTTGGAGATGATTTGGGAAGTATGAAGGGAATCACTGTGACATTGAACATTAAACCTGGCAGTCCACCAAAATATCTGAAAGCCCGAACTGTGCCATATGCCATCAGGCCAAAAGTTGAAGCAGACCTGGAGCGCCTGGTCACCAATGGAGTCCTAATACCAGTTACCCATAGCTCATGGGCCACTCCTATCGTTCCAATAGTGAAGAAAGATGGCTCTCTCCAGATTTGCGGTGATTTTAAAGTCACTGTCAACCCAGTGTTGTGTGCAGAGCAATACCCGCTTCCCCGCATCGATGACCTCTTTGCAGGCCTGGCTGGGGGACAAAAGTTCAGTAAGATTGATCTGAGTCAAGCATATTTACAGATGCATGTCGATGAAAAGTCCCAAGAGCTGTTGACTATTGTGACTCATAAGGGGCTTTATCGATACTGTCGCCTACCCTTCGGAATCACATCGGCTCCCGCCCTGTTCCAGAGGGCTATGGACCAGATCTTGTGTGGCTTGTCAGGAGTTCAGTGCTATCTGGATGATATCCTGGTCACTGGAAGAAATGAAGAGGATCACTTAAGGAATTTAGAGGCTACCCTACAAAGACTGGAAGAGTATGGCCTACGAGTTCGCAAAGACAAGTGTGAATTCTTCAAGCCCTCTGTTGAATATTTGGGACACATTATCGATTCTGCAGGTCTTCATAAGGCCCCTGCAAAAGTTAAAGCTATTGTGGAGGCTCCCCCACCTCGAAATGTAAGCCAGCTGCGCTCATTTCTAGGACTACTGAACTATTATGGAAAGTTCACCTCACAGTTAGCCACACTGCTAAAACCACTTCATGAGCTCCTTGGGCAGAACAAGGCCTGGAAGTGGACTGAAGCCTGTGATGTTGCATTTAACAAAGCTAAGGATGCATTGTTAAATTCTGAAGTTCTAACGCACTTTGATCCATCCTTACCCCTGCAATTGGCCTGCGATGCTTCCCCTTATGGAGTGGGAGCGGTCGTGTCACACATTATGCCTTCGGGAGAAGAAAGACCTATTGCTTTTGCTTCACGCACTCTAAGCAAAGCAGAAACTAACTACGCCCAAATCGAACGTGAGGCATTAGGAATTGTTTTTGGAATTAGGAAGTTTCATCAGTACCTGTTTGGGCGAAAGTTTACTCTTCTTACAGACCATCGACCTCTGACATCAATTTTTGGACCCTACACAGGCATTCCCCCATTAGCTGCTAGTCGTATGCAACGTTGGGCATTGATACTTTCTGCACACACATATGAAATCAAATATCGGAAATCCACTCTACACGGCAATGCAGATGGCCTCTCAAGGTTGCCTTTACTGGTCAAACATCAAGATAGTGCCCAAAAGGAAATCTTCTACTTTGAACAGGTAGAGAATACACCCATCACTGCTACTTAGATAAAGAAAGCAACCCGCGTTGACCCAGTATTATCCCAAGTTATGGACCTGGTGATGCATGGAAAATCTCGACAAACCTCTCCGGTCTCACCCGATCTTGTTCCCTACATGTCCAGGCGGACGGAGTTATCGGTCCAATCTGGTTGTTTGTTGTGGGGGAGGCGTGTCATTATTCCACCACCCCTGAGATCACAGATGTTAGAACAGCTACATTCCGGTCACTGTGGAATAGTGCGCATGAAGGAAATTGCACGAAGCTATTTTTGGTGGCCTAGACTGGACAGTGCTATTGAAGAGAAGGCAAAAGCTTGTATGTCATGTCAGAGTGTAAGAAATGCACCCCAGTGGGCACCCCTACACCCATGGGACTGGCCTGAAAACCCGTGGCAACGTATTCACGTTGACTTTGCTGGCCCCCTTGAAGGAAGCATGTTCTTGGTGGCAGTAGATGCCCATTCTAAATGGCCAGAAGTCTCTATAATGCAGTCCACTACTGCAGAGAGTACTATCCAAAAACTACGAGGACTCTTTAGTCGTTTTGGTCTGCCAGAACAACTTGTGAGCGACAACGGACCGCAGTTCGTCTCTCAGGAGTTTCAAAATTTTATGAAGGCAAATGGGATACACCACATCACGTCAGCACCATATCATCCGTCCACCAACGGATTAGCTGAAAGATTTGTGCAGACAATGAAAAACACTTTGAAATCAGCAAAGGGACAACACTCCATTCAAAAGCGTCTGGATACCTTCTTACTTTCCTATAGAAACACACCTCATGCTACGACCCAGGCTTCCCCAGCCTTTCTAATGATGGGACGACAGCTGCGCACTTGCTTTGATCTGCTGAAACCTTCTGAACCCAGACAAACTGTGCAACATCAGCAGCAATATCAAGTCATCAGACGGGCACCCAGAGCAAAAGACCGAACCTTTAGCCCAGGACAGCCAGTTTTGGCTCGGAATTATACTTCCAGAGCTAAATGGGTCCCGGCCACAGTCATCACTCAAACAGGACCTGTTTCCTATACAGTCCGGACTGCAGAGAATCTTACCTGGCGGCGACATGTAGATCAGCTGTTGCCAGGTCATGCCAGTCTTCAGGACCCATCTGCAGTTGAGGGGTCTGACTTCACCCCTCCTGGTGAGACACCGAATCATGAGTCACCTGTTCCTGACTGTTCTCCTCCATTACTGCCGGCAGCTGAGATACCCCTTTGCCCAGCATGAGCTGATACCACCTCCTCACCTATTCGTGCTGCGGACCCTGAGCCCCTAGTACTTTTGGGTGCAACAACACCAGAAGTTCGCCATAATCCACCTAGAGACAGAAGGCCTCATGGGCTGGATCTTTAGTTAGGGCGAACCCACGGTTATGGGGCAAAATAATCCCCAGGGTTTAGCCGGGAATGGAGGCAGTCTACCCTCCTTCTCTAGTTTAGTATGTGTTTTATTTAGGGGATGTTCTTATTGGGTGGGGGAGGAATATGTTGTGTATTTGGTTGTCATGGGTTTTGTTACTATGGCAACTGAGTTAGACTATTAAGGGATAGCTCAGCCGGTTTCAACCGGCTGGGTGAGCTCTCTGTTTCTGTAAATAAAATGGAGGTTTTGGTTAGCTGTCTGCTCTCTGGCCTCAAGTGATTGTTTCCTACACCGGCTGCCCCAAGGACTTAACACCTCAAGGTAATGGCATTCTAACTCTGAGTCTAAGCAATACAGTATGGAAAGTGTAGACATAACCTTTGGGGACGAGACAGTTAGTTATGCATATGTACAGTGCTTAGCATAATAGTGCCCTGATCCCTGACTGGGTCCTTTAGAATCTACTGTAGCACAAATAATGAATAATAAATATTGTGCAGTGTTGTTGCCCTGTCAGTCCCAGGACAGGAGAGCAGGGCCGATGGAGTGGGCGGAAGCCGGTACAAATAACGGGGGCCCGGCGGTCCGGAAGGGGGCCTGGAGCCCGGCTTCGTCGGCCCTGTTTAGCCGGTCCACCCTTGCTAGGGGGCCCGAAAATTTTTTTCACCGGGGCCCAAACCCGCTCTCAGCGGCCCTGCAGGAGAGACAAAGTAGGTGAGGTTAAAACTTTTACTGGACCAACTTCTGTTGGTGGAAGGTACAAGCTTTTGAGCTATACAGAGCTTTTCTTAAGATCTGGGAAAATACCTCAAAGAAGAGCTCTGTGTAGCTTGAAAGCTTGTCTCTCTTATAATATACATGACTCTTATGGAGGTAACACTTGCAGTGTGAAATATTGACCCCAGTGAATTCAGTGGGAGCTTTGCCAGTAACTTCATTGGGGCCAGGCTTTCACCTGCAGTCTTTATTCAGGCTCAACATTCAACTCTTTGGTCTAACACATTTAAGATTTCCATAAATTTGGACCCAGCATACTCACTTTCTCTTTATTATAGAAATAATCTTTCCTTTTCCTGCTAATGATAAAACATGCAGAATCAATTCTGTGCTATCTTAGGCAATTAGGGAAACTATTTCACTCAGTTATTCATTAAACATTCTTGATTGATCAATCACTAACCTGGATATTGCCTTTAAAAGCAAAGTCTCCTATGATTTATTTTGTGTATGACTCAGGAAAGCTACATGGAGTCAGAGTCCAAGACCTGGTGTACTCTAGGAATTTACATCCATATAGCTATATCCATCAGGAATGTGAAAAATACATGTTCCTGAGTGACACAGATATTCCCAATTTAGGGTATGTCAACACTTAAAATGCTACATCAGCACAGCTGCGCCAGAGTAGCACTTCAGTGTAGACACTACATACGCTGATGGAAAGGATTCTCATATTGGTGTAGTTAATCCACCTCTCCAAAAGAGGGTAGCTAAGTCAATGGAAGAATTCTTCTGTTAACTTGGCACCGTCTACACAGAAGTTAGGCTGGCTTAACTACGCCATTCAGGAGTGTGGAATTTTCATACCCGAGAGCAATGTAGCTAAACTGACTTAATTTTCTAGTGTAGATCAGGCACTAACCCTCAGTGTTAACAGTGCTAAGTCGACCTAGCTACCACCTCTTGAGGAACCAATGGGAGAAGCCTTCCCATTTGTGTAGGTAGCATCTACACTGAAGCCCTACCATTGTTGCCACAAGCGCCGACTTTCCAATGTGCTTGGGGGTGCTTGCCTTCTCCTTTGCCTTCTCTTTCACCACCTTCAGGAAGGTGTAATGGTGTGAACATTGTGAACTTTAGCACTGTCAAGATGTCTCATTTTTCTCTTCTTCCTTGTCCCAATTGAATTTAGTGGAGTTTTGTCATTGATATCAATATGACTTGGATTTGCCCTAAAAGAATATTTTTCTATAATAATAACTGATTTTTTGTCTTATTGACAGTCCAGCATTCTTTCTGCTTCAACCAACTTGCAGCAACTGGGACTCATGGGACTTAGGTTCTATTCCCACCTCTGCCACTGGCCTGTTGGGTGGCTTTAGGCAAGTCCTACACCTCTCTGTGCCTCCATTTCCTGATCTGTAAAATGGGGATAAATAATACTGACCTCCTTTGTAAAGCACTTTCCCATCTACTGATGAAAAGCGCTATATAAGAGCTAGGTGGGATTAGTATTCAGACTCTGCTATTCTGTAAGACAGCCAGATTTCTGAACTTTCAGTATGTTGCAATGCAAAGCAAGGTTGGGGTGGGGGGGAATTCAATATAGTACCTATAAAAACACCTTGCATTTATTTAGCATCTTTATACGAGGAGATTAAAGCATTTTACCAACTATTACTTGGTTTTTCAAAACACCCCTCTCAGGTAAGTAAATATGATTACACACAGTATTAAGAGGGGCCAACTGAGGAATAGATAAATGAAATGATTTACCCAATGAAGCTCAATGAGTAAATGGCAAAACCAAGAATAGAATCCAGTTGTCCTAATTTCTGGCCTCCTGTTATAACCACTACACATCACTCCATACAGTTCTGAACTCTTGAATGTGTTTTGGTCGTCATCCTGCAGCATTTCAGTCACTGATGAAAGATTAAAAGATAACTCAAGATGACACTCACCACTTAAACCTGCCTAGCAGGAAGAGTGAATTCAGGCCATGCAGAAAAAGGAAGAAATGCTTTTCATAGTTTCATAGCGTATAAGGCCAGAAGGGACCATTAGATCATCTCTGACCTCCTGTTATGCTTATAGAAGCACATGGGATCTTTGTAGGGGAGAAGACAAAAACGCCACATTTATTGAGAATACAGCAGTTAGCATATCCTTTGCAGTTACACACGCACATACATACACACCATGCACCCAGTCCTGCCAGCTGATGTTTATAGTTACCAGTTGGAGTCTGGATCAATCTAGTGGCCAGCCAGATTGGTCAAAGAGGGGAGCCAGGCTCTATCAGTCGCAATCCGATGCTCCTGGAGTGTGGGCAAGACAAACCCAAAGTCCCATGGCAAACACCCTGTTCTTATAGTCTTTTTACTCTGTTGAAGTCTATAAGAACATAACATAAGAAAGGCCGTACCGGGTCAGACCAAAGGTCCATCTAGCCCAGTATCTGTCTACCGACAGTAGCCAATGCCAAGTGCCCCTGAGGGAGTGAACCTAACAGGCAATGATCAAGTGATCTCTCTCCTGCCATCCATCTCCATCCTCTGACGAACAGAGGCTAGGGACACCTAGCCTATGGATGTTGCTGTGTCAGTTTCTGAACAGTTACTTCTTAATTGGTGCTATCTTTTGATGTAAACATTCCAATACACCTCCAGAGGATCATCCTGTCCTGGTTATGATTTAATCAATTGTCCTGTCTTTAGGGGTGCCAGCTTTACCTCAGGGTCATCAATCTGCCCTTCCTTAATTATGGATGTGCATTGATGGTTCTTTGGTGTCGTTAAGTCTCTTCACTCCTTCTTCCTTGACCATCTGGCTATAACAATGGCCTTCACACCTTATCTTTTCCTAATGCATGCATCCCTCACTTTTACAGAGACCTTCAAAGGTATACAGCAGTTTTTATGTTGAGCAAGAAAAGACATTGTAAATTATACCTTGCTAAGTTTCATAACCAACACATTTCACATTGAGGCCCAGGCCTTCAATGTTCCTCTAATCTCCTTAACATAGACACAATACAAGATCCTGTCTCTTACTTACTAAGCCTTAAAACAAAGAAATGCACATTTAACTAGAGTACCTAATTTGTAATACATATAGGAAACCATAGTAGACATTATAACTTATCCTAACACAAAAGGGTGACCATAATCCATCATAAGGATTGTTCTGGTCTTCCCTGACCAGGGTCAGTACAGACACTGACAGTCTGTCAGATGCATTTCTACCAATGTCCCAAAGAGTCATTCCTTTCTGCTATTCAAAAAGGGTGGCTGGCAGGATGAAATCAAATTATACATTAATTCTCATAGTACAATTATATAATCCTGCTCCTACACTCCTATATATCAGAAGCCATTAATTTTCACCCAGATAGCCCTATATTAAACACAATAGCTTTACACAAAAGCATTCCAGTCCTCAAGAAACTAAACTTTGTGCCACAGGGAGAGAACAGGAGAGACTTAGGGCAAGGCAGTGAGTTAAACCTGCCTTCGGAGAGTGCAGTATGGAAAGTGCTGCAGTCTGTTCACACTGACAGCTGCTTGCGTGCTGGTGTGGCCACATTTGCAGCACTTGCAGCGGCATTGGGAGCGGTGCATTACGGGCAGCTATCCCACAGAGCACCTCTTCCCATTCTGGTGCTGTGGCTTGTAGGAAGTGGGCGGGAGGTGCAGGGCATTCTAGGTCCTGTCCTAATGTCCCGTGATGCATCGATTTGCATCCCAGCAATCCCTGTGCTTCCGTCCACATTTGGCGCCATCTTTCAAAATGTTTTGTACTGCATGCTCTGTCTACCCTTTTGGTCTGTGGGAATGGAGCACGAACTGCTGAGGAGTATGCTGATGAGTCTCGCCAGCACGTCACCTCTGGCAGTCGAGTTATTCCTTAGGATCCAAAGTGACAGGGAGGGCTCCAATGAGGATATTGACTCGAGTAACGCATACGACACAAATTTGCTTGTGGCATTCATGGACATGCTAACCACCGTGGAATACCGCTTTTGGGCTCGAGAAACAAGCACTGAGTGGTGGGATCACATCATCATGCAAGTCTGGGATGACGAGCAGTGGCTGTAGAACTTTCGGATAAGAAAAGCCACTTTCATGGGACTGTGTGAGGAGCTCACCCCACCCTCTGGCGCAAGGACACGATATTGAGACCTGCCCTGACGATGGAAAAGTGGGTGGCTATTGCAATCTGGAACCTGGCAACTCCAGACAGCTACTGATAGGTCGCTAACCAGTTTGGAGTGGGAAAGTCAACTGTTGGAATCGTGTTGATGCAAGTTTGTAGGGCCATTAATCGCATCCTGCTCAGAAGAACCGTGACTCTGGGTAACATGCAGGACATTGTGGATGGCTTTGCACAAATGGGTTTCCCTAACTACGGTGGGGCGATAGATGGGACACATATTACAATTTTGGCACCAGCTCACCTAGCCTCCGAGTACATTAATTGGAAGGAGTATTTCTCTATGGTTCGCCAAGTGCTTGTGGATCACCATGGGCATTTCATTGACATTAACACAGGCTGTCCCAGAAAGGTGCATGACGCATGCATCTTTCAGAACACTGGCCTGTTCAGGAAGCTGCAAGCTGGGAATTTTTTCCCAGACCAGAAGATCACCGTAGGGGAAGTCGAAATGCCCATTGTGATCCTTGGAGACCTCATTTACCCGTTAATGCCGTGGGTCATGAAATCCTACACAGGGAGCCTTGACAGCAGCAAGGAGCAGTTCAACAACATGCTGAGTGGGTGCAGAATGACTGTGGAGTGTGCTTTTGGCCATTTAAGGGGCCGCTGGCGCTGTCTGTATCGGAAGCTGGACCTGGCCGATAACAGCATCCCCGTGGTTCTTCTTCGAGTGATTGTTCCTATGCATTCCAGTCAGGTGTGCGCGCCGCGCGTGCACGGCATCTCGGAACTTTTTTACCCTAGCAACTCCGGCGGGCCGGCTGGCGCCCCCTGGAGTGGCGCCGCCATGGCGCCTGTTATATACCCCAGCCGGCCCGTCCGCTCCTCAGTTCCTTCTTACCGCCCGTGACGGCCAGTTGGAACTGTGGAGTGCTCTCTGTCCTCCACCACCCTAGCTCTCGCTACTGTTCTCTGTATATAGTTCGTTTAGTACTTAGTGTAGATAGTTTTTGATAGTTAGTTAGTTAAGTTTTAGGATAAGGTTAAGGGGGGTAACAGCTCCCTTTCCTCCCCCGGTGCGGGCTCATGCCCAAGGCACCGGGCTTTAAGCCCTGCGCATCGTGCCAGAGGCCTATGCCAATCGGGGACCCGCACGACGCCTGCCTCCGTTGCCTTGGCGAAGGTCACCGAACAGATAAGTGTTCTTTCTGTTCCGCCTTTAAGCCGCGAACTCGTAAGGAACGGGACATTTGTTTAAAACAACTCTTAATGGAGGCGTCGCTCCAGCCCCCGGCACCGTCCGCGCCGGCACCGAGAACTTCATCGGTGCAGAGCGCACCGGCGGCCCCGAGCCGCTCCGGCACCGTGGCTCCGCAGCCTCAGACAGCGGCTCCGAAGACCCGGCACCGCTCGCTCTCGCCTTCTAAGAAGCGCAAGCTGGCGAAGGCGATCGCTAAGTCCCGTGCGGAGGACTCAGCAGCGATGACGATGGCGCTACCTGCGGCCCCCGCGGTAGCCGTGCACAAGACGTGCACTGGACCGTTGACTCCGGCACCGCAAGGGCCGTCGAGTCCGGCACCGCCACGCTCCCCGGCACCGACCGTGGTCGAGCCCCGGCTGCCTTCTACGCCGGAGACTTTCTCCTCAGCGTGCGAGCTGATACAGCTCATAGAGGCACCGAGCTCCGGCCCCCGGCACCGCCGGCGCGGGCTGTCATGTCGGCAGGAAAGCTGGCCATGATGACCCGGCCGCCCTCTCCGGACAGACGGCACGGACGACGCTCCTGGTCCCGGTCACGTTCCCGGTCCCACCGCAGGTCACCGTCCCGTCGCTCGCGATCTCGGCACTGCTCGCCATCGCGGTACCGGTCGCCGTCTCGACGTCGGTCGCAGTCCCGGTACCGTTCGTCATCGCGGTACCGGTCGCACTCCCGGCGTCGCACCAGATCCCGATCGCCATCGCGTCGGCACCGACGGAGGTCTCTGTCCCGGCACCGTTCCCGGCACCGCGACTCGCGCAGCCGCTCCCGGCACCGCAGATCTGGATCCCGGTCGAGCTCCCGGCACCGGTCGAGCTCCCGGCACCGCAGCAGACGGTGGTCTCGGTCACCATCCCGGTACCGTGAAGACCGGCACCGATCCTCGGCACCATCCGGGGCCGGACTGCCTCAGTCGATGGCGCAATCCATCAGCGCCTCGGCACCGCCATGGCCATCCCGCTCTGCATCGGTCGCCTCCGCGGCGGACAGCAATGCTCACCTACCGCCTACCCCCCACGGTCAACCTCAGGGGGCACAGCAGTGGGGATTCTGGGTGCCATGGGCCCAGTATGAAGCTCAGGGGGTGCCGTTGCCCCCAAGAGCCCCTGCTTTCGAGCGCAGGGCACCGGAGGCGACTGTTAGCCGGCCGCCCCCTTCACCTCCACGTGAGCCTGACCGCGAGGGGACCATGCAGCCCGACCCAGCCGACGAACAGTCCGCAGGTCCTTCGACGGAGGCCGCTGTCCAGGGCTTGTCCTCGTCGTCCTCACCGGACGAGGTGGTGGCCGGAGCTTCCACCAAGGAGCCTCCGCCTATAGACCTGAAGGCTCACCAAGACCTGCTTCGCCGCGTGGCGACGGCTATGGCTCTTCCAGTGGCGGAGGTTCAGGAGGATGAGGACCCTATCACTAACATCGTCGGAGCGGAGGCTCCAGTGCGAGTGGCGTTACCGTTTGTGCGGACAATACAGAAGAACGCCACCACACTCTGGCAGACGCCGGCGTCCATCCCTCCTACGGCTCGTGGGGTCGAGCGCAAATATTCAGTCCCCCCCACGGGCTACGAGTATCTCTATACTCACCCAACCCCGGACTCGTTGGTCGTCCAGTCGGTCAACGACAGGGAGAGGCACGGTCAACCTGCCCCTGCGCCTAAATCGAAGGACGCGCGGCGGATGGACCTGTTAGGCCGCAAAATCTACTCGGCGGGCGGCCTGCAAATGCGCATCGCCAACCAGATGGTCCTCCTCACCAGGTACGTCTTTGACATCATGACGTCCCTGGCGAAGTTTACAGAGCTTCTGCCAACAGCCTCCCGCCAGGAGTTCTCAGCAATGTTGGACGAGGGAAAAAAATCATCCAGGTCCTCCATCACGGCCGCCCTTGACGCCGCGGACTCGGGAGCTCGGACCTTGGCCTCCGGCGTGACGATGCGCCGCATCTCCTGGCTGCAGTCCTCCACCCTGCCGCCGGAGGTGCAGTATACATTACAGGACCTGCCTTTTGACACTCAGGGTCTCTTCTCTGAGAAGACTGATTCACGGATCCAGACCCTGAAGGACGGTCGCGTTGCCATCCGCACCCTCGGGATGCACACGCCGGCTCCACAGCGCAGGTCCTTCCGACAGCAACCCCCCCGGTCCTTCCAGCAGCAACGCTACCGCCCGTATAATAGCAGGCGACCGGGCCCAAATCACCGTCGTCCTTCCGGCAACAGGCGTAATCAGGGCCAGGCCTCTTCCAAGGCCCCTCAAGGGTCCAAGCAGGCCTTTTGATGGGACGCACGAGGACGGCCCATCACTCTCCCTACCGGATCCTACCCTTCTCTTCCGCAACCGCCTCTCCTATTTCTTTTCGGCGTGGTCCCAAATAACAATGGACAACTGGGTGCTTCAAACAGTCCAGTCGGGATACCGCCTTCAATTTGTTTTGCCCCCACCTTCCCACCCACCCTCCCTGTCCCTCTTCAGGGACCCCTCTCACGAGCAATTCCTCTTACAAGAGGTCCAGACTCTGTTGAGCGTGGGTGCCATAGAGGCAGTGCCTCAAGACAGGCGGGGCAGGGGATTCTATTCCCGATACTTTCTCATCCCCAAAGCGAAAGGAGGGCTACGTCCTATCCTGGACCTTCGCGAGCTGAACAAATACCTGCTCAACCCCAAGTTTCGCATGGTCATCCTGGGGACCATCATTCCCTCTCTGGATCCGGGAGACTGGTTTGCCGCCCTCGACATGAAGGATGCCTACTTCCATGTCGCGATCTATCCCCCTCATCGACGTTACCTCCGTTTTGTGGTCAACAACGCCCACTACCATTTCGCCGTGTTACCATTCGGGCTCGCTACCGCACCGAGGGTGTTTACCAAATGCATGGCGGTGGTGGCCGCAGCCCTCCGCCGTCGTCAGATTCACGTCTACCCGTATCTCGACGACTGGCTGGCTCGCGGACAGTCTCGACAGCTGGTAATGGGCCAGATGACAGAAATCCTGTCCCTCTTTCGGCGACTCGGTCTTCTCATCAACGCCGAGAAGTCCACTTTGATTCCGTCGCAGCGGGTGGAGTTCATTGGAGCGGTCCTCGACTCCTTGTTGGCCCGAGCCTGCCTACCACAATCTCGACATCAGACGATGGTCTCCATCATCCAGGACCTCGTCACCTTCCCGACCACGACGGTGCGCTCCTGCCTCCACCTCCTGGGCCACATGGCATCATGCACCTATGTCACCGCGTACGCGCGGCTCCACCTCCGCCCGTTCCAGTCTTGGCTCGTGTCGGTGTACCGGCCGCATCGAGATCCCATCGACATGGTGGTCACGATCACCAGGCCGACCCTCGAGTCCCTCCGCTGGTGGCTCGACCCGGAGGTCGTGTGTGCGGGAGTCCCGTTCCACCCTCCTCGCCCATCCGCTACTCTGACCACGGATGCCTCAGCGCTCGGTTGGGGAGCTCACCTGGGCGACCTTCACACCCAGGGCCTGTGGTCGCCCCAGGAGCTCGCTCTGCACATCAACGTCCGCGAGCTGCGAGCAATCCATTTGGCCTGTCACACCTTCCGCACCCACCTGCAAGGCCGCTGTGTGACAGTGTTCACGGACAATACATCAGCCATGTTCTACGTGAACAAACAGGGCGGAGCCCGCTCCTCCCTCCTCTGCAAGGAAGCGATGCTCCTGTGGCACTTCTGCGTGACCCACGAAATTCACCTGGAAGTGTCCTTTCTTCCGGGAGTGCAGAATACGCTGGCCGACCATCTCAGCAGGTCGTTCCTCTCCCACGAGTGGTCCCTCCGTCCCGATGTAGTACACACAATCTTCCAGAGGTGGGGGTTTCCCCAAGTAGACCTATTCGCGTCCAAGGAGAACAGGAAGTGCCACCTGTTTTGCTCGTTCCGGGGTCACTCGCCGGGCTCCCTGTCGGACGCCTCCCTGTATTCCTGGAAGGATCACCTCCTCTACGCCTTCCCTCCGTTCCCGCTCGTACACCGAGTGCTACAGAAGCTGCGGAGGGACAGAGCCCGCCTCATACTCGTAGCTCCCGCCTGGCCGAGGCAGCATTGGTACACCCTGCTGCTCGAGCTCTCCGTTCGGGATCCCGTCCCCCTTCCGTTGTGGCCGGACCTCATCACCCAGGACTTCGGCAGGCTCCGCCATCCGAACCTGCAGTCCCTCCATCTTACAGCTTGGTACCTGCATGGTTGACCCACACAGAGAGGGACTGCTCGGCAGCAGTCCAGCACGTCCTGCTAGAGAGCAGAAAGCCTTCCACTCGCTCCATCTATCTGGTGAAATGGAAGCGGTTCGCGCTCTGGTGTGACCAACGAGGCCTCAATCCCTTCGTAGTCCCTGTCCCTACCATCCTGGACTACCTCTGGTACCTTAAGGAGCAAGGTCTTGCGGTCTCCTCCTTGAGGGTTCACCTGGCAGCAGTGTCCGCCTTTCGTCCATCTGTGGAAGGTCGGTCCATCTTCTCCAACCAGATGGTTTCCCGCTTCCTTAAAGGCCTGGACCGCTTGTACCCGCCGGTGTGGCGTCCTGCCCCGACCTGGGATTTGAACCTCGTGCTGGCCAAGCTGATGGGTCCCCCCTTCGAGCCCTTGGCCACGTGCTCCCTGCTCTACCTCTCCTGGAAGACAGCCTTCCTCGTCGCCATTACATCAGCGAGACGAGTCTCTGAGCTCCGTGCTCTAACGGTGGGTCCACCCTACACTGTCTTCCACGGGGACAAGGTGCAGCTTCGACCGCATCCGGCCTTCCTCCCTAAGGTGGTCTCGGCCTTCCACCTGAATCAGGAGATCTTCCTCCCGGTCTTCTTCCCGAAGCCGCATGCCTCACCTCGGGAGCAACAGCTTCACACCCTCGACGTCCGCAGGGCGCTCGCTTTTTACATCGAGTGGACGAAGCCCTTCCGGCGTTCGACCCAGCTGTTTATAGCAGTCGCCGACCGCATGAAGGGCGAGCCGGTCTCCTCGCAGCGGATTTCCTCCTGGGTAACGGCATGTATCCGGACCTGCTACGAACTTGCTCGCGTGCCACCATGCCGCCTCACTGTTCACTCGACGAGAGCGCACGCCTCGTCCGCCGCCTTCCTGGCCCATGTTCCCATCCAGGACATCTGTCGAGCGGCCACATGGTCTTCCGTCCACACCTTCGCCTCCCACTACGCGTTGGTGCAGCAGTCTCGAGACGACGCAGCCTTCGGCTCCGCGGTATTACACTCCGCCACGTCTCACTCCGACCCCACCGCCTAGGTAAGGCTTGGGATTCACCTGACTGGAATGCATAGGAGCAATCACTCGAAGAAGAAGAGACGGTTACTCACCGTAGTAACTGTTGTTCTTCGAAATGTGTTGCTCCTATCCATTCCAGACCCGCCCTCCTTCCCCACTGTCGGAGTAGCCGGCAAGAAGGAACTGAGGAGCGGACGGGCCGGCTGGGGTATATAACAGGCGCCATGGCGGCGCCACTCCAGGGGGCGCCAGTCGGCCCGCCGGAGTTGCTAGGGTAAAAAAGTTCCGAGATGCCGTGCACACGCGGCGCGCACACCTGACTGGAATGGATAGGAGCAACACATCTCGAAGAACAACAGTTACTACGGTGAGTAACCGTCTCTTATATCTGCGTGCTGTACCCTCCATAACATTTGTGAAGGGAAGGGTGAACGATTCACTCAGGCATGGAACTCGAAGGTTCAACACCTGGAGGCTGAATTTAAACAGCCAGAGAGCAGGGCTATTAAAGGGGCCCAGCACAGGACTGCAAGGATTAGGGATGCCTTGAGGGAGCAATTTGAGGCTGAAAGCCACCAGTAATGTCTGGTGCCCTGCATGGGAGTGAAGTGCAGTGGTTCCAACGTTAGTAGGAATCTGTGTTTGCTACGCCGATTTGCAGTGCGTGTTTCTTTCCTGGGCTAAGGTATCTTTTACTTTATGCAATAATAAAGAATGTTTTCAAAGCCAAAAAATTCATTTATTGAAAAGAAACACAACTGCTTGGGAAACAGAAAGGGCAAGGGGGTGGGGTGGGGAATGGTACAATCACAGATTTGCATATATCCTGTCTGGAGTGGTGTGCAATGAGTGCTGCACTTCAGGATGGCTATACTACGTGGTGATGGGGGTTGAGTGCAGTGGGTAAGAGTCGTAGTTTTCAGGGCTGGGTGGTGAAGCTACCAGTGTTGGAGGCAGCTGGTGGTGGTAAGAACCCGGATGTTGGGGAAAGTGGGTTGGAGGTGAAATGGGGGCACAAAGGAAAGAATTTTGGGACAAGGGCTGCAGGGGGGAGTGGGCGCAGTAGTGCTCCACCTGCATGGCTATGAGCACCTGGATAGAGTCTGCTTGGCACTCCATTATGCTTATCAGCTGATCCATGCTTTGCTGCAGGAGCACCGAGCTTTTGTGCCGGTGCTCCTCATTCTGCTGGTGGATCCTCCTTTCACTCTCCCGCCACTCCTGAACTTTTTGATTTTCATTACTTGAATGCTGCATTACTTCATGCAACATGTCTTCCTTGCTTCTACGTGGCCTCTTTCTGATTCTTTGGAGTCTTTCGGCCGGTGATAACATGGACGGCTGAGATCTCAAGGTTGCATCTGTAATGGCAAAATGCAACATTTAACAGAGACAGCATTGTTCACACCAGACAGAGCAATGATTCCCCCACACAGTCTACACAATAGCATAATTTGCCTGTCCCAAAGCGAGCATACATAAACCCACAGAGAGCCCCAAAATGGTGTGTAAACACAGGGTCAAGCGTGACTGATTGTTTCATGGCTGTACTGTCCTCTGGGTTTCTATGCCATGGAGAGAGCTAACAGCTGCAGGGGGCCCCTGTACTGAACACTGTCCCCACATTTTCCACAAGAGTTCGTCCTGGAAGATATCTCGCTGCTGAGGGTGACCTGGGAAGCAAGGGAGGGTCTTCTATTACAATGCGACTTCTGCCCTGGCCCACATGCAGCTTGCCTGT
Organism: Mauremys mutica; assembly: GCF_020497125.1. NCBI lineage: Eukaryota > Metazoa > Chordata > Testudines > Geoemydidae > Mauremys > Mauremys mutica. The sequence continues at coordinate 188,992,368 of NC_059072.1, read as the reverse complement.
GTGCAGCAATGGTCCCCCCACCCCTCACGGCACAGTGGCATGGACAAGTTAGCCTTACTGGGACAAGAACCACAGTGGCTCTCCCGAGAAACCTGTGCAAGTGCATTGCCCAAGTTCTGGATGATACCTTTGAAGAGATCACTGAGGCTGATTACTGTGATGTGAGAGAACACATCAATGCCCTATCTAGGCATGCATGCAGCCCTAATCCTCCTCGCCCCGAGAACCCACACCAGGGCCGCCAGAGGGGGGGGGCAAGTGGGGCAATTTGCCCCAGGCCCCGGGCCCAGCAGGGGCCCCCACGAGAGTTTTTCGGGGCCCCTGGAGCGGGGTCCTTCACTCACTCCGGGGGCCCCGGAAAACTCTCGCGGGGCCCCGGCCCCTGGAGCTTCTTCTGCTCCCGGTCTTCGCTGGCCGGGGGTCCTTCCGCTCCAGGGCAGAAGGACCCCCCACTGCCGAATTACCGCCAAAGCGGGACCCGCCGCCGGAGTGCAGCCGGGTCTTCGGCGGTAATTCGGTGGCGGGGGGGGTGTCCTTCCGTTCCGGGACCCGCCGCCGAAGTGCCCCGAAGACCCGCGGTGGGGGCTGCACTTTGGCGGCAGGTCCCGCTTCGGCGGTAATTCGGCGGCGGGGGGTCCCCGCTGTGGGACTTTGGGGCACTTTGGCGGTGGGTCGCGGAACGGAAGGACCCCCCCGCCGCCGAAGACCCCGGGCCCCCAGAATCCTCTAGGCGGCCCTGACCCACACTGAATAACCTTCCCAAAATAAAAGCCGCTTATCGGGTACCTCCTGTGGTGTTTGTCCTTCCCCAAGCACCAGCCACCGCGACTAGCTACCTTCCTTCTGGCTTGAGAACAGCTCCAGGCTGCATGCATCTAGGGATTCTGGGGTGCCTTCCTCCACCTCAGCACACTCGATCCCGCTTTGCTCCTCCTCCTCCTTTTGCCTTGTTGAACTGGGCTCTGAAGTGTCCATGGTGGTACTCGGAGTGGAGGTGAGGTCGCCCCCAAGTATCGCGTCCAGCTCTTTGTAGAAACAGCAGGTTGCGGGGACAGCACCAGAGTGGTTGTTTGCCTCGCGGGCTTTGCGATAGGCATTCTGCAGCTCCTTCACTTTAATCCTGAACTGCAGTGCATCCTGGTCATGGCCCCTTTCCATCAAGTCCCTTGATATCTGCCTGAAGGTATCATAATTCCTACGGCTGCAGCGCAGCTGGGACTGGACAGCTTCCTCCCCCCAAACACTGATGAGGTCCAGCACCTCGCCATTGTTCCATACTGGGGATTGCCTGGCGCTTGGAGGCATGGTCACCTGGAAAGATTTGCTGAGAGCACTCCACGCCTGGCTGAGCAACAGGAAGGGGATTTTCAAAATTCCCAGAGAATTTAAATGGTGGGTCTGACGGTTGGTCACCTGAGGGCAGGGCAGTAGAGTTCAAAGTGATGACCAGAGTGAGTAGAACAGGCATTCTAGGACACTTCTAGAGGCCGATCAGAGCGCATTAACAGGACAGGTCGTCCACACTGGCACCGCAGCGCTCCAGCGGGGGTGTAGCAAACGTTATTCCACTCGCCAAGGTGGAGTACCAGGAGAGCTCTAGCTGTGGAGTCAGAGCGTTCTACGTGCCTTGCCAGTGTGGACAGGGAGTGAGCTAGTGTGCACGGGGCTCCTTTATTGTGCAGTAACTCACAAGTGTAGCCAAGCCTTAAGGGCAGGTCTACACTAGAAACTTGCTGCGCCACTGTAGCACTTCTGGTGAAGACACTCTAAGCTGATGAGAGAGCTCTCCCATCAGCTTAAAAACTCCACCTTCACAGGAGGTGGTAGCTATGTTGGCTGGAGAAGCTCTGACATGGCACTATCTACAAGAGGATTATGGTCCACACCCCTGAATGGCATAGTTATGCCAAAGTAAGTGTGTAGTGTACACCTGGCCCAAGATATCACCAATGCCTGAGGCACCTGTAATGGCAGGGTATTGGTTAGGTGAGATATAACTAGGTGATCCCAGCAGGTGAACCATTTCTGATGCTGCAGAGGATAGTGGAAAAAACCCTAAATCCTTGCTAATCTGGCCTGGGGGAGAATTCTTTCCAGTGTTCCATAATGAGATTCTAAATATGTAAAATTTGGCTTTCAAAAGTGGTTTCCTTATTAATGACTGCTTGCAAAAGTAGCACTATACATAACACCAGAATATCCCTAAATACAATGAAATCTGAAATAGTAGCAACCTCCAATAAATACCCACATTAAAGTATTGTAAAACTTTCCAGTACAATATTGTTATATTTTTAGTTAGTTAAAGGCTCATTGTTTCGGTGACCATTTAAAACAGGTTTCGCTGTAAATGATTACACAAGCCATTTTTTTAAAAGTTCTTATCTGTGAGAATAAGGTATTGTTTACACTGTCAGCAGATTTGCCAGAGTTAGCATAATGTCAGGAAGATATTGAAACTTGTCCAACCTGTTCATTGTTTCACAAACAGATTACACAGTCCTAACTACCTTTAACCAACACCTTATTGAATCTGGATTTTAAAGGTTTTACTATGCTGTGATGTTGTCAAGTTTTATCCAGCATAAGTAGCAGTTTTAAAAATGCATCTGAAAATGACTTGGAATAAAGACCAGAATCTCTTTTATGGAGCTGAATGAAAGTGATAGGGGAAGGGCAAAGGAACTGTTTGTTTCTCATCCCCCGATCCTTGGGCTGCTTCTGTACTTAAGGCCTGGCCCAACTCCGAAACTGAAACTGCATCTGAAACTGGACAGTGGCTGCCCTCGCCCTCTCCTGTGGGTATCACCCCTGAAGCGCCCACTGGCCGCGGTTCCCCATTCCCTGCCAATTGGAACTATGGGGTGGGGGGGGGGGGCGGTGCCTGCCGCGAGGGCAGTACATGGAGCCCTTTGGCCTCCCCTCCTCCAGGGGCCACAGGGACGTGGTGCCGGCCGTTTCTGGAAGTGGCCCAGGGCCAGGGCAGGCAGGCAGCCTGCCTTAGCCCCACGGTGCCACGGGGCTGGCAATCCCACGGGATAGATTGAAAGCCCTGATGGGCCGGATCTGGCCTGAGGGCCATAATTTGCCCTCCCCTGTGTTAGGCCCTCCACTGTCCTTGACAACTCTTCTTCTCTGGCCCAGCTGGAATTATTGATTATCAGGGTGGAGCTCATTCGTGCAGAAGAGAGCTTTCCCAGGAGCTAATCCAACACTGTGGAACTCATTCTTTCAAGAACTCCTTCAAACCTCACCTCCTTATGATCCAAATGCAAAGCAAATTTCTTCAACTCTGCCTTCCCAAACATATAGAACACAACAACTCAGATACACATTTCACTAAAAAGAAACAAAATTTAAAAAAAAGTTTAATTCCCATATACAATTTCTCCTACTTCATTGTCCACCTTCAAATCTCTCTTCAAAATTCTCCTTTGCCATGATGCCTACAAAAAACTTGACAACGGTTAGGCTTCTGGTGTCCTGAGCCCACTGCTTATCATGCTGGCCAAATTTTGTCTCACTATTTCCTTATGCTGCCCCATCTATCTGTATTCATTTGTTGTCTCTTGTCTTATACCTAGATTGTAAGCTCCCTGGGAGTCTTTTCATTCTGTGTTTGTACATTGCCTAGCACAATGGGCTCCTGGTCCATGACTGGGACTCCTAGGTAGTATGATAATATGGATAATGAATAAGAACAGCAGCAGAAAGGAAAATACATGCAACAGATGCTTGTCACTATGTTCACTCTGTTTATTCACTGTGTTTTTATCTTTGGAAAGTACTGAGATTCCATAGTGAGGATATGGTACAAGAATCTAATTAGATTAAAATAAAACCATATTATAGACATAATAAGGAACTTTGGGTGGAAGCAAGTGGTTATAACATAATTTGGTAATGTTCACATAAGATAGACACGATCATGGAAACACAAATTGCCAAATCACCACAATTTGGAATATAGATTGGCTCTTTCTTATTATTTAAAGACAGTATGGAAGAGTTGAATTTTGAGGGACTCAGTACAATATGCTGGTTGAGATACTCTCCCAGGTGGCTAGTCAGCAGCTGCAGATGCAAAGGACTCACTCCTGACAGAGAAGGAGAGTATGTAGGATCTAAGCAGAGGACAAACTAGGCAGAGAATAGGAATGAGAGGAGACTTATAGAACTAAATGGCAATGAAAGATCTTAAAGAGAAGGTCTGTGACATTTGAATAGAAGTGGATGAGGTGTGTGGTGGGGCATTGCAGGCTGCTTGCCAAGTAGGCGGAGCTACACCTTAGTGATGTTTCAATTAAAAAAAGTAAAAATGGAGCGGAGCTTGAGAATAAGATTGAGAGAGTGCAGTACAAGAAGGGTGTGAGAGACACAGAACTGGAACTGGAGTATAAACTCAGAAATGATGACATGCCCCAGTAGGAAGAGAGAGACAAGTGAAGAGGCTAAGAAGGGAGCCTGGTGAGAATATATGGGTGATCTGATGACTAAATTCCAGTTGCCACCCCACACAGCATAGTTAAAAGATAAGTTTAGGTGGGAATGAGATGCATTGTGCTGTTGTTCATGATCAACATTTTCAAACCTGAGTGTGTAGAGTTAGCCTGCACCCATATTTTGGCACCAGTGAAGTAAATTGTAAAATCCTTTCTTTATGTGATGGGAAGGCCTGCTTGCGCCCCCATGACCCTGAGAGCTATGCTGGAGGGATCATAACTCCTGGTAGGGTCACCCATGCCAGACAAGTTGAAGGGCACAAGCCAGCCTAAAGGCAGCCAACTGGCCCTCCTGGTATGGGGCTGGGTGTGGGCTAATGGCCTGGTCCTGTGGGGAAAAAGGGTGCTTATGGAAACCTATTCTACTGCTCTCTCGGAAGGCAGTGGTGAAGGCCCTACATTCCTAATGGAAGAGAGAGGCATAAGAGAGGAAGTAAATTGCAGATGCTCAGCCCTTCTAAAAAGCAGGTCACCTTTTTTAAGGGGCCTAACTACGGAATTGAGTGCTTGCTTTTAGCCCCTCAAGTTTGTAAATGTTTGTTAGAAACAATAAAGGTGGATGGTATATTAGTAGTACTGCCAACCCCAAATGTTCAAAGACATCATGAGTCAGGCTCACCAAACATCATGAGATTGGCTTTAAAATGAGGAGATTATATAAAAGTAACAGATTTGGTGTTCTTTTTATTTGCCTTCTGCTTGTTGAGCCTTTACGGTGTGCTGGGGTTACATTTTGAAACTTCCTCTACAGCCACAATGGCTATAAACTTACTTTTTCTTTAGAATGAAGGCTGAAACCATCACATATCCACTTGACTCCAGGAGCTGGGGCTTTAAGGAAAACAATCATCATGAAACTCATGATAAAATCATGATGGTTGGCAACACTGTAACAGTATTGAATAAAACAAGAGCATGTTTGACTCTAAACTTTATCCTATTCTGAGCTAATGAGGAACATTTTTATATTCAGACAGTTTGTTAATAATATGTAAAGAGAGACCACAGCAGGAAAAAACTCCAGGTAAAAGACTGCAATAAAAGCAAAGTGGATGGAGTTCAACCTTTTCACTAACTAATACACAAACACTGAGAAAGAAATAATAGTCTGTGAGGCAAGTAAACAAACATAAGAGCTCAGTTTGGAGTTACCCCTACGGAAATAACTAGGAAGCAACCAAATGAATAAAATAAACAAGTCTTTAACTCAAAGAGCCTGCAGGGACTATTTAAATTCAAGCTAGCACAGATGCCAGCTTCAGTCTTTAATGACCAGGAGGGATACTGAGAAACCAAAATCTCTTTTTAAAGATATCAGATTAGTTCATTTAAGGAATCCCTTTCCCTTTAAGACCTGCAACTTCCTCACTGTAATGCATGGGTTCTCAAACTGGGGGTCATGACTCCTCAGGGGATCGTGATGTTATTACCTGGGGGGTCATGAGCAGGGCCAGTGCAAGGATGTTTCACGCCCTGGGCGAAATTTCCACCTTGCGCCCCCGGCACCCCCTCCCTGAGGCGCTCCCCCTTGCGGCAGCTCCTGAGGCACCCCCCCACCCCTGCTCACCCTTGCTCCGAGCACCCCAAGCACGCCGTGACTACTTCACTTCTCCCGCCTCCCAGGCTTGCGGTGCCTAAGCTGATTGGCGCCGCAAGCCTGGGAGACGGGAGAAGTGAAGCAGCCACGGCATGCTCAGGGAGGAGGCGGGGCAGGGATGATCTGGGGCGGGGAGTTCCCCTGCGTGCCGCCCCCCCCCCTTACTTGCTATAGCCGGCCCTCCCAGCGCTCCCCTGCCCCAGCTCCCTCCGCCTAAATGCCAGAGGCTGAAGATCCGTCCGCCAGGGTCGCTGCCGAAGAAAATGGCACCCCCGAAATCCCAGCGCCCTACGCGACTGCCTAGGTCGCCTAAATGGTTGCACCGGCCCTGGTCGTGAGTGGTCAGCCTCCACCCCAAACCCAGCTTTGCCTCCAGCATTTATAATAGAGTTAAAATTAAAAACACTTTTTTTTTATATTATAAGAGGGGGTCGCACCAAGAGGCTTGCTGTGTGAAAGGGGTCACCACAACAAAAGTTTGAGAACCACTGCTGTAATGTAAGTAGAGCTGTTTAAGAAGTAGGTAAGACACAGGAAAAAAAAGAAAATCTAGGCGATGCCACGCCAGCCTTTGAAAGTTGGGGAAGAAAAAAAAACTGCCAAGAAGCAGGACAGCTCACACAAATTATCCCTCCTGCCCATCTTCTTCCTGCAAACCACGACACCACAATTCTTTGAAATTTGAAATGTTAGGCCCCAAGTTTGACTATACTAAGGTTTTAAAAGTGACTTGCAAAGCAAAGACAACATTCTTGTTCTTTCATTGCTTCTTTTATGATTAAAGTGGCCTGGAACTATTTTTTTAAATCTGATTGTCAATATTTCACTGGTTCTCCAATCCTTAGAGAGTCTTCCGACCTAGACAGAACCTGAATTTCTAATATAACAAACGTTCTATGAGCCAGGGGAGTGAAAGATAGTCTATTAGTAGGGAAAAGGATTTTTAGTCAGACATATTGGGTCTGACCCATAGCTGGTTTAAATTAGCACAGTCCTGTTGATTTAAATGAACCTATGATGATTTACACTACCTAAAGATCAGGCCCCAGTAGCCTTAACAGCTATTTAATTTCAATGATAGATGGATATTTTGAATAAATGAAGCCCCTTTGTTAAAGATACAGTGTCCTCAACCCTTCAGTTAAGGTGGTGTAAGTTCACATAAACATCCCTTTTACCCCTAGTAGTCTTCCAAATAGTGCCTGGAGCCAACCCTGTTCCCAGCTGCCAAAGGCAGATGAGAAAAAGTAGAATCAACATTTAATTTATTAAAGGTAAGTGAAAAGAAGGGATCAACAAGGATTGAAAACGAAAGTAAACAGAAAAAAAATTCAGTGGACAAAAAACTGCTGAATTATGTATTTTTTCCCTTTGTTTTTCTCTGAGTCAGGTCAGCCTTTCTAAACAATCCATTTATTTCACCTGGCAAAATCAAACACAAGGAAAAATACAATCCAGTCAGGAATGTAGCAATTTGGTAGTGAAAACGGACACCGCCAGGCTATTTGCAGCTCCCTGGAATGTGTATCGTTGGTCAAAGGCTGAATGCTTAGCAAAATGAACTTTGAGATATATCTCATCACACACTATTCAGATGGCAGATCACAGGGACTGAGAAGGGGAAAACAAACACAAACAAACAAACTAGTGACCAGTGCAGAACATGGGGAAGAAGAGCTAAAGAGAAAAAAAAAATTCAAGAGATCTCTCTTGAACAGAGCATCGTGTGTTATTCTTCAATAATTGCTCAGGCTGTTCGCAGCCTTTATGCCCAGTATCAGAAGGATTCCCCCACAGGCAAGCAGCGGGTTGCTCTATATATAGTAAAGTGAGATAAAACTGACTGGACAAAACTCACAACAGCCTGCCGAAGCACTATCATCTGGTAAAACAATTGACAGCCTGAAACTAGAGAAGGACAGTCTGACATCCCCTCCCCCCTGTTGCCACACCCAGAGACAGCCTCAGGCTTGTAATACAGTCATTGAAAAGGTGCAACTCATGTAATAACAATGCTGTTTCCTTTTGTAGTTGATAGCAGGATGAAATGCCCTACTTTTTAGGACCAGCTTTCTGGGGATTTTTTCCCCCTTTGGATGAAACAATGGCATGCATGCACGCACACACACACACACACAGACAGACCATCAAAATTATGTATTTATCTGTGTATTTTCATTGAGGTTCAGATGCTTACCCTTGGCTGTAAGTGCTTTCATAGTAATTAAAAGATACAATTACTAAAATGAAAAACACATACCATACAGAACTGCCCATACAAAGCCACAATAGTGCTGACCCACAATAACCTCAGCAGTAACCCCAACATCTGATTACTCTGTGTCCTGTCTTTCCCTGCCTCAGATGTCCAAGCTTTTCAGCCTGCCTTGACGTTTAACAAACACAGCCTCTGTCTGCTGTCAAGGGCAGCACACGGCTAGCTGCTATACATTACTAAATGTGCATTAACCATGCTAGCCATATTTAGTACCCATCACTAATGGTGTGTCTATCTAGCAATTTTTCAACCTGTTATTAACAATACCTATACTGGTGTTAGCAATGATGTAACCCCCTTTTTCAGTGCTTCATTTGTGCCAGGGCTGAGCCCAGGTACCTCTTGGCTTGGTAGTTCATAGCCCTGGCACCTCCGGGCTTGCTGTATCAGTTACAAATGTAAAAAAATTGCTTGAGCCCTCACACCTCTTTCATTACAAATAGGGTGACCAGATGTCCCAATTTTATAGGGACAGTCCCAATTTTGGGGTCTTTTTCTTATATAGGCTTCTATTACCACCCACCCCCTGTCCCTATTTTTCACATTTGCTGTCTGGTCACCCTAATTACAAATGAAGCACTGGCATTGCCCTTTTTCTGAGCTAATCAGCAGTAGTGGAGCATCAAAAGAGAAGCTACTACTATCAGCTTATTCCACTCAGCTGTTTAACAATACCACAGCTGTTTGCCATAGCTGGAGCCAGAGGCACTCCCTTTTTATATCTCCACCAGCACCACACAGCAGAAGCAAGGTTCGGCTCAACATTTCTCTTTTAAATCCCCATTGCTATCAAAACCAGGAGAAGAAAAGAGAGTAATGGTAGCCTAGGGAAGATGCAAAAAGGAGCATGGAAGGAGGGGAAGGATATAGAGATGGAGGAAGTATTTTAGGGAATTAAAAAGTCACATCTCATAGATGTTGTAGTAGTTTTATCTGATACAACTACAGAGTATATAGCAGAGGTCAGTAACCTTTCAGAAGTGGGGTGCCGAGTCTTCATTTATTCACTCTCATTTAAGGTTTTGTGTGCCAGTAATACATTTTAATGTTTTTAGAAGGTCTCTTTTTATAAGTCAACAATATATAACTAAACTATTGTTGTATGCAAAGTAAATAAGGTTTTAAAAACATTTAAGAAGCTTAATTTAAAATTTAATTAAAATGCAGAGCCCCCCGGACCAGTGGCCAGAACCCGGGCAGCATGAGTGCCACTGAAAATCAGCTTGTGTGCTGCCTTCGGCATGTGTGCCATAGGTTACCTACTCCTGCTCTATAGCTTTAAAATACAGGATGCTACAGACACCTTTGTCCTCCACTGTTTTGTCATCTGTTGCATTAGGAGATCTGAAGCTAAAACAAGTCTGTAGTTGTAGCAAATACAAGCATCAGACTACCACTGTTTTGTTTGGTGGATTTGTACTTCATAGAAATGTAAGTACATCTACTGATATTGTTTTTGTCAAGATACCAAGTTACAAGTACAGTAACAAATGCAAGGTTGGGTGTGCATAAGTTAATGATACACCTCTTGGGTATGTTAAGCCACACCCAAGATGTGCATATTGACTGACTACATAGTCTATTGTATATTACTGCTTATTTACTGTCTCTGCAGAGGGTTAAAAGGGTGGAGTTTTATGAAAACTGGTTATTCTGCTTAATAAAGTTTCCTGCAGTGTTGCCTGTGCAATTTGAATTAATCTCTTACTCACTACTTGTCTTCCTAACTATATCTCTGGACTCTATATTATTATTCTTAACACAACAGGAACTTCCTTTGTTTGTGAAATTCATAACTTATATTTGCTGGTGATTTCTAGTGTTTACAAACTCTCTGATAGAACCACTCTGATGTTATGAATAGGGGATAAGAAACAACCAGGTAGAATGCTCCCAAATCATTCTTGCAAGGACTAACATTTCAAAATAATAATCACACACAAAAAAAATAGCTGATCAAGAAGAAGCTAGGAGATTTTTGGGATAATCTTACACATCTGCTGTCAACATCAGGTTTCACTATTTAAAGAGAAAACCATGTTTATTATGCTAAGCTTATTCTGTTAATCAAGGACTATATAACCCTTTTGTAAGGTATTATTCATAACAAGGGGGAGTACAGGAAAGATTCTATGATTTCTATTGTCTAGTCATTAAGGGCTAAATTATGGCTTAGTGGAGAAAACAAATAGCTGTGCTCAAGCACTGATGGGAGGCAAATGTAATGTCTGGTTCAGACATAACATCTCAAGGACCCTTAAGGAGAGCATACTCAGCAGGGACATTCTCAACAAATCCAAAAAGGTGCAGTAGGTGCTCACCCCCTATGCTGCCTTCCTGGTGCTAGTTGCTGCACATGGGGATAAGGCACTGATCAGATCCACAGGCCTCCCGGACACATTACCTTTTTGGCTATGATGTATTACTGCCCACCTACTCTCACCCCACTCCCAGCATTCAGGGAGTGCAAGGAGTCACATTATACTTAATTATATTGTTGTACTCTCTGATCCCTCCCTTCACAGCACATCTGAGCATGCATAACAATGATTTTCCATTAAATGTTTAGCAAAAGGTATAGTAGTTAACTAATTCCAGGCTGGGCTGGAAATTCCAACAGTCTCAAATTTGCTTAGTTTAGAAACTTGGCACATGATGATTCTGCATTCTCTCTCTCTCTCTCTCTCTCTCTGTAATTTAACACAGAAAGATGCTTCCCTGAAAGGCTTATGGTCTAAAGAGATGCAGTACATTGAAAAAGAGTTAAATGCCCATATTAAGGTAGAAGTCACAGGATGGCTGAGGGCTTGTCTACACTTAAAATGCTGCAGCAGCACAGCTGCACCATTCCAGCAGTGCTGCTGTAGCACTTCAGTGAAGACATTTCCTATGTCTCCCATTGGCGGAGGTACTCCACCACCCCGAGACACAGTAGCTAGGTCAATGGGAGAATTGTCTTATCCACTAGTGCTGCCTACAGTGGGGATTAGCTCGGTTTAACTGTGTCCCCTGAGTGACATTGTTATAATGACAATTTCCTAGTGTAGACCAGTCCTTAGTCTTCTTATTACTACAATCTGTCCTAAGACTGCAGAGGTGTTAATGGGCCACATCACCTTGAATGGTCCCTTAGAATATGTGCTAACTACCTCTGTTAAAGTATCTGTTCAATCTTGTATTTAGTTGTGACACTCTGAGTATCTTTCCCAGACCTGAAGAAGAGCTCTGTGTAGCTCAAAAGTGTCTCTCTTTCACCAGGAGAAGATGGTCCAATAAACTATGAGGGCTGTCAATTAATTGCAGTTAACTCAAGCGATTAACTCAAAACAAATTAAAAAAATTAATTGCAGTTTTAATCACACTGGTAAACAATAATAGAACACCAATTTACAATACTTTACTGTAACGGGTTCCCTCCGGGGTGCCACCTGGAACTGGGGTACCACTGAGCCTGCCTGACCCACCAGCTTGGGTTCCCTTTACATTGTACTCCCGTGACAAGCTCTCAAGCCCTCTCCAGCACACATACAGGTAGGGACACACCCCACTGCAGTTACATGCAGACACTGTAATCAGCTCTGCATGGGAAGGCTCCAGCTAAGGAACTTCCCAGCTACTCAGGCACGCACCCCCCTCTGGAATGTAAACCCAAAATTATACCATCTTGCGCTGCACAGGGAACTGTACGGCGTAAGCTCATGAAATTTGCCCCCTCCCTCAATGTAGAGAAGAATATACAACAACTTTCTGCCTCAAGTTACGACTCCCACACACACTGGTTTTAGATAAAGCAAAACCAAGTTTATTAACTACAAAAGATAGATTTTAAATAATTATAATCGATAGCAAACGGATCAAAGCAGATTTACTAGCAAATAAACAAAAACACAATCTAACCTTAATATATTAAAGAGATTGGATATGAATAGCAGATCTTCACCCTACGTGATGATTCAAGCAGGCTGCAGATTCTTAAGGGGCAAGTTGCAATGGCTTACAGTTTAGAAACCCCAGATGGTCCGTTCACAGGCTAAAAATCCCTTTAGCCTGGGTCCAGCACTTTCCCCCTGTTCTCTCTTTGTTCCTCAGGTGTTACCAGGATCCCCTTTGGGTGGGGAGTCAGTGAAGAACGTTGATGATGTCACTCCCCTGCCTTAAATGGCTTTTGCATAGTGCAGGAACCCTTTGTTTCAAAGCTTGGTTCCCACACCAGCCATTGGAAAAATACTGATATTCCAAGATGGAGTCTAGCACCAGGTGACCAGATCCAGGGGCGGTTCTAGGCATTCTGCCGCCCCAAGCACGGCCCGCAGGCTGCCTTCAGCGGCTTGCCTGCGGGAGGTCCTCCGAAGCCGCGGGACCAGTGGACCCTCTGCAGGTAAGCCACCAAAGGCAGCCTGCCTGCCGCCCCCCACGGCTTGCCGCCCCAAGCACGCGTTTGGCGTGCTGGGGCCTGGAGCGGCCCCTGACCAGATCACATGTCCCTGTAGTGTCACAGCAGCCATGACTTGGAGGCTGTCTGTAGCATCCTCAGGAAAGCTCCCTGGTGGGAGATAAGCTCCTTCTGGGGCCTATTGTTTTCTCCTAATAGCTCATTAACCTGAATGGGCCCTTCCCAGCCAGCCATCTAGACTGAGAGCCTTTTGCCTAGTGGGCATTCCCCATGTGTAAACACATTTGTAACACAAATACATAGTCATATTTCTAACTTCAGATACAAAAATGATACATGCATACAAGTATGATTGTCATATTCAGTAAATGATAACCTTTCCAATGATATCTCACATGACCTATCTTGCATAAAATACATCAGAATTATGCCATAATCATATCATATCTCTATGAAGAATATGGGATGCAGTGTCACAATTACCTCACCCATTTTGTCTCTCTAATAGTCTTATAAGTTTTTTCTTCTTAGCATGGGATTTGTCTTGGAAGAAAATTCTGTGTTTGTTTTCTAACACTATTTATTTGAGGGAGCTGTGGTGAATAGTAAGGGAGGTTGCTCTGTCCCTTAATCTCTTTTATTAGCATCAGTTTTTAAAGCAACTGCTTCTGAGGAACTGGGTAGTGGTTTGTGGTTTGGAGATTTCTAAAAGAGTGGGTTGCCTGCATATTGTTAACGATCACTTCTGTTCCAGGATTGGCATGTGTGTGTAAATAAAAAGTTGTACAATATACAATCACATTCTATGACATTGATTTCTCCTCTGATGCAAGACCTTGGAAGTCTGCTACCAGTCGACAGAGGGATGCAAATGTGATGTCAGTTCCTGTGGTGAGAATATCTGAACTTCCTATATGACCTTAAGAAGTGTCCAGTGTCACTTAATATTTACAACATTTGTCATCCAGGAGTAATGTGTCATAGAAATTCCCATGGGTGAAGGGGATTTTATGGTGTATAATTTTAAGCTGTTATAAGTAAAGCCTTTTGTATCCACATCTGATCCGCAAACATGGTCTGTGGATATAAAGTGGATATCCTCAGATTTGCAGGGCTCTAATTATAAGTTTTGATTTAGCTTCTTTGCCATATTACTTTGGTAAAGCAGAAGTGTTGAAAATAATTTTCCCAATGAGTTTAAGGTTCACCATGACTCAATTTCCACAAAAGCATGTATTTATTAGTCCAAAGACCACTTGCTGTTGGTTACATCCAAAATATCAGTATAAGCATATGCACCCTTATATTCTATACCCGAACAACAATGCTGCTTTAAACATTGGCCGAAATAGTCACAACTGGCACAGGCTTGGGAGTTACTTTCCTAACATGGTGTGACTCCAGAAGCGTAAGGAAAAGCTCTGATGAAGAATCTCTACATTATAACAAACAAATGATGCCACTGCTGGTTATTGGAACTTAGCTGATGCAGCTTAGGGCTGCACTCTACTCTTTTCAAGGTTATTTCCCTTCTCACTTTGTCATATTTCTCTTCCCCGCCCCCGCTACCCCCAGTTACTGGTCTAAGTATTTTAAGCAATTATTTACTGACCAGATGCCCAATTAACCATGTTTTCTTTATTTCTATTGCTTTGTGCAAACCTTAAATAAGATAACACTGGTATTTCCAGGTCACTGGAAATTTAACACAAACAAACTTTTCTTTCTCATGAATTCATTCTTTTTGGTCACATGTTTTGGGCCTATCACTTGTGCTAAAATCCAAACTCAGTTTAAAATCACAGTTCACATGTGAGCCTGTATTCCTACAAGAAGGATCTAATATCTCTCCTCATTGATTAACCTTAATAGTTACCTGTGATAATTAACTTAAGTGTGATTGGGCAAAATAAAAACTATTATTAGACAAAAGTGATTTAGTAATTTAGGAAAGTGAGTTCTTTCAGGGACAGGAAGTTGTGTGAAGTCCAGAACTTGGCATTTTCTGTACTGAACTAAAAAAAAAAAAAGCATTGCTAGACAGAGTGACAGATTTAAATTCTGATGTGCTGTGAAACACCAGCATGCCTTAGGTACACAGGCACTAACTCCGTGAGTGCTAAAAAAGTTAGCAGGTGCTTGGCACCCACCGGCAGCCAGCTCTCTTCCTCCCCCTAGCACTTCCCTCCTGCTGGCAGTCCCCTTGATCAACTTCTCCCCCTCCCTCCCAGCACCTCCCACCCACCATGGATCAGCTGTTTTGCGCCATGCAGGAAGCGCAGGGAGGGAGCAGGAGGAGAGGGGACGGGGCGTGCTCAGGGGAGGGGGTGGAAAAAGGCAGGGAAGAGGTGGGGTAGGGGTGAGGCCTTGGGGGAAGGGGTGGAGTGAGGGCGGGAAGAGGAGGGTTGGTGTCTTGGGGGAAGGAGTGGGGGCAAAGCCTGGGGCATAGGGAGGGGGTTTGAACACCCCCTCCTGGGTAGAGAGGAAGTTGGTGCCTATGCTTAGGTAGTCCAAAATGATCTCCTCCATGCATGACATTGCACATAGGAGGTCACGCTGTACAGAAGACTCCATGTTCTTCTACAAAATAGCATCCTCCTTGGGACAAGAGGGAATTGTCCTGTGGGCCACATTTTATTTTGCTTGGTAATTCACTTTGTTCTGTCTGTTATTACTTGGAACCACTTAAATCCTACTTTTTAAAATAAAATCACTTTTTACTTATTAATTAACCCCAAGTATGGGGGGGGGGGGAATGCAAACAGCTGTGCATATCTATCAGTGTTATAGAGGGCGAACAATTTATGAATTTATCCTGCATAAGCTTTATACGGGGTAAAACGGATTTATTTGGGGTTTGGACCCCATTGGGAGCTGGGCATCTGAGTGTTGGAAACAGGAACACTTCTTATGCTGTTTTCAGTTAAACCTGCAGCTTTTGGGGGACATTGTTCAGACCTGGGTCTGAGTTTGTAGTAGGCTAGCATGTCTGGCTCAAACCAGGCAGAGCACTGACGTCCCAAGCCGCCAGGGAAAACGGGCCTAGAGGTAGTCTCAGCACATCAGTTGGCAGTCCCAAGGGGGTTTCTGTGATCCAACCCATCACAGTGGCATAGTCGGCAGGATCTGTGCATAGCTGATTGCTTTGAGATACTGATAGTGATTTAAAGTGAGTTTTGGGTGTGGTGGCTGGAGAACAGACAAAGTGGTTACTGGTTTGTTATTTTCTGTTTGCTTTTTTCGGGTAAGGGAAGTAGGGAGAGAAAGATAAGCAAAATAAGTAAGAGTGACGATCAGAAGAAGCTAGAGTTGTACAGGTTGCAAATTGCCCAGAAAGGCTAAACACTGGGCGCTGGGAAAGTCTCTGTTAACTAAGAAGCCCATGAGCTGAGTGCACTCCAGTTTCAGTGAACAGCAGTGGGGTGTGGCCCAGCACAAGAGAGCAGGAAAATGACTACCAGTGAGGCAGTTACTAAACTAAAGCTGGCCAGACTGGGAGCAGAAGAGAAAGAAAAGGACCGTGAGTTTCAGGTGAAACTCAAAGAAGCAGAGGCAGCCAGGGAGGAAGCTGCCCACAAAAGGGCTATGGAAGCAGAGGCACCCAGGGAGGAAGCTGCTCACAAAAGGGCCTTGGAGTTAAGAGACAGAGAAACACAGGCCCAGATTGAGGCACAGAGGCATTGTCAATCCAGAAGAGGATGGAATATTACACAGGGAGATCTGGATGCCCTTGAAGACTGGAGTGACAAAAATGGAATGAAATTCAATAGTACAAAGTACAAGGTCATGCACTTAAGGTCTAATTATACGAATTTCTGCTACAAGCTGGGGGATCATCAGATGGAAGCGACAGAGGAGGAGAGAAACCTGGGTGAGTAGGTCGATCACAGGATGACTATGAGCCACCAATCTGATGCAGCTGTGAAAAAGGCAAATGCAATTGTAGGATGTGTGAGGCAAGGCATATGCAGCAGAAATAGAGACGTATTAATGCCATTGTACAAGTCACTGGTAAGACCTCAGCTGGAATACTGTGTACAATTCTGGTCTCTCACATTGAAGAAAGATTAATTTAAACTGGAACATGTGCAGAGATGACCTATTAGGATGATCAGTGGAATGGAGGACCTATCTTATGAGAGGAGACTGGAAGAGGTTGGCTTGTTTAGCTTACCAAAAAGAAGGATGAGCGGGCATATGATTATTCTCTATAAATACATGGGGTATGTGTGTGTGGTGTAAATACCAGGGAGGGTGAAGAGCTATTTAAGCGAAAGGATAATGCTAGCACAAGAATGAAACTGGTTGTGAACAAATTCAGGCTGGAAATTAGAAGGTTTCTAACCATCACGCGGGTGAGGTCCTGGAACAACCTCCCATTAGGAGCTATGGAGGAAAGCAACTTAATTAGTTTTAATAGCTGGACAAATGTACAGGTGCAATTGTATGATGGGATTGCTGGTGATGGTAGGGGGAGGGCTCAGGAGCCCTGGCGCTCACTTTTGGCTTATGTCTTAGGTTCATAAACACTCATGCTTCAGCGTTTCAACCAGTCACCTGCAGGAATCAGGAAGGGATCTCTCCCCGCCCCCCGCCCGCCCTGACACACACACATCAGCGATAGCTGTGCTGGAGATGGGACATTGGACTGGGATAGACAGTGCTCTGAGTTGGCACCAGGTATTCTCTCTCTCAAAGGCTTAGCTAGCTGGTTCTTGCTCAGATTGCTCAGGGTCTAGCTGATTGCCATACATGAGGTTAGGAAGGAATTTTCCCGCAGGCCAGATTGGCAGTGACCATGGGTTTTTGTTTTGCTTTCTTCTGCAGCATGTGGTTGCAGGCCAAATGCCAGGGTTATTTGGGTATATCTCTCTTAATCACTTCCCTGCCATTGCAGGGGCCTTGGGTATTGGTGCATCTTGGTCCCTCCTATTCTCTGCCCGTGGCACATAATAGTCTAGTCTCCTGTGGCTTGTAATACTTTGGTGTAGTGTGTGGGTGCTGGGTGGTGTTGGTGGCCTACACTATAAAGGAGGTCAGATTAGATGATCTGTTGGCCCCTTCTGGCTTTAAACTTCATGACAACACACTATGAGTATTATTATACTCATTTTACATGTGTCTGAAGCAAAGCTGAGAGAAGTTAAGGCCCTGTTCACACAGCAACTATATGGCAGAGGTGGAAACATAACCCAAGAATTCTGGCTCTAACCACGAAACATGAAGGCAGGCAGGGAAATACATTGTTTAATGCTGTTTGTTAGTCATCAGCCACTAGACCTCCTTACTGAGGGCACGTCTTTGGGAAATTGGTATGTCTTAGGACTTGCCTCCATGGTGTGGCAATGTACACTACAGGGGTGTGAATTCTAAAGAGCACTGACTGGCCTGTGTAGACCTTAAGAGGTGCACACTAACAGTTCCCTAGCATGCTGTAATGTAGTACTGTTTCAGACTTTAGATTTATGTCTACACAGCAAACGCTGTGCACAGGCTAGCTTATCAGAGCTGGCTTGAGTCCAGCTAGCTCACGTAAGAGTAGCAATTAAGATATCACAGTGTGGGTTTCAGCAATGGATAGTACAAGTCTGACACTGATCCTGGGTACTTACATGGCTCACTAGTCTGCTCCAAAGCCCACCCTGCATTGACTTCACTGTTATTGCTACCTATACTACCTGGATTCAAAGGAGCTCAGGCAGGCTAGCCACTGCACAACTTTTGCTGTGTAGACATACCCTTGCATTTATTTAGCATTTTTATATGAAGATAATAAAGCATTTTACCAACTATTACTTGGTTTTTCAAAACACCCCTCTCAGGTAAGTAAATATGATTACACACAGTATTAAGATGGGCAAACTGAGGAATAGATAGACGAAATGATTTACTCAATGAAGCTCAATGAGTAAATGGCAAAACCAAGAATAGAATCCAGTTGTCCTAATTTCTGGCCTCCTGTTATAACCACTACACATCACTCCATACAGTTTTGAACTCTTGAATGTGTTTTGGTCATCATCCTGCAGCATTTCAGTCACTGATGAAAGATTAAAAGATAACTCAAGATGACACTCACCACTTAAACCTGCCTAACAGGAAGAGTGAATTCAGGCCATGCAGAAAAAGGAAGAAATGCTTTTCATAGTTTCATAGAATATAAGGCTAGAAGGGACCATTAGATCATTTCTGACCTCCTGTATATCAGAAGCCATTAATTTTCACCCGGATAGCCCTATATTAAACACAATAGCTTTACACAAAAGCATTTCAGTCCTCAAGAGACTAAACTATGTGCCACAGGAAGAGAACAGGTGAGACTTAGGGCAGGTCTACACCAGAAACTTGCATTGGCACAGCTGCACTGTAACACTTCTGGTGAAGATGCTGTAAGCCAGAGGCGAGCAAACTTTTTGGCCTGAGGGCCACATCAGGTTTCGGAAATTGTATGGCGGTCCGGTTAGGGGAGGGGGTTGTGGCCCAGCCCCCACCTCCTATCTTCCCCCACCCCGGGACTCCTGCCCCATCCAACCCCACCCTGCTCCCTGTCCCCTGACTGCCCCCAGACCTCTGCTCCTGACTGCCCCCCGCTGCCCCATCCAACTCCTCCTCTCATTCTTGATGCCCCCCCAGGGCCCCTACCCCATCCAACCACCCGTTCTCCCTGACTGCCCCCTTCAGGACCCCTGCCCTATCCACATACCCCCACTCCCTGTCCCTTGACCTCCCCCATACCCCTGCCCCTTACTGCCCCATGCACCCCATCCAACCCCTCCTCTCATTCCTGATGGCCCCCCCAGGACCCTTGCCCCATCCAAGCGCCCCTTCTCTCTGTCCCCTGATCGCCCGACTCCCACCCCTGACTGCCCCCTGGTGTCCCATCCAACTCCTTCCTGACTGCCCCCCCGAGACCCCTGCCCCATTCAACCCCTCTATTCTCCCCCGGACCCCATCCACCCCACCCCTCCCCCTGACCACCACTCCGAACTCCCCTGCCCTCTATCCAACCCCCCTGCTCTCTGCCCCCTTACCATGCCACCTGGCGCACCGGTGGCTGGCAGCACTACAGCCACACCGCCCAGCTGGAGCCAGCCATGCCGCCACTGCCACCACCATGCACCTCAGAGCACCGGGTCAGGTCTGGCTCTGCAGCTGTGCTGCCCCAGGAACTCACAACCCTGCCGCCCAGAGCATTATGCCAGCAGTGGGGCGAGCTGAGGCTGCAGGAGAGGGGGGACTGCATGAGAGGGGCTGGGGGCCAGCCTCCCAGGCCAGGAGCTCAGGGGCTGGGCAGGACGGTCTTGTGGGCAGTAGTTTGCACACCTCTGATCTAAGCTGATGAGAGAGAGCTCTCCCATCAGCTTAAAAACTCCACCTTCACAAGAGGTGGGAGCTATGTTGGTGAGAGAAGCTCTGACATAGCACTGTCTACACCGAGGGTCATGATTATGTGCTCCAAGTAGATGTTGAACAGTCTGGGCGAAGGAAGGCAGCCTTGCCGGACTCCAGCAGTGGTGTGAAACCACTCTCTATTGTGCCGTTGACGAGAACTACACTGCTGGCCTTGGTATACAGTTGTTTAATGGTAAGAATAAGCCTATGACCAATATTTTACTTCTTCATGGTTGCCCAGAGAGCTTTGTGCCATACTCGGTCAACTGCCTTCTTGAAGTCAGCAAAGACGTGGTAGATGTCCTGCTGGTGTTATAAGTACTTCTCACATAGAACATGAAGGTTGGAAATCTGTTCTGTGGTACTTCTTCCAGCACGAAAGCCAGCCTGTTCTTCAGCGATGATATTTTCCGCTTGCGGCTTCTCCGTTCAATGTGACTTTCAACATCACTTTGCTGGGATGGCTAATTAAGCTTTTTAATTTTGACACAATTGACACAATTGCAGGTTGCCTTTCTTTGGCAGAGTGATGATGTCATCAATTCGGCTGGGATGTTGTCAATACCTGTAGTTTTTCCATTCTTGAGTGATTTCACAGCTATCTCCACTTCTTCATGTAGTATTGGAAAGTCATCCTCCTCTGTTGAATCTGGGCTGTCTAAGACACTAGGATCTCCATTTGTCTGGTGGTTGTATAGATCAGAGCAGTAGTTTGTCCACCATATTGATGGGTGATGTTACTAGGTAATGAAAAAGACTTCAACAGAACATTTGGTAAAGGTATGTTTCATATGATCTCTTCTCACCTCTGCTTGGTTCCAAGAGAAAGGAATAACTCATCTTCCCTGAAAAGCACAAAGTATTTTACTTTAGCTATCCTAATTTCAGGTGTCATTGTAATACAATAGAATACAATGCAATGCCATGGCAAACACCTGCTACCAGGTACATTGCTCACTACAGTGAGCAGGCCCTGGACCAAGCACTGTGCCTCATAGCAAGTTTTTGCAGGTCCTGGCCCTTATTTATTCTGTGACAGCATCATTCACAAAAAGCTTCATAGAACTCTTCACAAATGGCTGGAGTCGGCAAGTAAAACTAAATTCTGCAGACTGCAATACAGATATCTTCAGGTAACTTTTGGAGGGCAGAGATGAAAGCTTGGGAGATTTCAGAAGCCAAAGAAACTAAAGGATCAAATTTCACTAAAAGATTAAAGAAGTCATAAAAGGCTGTTAAAAAAAAATCACAAAAAAGTAAAATATGCCCCCCCGCACCCATTGCCCATTTTATAAAAATGGGCAACAGCATGCAGTTTTGCCCTGTAAAGCTATCATCAGTAGTGGAGGAGGCTAACATTTGAGCCTGGATCAAATTTTTCACTATAAAAATCTCAGTGAATACTTGAAAAGTGAAAATTAGCTCTTTCCCACAACTGTACTTACTGACACACGGCACTGTCTGCAGCCTATAGCCCTTACAGCCTGCGCCAAACACCTTTTGGTACATTCTGCACAGATTTCTTACAGAAGATAGTTAAATATAATTAGTAGGATCCTTAACAATGCAACTGCTTTTAGCTGCAATAGGTTAGAAGTGCATTCTGCTTATCTAGTAAATGATGCAATTGTAATTTGAATGGTCATGAACAAGCTTCATTTCTCAGCTCTGAACTAAAGGCCATGTGCTCTGAGCATCTTTTTTGTTGTCCATGCTGAGAATTATTGGGTCCCATTGTTAAAAACAAATGACAGGTGGTAAACCCTCCATGCCATCTGACAGTGCAATTATCCCACTCTCTTGCATCCATAATCTTCTACATTCAATGTAATTGATTATAGTTTTAATTTGTTTTTCAACCTGCAGTTGAACACATACTTGTATCTGCATCTTTATTAAAGAGACAAAGTAATCTCCTGTAGCTGATGCTGCATTTCCCATGTTATTCACCTACACAATCCAAAGTCATTAGGATAGTTTACATATTAGGATCAATAAGAAAAGAAAGCTTCTTAAAGCACTGGCAGAATGCCACTTCCTCCAGCCTCCCCAATCCAGATTTAATCAATTTATCACTACATTTATTCTGAGAGGAAAAGCCATGGCTCACAGCCTTATTTAGAACACAGTTAACCACCTTTACAATTAATCAAGTTGGAGAACCCCCCTCACAGCTAATCAACTACCTTGTGTTAAATATATTACACGCCATTAACTTTGTCAGTGAGTAGATCTCTTTCAACTCTGAGTACTGCTCTGTCTAGAAAGGTACTGGTCCAAATGCTCTCACAGGCTTAGGTATCTGACAGTTTTCTCATCCTCCTCAAAACATCTAGGTACTTTATAAAAAAAAGTAATTAGACATGTTTTCAGCCCCTAACCCAATCTCCCAGTTCAGGAAAGCATTTAAGCACATGCTCAACTTGCTTGTGCTTAAGTCCCATTACCTTCAATGTGACTTAACCGTATGCTTAAGTGCTCTTCTGAATATAGATGCTTTCCTCAAAGGAAATTATTCAAGTTTTTTTACTGTGCAGTAATGGGGGATGACATCCCTCTGCATCATGGTTCTTCTAAAGATCTCTACATTACTGACATAACAGATGACCTATTCTATGATTATGCATCTCTTGAACTAGTGTTGATCCCTTTTAAACAGTAGCATCTCACGTGAATATCTTTGACTTTTATTTAATATTTATGCGGCAGTAGGGCCCCAGTCAGGACTCAGGTGCCATTTTGTTAGGTGTTGTGTAAACACTCAGAGTTCCTCCCTGCCCTGAAATGTTTTACAATTTAAGATGAAAGCCAAATGAAGCCTTGTCTACACTAGTAAGGGCAGGTCTACACTAAGGGTGGGGGTCGAACTAGGGTACGCAAGTTCAGCTACGTGAATAGCGTAGCTGAACTCGAAGTACCCTAGTTCGAACTACTTACCCGTCCAGATGCTGCGGGATCGAAGTCCGCGGCTCCAAGGTCGACTCCGCCACCGCCTTTTGCAGTGGTGGAGTACCGGAGTCGACCGCGGCGCTTCCGGAGTTCGAACTATCGCGTCTAGATCAGACGCGATAGTTCGAACTCCGAGAAGTCGAACTCACCGCGTCGACCCGGCAGGTAAGTGTAGACTAGCCCTAAGTTGTACCACTTTAACTATTCTGATATAATCAAAGCAGTACAACCCCCACCCCACACTATGAGTGCAGTTATATTAGAGCATGGCTACACTTGCGAGTTAGAGCACATTAAAGCAGCCCCAAGCACCCTAACTCCTGATGCGTCCACACTGGCAAGGCATGTAGAGCGCCTGGACTCCGTGGCTAGAGTGCTCCTGGTACTCCACCTCGGCGAGTGGAATAACGTTTGCTACACCCCCGCTGGAGCGCAGCAGTGCCAGTGTGGACACCCTGGTCTGTTAATGTGCTCTGATCAGCCTCAAGAAGTGTCCCACAATGCCTGTGTTAGCCACTCTGGTCATCACTTTGAACTCTACTGCCCTGCCCTCAGGTGACCAACCGTCAGACCCACCATTTAAATTCTCTGGGAATTTTGAAAATCCCCTTCCTGTTTGCTCAGCCAGGCGTGTAGTGCTCTCAGCGAATCTTTCCAGGTGACCATGCCTCCATGCGCCAGGCAATCCCCAGTATGGAACAATGGTGAGGTGCTGGACCTCATCAGTGTTTGGGGGGAGGAAGCTGAGGAATGCCTACCACAAAGCCTGCGAGGCAAACAGCCGTTCCAGCGCTGCCCCCGCAACCTGCCGTTTCTACAAAGAGCAGGATGTGATACTTGGGGGCTACCTCACCTCCACTCCAAGTACCACCATGGACACTTCAGAGCCCAGTTCAACAAGGCAAAAGAAGGAGGAGGAGCAAAGCGGGAGCAAGGGTGCTGAGGAGGAGGGAGACACCCTGGCATCCCTAGATGCATGCAGCCAGGAGCTGTTCTCAAGCTAGGAGGAAGGTAGCCAGTTGCAGCGGCCAGTGCTTGTGGAAGGACAAACACCAGAGGAGGTGCCCAGAAAGCAGCTTTTATTTTGGGAAGGAAGTTATTTAGTGTGGGCTCTAGGGGCGAGGAGGGTTAGGGCTGCATGCATGCCTAGATGTGGAATAGGGCATTGATGTGCTCTCTCACATCACAGTAATCAGCCTCAGTGATCTCTTCAAAGGTCTCATGCAGAAGCTGGGCAATGCACTTGCGCAAGTTCCTTGGGAGAGCTACTGTTCTCCTTGTCCCAGTCAGGCTAACTTGTCCACGCCACTGTGCCGTGAGGGGCGGGGGGACTATTGCTGCACACAGACAAGCTGCATGTGGGCCAGGGCGGAAGCTGCATTGTAGTAGAAGACCCTTCCTTGCTTCCCAGGTCACCCTCAGCAGCGAGATATCTTCCAGGATGAACTCTTGTGGAAAATGTGGGGACAATGTTCAGTATAGGGGCCCCCTGCAGCTGTTAGCTCTCCCCAAGGCACAGAAACCCAGAGGACAGTACGACCGTGAAACAATCAGTCCCCCTTGCCCCTGTGCCTATTCACCATTTTGCGGCTTCTGTAGGTTATGTCTGCTCGCTTTGGGATGGGCAAATTCTGCTATTGTGTAGACTGTGCTTTTCATTAAGTATGGGGGAATCATTGCTCTGTCTGGTGTGAACAATGCTGCCTCTGTTAGGTGTTGCATTTTGCCTTTACAGATGCAACCTTGAGATCTCAGCCGTCCTTGTTATCACCGACTGAAAGACTCCAAAGAACTAGGAAAAGGCCACATAGAAGCAAAGAGGACATGCTGGATGAAGTAATGCAGCAGTTCCTTAATGAAAATCAAAAAGCACAAGAGTGGCAGGAGAGTGAAAAGAGGGTCCGCCAGCAGAATGTGGATCACCAGCACCAAAGCATGGAGTGGCTGCTAAGCATTATGGAGCACCAAGTGGACTCGATACAGGTGCTCATAGCAATGCAGGCAGAGCACTACCATGCCCATCTCCTCCCCCGGCAGCCCTTGTCCCCAAACTCTTTCCCTTGTGCCCCCATGTCACCTCCAACCCACTTCCCCCCAACATTTGGGTTCTTATTGCCACCAGCTGCCTCCAACACCTGTAGCTTCACCACCCAGCCCTGTAAACTACAACCCTTACCCACTGCACTCAACCCCATCACAATGCATTTTATCAGCCTGAAGTGCAGCACTGATTGCACAGCACTCCAGACAGGAAGGCTGATTATGGTAACAGGACATACGCAAATCTGTGATTTAACCGTTCCCCACTCCACCCCACCCCCTTGCCCTTTCTGTTTCCCAAGCAGTTGTGTTTCTTTTCAATAAATGAATTTTTTGGCTTTGAAAACATTCTTTATTATTGCATTAAGTAAAAGATGCTTTCCTGAGCTAAGGTAACAGTCACTGTTCAGATTTAGCCTCCAGGTGTTGAACCTTCGAGTTCCATGCCTGAGTGAATCTTTCACCCTTCCCTTCACAAATGTTATGGAGGGTTTAGCACGCGGATACAACCGTGGGGATGTTGTCATGTGCCAGGTCCAGCTTCCCATACAGACGGTGCCAGCAGCCTTTTAAACGTCCAAAAGCACACTCTACAGCCATTCTGCACCAACTCAGCCTGTTGTTGAACCGCTCCTTGTTGTTGTCAAGGCTCCCTGTGTATGGTTTCATGAGCCACAGCATTAAAGGGTAAGCGGGGTCTCCAAGGATCACAATGGGCATTTCAACTTCCTCTGCGGTGATCTTCTGGTCTGGGAAGAAAGTCCCGGCTTGCAGCTTCCTGAACAGGCCAGTGTTCTGAAAGATGCGTGCTTCATGCACCTTTCCAGGCCAGCCTGTGTTAATGTCAATGAAACACCCACGGTGATCCACAAGCATCTGGAGAACCATAGAGAAATACCCCTTCCAATTAACATAATCAGAGGCTAAGTGAGCTGGTGCCAGAATTGGAATATGCGTCTCATCTATCGCTCCTCTGCAGTTAGGGATACCCATTTGTGCAAAACCAGCCACAATGTCATGCACATTACCCAGAGTTACGGTTCTCCTGAGCAGGATACGATTAATGGCCCTACAAACTTGCATCAACATGATTCCAATAGTCGACTTTCCCACTTCAAACTGGTTAGCGACCGATCGATAGCTGTCTGGAGTTGCCAAATTCCAGAATGCAATAGCCACCCACTTCTCCACCAGCAAGGCAGCTCACAATCTCATATCCTTGCGCTGCAGGGCTGGGGCGAGCTTATTACACAATCCCATGAAAGTGGCTTTTCTCATCTGAAAGTTCTGCAGCCACTGCTTGTCATCCAAGACTTGCATGATGATGTGATCCCACCACTCAGTGCTTGTTTTCCAAGCCCAAAAGCACCATTCCCCGGTGGTGAGCATGTCCATGAATGCCACAAGCAATATCATGTCATATGCGTTACGCAAGTCAACATCATTGTCAGAGTCCTCCTATCACTTTGTAGCTTAAGGAGTGTCAAAGTTAGACTCAGGACTCACAGTTTGTCAGACCACTCTGTTTTATTAGCACAGCGCTCTGCTAATGACACCCAGATAATGTGAGCACCATGCAAGACACAAACTATCTTATTTATACAGATAAAAGGGTGAGAACTTAACCAGATAACAAAGGAAGCAGAATCAGATAAGTTTACCTGGGCTAGGCATGCATATCTTATTTCCTTACCCATCTTCTGTTAATGTTTTGCCATTAGCACCATTGTTTATGCCTAATGTTTCTTTTCCTGGCACCTGTATTTCAACATTTCTTATTTCTGCTTAAAGGTACATACAACATTTCTTTAATCCATTCTTATTTTTACAATATAATTCATTCTACTTTCACAGGAGTAACTCGACTGCCAAATGTGACGTGCTGGTGAGACCCATCAGCATGCTCCTCAACACTTCAGTCTCCATTTCCGCAGACCGAAAGGGAAAACAGAGGGTGCAATACAAAAACATTGAAAGATGGCTCCAAATGTGGCTGGAAGCACAGGGATTGCTGGGATGCAAAGGGATGCATCACGGGGTGTCAGGACAGGACCCAGAATGCCCCGCACCTCTCAGCCCCTTCCCACAAGCCACAGCGTCAGAATGGGAAGAGGTGCTCTGTGGGATAGCTGCCCATAATTGCACCACTCCCAATGTGGCCACACCAGTGCGCTTGCAGCTAAGAGTGTGAACACACTGCAGCGCTTTCTCTACTGCACTCTCCCAGGGCTGGTTTAACTCACAGCACTCTACATCTGCAAGTGTAGCCATGCCATTAGTATTAAGGTCCTTATACTGGTATAGCTATTCCCATACAGGAAGAGGAATAAGCTGTACCAGTATAAGCCACTTTTGTATCGGTATAGCTGCACTCACACTAGGGGTTATATTACTGATATCACTGTTTAGGTAAAAAAATAACTGAAATGGTTATACCACTACAAACTTCAAGTGTAGAGCAGGCCTTACAAAGAGTAGGGGAGAGGGATTTTATAGGTGGATACAACTGGTAGTGATGCCTCTACATAAAGGTTGTCTGACATTTCCCACTATAAGACCCTGTTTTTACTTCATTATAACTTTGCCAAATTTTAACCATTCAGGCTGAAGACATATTGGATGAAATGTCCAGGAATGGCTGGGCAAGGTGACTAGGTAAAGGAGGTATGTGGGGAGACTGGGAGCAGGGGAGAAGACTGAGATTGGATGAAGAACTGGATGTGGGGGGGAGCCTGGGACAAGGAACCGAGGGGCAGAATGGGGTGGAAGACTCAGATGAGGAGCCTGGGGAAGCAGAGAGTGGGACTGGCTGGACAAGGAGGCAGGGGAGAACTGGGATAAAGTTTGCATGGAGAGCGAGGATTGGGGCGAGGATTGAGGAGGGACTCAGATGGGGAGTCCAAAGTGGTAGACTGGGACTGAGATAAGGAGCCTGGGGGTTGAGTGTGTCTTGGCAAGGAGACTGGGACTGAAACAAGGACCAGGAACCAGTGGGACAGGGGAAATAGGACTAGGACAGCAACAGGCAAGAAAGGACAGGATCAAAAGGGGTGAGACTTGGGAGAGCAGGGACAGAAGGGTTTGTGACCTCTAGAGCTCATTGTTCCTCTGGTGTCAGCAAATAGCTCTGAAACCCATTGGTGAAGCGTGTCTCTCACCCCTTGTGGTTGTTTCCACACAACCTTAATTCTGCCTCCTTGTGCCTCCATCCTGTGCACTGAATAAAGCAGGGGTCCTGTGGAAAAAGTAGCAGATGATCATGTAATTAGGACTCTATCCATAAGGCATACGCACAAGGGAGCCGAATGCAGATTGTACAAGCAACCTTCATTCTGGCATTTCCTATCTTTTGAGTGCTTGATTTTTGAAACCAAAATAACAATTAATGTAGGTTTTTTCTATGTAATGCGCTAGGGGTGTGTGTGTGTGTGCATGCACGTGTGTATTTTTAAGTTAAAAGGAAAAAAACAAATTCTATTTTGTGCAACCTGTACTTTCAGCACTGCAGCATGGACGTATACCACTTGAACTACAGGAATCGCTATATTAGTTGGCAGCAGAAGGCTGTAATCCCAGAGGTGCGGTGGACTGGGCTGCTGGGCTATGGGCACATGTGGGTTTGGTTTGAGGATACCTAGACTGGCCTCCTTCTCCTCCTCCAGTTAAAGCTATGCCAGCAGCTCCCAGACATTCCCACTCCAGATTTTGCTACTCCTGCCTTGGTGATGGCATGAACCTGCTCTTGGAATATTCATATTCAGTTATTTTGATAGATTGCCAACACTTTCTTGAGGAACACAAGTAGCAGAAGAGAAACATTGATTTTCAACAATTTATATTGCAGCAAATGGGATGGAATTTCATAGGACTCAGAAAAGGCACTTCTCTAGCCTGAAGACTTTCTCCCTATTCAATTTCAAAGTTATGTTGTTAACAATGGAGGTATTAGAACTTCACAATAATCTTTATAATGGAAAATGTTAAGCAACCTAAACATAGGTGTCACTAGCAGGTTACTCTATCATAAACACATTTGCATTTTAAAAGTTATTCTAAATAGAGAAGAGTGACAGAAATCTGAAGACTTTATTCTGACTCTTAAAAATGTATATTTGGTTTGTGTTAAATTACAGATGTGAAACAAGGACATTCAAGTAATAGATAATAAAAAAACACTACAATCCTTCAAATTATGGTGTTATAGAAGAATTCTGAAAATACCATGGTTTGACCATGTAACCAATGAAAAAGTATTGCAGATGACTGGAACTCAATAAACACTAGTTAGAAGTCTTATGAAAAGAGAAAACTAATTAGCAGGGCACATTTTAAGAGTTTCAGTGGGAGATGCACGGTTATGGGCACTGGAAGGGAAAGGGAAAGTTGATGGCAGAAGAACACAAGGCACAAAAAGAAGACCTTGGACAGACAATGTGATATGCTGGGTGGATCAGAAAGACTCTTCATCCACAGGAGATTAGAGATCATTCAGAATCAGGATACCATGGTTGCAAACCTTCAATAATGGAGATGTCACATAAAAAGAAAACAACCACCTAACCCCTGTCTGCCCCTCAAACTAACTATCATTAATTTTCTTGTTTCTTATAGGTATCATGGCAAAGGTGGGTCTTAAGAAGGGATCTGAAAAAGAGAGTCATGACCTTACAAATCATTTCAGGGAGGGAGTTCCATGTGTAAGTCTAGGTCTTCACTACAGAGTAAGTTCAGGTGACTGGAACTTGGGTCTGAGCACCTGGCTTTGCTTAGCCTGTGTGTAAGCAGCCACACTGGATAGCTGCTGAGTCCTCACTGGGGCTTCACTCCCCATGTATATTGTGAGGAATTCTGGGTGCATATTCCACGGTTCTTTCTTTTGCAATAATCTGAGTCACTCTATGATTCTTTCCCAGTGAATTGTGGGAGCACTTACCTGTCCTTCTGGGAACAAAGGGTGAATTGTGGGAAGGCACTGGAGGCTTATCAGCGCTTGAGTGGCTTAGCCTGTGTATACATAGCAAACTGTGTGGTGTTACCTGCCCACCTCACTCACATTTTAGCCTTTACTTCAAGACGGGCCAGCTAGCCCAGGTTGGAAGCAGCACCATACTCAGCTGAGAGGGTTTTGTTAGGGGCAATAACCCAGGCCTATATCTGGGTAGCTCTGCAGTGAAGACATACCCTAAAGGAAAGTAGAAACGAAGCCTAGAGATGTTAGAATAAGAAATTGACAAATGAGCAGGTAAGACTGGCATTAACAACAGAGCTGGGGAGGCTGTGGGGTGAGAGGCAACATAGTAAGAGAAAAGCAGACAAGTGGAGAGAGGCAGAGTTGTATCTGTATTTTGCTGGATAAAGAACATATAAAATAAGAATAAAAACATAAAAAATCAAGTATTTGTTCCTGCCCAGCTGGGACATGCCAGTCTTGTTTGACAGATGCCTTATTCCTACTCCATTACCTAATGCAACAATAGAGAGGGAGAGTGGAAAGATTTTGCCTTTTTACCCTGACACTGCAGGGATGTGTTGTCTGCAGCAGACAAGATTTTAAAGCATATTGCTCACATGGATTATCCTGCTAATCCAACCCTAGCCAGCCCTAGTTCAGATTACATCAAGAAAAGTAATCAGAAAATGAGCAACAGAAGCCCTACCGTCCTCCCATATGCTGCAGCTACACTGTATGTCATTTCAGCTCTGTATGCCAGTTCAGTGTTCCATGATATCTATGGCCAGTCCAATAGAGCATTACCTGGTCAACAAATAAAGAATATTAGGTTGCAGTAGGAGGCATGTTTTTTCCCCCAGAGAGAAGGGAATGGATGTAGGTTTCTGATATCCTCTCCTACTCTATTATCTTTTATTTTGTAGGTTGGGTGTATAAGCAGAAGAGTATTGTTATTGTGTGGCAGGTGCTTCAGAGACAGGTCCCTACCTCTGAGCGAGTACAACATAATTGGCAATTTACAGACAGATGGGTTGCAACAAAAAGTAAATTTGTTTTGCAATGGAGTTTAGCAAGCACCTTATAAACATCATGGTTTTTGTTTTTCTACAAAAGACTTTCAGATGTCTGTTTTGTTCACACTTCTTTGAGGGGATAGCTAGGGTTTTCAGCAGAGACGGTTCAAGACAATCTGCCGCTCGAGACAAAACATGAATGGGCTACCCATCAGCAGTTCCGTAGCCAGAGCTTTTACTTAAGAAACGTGAATTTGCCATCAAATGCCTACAACGTGCATGATACAATAGTTTTGACTGAGGCAAAGATTTATACAAGTTGCATCATTATCAAAATCTAAAGCATGCAGTGTTAGTCCTGTGACTTTCTAGGTGCCTAAAAGTTAGGCACCACAATGCTCAGTATTGTAATGTTTGTGGCTCTGGGCTTCAGCCTGTTATGTCTGGCTATAGCAGCTCATGTTTTAACTCTGGAGGTCCTGGGTTCAATACCAAGCAAAGACCAAAGTCATTGCACACGTTTGCACTCATAATACCTGCTAACGAAAGGTGAATGAAATGCTTCTGCCAGATACTAGTGGGTATTCAGGGCCTCTGGCCAGGTCCTCCTCTCAGCTATCAATGCCTCTTGATGGCTGAACAATTACTAGCCAAGCCCAAACTGCCAAATCCATGCTGATTCTTTGGGCAGGGGTGTCTGTGGGTGCACAGGGCAATTTCCCAGGCATCGTCTTTCTCCAGCTGCACAGGGTGGATTTGGCTGAACAACATTTATCCTGCTTTTTTCCCCCTCTATGGGCTGGGCTTCTACAGGCCTTATGAAAGAAGAGTGGGTACGTGTCCTGCGACACTTTCTCTGTTTCACTGGAGCACTGAGCTCCATTTCCCCTGAGAGCACCATCATGTGGCATTTCTCATATATAAGAGTCTATCAGTTCAGATGAAACAAAATAAGCATTTATAGGCAATTAGCAGAAGAGAGAGAAAACATAAAATAAGTGAAGTTTTAAATGCATGTGAATGGCTGCTAGGAAAGGATCTTCTCTCTTTCCCAAGGACGTGAGTCTTATCTTTTAAGTTCCAGAATACTGTAGGTCTACCTTGTTTATATGATTTCAGAAATTGGTCTGTCTGGCTTACTGTACTAGTCTCAGGGTAGAATTTTCTGCTGGTATAAATTGGCATAGCTCCACCGGCTTCCACTTTGAAACTGCTGACCACTAGGGAGTTTTGTAAGTGCAAGAGAGACACGTTTCACAGGAGATAGATCTAGGCTTTGTCTACAAGAGCATTTTTGTCGGTAAAACTTTTGTTCATCTGGGTGTGAAAAAAACACGCCTCTGACCGACTTAGGTTTCACCAACAAAAGTGCTGGTGTGGACAGTGCTATGTCATCAGGAGAGGCTTTGAGGACTGCAGACTCATTGGGGGTGGTTTAATAATGCTAGCAGGAGAGCTCTCTCCTGCCGGCAAAAAGCGGCTGCACGGAAGACCTTACAGTGGCCCAGCTGTAGCAGCCCAGCTGTGCCACTGTAAGGTCTGTAATGTAGATGTGGTCTTAGACTATGGAACTCTCTCCCACAAGTCAAAAGAATGACCACAGACCTGACCACATTCAGAATGAAATGAAAACTGGCTTTTATACAATAAAATCTTCACACAGACACACCTCTCTCTGTCTCTAACTCGCACATAAACAAGAGTGGTGAGATAATGTCTAACAGTTAACTGGCCACTACACCTTGAGTGGTCTCTTACAATAGGTGTTAACTACTTTACACTAAACAATCTATTCCACCTTGTCTTGCACTGTGACACTCTAAGGGCTAGTCTACACTTGGAACCTTAAAGCACTGCCATGGCGGCCGAGCGCTGGGAGAGAGCCACTCCCCCGAGGAGAGTAACTCCCAGCGCTCAGACTGTGGCTCCCAGCACCGGTGCACTGTCTACACTGGCACATTACAGTGCTGAAACTTGCTGTACTCAGGGGTGTGTTTTTTCATTCACATGTGAATGGCTGCTAGGAAAGGATCTTCTCTTTCTGGGTGTGAGAAAGTTGCAGTGCTGTAAAGTGCCAGTGTAGGCAAGCCCTTAGGCTATGTCTCCACTACCACTTATGTTGGTATAATTTATGTCTCTCAGGTGAGTGAATATTCCACTCCCAGAGCGATGTAAGTTACACCGACATAAGTGACGGTGTGGCCAGCGCTATGTCAGTGGGAGCGTCTGTGGCCAACCTAGTTTATGCCACTTGCAGAGATGGTTTTTTTATGCTGATGGGAGAGCTCCTGATGGCATACAGCATCTTCATTACATGCACTGGAGCGGTGCAGCTGTATCAGTACAGTTGCTCCGCTGCAGCACTGTACGTGTAGATGTGTCCCGAGTACCCTTCCCAGACCTGAAGAGCACTGTGTGGCTCATAAACTTGTCTCTTTCACCAACAGAAGTTGGTCCAATAAAAGATATTACCTCACCCACCTTGTCTCTCAAAATCCTGGGACCAACACAGCTACACGCTAATTGAAAACAACAATGGACAATCCCCCCCGGCAATCCCTATCAATGAATCAGGATATTTGCTCTAAAAGTTAGGAAAGAAGAAAGTGAGAGAGAAATTGTTAATCCCATTTTGAAATATTTGGGAAGCATAGCATTGAGTACCGATAAGTAAATCCATAAATCTAGTTGCTATGTTAGGCCAGATTGTAAAGGATGCAGATCCATTGACTTCATTGAGTTGACCCATTGGGCAACTGCAGATGGAAGTGGGCGCAGGATTTGTTGCCATAGTTATTTGGGCATCCAATTAACTGAGGAGGAAATATCCAGTTAGCATTGTACGTAAGATCCTTGATAAGTATATTCTTATCAAGATAAGTAAACGATTACTGAAATAAATAAAATAATACTGCAATGTCTTGGTTGATATACATGCGTGCAACTGTGTACCAATGACCTCTATTGGATGGACTCAGCTGCTTAGCTATATTTCACAGTCCTCGATATTGGGAGAGCTACCAGTGTTCCCTTTTAGCTCAAGGTGTAGGACTTGCTTTTCTAGGACAGGGGAATCCAAGTTCTCTCTCTGACATTGCCTTGAACTTTCAAATGGCCATGGTGTGTAGCAACGACTTTCTTAGATCACAGATTCGTCACAGTACTGATATCTTACATTAAAAAAGCAGCTTAGCAAAACTGTTATGAAAATTTACTACCCAGGCATAAAATGACCTTCTTCACCTTTTACTATGATACAGGTAACAAAAAACCTTCCACCATCTTTCTCACCCATCAATCAAACAATCCTAGACCAATTGCCCCTGGAGCATGTAGTTAAGTAGAATTTTGTAAGGCTAGTCTAATGCTTTGCATCACAGCATCTCAAAGCACTTTCAAACATTGATTCCCAGATGATTAAATTTAAGCAATGTGAAAAGCAAGGCATGTGAACAAAACCCTTTTCCTCCTAGGCCTTTCTTATGTATGACTCATTATCAGCAACAGCATTCAAAGAAGAAAAAAAGTGACATTCTTTCATCTTTTTTTCACCCTCTAAACAGCAGCAGTGAAGTGATGGCCAGATATAATCATCAATGCCCTCCACACTGATTGGAGCACTGATGCACAATAGAAAACCCTCAAATGCCAAGTGGTTTAGTAGGCTAACATGTAGTGCGGGCTGTCTCAGCTCATAAGTGGTTGATGAGGCAGTAAGTGTTACCTAATAGCACATTCTCAGCAGAACAATCTGTTTCACACTGCCTGAACTCTCATCAAATGATGCGCAGGGGGCTAAGATGGGCCTGAGGGAGTTAGATTGATAAATGGTCGAGATAGTGTTGTCAGTTGCAACTCCCTCTTGCCAGCATACTTCATGGTCCATCTTTTCTTTTCATATACATGGAATGTCTGGGAGTGAACGTAATGAGAAGTCATTTCCAAGGCCCTGCCAGTTCCTGAGAGCACCTGCAAATGCTATTGGTTTCAAATAATAAATAATAATATCTAGCTTTAATATTGCACTTTTCATCTATAGATCTCAAAGCACTTTACAAAGGTGTTCAGTGTCCTTATTCCCATTTTACAGACTGGGAAATTAAGTCATGGGGAAGGAAGCAATTTGCCCAGTGTTATGCAGCAGACCAGTGGCAGAGCCCAGAATTAAATCAAGTCTTGAGTTCCAATCTAGTGCCCCTAGCCCCTAGGCTATACTGAAAGAGAGCCAATGGGAGGCACAGTTGGTCGGTATCTCTCAGAATTTGCCCTGTAGTTGCATGGTACCAGGGTTTGTCAGAGCACAAGCACAGCGCTGAACTCTGCCTTTAGTATCCGAAATGGGAATAAGGCAACAGCTGGAATATCTGAGTTGTCTACATGTAGCAGGCTAAACAAGCTTTACTAATAGCAGATGAGGAGTTACACAGACAAATTATAGTTCACACTGATTTCACCTCTTTTCTTTTCCTGTGAGAGTCCTTCCTTAAATGTAACCTTTACATAAGCCATTGTTCCATCTCCTGGAAGCCTCCCACATGTGGCATATCAATGCTCACTATTAAATGTGTTTGCAAATTATGTTACCCAGGTTTTGCAGCATCCTCTATACTAGGGAATAATGTGAATTCTGCAATAATATTTAATATGCAAAGTTAAAACTGTAAAGCTCTTACTGGAACCCAGTAGAGTTCTCTGATATTAGATAGTTTATCAGCCAATGAATGGGATGTATAACTGGTTCTAGGGGCTAGATACTCAGCTGGTATAAATAGCCATAGCTCCCTTGAAGGGAAGAGACAAACCCATAAAACCGCATTCCTAGACACCCTGCCACCGTAATCCCTTTTCATTTACGAAGGCCGAGATCACGGACTCAGCTGGCCTGATATACCCCTGCAGCATTCCAGAATTTCTTCTAGCGTCTAATTTCTGAAGCCTGGTTTCAAGCCAACTCCCTGTGACTGTCTTTCACAGCCTACACATACAACCACCAGACTGACGGAAAACTAAACTGACGAGGTGGAGGTCAGAAAAAGGTCACTATTAGAAAGTCTCTGTAAGGCACAGTTCTGTCTGGAGTCTCATCTCCATTATGTGCAGAACACTAATTCCTGCCTTACAGCCACTCGGACACTGCAATGACAGTCACGTTAGAGCAGACAGTTTTATTTAGTGAACAGAACATGAGAAGGAAAGGAAAGCATTTGGAACAAAACCTATAATACCCCAGTATCTGACTGTTTTTTGGATGCATGCAGCCCAGGACACTCTCCTGGGGTTGAACGTGATCTATCTCAGCTATGTTTATAATATGTAACCAATTTCCTTTACGAGAGGCATAAGCCTGTTCTTTGGACCCTGATTACTCTGTTTCATAATCTTTACAAGTTCTCTGCTACCGATCTTCTCTTATGGTGTGGCTACCCTAGGAAAAAAAAGTAGTACCCATATTGCCACAGCAAGCAGCAATGACACAGCTAAGCTAAGCCACCAGAGTCCACAGGGCTCAGTTATAATTTAGAGCAGGTTCCCATGAGACATCTAAGCCCTGTTAAATTAATGGCTTGAAACACCCTCCAAGTGTCACCTTGTATGCCTCCCTCACTGAGCTATCCTTTCGTTTATCAAGATCAAATTTGTCTCCAGTTGCACTCACCTTGTTTTTGGATCTTAACTTAATCCTAACCATTCCCAGGAATAGTCCATGATCACTGACACTTGACACTTCTATAGATTCTAACATCCAACAGTGACTGTCTATGTCTTGTACTGAGAATAATCCAGATTTTGGTTTGACCAGCAAGAGGATGGGCCTGATCTGGAGTAAAATTTTCAAAAAAAACCAAGTGACTTAGGAGCCTGCAGGCCATTTGAAAAAGTGCCTTAGGCACTGAGGAGCATGAACATCATTGGCTTTTACTCAGTCTAGGCACTGAAAGCCTAAAGTCACTTTGAAAATTAGACTTTCCCAAGTCAATTAGGCACTTTGGAAAATGTTACCAGTGGTCTCTCTGAAAGCCAGGCATCCTAACCCAGCGTTACTGGGTCTTCTGTGTGCTACTCCATCACCTTCCCAAACAGACACAGCAGCATGGTTAGTGAATCAAGAAATGCCAACTTCTGGGTTAAAAAATTCTGTTGTTGCAAATATTTTTCACTGAACATCTTCTAACCAGCTCCAAGCATGGTCACTGTCTACCTCTCACTCATTGGGCTTCCTTTCCATCTGACTGCCTGGCTGTCCAACTATAATCACTGGCCGCATCACTTTTCCAAACCAACTCTCACTCCTCTAGCATTGCACTCTCTGCCAATGGGCAAGACTTAAACATTTTCTCTCCACTGTATTCCGGTGCTCACCTTTCACCTGCTGTCTCCTGCCTTGCTTAGTTTAGACTATGGGTCTGGGCTTATATATTCCCAGCTAGGTCCCCATGTTGGATGAGACAGGAGAGAGTCAGCCCTCTCTCTCCTATCAAGATTGCTCTGATTCTGCTCCTTTGTTAGCCTATTATTAGGATTAATTATTTGTATTATCATAGTGCCTAAGAGCCCCCACCATAGACCAGGACCCCATTGTATACATTGCTATACAAACACCTTACAGAAAAACAGACCCTGCCACAAAGAGCTTGAAGACACAAATTTAAAAAGATAACAAAAAACAGTGGGGCTAGTATAGGCGAAGGCTTATCTCAGTTACCTATTCCAAAGGGTTTGGTTGTGATTGCCAAGGGAAACCTCATTCAGGCAAGTGTGTGAGAGGCCTTGTCTATATGAGAAAGTTGCACTTGTTTGACTCACCAATTAAGTTATACCACTGCAAACCCCAAGCCGAAATAAACCATTCTTAAACCAGAGTACAAGTGACACAATGAGCTGTAGCCCATGAAAGCTTATGCTGAAATAAATTTGTTAGTCTCTAAGGCCTGGTCTACACTAGGACTTTAATTCGAATTTAGCAGCGTTAATTTGAACTAACCGCTCAACCGTCCACACCAGGAAGCCATTTAATTCGAACTAGAGGGCTCTTTAGTTCGAATTTGGTACTCCACCCCGGCAGGTGGAGTAACGCTAAATTCGACATGGCTAGCTCGAATTAGGCTAGGTGTGGATGCAAATCGAACTTAGTAGCTCCGGGAGCTATCCCACAGTGCACCACTCTGTTGACGCTCTGGACAGCAGTCGGAGCTTGGATTCTCTGACCAGCCACACAGGAAATGACCCGGGAAAATTTGAATTCATTTTCCTGTCTGGGCACTTTGAATCTGACTTCCTGGCTGGACATCGGGGCGAGCTCCGCAGCACCTGCCACGATGCAGAGCTCTCCAGCAGAGGAGTCCGGGCAATCCCAGAATAGAAAGAGGTCCCCAGCATGGACTGACCGGGAAGTCATGGATCTGATCGCTGTGTGGGGCGAGGAGTCTGTGCTCTCGGAGCTGCGCTCCAGCAAGCGGAATGCAAAGACCTTCGAGAAGGTCTCGAAAGCCATGAAAGACAAAGGATACAGCCGGGATGCGATGCAGTGCCGCGTGAAAGTCAAGGACCTAAGACAAGGGTATCAAAAAGTCAGAGCGGCAAACGGACGCTCCGGAGCCAAGCCCCAGACATGCCGCTTCTACGAGGCACTGCATGCCATTCTCGGTGGGTCTCTCACCACTGCCCCACCAGTGACCGTGGACTCCGAGGACGGAATAGTGTACCGGGACAGTTCCTCCTCGATGTTCGCCGATGGGGAAGATGAGGAATGGTCTTTGGAGGACGGCGCAGGCGACAGCGAACCCACTCCCGCTTTCCCTGACAGCCAGGATCTCTTCATCACCCTCACAGAGATCCCCTACCAACCCTCCCCTGCCGTTAACCCGGACTCAGAATCAGGGGAAGGATCAGGCGGTAAGTGCTATAGATGTGTAAACATTTATTTTTTATAAAATATGTATGTAAAAAATAGAAACACTATATAAAAAATTGTACATATTAAACTATATGAAAAGTAGGTCCACACAAAGAGGGATTGAAAAAAAATCCTCTGGCGACAATTCAACGAAGGTGTCATACAGTGCCTCGAAAAGCCTCCGCAGGAGGTTTCTTGGGAGAGGTGCCTTGTTGGGCGCTCCGTTGAAGCAAACTCTTCCTTGCCAGGACATCCGGATATACAGAGGGATCATCGCCTCCACGAGCATTGCTGCATATGGTCCTGGTTGGTGCAGCGCTTCCCTTAGCATCCTCTCTTTCTGGGCACGGGTGACCCGCCTCAGGGTGATCTCATTCTGGAAATACTGCATCTAAGTAGGGCAATTAGTGTATTGTTACTATTGTTAATGGTTTAAAATTAGGTTGCATAACAATGACCCTCGCCTAACAGCCACGTGCTAGAGGCCACAGAGAACAAGCATACATTGATCTTTCCCGTGCACTGGCGGGAGGGGCTGCAAAAGGCTCATCCTTTCTGCCTTCCACATTGCCTTTAGGAGGAGAGCACAGCTATCCACTACCTGATAAGCATTATCTACTGTAAGGCTTACCAGGACTGTCTGCAAGACGGATTCAGCTGTCTCTCCCCGCTTGTCCGCTCTCCTGTGCAATGGCGCCGCCAATGAGAGCGTACTCCGAAATCTCGAACTAGTTCTGAGATCTCGCGAGACTTGGTGCCCTGTATAGTCTTGCTCTCTTAAACTGACTTGACTGTGTTCACTGTCAAGAAACCTGTATTTGGTCAAGGAAATCACTTACTTTTTCGCATCACACAGCTTCGGCTCTTTCCCGGACTGCCCCGGCATCCCCCTCGCAGAGGCTGGCTCAGATTAGACGGCGAAAGAAAAAGACTAGGGACGAGATGTTCCAGGAACTGATGGCCAGCTCCAGAGCAGAGGAGGCAGAGCAGAGACAGTGGAGGGAGACCCTGTGTCAGCAGCATCGCACACACATCGAACGGAAGGATAGGTGGCGGCAGGAAGACCAGCAGGCGACTCAAACGCTGCTTGGTCTAATGAGGGAGCAAACGGACACGCTCCGGCGCCTTGTAGATGTTCTGCAGGACCGCAGGCAGGAGGAGAGAGCCCCCCTGCACTGCATCTGCAACCGCCCTCCAACGCCAAGAAGTCCTGTCCCCCCCTCACCCAAAGTAACAAGAAGGAGGGGCGGTAGGGGCCGTGAGAACTGTCACTGCACCGCAGCAGAGCGCTAATGTACAAGACACCTCTCGCGCTCTAAATTTGTAGAAGTTCTTCCCTTACAGGATCACCCAGTCCCAAATCCAAGTTTCAACCCCCCACTGTGTATAACATTATTAAAAGCGGTTTGCTGTTACTCACTGTTTCCGTCACGTTTCTCGTGTCAGAAGACTTTGTGTGTAGCGGTGCATAGCCCACATTACCAGGGTACACTCTTGGGGGCAGGGTCAACTGCAGGGCACACACAGACTGCAGTCACTAGTCACCAGGGTCAGTCTGTGTGGTGTATGCTGCCCCGGGTGATTCGTTGATGTGTATGCTTGTCCAGGGTCCTGGCGCCTGCCATCCCCGAATGTAAAGGCAGGCTTCCCTTACGATGCACTTCGACCGTAGCCACGAGCCTCTCCGCTGCCCTGAGCCCCAAAAAGAGCCCTCATCCAGGGACAGATACTCACCCTTCCCCCACACCCCTCACCCCTTCCAACGCCCAAACCCACAGCCCACAGCCGTCATGCAAACCCCTA
The DNA here is from genome assembly GCF_020497125.1 of Mauremys mutica. Lineage (NCBI taxonomy): Eukaryota > Metazoa > Chordata > Testudines > Geoemydidae > Mauremys > Mauremys mutica. Next base: position 188,951,556 of record NC_059072.1, on the reverse strand, counting down.
TCCAAAGACGGCACCCCTCGCCCCTTCCTGCAAACCCACCCATTCCTGCAAACCCACCCCTACATGCACAACCACTGTAAACCGTCCCCCACCCCACAGACCTATGTAGGAGCAGGAGGCTGTCCGTCCTGTATTGGACAAGCGGTCTGTACATCAGTGCACACCGAACCCAGCACAGTATGCTTCCATGTTTCAACCCAGGAACAGAAATGCAAAGTCAATGAAAGATTTATTATTAATTACTGTTACATGTCATTAGTTTTAAAACGTGCTTTGGAAGTGGGGGAAACTTGGAGAACCGGGTTTGTGAGCTCAGATCTAACTCGACACATACAGACACAGGCCCATGATCAGGCTCTCTTAAAATCAAGTGGACAGTCACAGGTTACCCTGCTCTGTGAGGAAACTAGCTTTCAAAGCCTCCCGGATGCACAGCGCTTCCCGCTGGGATATTCTCTCGGCACGGGTGTCTGGCTGATCGTAAACAGCAGCCAGGCGATTTGCCTCAACCTCCCATCCGGCAAAAAAGGTCTCGCCCTTGCTCTCACAGAGATTGTGGAGCACACAGCAAGCAGCAATAACTACGGGGATATTCTTTTCGCTGATGTCCGAGCGAGTCAGTAAGCTCCGCCATCTCCCCTTGAGACGTCCGAAAGCACACTCCACCACCATTCTGCACTTGCTCAGCCGGTAGTTGAAGAGTTCCTTCTCACTGTCCAAGGCGCCTGTATAGGGCTTCATGAGCCAGGGCATTAGCGGGTAGGCCGGGTCCCCGAGGATCACTGTAGGCATCTGCACATCCCCTACCGTTATTTTGTGGTCTGGGAAGAAAGTACCTGCCTGGAGGCGTTTGAAGAGACCAGAGTTCCTGAACACACGCGCATCATGAACCTTGCCCGCCCACCCGACGAAGATGTTGGTAAAACGTCCCCTATGGTCCACCAGTGCTTGCAGCACCATTGAAAAGTAGCCCTTTCGGTTAATGTACTCGCTGGCCTGGTGGGCTGGTGCCAGGATAGGGATGTGAGTCCCATCTATAGCCCCACCGCAGTTTGGGAATCCCATCGCGGCGAAGCCATCTATGACGATCTGGACGTTTCCCAGGGTCACTACCTTTGAGAGCAGTTGCTCAACGATTGCGTGGGCTACTTGAATCACAGCAACCCCCACGGTAGATTTGCCCACGCCAAAGTGGTTCGCTACTGACCGGTAGCTGTCTGGCGTGGCAAGTTTCCAGAGGGCTATGGCCACTCGCTTCTGCACACTCAGGGCTGCTCGCATCCGTGTGTCCTGGCGCTTCAGGGCAGGGGACAGCAAGTCACACAGTTCAAGGAAAGTGCCCTTACGCATCCTGAAGTTTCGCAGCCACTGTGATTCATCCCAGACCTGCAGCACTATGCGGTCCCACCAGTCCGTGCTTGTTTCCCGGGCCCAGAATCGCCGTTCCACACCATGAACTTGACCCATTGCCACCATGATCTCCACGGCGCGGCGTACCCTGCTTTGTGAGAGGTCTGTGCCACTCTGTGACTTCCTGTCCTCACCGCGCTGCCGGAGCCTCCTCGCCCGATTTCTCAGCAGCTGACTGTGGAAGAGGTGGACGATAAGGTGCGAGGAGTTGACAACGGCCATAAGTGCAGCGATGATCGCAGCGGGCTCCATGCTCGCAGTGCTGTGGCGTACGCGCTGTAACTGACAAGAGAAGGGCGCAATCAGATTTCCCGCCGGCGCTTTCAGGGAGGGAGGGCGTGATTGACGGTTCAATGACGACAGTATCCCAAAACCGCCCTCGACACATTTTTTCCCCCAGCAGGCATTGCGAGCTCTACCCAGCATTCCAATGGGCAGCGGGGACTGCGGGAACTGTGGGATAGCTTCCCACAGTGCACCGCTTCGAAAGTCGACGCCGGCCCCGTTAATGTGGACTCAGAAGTTCGAATTAGTATATTTAGTGTGGATTCACAAATTCGACTTCATAAGGTCGAATTCACAAATTCGAACTAAGTTGATTCGAAATAGTCTTGTAGTGTAGACAAGGCCTAAGGTGCCACAAGTACTCCTGTTCTTTCTGCTGATACAGACTAACACGGCTGCTACTCTGAAACACATGGGTTTGTGCCAGTTTAACTAAATCAGTTAAAAACTCATTTAAGTTACACTTATACTAATACACTTTTCTCATGTAGACACAAGGCCTGAGAGAATGTTCTAAGGACAGAGCAATCAGCTCTACAGACAATATAGTTGCAATTCCCTACCCCTCTCCTCTATATCTTCTTCCTCTTACCTGCTGGGACAGTGGAAAGGAAACAGGAAAAGGAAAAAGAGGAAGAGCACTTTCTTTTCAAGAGCTCTCTACATCTTTTACATCTTCTAGTTGCTAATGAAACTAATGTTTCAGGAAAAGCTAGCCAGAGGACAGTTGTTGAAGTCAGATTCTTTTAATCTACTGACTGCCTTATTTGCTGGGTTGAGTGAGGGTGCATTGTTGTAGTCAGTGGATTTTGATTCAGAAGGCTCTGACGTTTCCTTTCACATGAAAGTAAGTGGCAAAAAAAAGAGTTCCAACAGCTAATTTATTTCAAGGAGGATTAAACTTCCCTTCCTTCACATGAGTAATACATTTTCTTTCCCCCCTAATGTTAGTTGAACATATTCTCTCCAAGAGAAGACACAGTAGCACTATTAAAACAATCTTAGCAGCATTAAATAACACTCAGATCAGGGAAGTGAAATGAACAATTACATAGATATTTGTTCATTTACTCCCATGAGCAACATTGGTCTGTGGTTTCCATTCGGAGAGTAAACAATATGGATCGGCAAGGTTACTTCTCTGGAAATAAGAAGGGACAAAGCACCACCTAGTGGCAATACAAGATACTGTATATTTTTAATTAACAGGTAAAATACACATTTATGTTTTTATTATTAAAACAAAAAGTATGATGAATAATTTTTGCACATCATGGCTCTGCTGCTAAGTGAACAGTACTGGAGAATTTTCAATAATACTTATAAGTTTTAAAACTGACCAGTTGTGTAGCAAGCCGGATGGACTTTCATTATTGTCCCATCTGTTTTAGGATCCAGGTCAATGTTCTACTTGTGGGGATGCTCTGTGTGTTCCTCTAAGGAGTCAGAATTTAAGATGTCTGTAGTCTTAGGTATGGTCTCAAAATATGGGAACACATTATGACATTACACAAACATTAAAGAAATAAAGTTTTAATTGGCAGAACTTTTTAATTGTAAAACTTTACAGTCATCTCAACATGGTGCAAAATAATAAAGTTGCCTACTGTTTAATAAAGACATATTCCAAAGGAAAAGAAAAAGGAACAAACCCAATTACCTGAATTTGGCTCAAATCCAGCCCTTGCATAAGTTGGTGGAACTGGGTCTAATTAAACCGAGTGTGCAATTTGGCCCTTAGAATGTCCAGTCACCAATACACAATACTCAGTTATTTGACTATTAGAGAAAAATCTGCCAATTGTTTATAAGGCACTTTGAAGAACACAACTACATTCGTACCAAAATACAAAAAAGATCATTGTAAGTCAGTTTTACCTACTAACCAGAATTGCTGTCAACTTGCTTCCTCCTGCACTACTGGTATTGCAATGACTGTACTGTCATGGAACCCAGTAACAAACCAAGGAGATCTTGTGCTTCAAGGGGAAAACTGGTCTGTCATTAGTCTGTTGCAGACACTCGTGTTACAGTTTTTTCTGGGAAAAAAACCCAAACCCAAACAAATAAACATAAGCAGCTGGCTTTCCAGAAACAGAATCAATGGTTCTGGAGCAACTAGCTTATCTGGAAAGCCTAAAGGAGAGAGGATTTGGAGACATGACTCCTCTTTCTGGAATATGCAGTACAGATGGAATGGGAGCTACAAGAACCCAAAGTACTAGAATCCTTCCTTTACAGCTCATACTTTCCATGGGGAGAGGTAGATAAAAAAGAGGAAGATCACTGAGGCCATATCTAGGCGACAGAATTATGTTGACCTAATTTATGTTGGCATGCAGCCACCACAGTTATTAAATTACTTGTGTGTGCACACACTTGGCACCTTGTGCTGGCAGTGCACATCCTCACCAGGAGCACTTGTATTGACTGTGTTATCAGTGTGGGGCATTGTAGGACGGCTCGTGAACAGGGCCGGCTCCAGACCCCAGCGCGCCAAGCGCGCGCTTGGGGCGGCATTTTGCCGGCAGGGCGGCAGTCGGCTCCGGCGGACCTTACGCAGTCATGCCTGCGGGAGGTCCACCGGAGCCGCGGGAGCAGCGGACCTCCCGCAGGCATGACTGCGGAGGGTTCGCTGGTCCCGCGGCTCAGGTGCACCTCCCGCAGACGTGCCAGCGGATGCTCCACCGGAGCTGCAGGACCAGTGGAACCTCCGCAGGCACGTCTGCGGGAGGTCCCCCGGAGCCGCGGGACCGGCGACCGCCAGAGCGCGCCCCGCGGCACGCCGCCCTGCTTGGGGCGGCGGGATTCCTAGAGCTGCCCCTGCTCGTGAAAGCCAGTAACAGTTGACGTAAGCAACGCAGTGTCCACACTGACACTGCATCAACCTAATTACATCGAATGTGACTCTTTGCTGTGCAGGGAGGTGGTGTTACTAAATCGGTGTAGAGAGGCACTAACATTGGCTGGAGCCAAATTTAAGTGAAAATACTTCCACAGCTAGATTGATGCAAGGCAGCTTATGTAGCTCTAACCCTGTAGCATAGACCAGGCCTAATACAGAATGATCTGGATCTCTTGGTAAGTTGGACGCAAGCAAACAATATGCATTTAATACTATGTCCAATTCTGGTGTCCACAATTCAAGAAGGAAATAGCATTAAATATTGTTACTTTTCTTTCTGAGAAAGTTTTAATAGCTGATTTATATCAGAGAAGATTCAACATCCTCCCTGCGAATGGTCTTATTTGCTTATGTGATCGTCATTTGGGGACAGTCTTTTTTTCTTATACCACTTGAACAATATTTGGCTTGGGCAAAATAGTGGAATTCTAGAAGAATCAGTATTTTAAAAACCCCATAAAAATAGTTAGTTCAAACTCAGGAGAGTGAGTGAACAGTCACAAATAGAGATAATAAAGAACATGGATTCATCTATAGTGTAGTCAATTCTAAATATCAAGAGCTGACTGGAGAACAATTCCATTTAGCAGAAACTTTCAAATTAGTTTTTGTTCTGATTCGGAATAAAGCCAAAATCTTTTGAAGGTTTTTGTGAAGACAGAATTGTCACCCACACAGCCCTGGTAGTGCTCCCCATGGCTGGGCATCCATCAGACTTCTGTGTTGGATTGCCATTCACTGGGACCCAGCTGCCTTAAGCTTCCCTTGATCTGAGTAGGCTACAACATGATCTATTTCCTTGGCCTCTTTTGCACTGGGCTCTTACTGCTTCACAGAAATGGGACCACAAGGCCCTGCTACCTGGGCCTCCAGGACCAGTGGTGACTCCTCAGAAACTTCACCACACCCTGTCCCAGAACTGCAACCATATGGATGCTCTAGGTTTGCAGTATAACTTTTCAGAGGTACATATTAGGTGAAGCAAACAGACACACTGCATAAGATTTTAAATACCATTACTCTTTATTTAGCACAAGACATACACAGTTGTAGACAAAATAATAGAGACTCCTATATGCATTTCCTTACCTCAAATTCCTCTGGTGAGTTCTTTGTTCTTAGGGCAGAGTCCTCTGAGAAGTCTGAGTTCCCCCTCTTGTTTATGGCTCCTCTTCAGAATCATGGTGTGTGTGTGTGTGTGTCTCGCTCCTTCCCTCTGCTCCAAATCTACTTGCTTCCTTTTATCTTGGCTGATTCTGCAGTTAACAGAAACAAAAGCATTCCCATCTCTCCTGCCCAATATTCCCCAATATCCATCGTTTCAGTATCCATTGCCCTTTTCAAGAACGCAACTCTGACGTATACCGGGGACCCCCTGCATATATAGACAGATTCTGGAAAACATCACAGGAATTGTGTCAAAATGTCCATTTTCCAAATTAAAAACTCAGGGTTGTGATTTTGAAAGAGATGTCAAAATGCCAGAGAGAAAGAGAGATTACATGTGTCTAGAAGGGGTGTAGCCTGGGGATTAGGGCTAGGTCTACTCTGGGGCGGGGGGTCGACATAAGATACGCAACTTCAGCTACGTGAATAGGCGTATCTTATGTCAATTTACCTGGCCGTGAGGATGACGGCGAGTCTGCCACTCGCCCGTCGACTCTGCTTCTGCCTCTCACTGCGGTAGAGTTCCGGAGTCGACGGCAGAGCAATCGGGGATCGATTTTATCACGTCTACACTAGACATGATAAATCGATTCCCGATAGATGGATCACTTCCCACCGATCCGGCGGGTAGTGTAGATGCACCCGCATTGATTTAGGAGGCAGAAGATCCAGATTCAACTCCCTATTTGGTCTGGTTTAAAGGAGAGATCTTCTAGCCCCATCATTCTGATACAGGCAAAGGAGGGACTTGTACTTTGGTCTCCCACATCCCAGGCCAGTGCCTTTACCATCATTCTGTATCCTGAGAGTCCCCCGCCTCACTCCCAATAATGATAACTCCAAAATGTTCCCAACCAGTTTTTCACCTGCTAGAACTGTGGCTGAACAAATGGTCTGGAGACTTTACATGTAGTAACAGATCCTAATATTAGCCAGTTATATGCTGATAAATTTCAGTTATTTTCCCCCCTTTACGTTAACATTCTTAGTTGTTAAGCACAAAAATAAGGTAAAAATCTAAAGATCAGGACAATGAAAGATTGAAAGCTCTCCTTTTACATTTGCAATCAGGTTTTATTAATTGGTTTTTAAAGGCACTCATTCTGACATGAAAGTATTTCTTCTAAAAATGTAAATAAGTAAGAGATACCAAATTATGTTTTTGGAGCTGTATGGTGCTAACACTCACCAGTCTTCTTGTAAATTAAATGCCTCTTTCTCAGGGCCAGTTCCAGACACCAGCAAAGGAAGCAGGTGCTTGGGGCTGCCAATGGAAAGGGGCAGCACATCCGGGTCTTTGGCGGCAATTCGGCAGCGGGTCCCTCACTCCCTCTCGGAGGGAAGGACCCGCCGCTGAATTGCCGCCGAAGAATGAGTTGCTGCCGAAGTGCTGCCAATCGCGGCTTTATCTTTTTTTTTTGGGAGGGGAGGCTTGGGGTGGCAAAAAAGCTGGAGCCAGCCCTGCTCTTTCTGTATCTAACAAAGTGCCACCTGCTATAACCCAGTTAGCTGTTTTATATCAAAAGAAATCTGCTGTTTGCAGTGTTTTTTGTTTGTACAACAAGGAGAGTTTAGCATTAAGATCAGATGCAAAGGGCTTGGGATTACCACCTTCCTCCTGCTTCATCAGGTTACTTTTATGAGTTACCACCAGCCTAAATTTTCAAAAGTGACCAGTGATTTTGAATGCCTCAATTTTGGGTGGCCAACTTGAGATGACCTAAAAGAGTGCTGAGCATCTGCCCTCTGAAAAAAAATCAGATCACTTTGTTGTATCTAAAATGGGGTAACCCAAAATGGAGATGCCCAGAATCCCTCATGGCTTTTGAAAATATAGGCTTTCATTTTGCATCAAAATTGCATGTAACAAATTGATATAATGTAACATTGCTGTAGTATCTTGAGTTAAATTCTACAATTAGGTAATCTCTTTAAACTAGAACCTCATGGAATATTAATATTTTCCAGCTAAAATCAATAAGATTTTATCCATAACTTTTGAAAATAACATTTGAAAATATATTTTTTTTCTGCTTCACTGATTGATTATCATACCTGATCTAGTTTTATTTCTACGATTGTCACAGATCAGGGTAAAAAGCTTCCTCAGTAATAAGTTTTCATCAACAAGTTACTTCTGTAAAATCTGAGATGAAAGACAAAAGGATGGGAAAAGAGCTTCCTCCTCTCCTTTCCAAAATATTGTCACCACCATACCAGGCAAATAAAACACAGAAAAGTTCTAAAACAGTCTGCCATTTAATTGCAGGAAAGGAAATTCTGATCTAAATCAGGGTTGATCTTCTATGCTCTACAGAAGGAAATGTGGTCACAGTTAGAGTCCAAATATTGCTTTTAAAAATGCATCCCCTTTGTCCTGTTCTAAAAAAACGCCAAACAATCCCTTCTTCCTCCCCTCCCCCAGTCAAAAAGATTTGTTCAGCACAGTGCTCAGTGAAGAACTTTAACTGGGTTACTCTTTGACATTTATCAATTTTTGGTCTTCTGAATTCAATGTATGAAGAAACGGTAATCAATTTGGAAAGACACATGGCTGTATACAAATGTCAGTGGACATTAAGATATGACTAGTTTCACACAAATGCAAGCATTTTAAAATTATATTTTAAAAAGAGAATGTAGTGCTTGTGACTAGAGCTAATAAAATAATGGTTCTCTTTATGGCAAATTTAAACATTTTTAGCTAAAAAAATTCAGCTGAAAACAAATATTTTGATTCGGAAATGCTATTGCGGTGCTTCATGGAAGTTGTAATTCATGTGCCTCATTTAAACCAGATTCCCAGGTCAGTATATCTTCATGATGTACCACAGTCTCCCCTGCTGGAGAGGGGAGGTGGTGCAATGCAAGAGTCCCTGTATATAATGCATCATGGGAGATGTAGTCTGGTTGGGGCGCCCAGTCCACAGAAGAGAATGGGGACATGAGGCAACCAAACTACAGATCCCATAAGGCACCTCAGCAGTATTCACACATACAAAATGGGAAATGACCACCTAGAAAAGAGTATTGTGGAAAAAACTGGGTTTGTTTAATCAGAAGACTGAGAGGGGACATGATAGTTTTCAACTACATAAAAGGTTGTTACAAGAAGGAGGGAGAAAAATTGTTGTTCTTAACCTCTGAGGATAGCAGAAGAAGCAATGGGCTTAAACTGCAGCAAGGGAGATTTAGGTTGGACATTAGAAAAAACTTCCTACCTGTCAGGGTGGTTAAGCACTGGAATAAACTGCCTAGGGAGGTAGTGGAATCTCCATCATTGGGGATTTTTAAGAGCAGGTTAGACAAACACCTGTCAGGGATGGTCTAGATAATACTTAGTCCTGCCTTGAGTGCTGGGGACTGGACTAGATGACCTCTTGAGGTCCCTTCCAGTCCTAAGAGTCCATGATTCCCAAATCAAAATATAGCAGTTTTCAGCCTATATATAATTTTTTTTTTTTTAAAAAAAAGGAAATTTCCCATGGAAAGCAGGCACTTTTTGAAAATAATTTTGTTTAGCTAAAAACTCAATTTTCCATCAACAGTTTTGATGGATGATTTTCACCCAACCCTACTTGTGACATGCAAGACCAACAGTACTGGACATGGAAATCCTCTTGGTTCCCAAGTATGGGTACAAAACTGGCAGTGAGAGTGCAGGTTTCCCCACACTGCCCAATCCTGCGCTAGAGCAAAGGCATCAAGGGGCCAGAGGGTTGTCCAGATGCAGGGCCTGGTTCACCATTGCCCAACATCTTGTAATTTACACCATTATAAAATGTTCTCACTCTGATTGGCAGTGAGGCAGAAATAAAGTATCCCTGATCAACACCATCACAGGCTTCCTACTTACCAAACACAGAACCAGCTCTGTCAGCCATACGCCACTTACTCAAAAGGCATCAGCACTGGGCATATTGTTGCCAGAGCAGGGGCATGTCAGGGGCTGCCTGGAGGAAGGAGGGTATAGGTTAGGGGCATGGGGCTGAGATTCCAGTCTCCCAGCAAAGAGCAAAGCTGAGAACCCTGACAGTAGCTGGACTCCCAGCAGGGAGCTCCACGCGGAGCTGAGAGCCCTGGCTTTGGCCTTCCATGCTGCTCTTCTTAAGTTGGTGGAAGTGCTTCTGGTGAGGACACGCACCACCGACAGAAGGAGGGTAGCGTAGTGTAGACATGGAAAACTGCAGTAATTACTGTGGTGTCTGTAATTTGACCTAACATAGGTCAACTTAAGTTTGTAGTGTCTATTGGAAGGCAGGCACAGACCCTAAGCATCAGGAAGAGAAAAGGCAGTCATATAGGGTCATTTACAGCTAGGCACATCTTTCATCTAAAGAAAGGTGACCATGCCCATTATTCCTTCATATTTTTTCCTTCTGTAAAATAGGCACACATCAATAGTAATGACTCAAAGAGATGTTAGTCACCTACCCAAGGCCACACAACAACAGTTTATAGAACACAAAAGTCCTAGCTCCCAGTCTTGTTCTCTTACCTACTCACAACACTTCTCCCCCTAGACCATGAAATCATTGCTAAAAAGAATAAACAGTGTAAGGAATTGCTAGCAAATCTCTTATATAATTTGTTATATCACTCAGGTTATTTTAGGGTGTAGACTTTGATTGTCATTGCATGACACCACATAGATCAATGTGATGTGATACAAAGAAGAGTCTGAAAAGTTTGATACATTATTATGTTTATAAATTTTTTTGGTCCAGATACTAAATAATTGCTGGAACTGGTAATAATCCAAAGTAATATAATATTACCTAGATCTAGATCTGTCTTTGGCTCACTGTTCCAATGACCATATTATACATCACACTATTAACGAAACAAAAACAAAACCAAACAACCACCCCCTCTCCCCACTCAGAACACAATGTAGCCCAGAGAAAAAATAGTGGGAAGAAAGAATGTACATATTTGTGCACCCAACTGACTACATACTGTACATTGGCTAATGTGTGTTCTTTATCAAAGCCTCCAGCACAAAGGAAGTCTGTTTCAAATACTGGCACTGTTAAAAGAAGAACAAGAATGATCAAGGAAAATAGAATAAGCAACTCCAAATATGTGAGCAGTGGCTTGCCACAGAACAACTTATTATTTGTTAATGATTTTTTATAGTTGGTTTATCCTAAAGTATTATGTAATATTTTGATGCACACTCTCAAGGTAACTAGGGCATTAGCAAGAGTTACCAAATACATCAATGTTGGTATTGGTTTGGAAGGTATCCAACATACAGAAACTGTTCTACAGAGAAAGCTACAGTGATTATTTTAACAATGGCCATATTAATCTGCTGATCAAATAGTTACACAAGAAGTAATACTATTTCCTTTTTCAGTGGTTTCCTCAGTTTTCTTTGCTCTTCAGGTTAAGACACTGATTACTCAGAATTGGTTAGTCAATATTTTGGTCATTTTGTTACAGTCATAGACTATACAAGTTCTGTATTTCTGTCCATCTCTATGAATCTGGATCTTCCATTTATCCTCCAAAATGGTGTCTAGCATGCACAACTTTCTTTGATGATCCCAACATGAAACTGACTAGGCCCAATGCTTGAATGGTGTATCAGTGGGGCAAGGCAGCAGCAGAAGAAAAGATAGGGAGACCACAAAAAAGAGAATGTTTATTCTTTAAAACTGTACCCATTTTTTTATATGGTTGAAGGGGTCAACTCACTGCTGCCACCTCCTTGTGGCTGGGCATGGTGTGGTGGCTCTCTCTCCATTGGGGTCTCCTGCTGGTAGCTGATCTGCCTCTGTGGTGGCCTTCCTCTTGCTGTGACTTGGCCCTCCAACCAGGTCACTTCGAAGTATTTCCCATTCCAGTGTAGCCTATGAACAAAACACAAGGGGAATTACTAACTCAATATATTTATGCTAAGAGATGGAGGGGAATTGCTCCCTCTGAGGGTGTAACAGGATCTGGCTGTTCCTTCCCACAGAGAGGGGCCTTCAGGCAGTGGTTGCCTGGGAAGCTCCTGCCTTCAGTCAGCGTTTGCTCAGGAGCTGAGGGTTGAAGGTCTGTTCTGTTCTCTGGTCAGCCAACAAGAGAACTGTTCTACTCCCCTTTTAAGCTCCTTCTCCAGACTGTGCATGCCTTGCAGGTGTGGAGGGGGGAGCTGTTTTAGAAACAACCTCTTATTGTCCAGTGTGGGGTTTGTATACCCCATAAAACACAGGGATCAACATTTTTTCCACATTAGAAGAGTCATTGTTAATAAAAGGAAAAAGTTAAATGGAGCAATATAGTTATACAATTACTGATTTGTTCCAAGTAGTTACTACAGAGCATTCATACAAAGAGAAACCGAGCAGGGTGTCTTTTCTGAGGTGAGTCAGTTTTGCTCTGGAAGAAATAGCACATAGTTTTTTTTCAAGCATTTACCTAATGACAGAGTATATTCCACTGCACAATATATGCAGGGAACAGAAGCAGCAAAGAGAGCTAAGAATAAGTTTACTTGGATCTGTAATCAAGTCTTGATGGCAAGTCTTGAGGACAGTTTTCTTTTCCCACCCCTCAAAGATATAAGAAGGACTTTGCCTCTAACAAGGTAAAGGAATGATGTACTTTTAATACAACATCGGATTGTGGGGCAACTGATTGGGATATACAAATGGAAAAGTTAAGTGATCTTTGTGACTCTACTTCAGTGTTCTTCAGCATTAAATTACATAATTTTGCCACAAGAACTATGTGAGATTAAATGAGAGCATGAGAGAGATTGAAAGATAGAAGCTGTAGAAATGATGGGCCTGACTCTTCTCTCATTTTAGTATAAATCAGGAGAAACCAAGTAAAGTCATTGGAGTTAGCTGGTGTACAACTAGGAAAAGGAAATGGAGACTCACAGTGTTGTGTGGACCGATGATCTGTTGTTTGGGCACTAATCTAGGATTTGGGTTCAAGTCCCTGCTCTACCACAAACTTGTTGTGTTACCTTGAACAATTCACTTGGTTGGACCCACAATTGAGTCAGTGGTAATGGAGGGGCCACAGGGCCAAATCTGAGTGAGCAGTGGAGTGACCAGTATCTGACCAAGACCAGCCAGAGCTCAGGTTAGGCCCAACCCATACAATTTGGGCTCTAGGCACATGCCTAAATTGTCTATGTCTTAATCTGGCCCTGCCAATGATACACAGTGCGAGCACTACTGGCGGCATTCCCTATAGAGAATAAATACACCCTGATATACGAGTCCTGGTCCTGCACCACTGTGGTCAGTGGGAGTTTTGTCAGTGACTTCAACCATTCTGTCCCTCTCCCACCCCATCGCTATTCTTTGCACCTCCCTCAGCCTCCTTCCTGCTCCTCCCATTACACCATTCCTCTTAGTCTACTTCTGCCCTCCCCCTTTCCCTGCACTTCCTCAGGGCCTCCCTCTGTTCCCCTGCTCCCCCTAAATCTGCTTCCTGCTCCCTACCCCCAAACTCCCTATGCACCTTTCATAGTTTCTTTACTTCTCTCGTCAGTCATTGTATCCTAATAATGTCCTGTCTAGCCCTTTGAACCATACAATGCCAGCTGTTTTGCCTGTGGGCATGACTTCAGTCTTACTGAAAACAGTGGGAGGAGGTAGCCATTTTCATTAGGAGCAGCCTCACTTCCTCATGCACATAGATGAGTAGAGCACTGGTGACCATCTTTGCTGGCTTCAGCCCCATCGACAGTCATGGGAGATAGTGGCCATTTTGAATGAGAAAATTTGTGAGTTCATAGCCTTTCATTGCATTTTCAGGAGACAGGAAAACAAAACCAAAAAACCCCTCCTCTGAATCTTTAGACGCACAATCAAGCCACAAGAGCTGGCAATACTGCATCAATTTGGAATGTCATATTACTCACAGTTGGCAAGGTCACAGGCAATTTCTGCAGGATTTTCCACATCCACTCTGATTATAAAAGTGTTATACCACACTATGCCATCATATCGGTGGCATGATACATATTTTATTATAAAACCAATCTGAGTCTTTAAAACATTTATTCAGATTTTTTTTTAATCCTTATACCTGTAATACTGTGCTCCCTCAGCACAGTGGCATGAGCCCAGCTATACTGGGCTTGAGGACAAAAAATAATTAATATTTTTTTAAACCTTCACAAGCAATGTTTGGCCTGGCTAGAACAAGCTCTCTGTCCCATTGGAAAGCTGAGAATACAGAAACATGCCAAACTCACATATGAACCATTAAGGTAATCTAAGCAACCTCATCTCTTGCCCCACAGCACTGCTCTGAGAACAACCTTCTCCCCTCCAGCCCAACCCAGCTAGGCAGGCATGGAAATAATGCCACTATAATTCCTCTTGGATGCTTGAAGATGTGTGGTTCCTCAGTCCCAGCAGTGCTGTCCTTTTCACTCGTCATTTTGCCCTTTGTTTTGAAGTGTTCTAAAACCATTTAGAATTCAGAAAACTCCACTTCATATTTCAACATTTTTCAAGGGCGGATTCTATCATGGCCATTTGTCTTCAGCTTGTTTCATTGCTGTAAAGCCTCAAGGTCATTTTGGACTCTCCAGTGCTCCTTATGCCAATCCAAAGAACCACAACTGCTAAAAGCCCGCACTCCCACCTGTAGCTGTCCAGAAATACCCCATTCTATTGGACTCGGATCCATGCCGTGTTGAGCCACACATTCGCCGCCTCTAGACTTGGTTATGTCAGCACACACCTAGGGCTGAAGCCGCACAGACCTGGAAGCAGCTTGAGTGGGTACCAAATGTAACAGCCTATTTGCTTAGAAATACAGGTTGCCACGGACACATCATTCCAGTGCTCTGGCTTCTTACTGAATACAAAGTCAACCTGAGAGCTTTTGTCTTGCTAATCAGAGCCCTCTATGGGAATAGCCCTAGTAACCAGAGGGAATGCCTCTCTCTCCCTGACCATGACCTCCCATGATAGTAAACAATTTCATTCCTCTGGAATGTAGCTAACAGGAGAGGTTCATGAGCACATGAGACAGAACTTTCTCAGAAGCTGGACTGAGACTCTGGAACTCACTCCCCTCCTCCCCTCCAGGACCTCGCCACTTTCAGAACGAAATGTAAAGCTAATTTCTTTGATTTCACACTCCCTCAATACGTTTCTAACCCCATAATTACCATCCCTCATGCCCTATAATCAAAACATGCAATTTACCTCTACTTAGGAGAAACAGACTGGATTTTCAGAAACATTCAAGCCCCTCAGGTTCCACAGTGGTGGAGAGGTATATAGGGTGACCAGATGTCCTGATTTTATAGAGACAGTCCTGATTTTTGGGTCTTTTTCTTATATACACTCCTATTGCCCCCCACCCCATCCCGATTTTTCACACATGCTGTCTGGTCACCCTAGAGAGGTATGAGAATCTAGCTAAATACCTAATATAGTATAGATAGAGTGCCATCACCATGCATCTATTCACTGAAGTACACTTTAAAAAAAAAAAGAGGCAGAATAGTCCAATAAAAGTGACTCTACTCCTCATCTCCCTTTAGGGTTTGCTGATAATACTTGTATTTTAGGTGGGATTTTTGAGGGTTTTATTAGGCTTACATTCTGTTGTGGGTTGGCTTTTACAAAAAGGCGGGATTTGCCCAGTGCTCTGCAGGCAGTTAGGCTACAACACATTCTGGTTACTTGTGACAGGGTCTACCATAGCTTAGGCTCCAGCACTAAAATGCCACCCTCAGTGTCCCAATAGTCTCTGGCTGGTTCTAGTTCTACTACTCCTAATGGCTTAGCAAGGTCACAGATAGTGAGGCAATTTCCAAGCTTTCCTGGTCCTGACCCATGAAGACCTTTAAAATTAAGACTGGGACTCTGAGTTGGACCTGATAATAATATGGAATCAGGGAACAGAACACAGCTGTGAATATATTTTTTTTTAATTTAAAACATATATATGTAACATATGTTACATATGTTATATGTAACATATAACAGGCTTACATGTTATAAAGCCTGTATCAATAAAATATATGACTAGCTGTTGATGAAAAAGTTGCACATGGGAAAAAATTGGTTGAATCAGGTATACTTTAGGGCATTATTTGTAAATAGACATTAATGCCCATAAAAATAGGATGAAAACTTTATACAAACGTGATCCCCATTTATGGACTATATAGTAAGAAGCATCCCACTTAAATACTGGTAAAAAATCTTTTCACATGCATATAACAGGCTGGAAAAATGGCAAAACTTGCAGCATAATTGTGCAAAAAATCACTTGCGCTATAATGACTGCTAAGATGCGGATAGATAGAGTAGGGGGGCTTCCTTCTTCCTCCCACTCCATGTGATGAGGGGATTCTGCATCATCTCCTTCACACCCCCACTCCCACACACACATGCACACACACACACTATGATGGGCTGGAATGGTAGGTGTGTGAAAGAAAGTTCAGCAATTCCATGTGATCAAAGCAATAGGAGAGCATGCACATGCACAGGATGTGGTGTGATTACTTGCCATCATATGTTGCCGCATGTCAGAAGCCTCCTTGATAAACAGTGGCAGAAGCCTAGATATGCAGGTGCAAGGGGGTGTCTTGTGAAACAGCACATGGTATCAGAGCCTACACCTGGCTAGGACAATGGCCAAGGTCAAAAATAGTGCAGTTACACAAGCCAAGTGATATTCATCATCCAAACTAAGGCTTTGAGACTCTAGTTATAATAGGAAACTGATTAACTTTAATGAGGTGGATGTAAATATCAACTCCCTTGCAACCACTGTGGATCTTATCAAGAAAAAATTCCTGCTGGGTTGAATGGAATTATCCCTTTGACAAGCTGCAGGTGTTGGGCATAAGCTGTATTCTCTGACTGCTTGGGGTTGCCTTACCCTTGTCTGTCTACAGTAGATCTTAAATATAAATGATTGAATTTTTCCACTGGAAAAAGAGGACATGGGGCTGAAATGTCTTCTATCATCCAATGAAAGGAAACAAGAAAACCTGCAGTACACAGAGCTGCTTTACGTGATTATAGCAACTTGAATTCTGAAAGAAAGGCGGCTCAGAAGAGATTTCTTTCCCCTCCCAGCTAGAGCTTTTGTGAATCATTGTCCTAAACAAATAAAAGAATTTTGCTCAAATGGTCTACCTTGCTGTTTTCCTTTCCTTTGAAGAATCCTATGTTACAATAGGCAACCCATCAGGAATAATTAGATTATATGGCGGCATCCATGGAAACAATAAAGCTTTTGAAAAGAACTCTTACAGAAGATCTTAGAAATCACATCTATTATGGATATCTTTTACTATTTCAAAGATGGTGCAGCTCCAAATGATGGGAACTAACAGTGGGGCAAATTCTGATTGCTCTACGCTTTGTCCCTTGTCAATAATTATTACTGCATGAAACAGTCAACTAGTCATTGTACCAAGGAGATCAATTGGGTTGCAGGCAGAAATTAGCCACATTTTATTTTAAGTTTCAGCAATGAGTAATGCAAACTAAATGTATTTTACATAGCATATTTAGTAAACCTACACTTTCATATTCACTTTAAATAGGCACATGCACAGGATACAAAACCAAGAAAGAACAGATAAGCCTGTATGAATCTGATCTCCATCAGATCCAAAGACCTGAATATTGAGTCTTGAGCTCATCAGTACAACCAAGATGAAGACCAGAACCTATCTAGCTCTATTGTGCTCATTTTTATGCCCCAGTTTAACTCCAGTGTTTCAGTGTTTCCAAATGTGGCACTCTCTCTCAGGCCACTTACCAAGGATAGGGGGGAAAAAAACTTGGATCAATAAAGTAGGAAATGGTGGAGAAATGGCCCTGTTCAGCTATTTTTCCTAAGTGTTTATAACGCATTAGAAAAAGTGAGAAATCTGTCTTTGTCAGTGAAATCAGCCAACTACATGTGACCTGTGATGTACATTGTACAGTGTTGCCAGAATCTCACTACTCTTGCAGTGTTCAGGGGAGGGATAGAGATTTTCATATTAACTAACTTTTTTAAAATATGTGAATTAAGTCCTTCTGGAAAGTGTCAGTTTGACAGCTCTGGAAATCAAGGGTGAGATTTTCAAAAAGTACCTACCTGATTTAGGAAGACTAGACCTTTCAAAATCAGGGAAACTAGTGCTTAGTCACTTAGGTGATTTTGAAAATCCCATATCAAAATCTTCTCTTTCTCCACTGAACAGATACAGTGTTGTCAATGCAAGTTTCCTCAAAATGGCCCTGCAAATCTCTTAAAACAAGTTGGTGTGTCGACTCTCTAGGGCTGGGACTACTGTCTCAACTGCCATGACCATTACATATTTTGTTTCTATAGAAAGACTGCCAACAGGGGTGCCAGTTAGTGCTAATTAGGATGGTTCTTTCTGTGATATAGATACTTCTCCATTAGGAAACAAGCTAAAATTAATTGTTCATTTCACACAGGTCATAGAACAGCCATAAAACGGCAATATCTTGGTCACTAATCAGTCTGGACAGGAAACCACGCACTCAGATACCCCACTAATGGACATGGGATAAGAACCTGAACAGAATGAGATATAGAGATGAAAAACTTCATACCAATTACCAAATTCCTGAGCCAGCTAGTTCCTGTGAGGATGAGCGTCTGTGGAAAAAGCGTATTTCCTCTTTCTATCTTTTGTTTCTTTGCCTGGTTTATTGTGACAATTACAAGGAAGAGATAATTTTCTATTTGTATTGGAGTTCCTCATTTTTCTTTTATAGTAACTTTGCATAGTGACATAGTACATTATCTTACTCATGTCTTTCTTTTTCTGGAGTCCCGTGTCATAGACCAGATAATACTGTAAGCAGTATATTTTTCTAACAGTGGTTCAATTTTTTTATAATCAGGAGTGAGATGGAGTTCCCCTCTGCATATTTGGCCTGGGCCCTTACCGCCCCCCCAGATCATAAAAATCAGCATGAGTGGAGATTATGAGTAGCATCAGCATGAGTGACTGTTAGGACATATGTAGCATGAGCTTTCGTGAGCTAATGCTACAATAAATTTGTTAGTCTTTAAGGTGCCACAAGTACTCCTGTTTTTTTTGTTAGGACATAGTTCAATTTCCCATAAATTCAGGACTTCATTCGTTGAAGTGCTGAGCATCCACAAATCCCTTTGGCTTCAACTGGAGTTTTAGGTGCTCAGTAGCTCTGGAAAATAAAATCCTCAACCACTATCCATTCTGGTGGTAGTGATCTCCTTCTGTCAGAATACTGCATAAAGTGTGTATAAAGACTTGCGCTATTCTCCATGATATGGCCCTAAAAAAAAGAGAATGTTCTGATTTCATTAAAACAAACAAACAAACAAACTATAATCAAACCTCTCTTGCCATGCAAATAAAGATGTACGGAAACCACACATTCTTAAAATAAATAAATCACAATAAAATTATTAAAAACTAGATCAGATTAAATCCAGTTGTCTCCACCATTGCCTAGGCACAGTCTTAAATTAAAAAATAAAACAAAAAATCCTGATGTTCGTTGTATTACTAGCTGTTTCCACTAAGGTGTGCTAGATCTCCAAATATCATCACCCACACCCTACTCTTCCATTACTAAATGTACTGTTTGTTATAACCTCAACAATGTCCACCATTGTGTCTCAGACTGCTAACCCTTTAATGCAACCATTTTATACACAGCATGTTTTCACGCAAGAACAACAACATATTGTAGAGGAAATCTGCTAAAACAAAATGATGATTTCTCTGTTTTAACTGGACAGGGTGATTAGTTCCTGTCTGAATCTACTTTCCTTTGTGAAGGGGTGACATGGATATTAGCTTTGATTTCACAGAAATGATTGTGTATGTTATTCTGGGAGAATCTGGAAAGCCTTAACAGTGTGAGAGGGGCTTTTCATGCTGTTTTGACACTCATCTGCTTCCAGGATCCATTGTGTGATGTTGTACCATCTCTATTGCTGCCATCACAAATGTAAGCACCTTTTGCTTTTACATCAGGATCATTCCACCATTATTCAGAGATATATAAACCAAAAGGTTGCCCAAGCACACCTATTACTATCTGAAAAATAGAGAACACAGTGGGGCTGGCTACGCAGGTCAAAGGGTTAACAAAGAGGTCTGGGGACAGGTGAGGTTGAGAAGATTTATCTTCCTTCTGCCCCCCTTGCAAATCCTGAAAACATATTACCTTTGATTTTAAGAAGAGTTCATTCTGTTTGAAGGGAATAATGACACAATAATTTCCAGCCAACAGGTTATCTCTTTAAATCGATATCAGGTGAGAGCACACACTCTTCCATCATAAAGCTTGTGGTCCTCTAGTGTTAACATAGGGAGTTTACCTCAGTGCCTAACCAATTTTCAACCAGTGTTGCGAAAAAGACTAGTGTGCCTGTAAAAAACAGAATTTTCATATCCAATAAGCAGATAAAAAGGTTTTTAGCAACATGGCTGGAAGCTACGAAGGGTTCATTTAATAGTATAAATATAAATATCTTTATATCCTTTTCTTGGCGGGGGTGGGGGGATAATTGTCTCCCATACCATTTACAGACAGAATATATGCATTTCCCTGAAACTCAGGGAAACAAGGTACAAAAGGACCACGGGCCATATCCTTGCCATAATTTAAGATACTCTGCGTCATTCTGGCAGCACAGAGTAAATTTAAAAGGCTGGTTTAATTGTCCAGAAGAATTCCTGAGAAGTGAAGGGATGGCATCACTGGCTCTGTGCTACTGCCTCCATGTCCCATATCTCAGGGTAAGAGGTGTGCTTATGGGGGAGAAAGGGGTGTGGTCAGACTATCCTTTTATTCAGAAATTCATCAGCTTTGTGGAACTGCCCGTTGTGGGCTGCTGCATCCCAAGTCTACTCTAAGGTGCTCCTTAGGATCAGGTGAGGCCTGGTGTCTCAAAGACAAGGAAGCCACAAACAGTAGAGCTTGGGTGGGGAGAACTAACAGGCACCTTTGTGCCCCATTCCCCTCCTGAGCTGAGTGCTAACCAGCTACTACTTAGGATGTGGACCTACGGGTACAAATAATCACCATTTGGTCACCCATCTAGGGCCTCCACCTGGAGACAGGCACCCACGGGATTTTCAAACCTGGTGTTTAGCGGCCCAAAAGCTGTACAACTACCTAAGGGCTGGAACACTAAGAGCATGTGTCAAGGGAGTGGGCTGGGAAACATGTGGTCAAACACCTGGCTGTTCCAAGTGATCCACAATTGGTAGTGTCAGAAGCATGATGGGAGTCACTGATTAAGATGCTAAAGTAAAAGCTCCTCATTGGCTGTTGTCCAATCTGTACCCTTAAAACAGACAGCACACCAAGAAAGGACTCCCAGAAATGGATCTGAGAGATGGCCAGTCAGACACATTTTGAAATGGGGGAAGAGCTTTGACATTATGATATGCGCTCTTATAACCATGAGGTTTTGAAAATCGCCTGTCTGGCCATCCAGCTGAAGTCTGATCACACAGACACCATAAACAGCCAAACATTTGACCTGTTTTCTGGGCATCCTTGGATGACCTAGCACTACTTTAAAAAATCCTCTTTCTCAGAGCTGTCAACACTGCCCATGAAAAACCATGTCTGGCCATGCAGAACAGGCCCTTTATAAATTCATCTGCATCCTTGTGGAAGCCATTAAAAGTGTAAAAAAATTTACAATTTTAAAGATGTTTGAGCTTTTAAAATTTTGTTTCTTGATTTTGAGAGGGAAGCTGAAAAGCCTTTTTTTAAATGTTTGAAGGTGCTTGGAGCCAAGGCTCTGGCTCAGCCCTCTTGCAGCAACAGCAGGAAACCACAAAGTTTAGGTTTGGATCTCAGGTTTCCCAAAGGTCTAGAGTGTGCAGATTGAGGATTTTGGTTTGGGTCAATGCATGATCGGAATGTCAGTGTTTGACTTTGGCTTTTTTTTTTAAATTGTCTTTTTGTAAGTGACTGGCAACATATAATAATAATACAATTGCCATACACTGGGTTAATTTAACTGTATCTGTACCACCGACAGACAATTAAAACACCTTCCATTTAATTGTTATATATAGATTGACGAAAGCATGCTCTTCTACATAATTTAGACCACATGTACAGTACACAGTGGAACAAAAACAATAAATCTGCCTTTTTTTCCAAGGTATAGTAGACAAAAGGTTAATCCCCGTGAACAGTCAGTCAATCTCCTTCCTTCTCTTGCACTCCACTCATCCATTCCCTCAATGTTGCTCAAAACAAACATCCAAAAAAGAGAAGGGCTTCTGATTTTGTCAGGTCATCTGGGAAAGTAAATTCTAGAGCAAAGAATGCCCCCCAAGAGCATGCATATCATGCTTAATCTGGAAATTGTAAACTCAAACACCCCAAAAAACCTTCAACTGCCATGGCCGATCAAAAGGAGAGATTAATCTCTTTTGATTGCCACAGGCCAAGCTAATAGGGATGTATAGACCAAAGACAACTGCTTCAATTGCACTCAGAAGCACACAAGAAGCCAATGAAGCTCACGTAGTACTGGTGCTATATATTTCCATTAGCTAACACCACTCTACGAACAGTGATTCAGATGTCTAGTGGTCTTCAAATGTGACTTCAAGTAGAATACGCTGCAGTAGTAAAATGTAGACATGACAAATTGGATTACTGTAGTGAGGAAAAGGCCAGAAAGAACAGGTCACAAATGCCTAGTGAGATGGTGGTAGAAAAAGTGCATTTTGCTCCTGGAACCCTAGTTGCCACTGGAAACTATCTAGGATCCTAGAGTATCCTCAGATTTCTAACAACTTGGGCAAAGGTTAGCCAAAACACTCACTACTGAGGACAAGGATCTCTAATTGAATCTTGGGAATGAGGACAATCAGGCAAGGGGAGAGGCTGGATCACACCTATGAGGCTATACCCATCAGGTGAAATTTACAGCATTCCTCCGCTGTTCTGAGCTGTGTCCATAGCTGGGGCCAAGACAGAATCAGGGATCAGAAGTCAGCTCCTTGACAGGCCTTCTGTCTGCTGAGCCCACCAAAAGTTGGATGCAGCACAGAATCTGGGCCCGTAATATGCAATACATATATTGCATGATAGAGCAACTCTCTCTTTGCTAATTGTAGATGTTTTTCTTAATATTTTAGAGCTGGAATTAAAAAAAAAACAATTCAATTAATTTTGAGGTTAAACGAATGCCAGCATGTTTTTGTTTTCTAAACCCACTCCTCTCACTCTTCTTTTCTTTCAGTAATAAAAAAGCAAAAATGCATCAATGCTACAATAAAGGAAGAATAAGAGTGAAATTCACCCCAATTCAGAGAGCCTGCCTGTATTCCTACTTTCTTGGTACTGGTGCATTTTTGTCCTGCTATAACTGGGCAAAATAATTGTAAGTAATAATATGGCAAATTTTGCCTTTTTTTCCTGTTCCCAGTTAATTGCACAGATCCTGATTTTCACAAGTTTACTCATTATTCATATTTGTTTAGTGAAACCTTATGAAAACATATTTCAGTTATTCACAAATTACATACTTTGACTAGGTTTTGCACACTTCAAGATTTATTAGTACTTGTATTGTGGTAGCATCAGCATCTAGGAGCCACTGCTGTAGACCAAGGCCCCTTTGTGATAGGTGCCGTACAAACACAGAACAGGTGGCTAATGGGTGGCAACTGGTGTCCTAAGTCACATGATATTGTTTCTACTTCCCGATAGGATGACAAATTTCTATAAACAGGAGAAAAATAAAGTAAATTTCAAGAAGGCCACACAAATACTTCTGGTACAGATACATTAGAATGAGCCTTTTTGAGACTATTGTTTTCCATGACCAAAATATAATAATTGTGAATTTCACATAAAAGGAATAAAAAGGATCATGAATTTAAAAATTAATTCAAGGATTTTACTCTAAGAAATGTTCATTTTTTTATTTTTTTTGGTACATCATTCCTCCTGCTTTATTGATATTTATAGACTTTACTATGCTTAGATGGGACCGATTCAGGCATGGTGTATTTCCATTAGTTTCAATGGAGTTGCACCAGGCATGAAAGTGGCCCATTGACTTTACATGTTGAAAACAAACCTGTGTAATTGCAACACACCTCACATAATGTCTCTGCCATAATTCAAAGGCATTCTTCCAATAGCTCCCCCTTTTATCCACTTGTTCCTTCCCTCACTCTTTATGACCACAATGCTCCCTGAACATCATTGCATCTGCATTTTATTATGATTGCTGCTTATGGTTTGGGAAATCCTATATCTCCCCCTGGCATGCTGTGTTTTAATATTCTGTGCTCTATTCTGCCGGCACTTTCTTTAATAAATAAGTACAGATTTTGAAATATTCAGAATGCTTAGGGAATAAATTAAAAAAATTGGCATCCAGAAAGCCTACCAAGCAGCCTAACTGTATGCCAGGCCCACGGGAAATATCAAAGCTGCCAGTCCTATTGTCTGAGGAGTCAGACTATAGCCTGTTGGTGTCAACTGTCTGCTGGCAATCATTAACATCATTAGTTAGATAGGAGTGCCCATGGTGTGGTCTCCAAACACAGATAAGGCACTTCCCCTGCTCCAGAAAGCACACAGTCTAAATACATCTTTAAATGAGCCACAGTGATTTCCATCTAGAAAGAAAAGGAGAGCAAATGTGGAGAAAATAGTACTTGCCACAACTCCTCTTTCATTTTATTTTTTTCTCCCAGCAGGCCCTTTAATACCAAATCCTCAGGGTGTTCACCAATTCTGCCCCCATCTTTAGACTCCTTTGCCCAAAAACCTGTACTGAAGCAACCCACGTGTGGTTGAGGACGACTGGATGGGACTCCCAGTGGCCAGTGGGTTCAACTGCTAAGTGACATATAGGTAAAAATCACACTCCTTTCTTCTAGAGCTGCCTACCAAGAACTTCAAGGTCCTCCCAGTCTAAGGAGAGAGAAGTTTCATCTGGAAACTGGACCCCGATTTCTTGAATGGCAGCAAAAGAAGCTGCAATATTAACAGATTACTGGACATCCCATTGATTTAATTACTTGTTTTTCCCTCTAGCTCTTTTAAACAATCAAAACATACAACATTTGAAGTACCTGTATATCCCAAATGCCTGATGAGAGGATTATAAGAAAAAGGAAAATAAATAATAAAAATGTGGAAGCAGAATGGGAAAGGACTTGGAGGACTGCCTTATCATTAAAACTGATATCACTGGATGCCAATGTAATAATTCATCTCAGCTGATAGACCGGCTAACTACAAATATATTGTGAATACAATAGACAGTCTGGGCCCTGTAAGATGAATGTTTTCTCTGCATGCGAGTTGCAACTAAAAGGGCTATTTTTTCCTTTCATTAATCCAGAATAAATAATGGTTATAATATTACATATCTGCTTGCCTTATCTCTGACAGTTTCTTCATACTGAAACAAGAGATTGTTGCAGTAGGCAGCAAAGCTTCTCAGTGTGTCATGCATGTGAGAGAGAAAGAGAAAGGGTCATTCATGCTACAAAATATCTGGCAACATTTCAAAGTTGGCTTCCCTTCTAATCAGTCTCGAACATGACTACACTGTGTTCCTCTAATTTAAAGTAAGGTTAGATCTACATTTCCTTTTATGGTAGTGTAATTATTCCTTTTTATTTGTACAATTTACCATCCTCAGTTATTCATTGATAGAGATTAATATTAGCATGATGTTCTAAGATGAAATATATTAAAAATATCCAGTTTTCATCTTGGAAGTCCTCAGTAGGCATGTTCCTAACTTGAGCAAACTGTTATGCTATGTAACCCATGTGGTATACATAATACATATAACAATGTATTTCCCTCGACCAACTTATTTGCTGACAGACTTGAAATGACACATAAGGTAAGGTTAAATATAATAGTCTCGTACATTCTTTAAATTCTATTTGCATTTGACATTATCTCCCCCACTGGCAAATTTTCTCTTCCTCATCTATCTCCTTTCTTTTAGTAAATCCTTGGTGCTCTTAAAACCTTAAACTTGCTCTATACAGACATGATTCCTTGCATCTATGTTTAATTCACTATGAAATGAGAACTGGAACTTTTGGGTTTCTTTAAGGTTTATGCCCTCAAGGTTTGCCATCAGACCTGAAAATATTTAAGAACCATATGAAAATTGTCATATGTGGGGTTGAGCACTCCATGATTTTCAGTTTTGTGAACTGCACCGCAGAATCTGTGTGAGATTTGATCCTGTGTGTGTGTCTTCCACAGAAAGACATCTTACTGTACTCACTGCACAAAGGCAAGACTGGCATACAACAGATTTTTGGAGGGGGTAACAGGGACGGGGGCAAGTACCGTGTGTGAATTCATGCAGAAAAATCCAAAGGAAGCTTTGTGATATACTCCTTTGTGTCCATGCAAAGACTTGCACACTCAATTAAAATCTGGCACTGATGTGAATCAAGCAATATTCAGAGAATACAAGCAGATGCCATTTTGCTGCTTTCTTTTGGAATACTGACAAAACGGTGGGACAGAAGACAACTGATACACTCCATTAACTTCGGGTCTTTCTTTACCCCTTAAAACTTGTGTATTTGTTTCCAAACTTGGAATATATATATATTCCTACAGAAGCAATAGGACACAATTATTGCAGTCTCTTCATAAACTCTTCATAAACTTCATAAAAATAGTAGGTTCCTTCCCCTACTCTGTCATATCTGTATGAGAGCAGTCAGAAATCCAACTAATATGACATTCTATGACAATTGAAACAACGCAAGTTTAATCGGCAATACAAGAACAACAATGGATGCCCTCTCCCTTTATTTAAAAATATTTCTGCCTTTTAGAGGTAGAAAACACTTTCCCCCTTTCTGTCGACTCTCCTCTTTATGAGAGAAGGATGGATGTTTCATTATTGGCAGAGTTAATATATTTGGTGGATCACAAAAAAATAAGTGTCTATATGGAGACTGTCCAATCTGCACCTTCACCATGTAAATGTTAATAAGTTACCAATAGATTTTTTTCCCTTCTGTGATTGCTACATATTATAAATGCTCTGATTAATCAAAATCTGACTTTCTTAAATGTGATTATATAGCTCTTTATAACTGGGTAATTTTCTTCTGCCACAGTAATTACAGAGTATACCTTCCACATGAAAAGGGGCTATATTCCTGCAATTGTATTTGTATGTAGTCTGCTTATCTTGGTGAAAAGAGACAGATTTCCGATTATGTAAGTAAAGAGAAATATATTATGTATTTAGGGTGAAAGGGTACAATACTTCTCACGCCCTTTGCTTTCTCAATTTGCAACTGTTTTTTTGTTATATGGATCAGAATTACCACCTTAAACCCTTCATGACCATCATCATCTAGTGGGCTGGGGCTCTGATCATGAAAACAAAAGAATATTAAAGGTAAACTAGCCAAATTCTGCACAGTAACTCCATTGACTTCAATGACATTAGTTTGGATTTTAAACAATGTAACAGAGCCAAATCCCAATCCCACTAAAGTACTGCAAATGGTAAAAGTATTGGGACCAAGATTTAATCTGAGGTCAGAGCTTGACCTTGCTGATGGGAGTTATTCACATCTTTGCAGAACATTAGCAGCGATGCATAAGTCTAGGGCGGCTCTCCGCACATTTGTAGATTTCACTGTGATGTAGTGCACAGAGCACTGTAGTGGGACTCAGAAGACTGGTGTTCTATTCCCAGATCTTCACTGGCCTGCTGAATGATTCTGGGCAAGTCACTTCCTTTCTTTGTGCCTCAGTTTCCTTATCTGTAAAATGGGAATAATCATGCTGATCTCTCCTTTGTAAAGCACTTTGAAATCTACAAGTGAGCTGTGCTATGTAAGAACTAAGTATTATTACCATGTTATCCAGAAGCATAGTAAAGGATGCTTGTTGAACAGGTAATGTTTCTATAAGATGCATTCCTCCACCCACTAAAAATACCTAAGTATGGGATATATATCATACCTCCAAAGGATGACATAAGTGCTTCTTCCTTGGATGAAGCCAAGAATACTTTTCACAGACCAAACCAAAATAGAAAGGAATGTTCTGATGCCTTTGAAAATGAAGACCTAACAAAGCAATAAACTTGTTAAAGAAAGAACTTCAAACACACAAGAATAAACAACAGACATTTGCTCTGAGAAGAAAAGCATTAGGTTTTCTTTGGCCCAAATCAAAATATGTTTCACAAAATATAAATGGATTAAAAAAATACCTATTAAATGAACAGATATCTTCAAGAACAACAAGGGAGACAAAGGACAGTCTTGTGGACAAGACACTGTAAGGGGAATTAGGGACTTCTTATGTGACCTTCGACAAATCACTTAATTTCTCAATGTCTCAGTTTTCCCATCTGTAAAGTGAAAATAACCTGTAAATGATCTTACACATATGGCACTGTCGAATGTAGTAGCTGTCGACAATTTCAAAGTATTCACATATCTTAATTAAAATTGGAGAGACGACTGAAACCTCCAAAAGTTTAACACTAGAATGTATCTTGTGCTCAATCTAAGCTTTTGCTCCTAAACCAATCATGACTCCATGAACAGGGAATGAGACATGCATAAACCGGATGGAAATTGCAGAAGATTTGAACTCACAACCTGAAGTCTTTTGGTGCAGTCAATTTGGAATTTGGTAACATGACTGCAATTCCCTGTCTAACTTTTCTGGGACACAACATGAGATGATGCATTGACTTAATCCTGCTACAGTGACACAATAATGGTATTGAACAGTCAGAGTCACTTTTAGTTAAACATCAAGTTATTATTGAGAGTGACAGAGATATTCAGAAGTAGAAATTTAATACTTTATGGCAGTGTAAGTAGGAAGTCTGTAAGGGACAGTAAACTGCAGTGATGTCATTCATTATCGTGGTATTCAATTGAGAAATGGCAAGTGGCCAATGAAGTACTTTGATGATGTTTATGTGTGCTGCTGTTTGACCATCCATCTCTACCAATGTATATACTTTTTATTGCATGTGATGGAAAAGAAAGCTGTTTACCAGATTTGCAGTTCTGAGCACTTCTTTGAATTTAATCTTGGACACTAAGACAGCTGTAACTCACCTTTTAGAATGCCTCAGAAATGCACAGTGTTCACCTGTACCTGTTGAAGCCAAGGAAAAATAGGGCTGTGACACTCTCCTTAAGGAATCCAGAACCATAAGCCACTGTATTAACCCTCTACCTCAGCAAGAGTAAGCTTTGCTGGAGACCACACTGTGTGCCAGCTCCCTGCCACACCAGTCTGTCCACTTCACCAGCAAACTCCTGGAGGCTCTACCAGTCTTTATCTTGCCTTGCAGGTTACCAGTGAACCCCACTTCCCAAGTTTCTCAGAGACATCTCTTTGTAGGGTCCAGTCTCTCTTGCCATGATACTCACAGAACTTATGTTTGCTGGCTCCAAGTAGACAGTGTACACAGTCAGTTGGTTTAACCACAATCTCACTCTTAATTCAATATAACAGCACTGCTTTGTATTTAAATATTCTTTCATTGTCCTCTGCCTGCAATCAAGCAGGTCAAACAGGTAAATCTATACTCCTTTGCCTATGGCAGGTTTGATTTATGCCCTGCCGCCAAAACACATTTTAAGAACATATTTCCAGCACACACAATTCTTTATGTACAATCCATCCATACATGACACAATGATATTCCTGACCAGCATTCCATACCAGTTTACAGATGATAATTTATAAGATACCTTTTGGACACATATTATGACAGCAGTGTGCAGGGGGTAGTGAGTGTATAGTGCCTGATATGAGTTACAGTGAACTGGATCTTTTGTCAGTGGGTATTGAGGGGCTCTTTGGATCACAAGGGCCTTCCTAATTATTTTCATAATCAGTTCAAAGGTATTGGAGACCAATGTACACATCTTGTAATTTACTGTTTTGGCGTGCACATGTTCTGTCTGAAATAAACACAATGGACTCGTAATAGGTTCTGCTTTCATTAGAGAAATGTAGATGTTTGACTTGTTCACCTGTATGAGACTAAGGGGGGTCAAGAGGCTTAGAAACTGCAACACTGTATTTCAACTTCAAAGAAGGCTGCAAAATAATTTGTAATTATATTGAATCAGTGCCCAGTGTGTTGGGAAGTTAGCTCACCTTCCAATGCAAAATCCTGATTTTGATATGTTTGACTACAACATTGCAAGTTTGGGACATGAGAAAAATAAATTTCTTTGTCTGATTTACCTAGATGCAAGAAACAGCAAAATATTTTGTCTGATTAGTTGGTGCAATAAGTGATCAGAAACACTACTGTATTTTTCAGATTACACTGGTGTATTTTCTGAAACACAAATGTTCTTTATAGGTTCCCGAAAGACCTATATATAGTTGAAAATATTTTAAGAAGTGATCGTCTGGATTTTTTTGGCAACTCCTTTGACATACATTTCATGCAGTAGGTGTTCCATCAGATTACACACAATATACATATATATACACACACATTCCTTTTGGGCTCACTTATAGTGTGTGTGTATATAAGTGTAGTTGTAGTAAATATGCTGTAGGAGCCATTGCAGTAAAAATGGTATGTCCAGTTCATGCATGGAGACATGCACAAAGTTTGCAGAAGCTATGAAAAATTTGTTTTCTGCAATTCTCATGGAATTGAACTAGTTTCCACAGTGTGTCAACAAACACTTATTTAATCATAGAATGAGCAAATCATAGATTCATAGGACTGGAAGGGACCTCGAGAGGTCATCTAGTCCAGCCTCCTGCACTCATGGCAGGACTATTATCTAGACCATCCCTGACAGGTGGTTGTCTGACCTGCTCTTAAAAACCTCCAATGACAAAGTCTCCACAACCTCCCTAGGCAATTTATTCCAGTGCTTAACCACCCTGACAGTTATAAAGTTTTTCATAATGTCCAACTTAAACGTCCCTTGCTGAAATTTAAGACCGTTGCTTCTTGTTCTGTCCTCAGAGGTAAAGAAGAACAATTGTTTTCCTGCCTCCTTGTAACAATATTTTATGTACTTGAAAACAGTTATCATGTCCCCTCTCAGTCTTCTCTTCTCCAGACTAAACAAACCCAATATTTTCAATACTCCCTCATAGGTCATGTTTTCTAGACCTTTACTGATGTCCTTCTCTAGACTTTCTCCAATTTGTCCACATCTTTCCTGAAATGTGGTGCCATTTGTATTAATTCAATTCTATAAGGCAAAATGGTAGTGGAAAGAGTAAAAAAAAAGTATTGTGTTCAGCTCACAGAGACCACTTGCTGGCCATGCCCTACAATGTAAGGCAAAAAAAGACCTTTAGTAGTTAATCCTGCATTACAATTTTGGGAATACCTAAAAATAAGAAAATGGATATTTCAGTTCTGTATGGATAAGATCTGAAGTATAAGGAGTTCAGTAATAAAGAGAATTTGAAATACCATATTGAATACATATTCTACACAGTTTGCCCAATTCTGCATTTAAATGTTAATGGGAATGAAGGGAAGAATTATCTTTGTGTGTGTTCAAGTAGTCCCAACTCCAAATGTTCAAAAATTATGTCAGCCTCCCATCCCCAACAATGAAATTGGCCCCTCAAACCATGACATTTTTAAAAAAAATCTCTTTTCTGGTTGCTTTTCTAATTTTAATGCTCCCCTCTTTCAAGGTGTGTGTGACAATTACAGTGTTACCAACTCTCACAAAGTTATAATGAGTAGGATGATTTTGGCCCTTCTCCCTCTTCCAAAACAATCACGTGAAGGCTGTAAATTTCTGCATCATCACAAGACTGCCTGTGGCAGGGGCCAAAGTCCTGGTAAATTTGCAAAAGTTGACAACATTGCATTAAGGAAACATTCTTGGTTGTAATTCTGGAAATGCTGCCAATGAAGCTGAAATAATGTCTCCTTTTCTAATAAGCCAATATCAATAAAATCTCAGAGGGGAGAGAAAAAGAAGGATGGTCTTATGGTTAAGGCTTAGGAAGGACTCAGGAGAACTAGGTTAAGTTCAATTCCTATCTCTGCTAAAGACTTTCTGTGTGATCTTGGTCAAGTAACAATCTCTCTGTGCCTCAAATCCTCATCTGTAAAGTGGGGATAAAATATGTCCTTTGTCTGTCTTGTCTATTTAGATTCTAAGCTCCCTGAGGCAGCAACTGTATCTTACTACATGTATGTTCAGCATACAGCACAATGGGGCCTCAATCTATTTGGGGGCTCTAGGCACTATTGCAATACACATTGTAAGAAATCTTCTTTTGTAAGTTCTGTATTTCATTGCACACCTGAAGGCCTATCCTCATCTCTTTTTATGTTTCCATGCACAGTTCAGACCATTCCCTTTAAAGACACAGACTTCATACCTGAGCTCTAGCCAACAGCACAGGAGAGGTGAATGTCTATTCCTTGGCAAAGATGAGAATTTATGCAGACACTTTATGGCTTTAAGAGGCTATTAAGAGAGGTAGGGATTTCTGGGGTGCATGGATATCCTGACCATGCCCAGTCACACACTCTGTGTCAGTCACAGGGAGGTGGAGTGGTGTAGGAACTATTGCAGAAGCTTTAAGACAGCCAAGAATCCCCTCCACAAAGTTTGCCTAAGGCTAAGTCTACACTGGAAATTGAATGACAAAACTTTTGTCTTTCAGAGGTGTTAATACCGCCACCCCACCCCCCCAAGACAAAAGTTTTGCCACAACAAGTGCCAGTGTGAACAGCGCATTGTCGGCAGCAGCGCTCTCCTGCCGACAATGCAAACACCACTCATTGGGGGTAAAAGTTTTTTGTCAGCAGGAGAGCCGATAAACAGCAGCTACACAGCCGCCCCTGGAATTGTGCCGCCCCAAGCACGTGCTTGGTTTGCTGGTGCCTAGAGCCGGTCCTGTCGCTAAAAGCTGTGTACCGTAGACATAGCCCAAGTCTAGTAGCCCAAATTCCCACCCCTCGCCTTGAGGTGGAGAACCCTTCGCCTTTGGGGAGGCAGAAATTCATATTTATCAGCAAACGAACAGCCCCAAGTGCCTCTCCAGCATCGGCCCCTCAGTCATCATTCAGGGGCCTGTTTCCCTTTGGGGTTCCACAGATTCCCATGTGCAGTGCAGGTGCATAGCTGTCACACAGACCGGCTTTCCTCTACAAAATTCAGAATCTCAACCTGCTGTGTCCCACTCTCAGCAGCAGCATGTGGGCCACTCCAGGGACCTGCACAGTCTCTCCTCCAATGGCAACCCCATCCTTCCATCATAGAGCTGGTGGCTGGAAGTAAGGGTGGGATCTCCTGCCAGCTCTCTAGCTAACCAGGGCTCTGAAGCGTTGGAGAGGCCATCTTATCCTCTCTGTCCACCCCGTAGCTGATTCTGGGGGAAGGGACATTTTTTGTAGCCCTGTTACTAATTTGTGGAGTGGGAATTCCACACCGGCTTAAGGCAGGTTTGGCTGGCAGAGCACTGCAAAATGGCCTCAGACTGGGGGAAGATCTAGCCCTCAGTCATCTACATTCATATCATTGTATTTTATACATATTGAGACCTACCCTGCTCCCATTAAAGTTAAAAAGAATTTAGCCATTGATTTCAGTGGAGGCAGGACGAGGCCCTTCAGGTCTCAGAGACTATTTTAATGCAGCTGCTTTCGGGGGACAAAGTACTCTTTGTCAAATACTGCCACTGTGCTATGGTTAATTACAGAAGTAAAAGGCTGTTCTCCATTGACAGGGAATTACAATGCCTTCCACCTTTAAAAATATCAGGCAAGATATAATAAAACCACAATTCATTTTGAGCCATTGTGAAACCAAGAAATATCTCCTGATGCCTCTTTCTTTGTTTACAGATAGCCACACAATTATCTTCATAGAAATGTCCACAGTAAATTGGGCCCATTCATTTGGACTGGAAACCAAATACTGAAGAACAATACCACAGTGTTAAGCTTACAGACTAGAATGAAAAAAAAGGGGGGTTGGGGGTTCCAGTATAATATTTCCTAAATGTATCTATGCGCGTATTATTAAAGGATTATTTCTTAGGCTTCTGAAAACATTTGTTATTGTTTATCTTGCATTAGATTTGACACAAAACATTCAGTAATCAAAGGTAATTTTACTAACACAAAGGGAAGATAAGACAGGAGGAAAATGCTGCTATCATTTCAGTGCACTTAGGGACAGATCCTGAGCTGTGTTTTGCACCTGCAATTCCCAGGGAAGTCAATTAGAGTTGTAGGAGCTCAGAGACTCTGGATCAAGATCTTAATGATACACATGTAATAAACAGATGTTCTGACCACCAATAGGTGTTTTATACCCTGGTGTGTGATTTACTCCTTTCAGTTTCTCACTTGGGTACATTGGGCCTGATCCTCTGCTTCTGTAAACTGATGCAGCCCATTAAATCAGTGGAGCTACGCTGATTTATACCTGCTGAGGACCTGGCTGGTGTATCTGTGACAGAAACATAAATACCCAATTAAAAACCATCACTAGAGTCTCTTTGATGACAAACTAAACAATGCCAAAAATTATCAATATTGAAAAAAAGTATGTTTGTATATATTACAGCTGGTGCGGAGGGAGAAAATCACTAAGTGCTCTTGATAGTTTCCATTAGCCTACAGCAACCATTTGCTCTCATCAGAAGATTTGGTGGATTCAGCCAAGTTATTTATGGAGATCAAAAAATGACCAGGTAGTTGGGTACCAATGACATTTTTTTCTTTTGGTGTATGTGGAAAGGAGAGCAGGAGGGGATAAGAGGAGGAAGCTGTATATCCCAACAATGTACCTGCTGTCAGCTACATTTCATTCTCACTGCTGCATTTGCCCTGTTTATTATTATTAATTGGTTTGTTTACTTGCATGGTTCTAGTGCTTAGATGTCCGAATCAGGGACCAGGGCCCCACTGTGCTAAGCACGATATATACACAACAAAAAGATGATCCCTGCCCCAAAGAGCAATCTAAGTATAGGATGAGATCAGGCAGAATCCTCTTTCTCACATCCTTCTCTCCCTCTGTCAGGGGGTCAGCGGGGTCTGAGGAGCCGCCCCCTCTCTGGTGGCAGTAGTGCCTAATGGTAAGAGTCCAACACCCCCCCCTCTCTCTCTGGCAGCGGTAATGCCTAGTAATAAGAGTTCAGTGAGGAGCTGCTTACTTCAGTGGCCATGGTGTCTAGTGGCACGAGTTTAAGGAGCTGCCTGTTCTCCAGTGGCAGCAGTGCCTAGATATACAAGTTCAAAGGAGCCGACCTTTCTCCGGTGGCAGTGTGCCCAATAACAAGAGTCTATGTGGTCTCTCGGCAGCAGTGTTGCCTGATGGCAAGAGTTTATGGGGCTATCTTCCCTAGTGGCAGTAGTGCCTAAGGATACGTACAGGGAGGGTAGGGGAACCCAGGCCCACCCTACTCCACCAGGTTCTGACCCAGGGCCCCCTGAAACCAATTATCCAGTTGCAGTGTTCAGGTTTCTGTGTCCCCGAAAGCATTCCCTGGGTTGCTTCCTACCTTTAGTTCTGTCTTGGGTGTTTCCTCTGTCGGTAGTGGCTTAAGGTCCCATTCAGTACCGCAGCTGATTGGGATCCCATTGCACAGCGTGTTCAGCCTTGGTGATCTGGAGTCCCATCGGCTTCTCACTAAGAGACCATAGCGCACGTTCACTCTCCTCCTCAGCCAGCCCAGACTGAGCTGAGCTGCTTCCTTTTATATGCTCCCTCCCTGGGGACATGCCCAGCAAGGGTGAGGGGCCATGGCCTCCTGGGCCCAAAAAACAGTTGGTTAACCCCTGCATTGCCAGTGTGGGGTTGATACACTCTGTCACACTGCCCCTTACATTTCTGTGTAAGGAATGACATCCAATTTCTTTGACTCACTGTTCTACTCCATCATTATATCAGACCATGGTTTGTTATACATTGTGGTTGATAAGCATATAGTGCAATGCAATAGTATCAAATGAGACATCACAATACCACTTCTCCTTTTAGTAAATCATAATAGTAATGGGCCAATTCCTGACATCCTTAGTCAGACATAACTTCTGTTAAAGTTAATGGGAATAAGGACACCACAATAGTGCGAACTACTGTTTGACTACAATATAGCACTTCTCAGCTTTCCAACCCATTATAAACATTGAATAAATCAAATGTAATCAAATTAATAACAGCTAGAAGCTTGGTTAAAATATTAATAATAAATAAAAGTAAAGTTTCATATATGTCAGGGCTCATCATAGCCAGAGTGTGGCTTCCTAACACATGCTAAAGGAAAACGTAATATAGTCAGATAGGAAATGCAAGCTTCTTTATGCAAGTCCATTACTACATTTCATTCTCACAATAATCCTTCAGTCTTCTCCCCTCACAGAATCAAGAAGAAGCTGTTGTCATTTGAGAAAAAGGGGTTTCTCTTGAAATGAATAGTAAATACTTTAGAACAAATCAAAGTAAAAACTATCCACATCTAGCACCACCGTCTCAGCTCTCCCATGACAGTACCACATGCATACACATTGTGCCAAGAGCAGCAGTGCTGCTGCTGCTATCATATCCATCCTGGAACACCCCCCCAGCTTCAAAGGCTCAGTGACTCTCTCTTGCTAAGTGGAAGTGTCATCCCACATCTTATATCCCACATCCCACTGTCTCACTAACTGTCTTACCCATCATGAGAAGACATCCCAAATCTATTTTGCTTAGGTAGGGTGGGGAAACCCCCTCTCCTAATTCTGTGTGGTACGTAAGGGGAGGTGACACTACTCTCACACCAGAGAACTAAATTATAAAAATGACATTACCAATGGAGCCAACAATTCCTGTGTCCCCCCCAATGGGATTCTCGTCAGCATCCAACATGCCTGATCGAGCAGCTGGCAGTGTAGTCTTGAGTACTGACTACAAATACTGCCCCTACCCAATAGCTTACATGGAGGGGCTGGAGCACTTGGAGATAGGGGGAGAATAAGACCAGTGATACTGTGGTAGCAGAAAGCATATTTTCCAGTATGGTACTATCTATACTCTTACCCACTGTGCAACATCCTGCTTTCATAGAAGTCAATTGGTTGTTTTGACAGAGATTTCAACGAGAGCAGAATTGGTCTTCTTCTGTGCCCGCCCCCTATTCTCACACTCTTCTCTTGGAAGAATGAAGGACAGGTCAAATATCACATACTCCATTGTTTCATCCAACATCCTGGCCTTGAGTGTCAAGATCATATAACAGATCACATTGGGAAACAGCAGAGGGACAAAGAGAGAAACTGGCCTCCTTTGTTACCTCTGTCAGTCTAACATGGCGTATTTAACAGAAATTCTGTTCCTTTCTTAATTCTTGCCAAGGGTCTAACATGCACCCTGACCTTCCTCAATGAGAAAAGGATTTACGTGAATGGTTTTGGATATTCTTTTCCAGGTAGCTGCCATTGCTATTCCCCAACAACAATGATATGCTTTAAGGTCATAGCCAAAACACAACTTGTAAACTTCAATGCTAGACTACCCTCCACCTCCTACATTTGAGTGGAGATGGGCATGCTGTCAGTGGGTCCTGAAGTGGCTGCTGCTGCTGATGTATTTGCTGCCATTTAGGCCTCATGTTGTGGCTGTTGCTACATGAGTTGCTGGATCAATATGACCTGCCATTGCTTATGTTGCTCCTGAGCAAGAGCTTGCTGTTGTGTCATCAGGTGCAGAACCTCCTCCATGGTCCCTCTTTACAAGGAGGGAATTCTAGATCCCAAGTCTACTACCACATATCACAGGATGACTTTTCTAGGCCCACATGCTGGCTTCCCAGATTCTTCTCTCAGGAACAAACTTGGTCTGAACGAAAGCGTTTCCTTTATCAGGTAGCTTATGTTCTATGGCATACAAACAGAGAAGTTAGATAAAAACCATAAAATACTCCTGCTGGAAGGTTTCAACATAACATTACTTTATTTCTTAAAATCCACAACTCTAACACACAGGAACCAAAACCAGAGAGAGACCAAGTAGGTCCGGGGTCAGCAACCTCTGGCACGCGGCTCGCCAGGGTAAGCACCATGGTGGGCCAGGCCAGTTTGTTTACCAGCCGCATCTGCAGGTTTGGCTGACTGTGGCTCCCACTGGCCATGGTTCGCTGCTCCAGGCCAATGGGGGGCTATGGGAAGCAGTGCGGGCCGAGGGATGTGCTGGCCGTGGCTTCCCGCCATCCCCATTAGCCTGGAGCAGCGAACCGCGGCCAGTGGGAGCCGCGATCAGCTGAACCAGCGGATGCAGCAGGTAAACAAACTGGCCCGGTCCACCAGGGTGCTTACCTGGTGAGCCATGTGCCAGAGGTTGCCGACTCCTGAAGTAGATTGTTGCTCCTTAAAGCAGAGAGGTACAATTCAACCCACCTGACTCTAGGCTGGCTCTTCACAAATTAACTACTGAAGTCCCAGATTCATGCTCATCTACAGAGCCCTTTTGCCTGAAAGCAGGACTAGGACACTCATTATACTTGAAGTGATAGCTTGTAATTTTAACACACATTTTCCATACACCACAGTGACAAATAAAGAACCAACCTTTTCACTTAAGCTTCTGATGCATAGACTCCTTATAATTTGATCAGGGTCACCTTGTCCTCATTCTGTTTTCCAGTTTCCGCTTCCTGCCTGATGCAGAAAATAACCTGGTTGTCTGGTGACCGGGAGCTTCAGCTACCTTTACTTCCCAAACATTTATTCTTTATTCTTTCCAGGATTCCTTGAATCCTGCCAATGAGCTTAGAAGAGGAAAAGGTTTTTGATTTAAAGTCTCTCTCAGATGGGTCCAGCCCCAGTTTCCAGAGTGCTCTTACAACCCAGACAGGCAAATTCCAACACAGGCCCACATCTTTGCATCAGATTGTGGTTTTCACTGCTACAGAAAGTCAGAGAATTAAATACTGTACCTGGAATTTAATAAATGTTTGACAATTCTAAGTTCAGTTATACATGCTAAGATCATATTTCATATGCTTCAGGGAATAACAGATACGAACAAATCCCCTACCAGGTACACAACTACACAACTGGCAATGTGCACTAACTGAGGTGTTGGGATTCATCATTCTCCTACACAGGATGCTAGATTTAAGGGAGTGGCGATCTGATCCGTTATGGTAAATCCTATGCCTTATGACATGCTTGATTTACTGTATAGAATAGTATCGGGGGTAGCCATGTTAGTCTGTATCCACAAAAACAACAAGGAGCCTGGTGGCACCTTAAAGACTAACAGATTTATTTGGGCATAAGCTTTCATGAGTAAAAAAGCTCACTTCTTCAGATGCATGGAGTGAAAGTTACAGATACAGGCATTATATAATGACACATGAAGAGAAGGGAGTTACCTCACAAGTGGAGAACCAGTGTTGTCAGGGCCAATTCAATCAGGGTGGATGTAGTCCACTCCCAATAATAGATAAGGAGGTGTCAATTCCAGGAGAGGCAAAGCTGCTTTTGTAATGAGCCAGCCATTCCCAGTCCCTATTCAAGCTCAGATTAATGGTGTTAAATTTGCAAATAAATTTTAGTTCTGCTGTTTCTCTTTGAAATCTGTTTCTGAAGTTTTTTTGTTCAAGAATAGTTACTTTTAAATCTGTTATAGACTGTCCAGGGAGATTGAAGTGTTCTCCTACTGGCTTTTGTATGTTACCATTCCTGATGTCCGATTTGTGTCCATTTATTCTTTTATATAGGGACTGTCCGGTTTGGCCAATATACATGGCAGAGGGGCATTTCTGGCACATGATGGCATATATAACATTAGTAGACATGCAGGTGAATGAGCCCTTGATGGTGTGGCTGATGTGGTTGGGTCCTCTGATGGTGTCGCTGGTGTAGATATGGGGACAGAGTAGGCAATGAGGTTTGCTACAGGGATTGGTTCCTGGGTTGGTGTTTCTGTGGTGTGGTGTGTAGCTGCTGGTGAGTATTTGCTTCATGTTGGGGAGTTGTCTGTAAGTGAGGACTGGCCTGCCTCCCAAAGGTCTGTGAGAGTGAGGGATCATTTTTCCAGGATAGATTGTAGATCGTTGTTAATGTGCTGGAGAGGTTTTAGCTGGGGGCTGTATGTGATGGCCAGTGGTGTTCTGTTATTTTCCTTGCTGGGCCTGTCCTGTAGTAGGTACCCGTCTCTCTCTGTCAATCTGTTTCCTCACTTCCCCAGGTGGGTATTGTAGTTTTAAGAATGCTTGATAAAGATCTTGTAGGTGTTTATCTCTGTCTGAGGGATTGGAGCAAATACGGTTGTATCTTAGAGCTTGGGTGTAGACAATGGATCGTGTGATGTGTCCTGGATGGAAGCTGGAGGCATGTAGGTAAGTACAGCGGTCAGTAGGTTTCCGGTATAGGGTGGTGTTTATGTGACCTTCACTTATTTGCACTGTAGTGTCCAGGAAGTGGATCTCTTGTGTGGACTGGTCCAGGCTAATGTTGATGATAGGTGGAAATTGTTGAAATCCAGGTGGAATTCTTCAAGGGCCTCCTTTCCATGGGTCCATATGATGAAGATGTCATCAATGTAGCACAAGTAGAGGAGGGGCACTAGGGGACGAGAGCTGAGGAAGCGTTGTTCTAAGTCAGCCATAAAAATGTTGGCATACTGTGGGGCCATGCGGGTACCCATAGCAGTGCCACTGACTTGAAGGTATAAGTTGTCCCCAAATCTTAAATGGTTGTGGGTGAGGACAAAGTCACAAAGCTCAGCCACAGGGCATGCTGTGGCCTCATCAGGGATACAGTTCCTGACAGCTTGTAGTCCATCCTCATGTAGAATATTGCTGTAAAGCACTTCTACATCCATGTTTAGTTTGTTGTAACTTGTGTCCCATGCTAAATAAAGCAAAAAGGCTAAAAGGGCTAGCTCCCAGAGGTAAATGAGACCCTGGATTTTGCTTGTTGACTTTCTGCTTGTAAGAGACAGGGGAGATCTGAAGTCTTTGCAGATGGAGGTATCCTTGATAACTTCTACACTCCTTATGGGGGTGAGTAGGGGATGGCAAGAGGATTCAGAAGTGAGTTGAGTCCTAGGGGTTAGGGTTAAGAGGATCAACTCTTTTTGGTTTTATGATAGGTGCCCTCTAACCCTGCACTGGACCCAATTAAATGCCTGATATGTGAGCGGGGTTGGGAAGATAACAATGGGGAAGGGAACTAAGTTAATAAAATGGCAGCCTGCTGCCCAAAAACATATTTGTGTCTGTTTTTTATTCTTGCATGTCCTGATCAAACTAAGCATGGGCCACAACTTGGCCCATTACTATCAATATTTTAATTGGAAATTGGTCAGTTTTCAGGCCTCCTATCATCCAATGTAATGGTTACAATGAACATTTAAAAACATAAATACATACATACATGTACAGAGAGAGTGAGAGAGAGCGAGAGAAAGAGAAATTGCAAAGTGCACTTGCCCAAACAGAACTTGAATTCTATCACCTTAAATCAAAATAAAAAGATGTTATATTTCTTTTTGAACTGCATGTTGATTCTGCTTCCAGAAAATCCAGCAACCCTGCCGACAGAAGCAGAACCTGATCTGACTGCCTAAGTCATTTTGCCAGGAATATAGCCCTAAATTATAAAATAAACAATTTTGTAGATTATTATACATTTTTGATTCAAGTAAATTGCTACTTCTTCTGGGAATAGGAAAATTTCTCTTGCCTGATTTTCATTGCATTTAATAGTCTTTGTACGTGCACTGAAATGAGAAAAGAGCCTTGTATATTTCTGTACCAAAGGTCATTTTTTAAATCACTTTATCTAATTTGCATTTAAATCTTAATCAGAACTTCACTATCTATAGCATTTTGTGCCATAAACTGTAATCTGATTTCCACACAGGCAACTGTTTGCAGCCTTTGTTGTTGTTCTATTTTATTCTAAGGTTAACACATGAACAAAAGCAACACAATATTAATATTAAATATTATTACAAAATATTAAATATACAGTGCAGTAAGCTTCAATGCTCACTATGTTAAAGTCTAGCTTGGAGAATCATCAATTACTGATGATAATCAGTCTCAGTGGATGAAATGCTTAGAGAATCCTTCTAGATTAGTTTGGATTTAGGAGGGGACTTTTAACAATCACTTTTGTTTCACACTTAGTACTAAATATGCACCTGACAGCTTCCAAGATGAAAATTAAATTTTGGTTGTGTCCAGATTTGTTTAATCTCTGAAGGTCTGGACCCTCAGGCTGCTCAAAATAAACCACTACTTCTATATTTTAAAAATCTATCATTTTCAGTATTTCTTTTAGAGGCCTTGTCTTCACTAGGAAATCTTGGGCCAGATCTTCAGGTGGTATAAACTGACTTCAGTGACGCTAAGACAAATTTACATCAGCTGAGGATCTGGTCACCTATGTTTACACACAACCAGGGTTGACTCACAATTAGATGGCACAACACCAAACATGACTCACCCACATCTATACTGACGATTCAGTCATGGTTAGCATTATATCTGCTAACTTGTCTCTGTAGAACTGTATTTAAACACGTTAAGATTTCCTAGTGAAAACAAGCTTGTACTCAGTGTAGGGTCATTGTCTTTAACACTGATAACTGATTACTTGTCCTTTCTAAATATATGTGTTCACTCAAAATAAAAAATACATTCGCTTTCTTGATCAGAGGCTTAATTCTGCTCCCACGGAATAAAATGGCAAAACTCTGAGTATAATCAGGTCGAATATAAGGGTGTTATGGATGTCTACACTGGCAATATTTTATCTGTAAGGGTTATTTCTCACAAATAAAAACCATACACATAGACATTTGTAAGTCTGAATTAAACCAGAACAGTCTAGTCTTAGCATTTAGCACTAAAATATTGACAGGTGCAATATAGAGAGATCAGACTGTTTTTAGTAGATGGCCACTCTTGATATGTTTAATTAGGTTTAACACCTTCAGGAGTTTCTTTCATTGTTGTTAAGATTCCCATTATTACTCTGACATGAACCTTAAAAGCTGCATCTGCTTGCTTCTGAAGGGCTACGCTGGGAGTATTTCATACATTTTTTATAGAGATGAGGCTATGATTCACTTTTAACAATTTGTCCTGGAGGACAAACTTAGTAACTGCTTCTGAATCAATGGCAAAACTCTTTTTAACTTCAAAATAGCCAAACTCAGATCTGGTGTTAATGAGTGCAACTCCATTTGGCCCACTGTGTCAGACTGTTGTGATATAATGTGGCAATGATATAGTGGCACATTTTGTTATGATGCAACAGTAACACAATGACATTACAATGCAACATCACATTATGACACACAATAATGATCTTGTGACACCTGAAATAATTGTCAGGATAGTTTAATAATTATGCAGAAAGTGTAACTGCATAGCATAGTTAATGGTAATTTCTTCTCACTCTGACCAACCTTTGGCAAAGAATGAGACGTAGTAAAAATTCATTGAATTCTCCCTTTTATATATTTTAATGGGTTGATGGGTATAATTTTCTTGTAGCTACTGCTAAAGAGAGCAGCAGAGAGGATAAACTTCAAAATATTGAGAGATTTGTTTCAGGTAATCATTTATATTTTGGAATGCCTGTTTGTATCTATCTATTTGATTTGGCAAACTGGAGTGTGAAATTCATGAGAATGCACTGTCTTGCAAGATTACTACTACTTTCAAATTTCTGATCAGGTCAGAAGTACCATGAGATTTGTGGTATTTCAGATCTTCTGTTTCTGCTCCCAGCCAGAACCAAGAACTGCATGAAAAAAAAGATAATGATTCAAAATGCTAAACAAACTTTTTGAAACCTCAGAAAAGGTTTATTTCCAGTTCTGGTACAGACAAAAGTTTGGGTCAGTTCAGACTTACACTAACCAACTCACCCACCCCAATTTACAATTTTCCATGTTTTTAAGGCGAGTTTTAAAACAATATCAACAATTAAGTGTCCCCCAAACCACTTGACCAGATGTCTTCAATAAACTCCGCAATTTGCATTCTACATGGAACAAGCTTGTGTAATTTCCATTGGGAGCAAACTAAATAGCTTTGCTACAAGTCAGTGATTCCCCAGATTTAATGTGTTGTGGTCTATAACAAGTTCAAGTAAACTTTGATGTGTTGACTCATTTACCCAACTGATTCTGATGCAGGAAACTTACTGGAGTGACTAGTAACTTAACTGGATAAGTGGTTACTCACACTCCTGTCCTGAAAATACTGGTTAAAAATTTCAAAAGCTCTTGAGTGATTTAGAAGTCTCATTTTCATTTGCAAAAGTGCCTTAGGCATTTAGGAGCCAAAGACTCATTGAAAGGAATTCAAGTGCCTAAATCACTTTGGAAAATGGGACTTAGGAGTTTTGAAAATGTTGGCCATTATTCTACATTTTTTCATACTTCTATTCAGTACTACTGCATTATGTGCATTGTTAAAACCTTGCTCCTTGGGAATGATAATGAAAAAAATATACAAGTTTGGACAGGAGTCTCTGGACCAGGCATAATTTCTGCTCACTTTAGTTTCTTAATGAAACATACATTAAAGAAAATATTTTTCATGAAGCACAGAAAATAATGATGAAATAATAGTCATTTTCTTTTATAGTCCTATGTACCATTTTCAAAAATGTAACATAAGGAGATAAAAGGACTGGTGGTTAGCATGTGGGTTCTGCCTTCCATATATGTTAGATCACAAGTGAAATTGGAACGGTATAGTTTGAAATTCCAAGTACCTAAAATAACATGTTTGTAAAATCTCATTATTTTAAACTAAATAAGTTCAAGAAGAATGTTGTGGCAGATATTTTTTGGCTGCCTTACAGACCTCTTCACTCTCTGCCCTACCACAGCGGTTGAGATAAGCTGAGGCAATTTGGCCAACAATACCTGGAACCCATTCTTTCTACTTTTGCAACAGAACCTAAATATGTTGATTCAGGGCATGGCATAAGGCCCATTTGTTTATTGAGTTCTGTGTGGGGAGAGGTTGGGCTGGGGGAGATATTTGTTTAAGATTGTATATAA
The DNA here is from genome assembly GCF_020497125.1 of Mauremys mutica. Taxonomy (NCBI): domain Eukaryota; kingdom Metazoa; phylum Chordata; order Testudines; family Geoemydidae; genus Mauremys; species Mauremys mutica. The sequence goes on along the minus strand of NC_059072.1, from coordinate 188,906,767 downwards.
GAATGAGCAGTGCTGCTATTATAAAATGACCTGTAAATTGTTGGCTATTATTGTCCATGTGGAGATATTATTAGCTTGAGCTTTTAAAGTGAAAATGCACCTGGAGACTGTAAAGACAAGTGTTTTAAAAGAATAACAAAATAAATATGGAGGCTAAAGTTGCTGGATGGTTAGATATTTATGCATCCACTCAAATTTCTACAGAATACAATACAATGTATACAGTGTTGTTTATGTAACCTAAAATTGGGTCAGCTAGTAAGCTTAGAAGACTGTGCCATGGACATTCACCATTAATTGGTGATTCAGTGCATCTATGGCACACACTCCTATCCATTGGCCGACAGCGTCAAATACTGACTGTGGAGCAGTCTTAATTAGGAGGCTCATACTACCAACGACTTGCTGAATTATTTATAGGGTGAAATTGTGACCCCGTTGAAATTAGTGGGGTTAGAATTTCACCAAAAAAGCAGATAGCAACCCCTGTCAGATGCCGCTGCTGGACTAGTCACTGCTAGAGGCTGGTTAGTTAAAGGTGACAGAATAGATTCTCCCCTGCAGCTGAATTCCATTCAGACCAGACAGGCTGGACCTGCTTTAACTTATCTGACTGGCAAAAGGTCAATCAGGGCCTTTATACCAGTGGTGGGTAGGCATAGAGGAGCTCTGCTACATCCCTCTCTGCTTACACTAGAAGGAGGCAGAGGAGGCTAGCAAAGGAAGCAGCTACACTGCCTTCACCAGGTTTATGTCTGCAAGAGTCCCCTATGCAACAGGAATTCCCCACTTGCCAATTCCGGCAACAATACAGCCACTTTGTGCTGCGTGAGGGGGGCAAAATGGCTTTATGTGATAGACATTCCATCCAACTACAGCTGCAATTGTAGACCACTGGCATTGAAGGTATTCTGTGGTATGCCTTAGTGGCTTGTACTGCCAAAGATATTTAATGGCTGGTGTAACTAAAAAGAGAAAACGTGAAGTGGTTACTTGTCAGATAGCTGGTCTTCCATAGAATCACCATCCTGGAATAGTATCAGAGGGGTAGCCATGTTAGTCTGGATAGAACAACTGCTCACCAGCAACCATCTGCTCCCACAAAACAATCATCTTGTTTGTGGCTAATGGTACCAAAAATGATCCACGGATTAGGGTCTGCTGAGTGGCTAGCATTACAGAAAGATTGGTCATTGAGCAGCATGACTAACATCACAAAGGGAGATTTCTGCTGAAAGTGTTTTTCTGATAGTCCCATGGAGAAGACTCCCTGTCAAACCATGAATAAATCGGAGTGGCTAAAGTATAATATCCTCAACTGAGCCAGGCAAATGCATGATTCATTTTCTGAGCCAATTAGAAGAATGTTAGATAAGGATTGCATGGCAATTTATAAAAAATAATAATTTGGGACACTAAAAACTGAACATGGATTTGCAAGCACTCCAATGTCTTTGTTCCCTGCTACAATTTACCAAGACCCTGTAAAACCTTTAACTATTCTTTGCAGTCTAAGGCCTTGTCTACACTACAGGACTATTTCGAATCTACTTAAGTCGAATTTGTGGATTCGACCTTATGAAGTCGAATTTGTGTATCCATACTAAATACACAAATTCGAACTTCTGAGTCCACATTCACCGGGCCAGCGTCGACTTTGGAAGCGGTGCACTGTGGGAAGCTATCCCACAGTTCCCGCAGTCCCCGCTGCCCATTGGAATGCTGGGTAGAGCTCGCAATGCCTGCTGGGTGAAAAAATGTGTTGAGGGTGGTTTTGGGTAACTGTCATCATTGAACCGTCAATCACGCCCTCCCTCCATGAAAGCGCCGGCGGGAAATCTGTTCGCGCCCTTGTCTGGTCGGTTACAGCGCGGACGCCACATCACTGCGAGCATGGAGCCCGCTGCGATCATCGCTGCACTTATGGCCGTTGTCAACTCCTCGCACCTTATCGTCCACCTCTTCCACAGCCAGCTGATGAGAAACCGGGCGAGGAGGCTCCGGCAGCGCGGTGAGGAGAGTGGCGCAGGCCTCTCACAAAGCAGGGTACGCCGGGCAGTGGAGATCATGGTGGCAATGGGTCACGTTCATGGTGTGGAACGGCGATTCTGGGCCCGGGAAACAAGCACAGACTGGTGGGACCGCATAGTGCTGCAGGTCTGGGATGACACAGAGTGGCTGCGAAACTTCAGGATGCGTAAGGGCACTTTCCTTGAACTGTGTGACTTGCTGTCCCCTGCCCTGAAGCGCCAGGACACACGCATGCGAGCAGCCCTGAGTGTGCATAAGCGAGTGGCCATTGCTCTCTGGAAACTAGCAACGCCAGACAGCTACCGGTCAGTAGCGAACCACTTTGGCGTGGGCAAATCTACCGTGGGGATTGCTGTCATTCAAGTAGCCCACGCAATCGTTGAGCAACTGCTCTCAAAGGTAGTGACTCTCGGAAATGTCCAGGTCATCATAGATGGCTTCTCCGCGATGGGATTCCCAAACTGCGGTGGGGCTATAGATGGGACTCACATCCCTATCCTGGCACCAGCCCACCAGGCCAGCGAGTACATTAACCGAAAGGGCTACTTTTCAATGGTGCTGCAAGCTGTGGTGGACCATAGGGGACGTTTTACCAACATCAACGTCGGGTGGGCGGGCAAGGTTCATGACGCGCGTGTGTTCAGGAACTCTGGTCTGTTTAGACGACTCCAGGCAGGTACTTTCTTCCCGGACCACAAAATAACGGTTGGGGATGTGCAGATGCCTACAGTGATCCTCGGGGACCCGGCCTACCCGCTAATGCCCTGGCTCATGAAGCCTTATAAAGGCGCCCTGGACAGTGCGAAGGAACTCTTCAACTACCGGCTGAGCAAGTGCAGAATGGTGGTGGAGTGTGCTTTCGGACGTCTCAAGGGGAGATGGCGGAGCTTACTGACTCGCTCGGACATCAGCGAAAAGAATATCCCAGTAGTTATTGCTGCTTGCTGTGTGCTCCACAATCTATGTGAGAGCAAGGGCGAGACCTTTTTGGCCGCTTGGGAGGTTGAGGCAAATCGCCTGGCTGCTGTTTACGATCAGCCAGACACCCGTGCCGAGAGAATATCCCAGCGGGAAGCGCTGTGCATCAGGGAGGCTTTGAAAGCGAGTTTCCTCGCAGAGCAGGGTAACCTGTGACTGTCTACTTGATTTTAAGAGAGCCTGATCATGGGCCTGTGTCTGTATGTGTCCAGTTAGATCTGAGCTCACAAACCCGGTTCTCCAAGTTTCCCCCACTTCCAAAGCACGTTTTAAAACTAATGAAACGTAACAGTACTTAATAATAAATCTTTCGTTGACTTTGCATTTCTGTTTCTTGGTTGAAACATGTAAGCATTCTGTGCTGGGTAAGGTGTGCACTGATGTACAGACCGCTTGTCCAAAACAGGACGGACAGCCTCCTGCTCCTACATAGGTCTGTGGGGTGGGGGACGGTTTACGGTGGTTCTGCATGTAGGGGGAGGGTTGCAGGAATGGGTGGGTTTGCAGGAAGGGGCAAGGGGTGCCGTCTTTGGATAGGGGTTTACATGACGGCTGTGGGCTGTGGGTTTGGGCGTTGGAAGGGGTGAGGGGTGTGGGGGAAGGGTGAGTATCTGCCCCTGGATGAAGGCTCTTTTTGGGGCTCAGGGCACCGGGGAGGATCGTGGCTACGGTCGAAGTGCATGTGAAGGGAAGCCTGCCTTTACATTCAGGGATGGCAGGCACCAGGATCCTGGACAAGCATACACATCAACGAAAGACCCGGGGCAGCATACACCACACAGACTGACCCTGGTGCCTAGTGACTGCAGTCTGTGTGTGCCCTGCAGTTGACCCTGCACCCAAGTCTGTACCATGGTACTGTGGGCTATGCACTGCAATTACAATCCCCCCCCACACACCCACAGAAAGTCTTCTGACACAAGAAACGTGACGGAAACAGTGAGTAACACCAAACCGCTGTTAATAATGTAGTACACAGTGGGGGGTTTAAACTTGGAGTTGGGACTGGTTGATGCTGTAAGGAAAGAACTTGTACAAATTTACAGCGCGAGAGGTGTCTCGAACATTAGCGGTCTGCTGCGGTGCAGGGACAGTTCTCACGGCCCCTACCGCCCCTCCTTCTTGTAACTTTGGGTGAGGGGGGGACAGGACTTCTTGCCGTTGGAGGGCGGTTGCAGATGCACTGCAGGGGGGCTCTCTCCTCCTGCCTGCGGTCTTGCAGAACATCTACAAGGCGCCGGAGCGTGTCCGTTTGCTCCCTCATTAGACCAAGCAGCGTTTGAGTCGCCTGCTGGTCTTCCTGCCGCCACCTATCCTCCCGTTCCATGTGTGTGCGATGCTGCTGACACAGGGTGTCCCTCCACTGTCTCTGCTCTGCCGCCTCCGCTCTGGAGCAGGCCATCAGTTCCTGGAACATGTCGTCCCTAGTCTTTTTCTTTCGGCGTCTAATCTGAGCCAGCCTCTGCGAGGGGGATGCCGGGGCAGTCCGGGAAAGAGCCGAAGCTGTGTGATGCGAAAAAGTAGGTGATTTCCTTGAACACATACATGTTTGCCAACAGTAAACACAGTCTAGTCAGTTTCAGTTAACAAGACCAAAGAGGGAACCAAGTCTCAGGAGATCTCAGAACTAGTCCGAGATTTCGGAATACGCTCTCATTGGCGGAGCCATTGCACTGGACAGCACACAAGCGAGGAGACAGCTGCATCCCTCTTGCACAAAGTCCTGGTAAGCCTTACAGTACATACTGCTTATCAGTTAGTGGTTAGCTGTGCTCTCCTGCTAAAGGAAATGTGCAAAGCAGAAAGGATGAGCCTTTTGCAGCCCCTCCCGCCAGTGCACGGGAACGATCAATGGATGCTTGTTCTCTGTGGCCTCTCGCACGTGGCTGTTAGTCGAGGGTCATTGTTATGCAACCTAATTGTAAACCATTAACAATAGTAACACTACACTAATTGCCCTACTTAGATGCAGTATTTGCAGAACGAGATCACCCTGAGGCGGGTCACTCGTGCCCAGAAAGACAGGATGTTACGGGACGCACTGCACAGACCAGGACCATATGCAGCAATGCTAGTCGAGGCAATGGTTCCACTCTATATTCGGATGTCCTGGCGTGGAAGAGTCTGCTTCCACGGAGCGCCCAACAAGGCACCTCTTCCGACGAACCTCATGCGGAGGCTTTGCGAGGAACTGAGTGACACCTTCGTGGAAATGTCGCTAGAGGATTATTTTTCTATCCCCATTTGTGTGGACCTTCTCTTTATATAGTTTAATATTTAGAATTTTGTAAATACAGTTTCTATTTTTTCTATAACAATGTTACAAAAAATAAATGTTTATACGTGTGTAGCACTTACCGCCTGATCCTTCCCCTGATTCCGAGTCCGGGTTAACGGCAGGGGAGGGTTGGTAGGGGATCTCTGTGAGGGTGATGAAGAGATCCTGGCTGTCAGGGAAAGCGGGAGTGTGTTCGCTGTCACCTGCGCCGTCCTCAAAAGACCCTTCCTCAGCTTCCCCATCGGCGAACATCGAGGAGGAACTGTCCCGGTACACTATTCCGTCCTCGGAGTCCACCGTCACTGGTGGGACAGTGGTGGCAGACCCACCTAGAATGGCATGCAATGCCTCGTAGAAGCGGCATGTCTGGGGCTGTGCTCCCGAGCGTCCGTTTGCCGCTCTGACTTTTTGATACCCTTGTCTTAGGTCCTTGACTTTCACGCGGCACTGCATCTCATCCCGGCTGTATCCTTTCTCTTTCATGGCTTTCGAGACCTTCTCGAAGGTCTTCGCATTCCGCTTGCTGGAGCGCAGCTCCGAGAGCACAGACTCCTCGCCCCACACAGCGATCAGATCCATGACTTCCCTGTCAGTCCATGCTGGGGACCTCTTTCTATTCTGGGATTGCCCGGACTCCTCTGCTGGAGAGCTCTGCATCGTGGCAGGTGCTGCGGAGCTCGCCCCGATGTGCAACCAGAACGTCAGATTCAAAGTGCCCAGACAGGAAAATGAATTCAAATTTTCGCGGGTCATTTCCTGTGTGGCTGGGCAGAGAATCCAAGCTCGGACTGCTGTCCAGAGCGTCAACAGAGTGGTGCAGTGTGGGATAGGTCCCGGAGCTACTAAGTTCGATTTGCATCCACACCTAGCCTAATTCGAGCTAGCCATGTCGAATTTAGCGTTACTCCACCTGCCGGGGTGGAGTACCAAATTCGAACTAAAGAGCCCTCTAGTTCGAATTAAATGGCTTCCTGGTGTGGACGGTTGAGCGGTTAGTTCGAATTAACGCTGATAAATTCGAATTAAAGTCCTAGTGTAGACCAGGCCTAAAATAGTCATACTAAAATAATGTTCAGCCATTTCACCTAATGATGTATCAACTTGTGTGTTGTCATTGTGAGGTTTCAGACTGCCACTTTAAGGGGGCTTTTCTCAGTTTCATTTCTGAGATTTAGACTATTCTGAATTATTTATTATTATTATTATTATTCTGAGGGGTGGGGGGTGACCACAAAAAAGGAAAGAGCATACCAGGAGCTAAAATATAAAGGAGCTATAATATTTACTATCATGGTTCAGAGCAACTACATCTGTATTTCCCCTCAGTGATCAAGCAAGGGCACCCGCTCTCAGCCATTGCCTTTCTGGGTGGAGACATGCATCTCTCTTCTTTCTGGCCAGAGGTATTTCCAGGTGGTGACAAGGAAGTGATGGTGGTGACTAGGAAGACAAAAACGCAGCAGCTCCAGTTATTGCTAGTAAAAAGGGTGTAAACTCCCAACTTGTGAGTGTCAGTGACGTGGGTGTAACATATCCTGAGACTGTATAACCAAATCTGGTGTTATCTGGGATATTTATGTCAGTCTTTTGTTTAGGCAACCAAAGCCTGCTCTTATTTTTAACATCATCTGCTGCTTTTGCTTGACAAATACCACCACATCATAACAATTCTGCATGATGATGAGAAATGAATCTCTCTTTCAAGGGCCTTTAAGTTTCCTGTTGCTCAGCTTCAGATGCTCTTCATTGCATCTCTTCTTCACCTGAGCTCCATTTTATCTCCAGATGATACATGAATGGGACACCATATTTCAATCTAGAGTGTAAACATATTTGCACATAGTGTATATAATATATGCAAATTGTTTTGAAGCACATGGAGAGGACGGAAGGGTGAGGCACCTTCTGTGCCAGCAAGCTCCTTAAACAGCCTTTGTTACTAAGGAACAAAACAGCTTCTCTCCCTCTCTGAGAGTTGTTTCAGCACTGAGACTGCCGGGCCCCTTCTCAGGCTGCATAAGTAATTAAAGCAAGGCAAAAGCTATTCACAGAAACTCCCCTCCTCTCTTTCCTATAATGGCAAGCTGCTATATAAATAAGGCAAAAACCAATCAACTCAAATTCTCAATGCAGACATTTCTACAAGATTCCCAGTTCTGACCAGGTGGATAATACAAGAATGACTTCAAATACGATATTTTGGTCAGAACCAGGTATTTCAAAGACCCTCACTCACCAGCCTTCCACAACATCTCTTCCTGCCACCAGCATCCTCCCACATCAAGTATTGACAATCCCAGATGTTCTTGAGGAAGGTTGGAGTGCAGTGGTCTATTATCCTTCTCCCCTCCCCCACTCACTTCTGCCACCAACCAGATAGCCACTCTCTTTCAATGTTTTCAGAAAGCCAGCTAGCAGGTCCATTATCAAGAACCACACTCTGGAGTGACAATGAAGTCTGCTTCCCCTTCTGGTTATTTTGGAGGCACTGACTGATGGACCCATCTCCCCCCATTTTTCCTCTATAGTATTGTCAACCCCGGCATTCATAAACCATGAGTCTGCCCTTACTCCCCCTCCCCCCCAATATCATGAGATCAATTTAAAAACCATGATTTTTCAAATGTGGAGAAAATTTGAAAGATTTTTTTGATTGGTGATACTTTATACAGTGCCTGCTTTTGATATGACGGGCCAGATTTTCATACATTTGTGAGCACCTAACTTATAGCATGTAAAGGGCCATGTGCACACATACACACTTATTCTGTACATACATATTGGGATTTTGCACTTAAATTAACCACATGCATATATACATAACTGTGTGCTTTTAACACAGCAGATCTGTCCCAATGTAGCATTATGTATCTCTAGACCAGGGATAGGCAACCTATGGCAGGGTGCCGAAGGCAGCACGTGAGCTGATTTTCAGTGGCACTCACACTGCCTGGGTCCTGGCCAGGGCCGGCGCTTCCATTAGGCGACCCTAGGCTGTCGCCTAGGGCGCCAGGATTTACGGGGCGGCATTTTGTGCGCTCCCCACGGGCGCACGGGAGCTTCCGGTTCCGCTCCCATCGCGCCACCGAAGAAGGACCTTCTGCCGACGTGCCGCGGAAAACAGCGGCAGGCAATTGAGCAGTTCAATGACTGCCGCTGTCGCCTGCGGCATTTCGGAGGAGGGTCCTTCTTCGGTGGCGCGATGGGAGTGGAACCGGAAGCTCCTGCGCGCCCTGTGGGAGCGCACAAAATGCTGCCCCCCGAATTCGGCCTAGGGCGCCTAGGCCACTCCTGGTCCTGGCCACTAGTCCACAGGGCTCTGCATTTTAATTTAATTTTAAATGAAGCTTCTTAAACATTTTAAAAATCTTATTTACTTTACATATAACAAAAGTTTAGTTATATATTATAGACTTATAGAAAGAGACCTTCTAAAAACGTTAGCATGTATGACTGGCATGCAAAACCTTAAATCAGAGTGAATAAATGAAGACTCGGCACACCACTTCTGAAAGGTTGCTGACCCCTGCTCTAGACACTAATATTCTAATTGTATGCTCAATGTGCATTTTAGTTTGAGTTTAAAGTGCATATTTATTTCTCCAAATGTTAAACTTTCAGTAATTCCCACAGCTACATAAATTAGTCCCATGTTTTTCTCCATATAGTTCATTGACAGGGAAGGTTATTTACCAATGTTTGGAAGTCAGGTGGGGTGAGAAGGGAGAACCTTTAAATTTTCCAGCTTTACATCTAAACACCAGATGGAAACAATTCTACAACAAAAGAATAAAATCTGGTAGGATATTCTGGAGATCTCTTAAGTTTAGCAGCTCATCACTGGCACAAAGGCCAGTTTTCCAGAATACTGATTTGAATTGCAGGAAAAAAAAAAAGAGAGGGCCAAGTGGTGTACTTGCTTAACCCATACCGCGTTAAAACATGGAGTTAAATGGAAATTTTGTTTTCTGCAAGTCACATTGTACAATTAACTCATTTTACATGTTTGACTCAACTGTTAATGTCTGCTGCTAACATAAATGCCTGTGGTTTTTAACGAGAAAAAGCTTCAGCACTTCAAGGGAGACAAGCAAATGATGAGACATTGTTACTGATTACAGTACTTACAAAAGTTTACAGAAACTGTATTTATAATCCTAATAGTTTATCTTTGACATCAGAGCCTTCAAACCAGACTACTTAAAAGCTTCATACATTTCACTGCAAAAAAAGCTAGTATTGAAACAAATACATGATATCCCATATCTGCCCACATACCTTTCAAAATAGATTGCTATACTAATCAGTGAACAAAAACAAAAAGGCTTTCAAAGCCTGCCAGTAATGATGTGATGAATTCCTTCTGAGATGCAAGATGGTAGAGCCGGTAGAGTGCTAAGTAGTGAATCTCAAAGACTATTCTCCTTTTAGCTTTCTAAATAAATAAATACAAATAGTTTCCTGACATAATTTGAAAATTTACAATTGTTTCATAACAGAGGAAAGATGATCTTGTGGTTAAAGCACTGGATTGGGGCTCAGGAGATTTGGATTCAATAGATTTCCTGTGTGATTTTGGGCAAGTCATTTAATCTCATTGTGCCTCAGTTCCCCATTTATAAAATAGGAATAAGAACACTTCCTTTGTCTTCTCTATGAAAGTGGGGCAGGAACTCTCTTCTGCTGTGTGTACATATAGCACCTACGACACTGGAGCCCTGATCTCAGTTAGGACCTATAGATGATATTCATAGATTCATAGATTCTAGGACTGGAAGGGACCTTGAGAGGTCATCGAGTCCAGTCCCTTGCCCTCATGGCAGGACCAAATACTTTCTATCATAAATAGTAAATAATAGTAATCAACTGGACTCATGCATTGCATGTTGGGCTAGCATAGGATACAAATTAAATCTGACCTAAAAAACTTCACTAAAATAGGTACTGAATGGAGCCATTTGAAGATTTTTGTTGTTGGAAAAATTACCTTTTTTTAAAACCTTTTTTCCATAAATTGTCTATATTGTTAAAAAATCATAGCAAATTGCATTTTTGTAATTAAAAAAGGTTTATCAAAAAACTTGTCAAAAACATCACCAAAGTGATGATCAAAATTATTTTGTGAATGAAAAATTTTGATAACCATTTTGATACGAGATAAAATGTAAAACAAATATTAAAAAAGACTTTTAAATAGGAATATAGGTGTGTTTTGAACCCTTCAAAATATAAACAACTTCAAATTCCTCCGTCCCCCAATGATTTTAATCTTTCAACCAAGCAATAAATTTAGGTTAGAAATTAGAAAAAAGTTTCCAACGATCAGAGTGAGGTTCTGGAACAGCTTCCCAATAGGAGTCAGAAAGGCAAACAACATACACCTCTACCCAGATAGAACGCGACCCGATATAACATGAATTTGGATATAGCGCGGTAAAGCAGAGCTCCGGGAGGGCGGGGCTGCGCACTCCGGTGGATCAAAGCAAGTTCGATATAACGTGGTTTCACCTATAATGTGGTAAGATTTTTTGGATCCCGAGGACAGCGTTATATCGGGATAGAGGTGTAATTAGTTTTAAGATGGATCTTGATAAACATGAATAAGATTGCATGATGGGGTTGCCTGTGATAGCAGGACACTGGACTTTATGGGTATGTTTACACTGTAATTAAAAACCCAATACTGGCCTATGCCAGCTGACTCAGGCTCTCAGGGTTCGGGCTAAGGGGCTGTTTATTTGCAGTCTAGACGTTCGGGTGAGGTGCCAGGGTCCCAGAGCTCGGGCTGCAGTTCAAGCCCAAATGTCTACACTGCAATTAAACAGTTCTTTAGCTCAAGCCCCATGAGCACAAGTCAGCTGGCATAGGTCAGCCTCAGGTATCTAACTGCAATATAGACATACCTATGACGTGTCTTCCACTCCTATGTGCCTAATACTGAACTACATTTTCACTTCTACAAATGATCACTTCAAGTCAAGGATAAGCTACACTGGTTGTGTAGTTTGTGCTGCCAATCCCCTGACATTTTTGGTTAAAAGATTCAATTGCCACGGTCAATCAGCATCTTTCACCAGAACTAACAGAACAAAAATGAAATTCAGAAAATCTTGCAGACAGCAAGTTGTCATAAGGATAACCCTCCTTAATTTTATTTTCTCATGTAACTCAAATAGTGCCCCCCCATCCCCAAAAAGGCACAAAATGAAAAGTGAAAGCTATGGGACACTGAATCAAAAAGAGGGCAAAGAGCCATGAGGGAATGAACAAAATGGGGGAGGCACAGTAAGTTCAGTGAATGACCATCTCCTCTTAGGAATTTTCACATTTGTGTTGACTTTCAAGGCTGGCTCAAGCAGAAAATAGTTAAATGGAGCATGGACCTGAAATGGTCAGCTGCATGACCTTTCCCGAGTGACAGATGTAAATAATAGTTATAGTTGTCATATTTTGACATATTTTCTCATCATTCTTTTCAAGCAAAAATAATTTTTCTCTTCTGAACTCTCTAATTCCCCTGAACTATGGTTGCAAAGAAAAAAGAGACCGTATTTATATACTGGTCCAAGAAGAGTAAGGCTGTAATTAGAGCTGGGTAAGCACAGCAAGATAATTTTCACAAATACCCGTTGGAATGTTTAAATTAATTTGATGCGACTGCGTTAGTACCTGTTGTGTTCATTTTCTGCAAATATTATGGCCAAGAGTTTACTGGCAGGAAGGTTTGTAAAACACCTAGTTTTAAGCAAATACTGCAGAATGGTCAGAAAGTGAATGTTTAATTTGAAATCGTAAGTATTCATACCAAAAGCCTGATTTTATGAGTTATATGTATCCAATATCCTGTGACTCATGTCCACTCAAAGCAGCTTAAGCTTCAAGTATGTAAGCCACTCATGAGCAAGCTGCAGGTCAAGAATTAGTCACAGAAGTTATCTGGAAAAAACTTTCAAGCAATAAAAACATTTAAGAAAATGGTGACAATTCAGAGACAGGAAAAAAAGGCAACATTTTTCAAATAAATTATTGGTTATGAATTATGTGACCAACTCTTGCTGATATGTAGTAAAGTACAAGTTCCCCAGAACTAAACTTATTTTAAAAACTACCAGTTGTGTTGGATACCAAAATAATGCAACCCCACATATTTACAATAAGTGCATGTACATGGGAAGATGTGGGAGAAGTAATAAGTTAGTTACAATAAGGGCCAGATTCTGCAGCCTTTATCAAGCTGACTGGTACTTATTCATGAAAGTGGTCCTGCTGAAGTAAATGAGATTACTCATGTGAGTAAATACTATTCAGTGTGAAGGCAGGCTACAGAATTGGCCCTAAAAGAATCAGTTAATTTCTCCAGTTGTGTGTTTGTTTATATTTAAACCATGTATTTCACCAGCAGTTCATGTGGAAGAGAAGTTGGTCACACATATAAACATACACAATACTTTATTACATGATGTCTGCAATATCAGTACCTTGTTTTATTACTAGGTACGGTATGTTTCACAAAATGAAAATGAAACTATGTAGAAAAATACTTAAAAAAAGAAAAAGGAAAGGAAAGGAAAAAACATGAACACAGCATTTGCTTTCAAAAAGCCTTTTGACCATCTGGTTAAAACTACTGGCTGAAACATGACATGAGTCATGTTCCAGTATAGCACTGAAGAGACTGCATGCAAAATTAAAAAAAGGTACAACCCCATGATTTCCTTTATAAAAATGGTGACTGCTTTAAAATAAAGGGCAAACAGGGGAGATGGGCCAACGGCACAAAAATCCAAACCTAAGTTTGGTACAATTCTCCTGCAAAAGTTCAGGGATATGTTTGGATCCAGGCTTTTGGTCCACCCAAGTGGAGAAATAGAGGTTAGCTGTGGCATTTGGATCTGGATTCTGAACACACACAAAATTCAGGAGCATTTGTATCTGTGGTTCTCTTTAGCTATAGTGATGGCCACGACAGAAATACTTGTCTTCCCTGCTAAGTCTTCCCTCTCTCTCTGTCACTGTCGACAATGTATAAGAGCTAGGTATTTAATCTTATACTCTCTGCCATGCTTGGATTCCTATCGTTGTGCTGTCTCTCAACAATGAGGGAGATCTTCATCTTTCTCAGGACCTCCAGCTAGCAAGTGACAGATCTGAAGTCCTCCCACTAACCAGCCCTATTTCCTCCTTTCCACCCCAGACTCCTCTCCTGAATTGACATTTCCAGCACTTGCTCCTGACACTGACCATACCATTGCCAAGGTGTGACAGCATGAAATTGACCCAATTCTTTTTAGTTTCACTGCAAATTACAGCTGGTTGTAATTTATTTTTCCCACAGCAAATTTCAGTGAAATTAAAAAGAAAATTTCTTCAAAATTTTCCACAGAATTTCAACTTTTTGGCAAAGAATCAAAAGCTGAAAATTTTAATTTGAAAACCAAAAAATTCAGACTTGGAAGTGCAGTCACAGTACCTCCTGGAAGCTTTAGTTCTGGGGCCTTATACCTCCATTCTCCTCTATGGGCCTGGCTCCCTGATTGAACTCCAACTCCCATGATGTACCATGGTCTCCCTTCTTGTTGAGCCACCACATGGGAGTCCCACAGTTACAGTGCTTCATGGAAAGATGTTAGAGGCTGGTAAAATTCTTCAACTGAGAAGGTAATTTAGCTACTGGATTTTTCGAGTTCTGTATGTATATGACAGATATTCTGAACTGATACATTAGCAAAAGGATTCTCACTTTATCCAAAGATTTTTCAGGCCTTTCTAGACTCTTAATACACGCTCCTATTTTCTCTAGAAAGGAACTCCTGAGCTCTGCATGAAGGGAGATTTAGGTTAGATATTTGGAAACACATTCTAACTATATGAGTAGTTAAATTCTGGAATAGCCTTTCAAGGGAGGCTGTGGAATCCCCAACATTGGAGTATTTAAGAACAGGTTGGATGAACACCAGTCAGGGATGGTTTAAGTTTATTTGGTCCTGCCTCAGTGCAAGGGTTTGGACTTGCTGACCTCTTGAGGTTACTTTCAAGTCTACTTTTTTATTATTCTATGATACTTCTGTTTGACTAGATACCCAGTTCAAAACTGACCAATGATCAATTGCCCCAATTCTAAAATATGCTTAGAATTAACATTTTGGTTTCGCTGGAGATTCCGAGAGGTCATTGATGTTGAAACGACCTTTTTTGTCCACCCTCATTCTCTGGAAACAGATGTTATTTCATCAAGTTGCCACTACTGCCAAATGATTGGCCTTGCCTGGCTGGAAATTACTTTCTTTTTCCAGTATTGATCAGTGCATACCCCCCATTTAAATTGCCTATGCATATCTAACCTCCCCCACCACACACATTGCACTATAGGAAGCAAGTGAGAAAACACACATCCAGAGAGATTAAATCCCTAATTGGAATGTTCTGAAGAAAAATTCACAAAGATCCTCAACTAGTGTAAATTGTTATAGCTGCATTAAAGTCAATGGGGCTATGCAGATTTACACCAGCTGAAGACCTGGTCCAGTAAATTTCACACAAATGAGAAATTTAGATTATTTCAGATATAGTTACAGCAGGGCCGGCACACAACATTTTGGCACCTCAGGCGGGGAGCTCAAATGATGCTCCCATACCCTCTCGCTTGGACCAAAACTTTGAAAGATCTCAGTTCTGCCTTCTTCCTGTTCTACTCCTCTCATGGTACTGCTTTGGAGAACTAACAACTTAAAATGCCTTGTTCAAAAATTTTAAGTAACACTTAACTTTCAAATGCCCGAACAGCAAATGTAACTTTTCTTGTCTGCATAGTAAACACTGGCATTTTTATCTGTTTGAGTAATCAAAGTGGTGCTTTCCGTGTCTTCTTGGTTGCAAAGATTTGAACTGCTTCCTGCTGAAGGTCCACAGTCTGGGCAAGGTTGCAAGGCCGACCAGCCTCTCCTGTGTCATTGTGGAGTGTTGATGTGTTCTTAACTTCAGCTTGGAGAAGCTGCATTCTCCACTGGCAACTGTTACAGGAAGTGTTAGAAGTACGCACAGAACAACAAAAGCATTTGGAAAGAGAGTGGTCGTCTTATTTTTGCACATATATTCCAGAACAGCCTTTGGAATTGATCCTGATGAAATGTCTCTTGAAAGGGCTTTCAGTTCATAACCTAAATCACTTCCATCAATATTGCGCATGTCATCATGTGTCAACACTGTCTCTAGTGCCCTGCATTACTGGTATAGGTCTTCTTCAGGTATAATGAGGAGTTTTGGATTATCATACAACATCCCAAATACACTGCTGTGTTCCTTGAACTGCATGAAACGTTCCTCAACTGACTGTATTGCACAATCTAGCACCTGGTTAAAGAATTTAACTTTGAATTGTTGTTTGGGGTCTCTTGTGGGATTATCCCATGCCTTGTAATCAAAATGTCGTCTTCTTCGGTGACTTCTGTATTCTTGAATGAGTGGGAAAATAGCTTCAGTGTGAAGTTCCTCTGCCAACTTCTGTGCACTCTTCAGAACATTTTGAAATCCCTCATCTGTAGCTATGACTTTGCTTTGTCCAGTTGTTCCATTGCTCCAGATATATCAAGGTCAACACCTTGGAGTCTCTTGCTTACAACATTTATTTCAAACAGTATGTCATGCCACAACACTAAGCCACACAGAAATTTGAAGTTATGTATGTTTCTGGTGATCCCATTTCCCTCTGCCACTGGTCTCCCATGAACAGTTCCTGTCATAGCATTATCCTCCATAATCGCAACTATGGCATCATCTATCTTCCCAATTTGGTGTTTGATAGGCTTTATCGCCTCCACTCAACTTTCCCATCGTGTAGCACTCAGGTTTCAGTGTCAGAGAGGATGTTCCCAAATGTTGCTTCAAAATTTGCCATCGATGAGTTGATGCGGAGAAAAATACATAGATGCTTTGAATTACATTAAAAATTTCAGCAGCCTCACTAGATGCTGCATCACTGACCACCAAGTTCGATGAATGAGAACTGCACGGGACAAAAAAAGCTCGAGGGTTTAACTCTCGGATCCGTGTCTGCACTCCTCTGTTCTTTCCTCTCATGTTGGCACCATTATAGTAGCCCTGACCTCTCATGCCAGCTATCGAAATTCCTGTATCTTCCAGCTTTTTAAGAAGCACATTTGTCATACCAGCTCCTGTAGTATCATCAAGGTCAATAAATTCTAGAAAATGCTCTGACAGTCACCATTGCAGGAATATTTTCCCTACGTTCTGTTGTTGTTACAATACATACCATTAAAATCATTTGTTCTGTATGGCTGTCAGGTGTGCAGTCCAGAATAACAGAGTAATATCTGGCTGACTTCAGATCTGCCACAATCTTCTGTTTGACTTTTGTTACCAGTAACTGTATGATCTCATTTTGAATTGTTTTTCCAAGGTAGTGGTGTGTGTACATATCTTGGGTGGTGATTCTTCTTAGATGCTCCTGGAGTACAGCATCAAACTCAGCCATCAGCTCCACAATTTTAAGGAAGTTTCCATTGTTTGCCACATACAACTGATCTGAAGTGCCACACAGTGCTAGGTTTTGGGTAGCAAGCATTTTCACAATGGCAATGAGCCTTTTCAGAACATTTTGCCAGTAAAGAGACTCTGATGCAATCTTCTCTTGATGCTGATCATCTACAGTGGCCGTTAACCTTAGTGTCATCTCAAGCTCTTTGCACCTATGGAATAATGCTCTCTGGTGATTTGCTGCCTTCTCATGGCATGCCAGATTTCTAGCCAGATTTTACCAGTCCTTTGTTCCTGTAGAGGCCAATGTGCCTGGAACATTAGACTGGAAGAGTTTGCAACAAAAACAGTATGCAGCATTCTGGGTTTTTGAGTACATAAGCCATGGTCTCTCCACATTGTCACCATTGGGGATTTCACGCCACTAATGTGTTGGATGGAAACTTCTATTTTCATTGTCTTTGGGGAACATGAAGTTTTTCACTTGCTGTGGCCCAGGCAGTACAAGGAAGTCCCTCAGGCTACTGCTCAAGTGGGTCCACAGTCCTGGATCATCTAGACTTAAGGAACTAAACTCAGCAGCAGCTGTTTCCTGCACCTCCACCACACACTTCTCTGTTCTACACTTTTTTTTCAGGAATGTGCATGGTTACATCCATTTGAGATGGAGATATGGATGCTTCAGTAGCTGCCAGGTCACCTGCACTCTGACTAATTGGAACATTTGTGTCTATGTATCTCAGGAGAGTTCCTTCCTGCTTAGATATAAAAGCTTCCTTTGCTTTCTTTCTTTTTCTGAATGCTGCCCCAGAGGGGCGTTTTCTTCTTTCACTCATGACTGCTGTTCTGTACCAGCTATAGTGGCTCTCAACACTCAGTTGAAGGGGACAAATAAGCAGGCTGAGTGAGGGAAGATATCAGTATCTTAAGGGCCTAATTGACTCCTACTACTTCAGTTAACTGCCTGTTCTCCTCCAGCGGGTTCAGGGAAGCAGCAGGAAACAGGAAGCTCCCTGAGAAACTGGTGTTAATCAGTCCAGGCTCCTGGGGGTGCTAGAAAGGTACATAAGAGGCTCCTCCTCTCTCTCCCTGCAGCTTCTGCTGCTTTCTGTTATTCCCTCTCACCTTTTCTCCTGCCTGCCTGTTATGTCTCTTGTGCCCGCCTTCCTCTAGCACAGCCCTCCACCATCTCTTTGCATCTAAAGCAGAGAGAATACATATGCACCAGCAGGACACAATTTTCTACACTCTGGGTCCTAGTGGTGCCCCCCACAGTCTGGCACCTGAGGCCAGTTCGTCTCATGGTAAGGCCAGCCCTGAGTTACAGTGACACAATGTGATCATCTGTATCCCCAAATGTGATTTATGTGCTTGACTTAATTTCAGCCCTTTCATCTAGGGAAAGAAGGAGGTGCCTTTTCTAATAGTTACCTAGCTGCTTGTGAAACGACAATGCCAGAGTGGGTAGCTGTCATGTTTCTGAGGTTTGCTGCATCTGGCCCCTTTCTGATCTCTGAGTGCTATCTTTCCCCATCCAAAACATGAGTAGTTAAATGGCAAAGTCTGGTGATGCACAAGTACCTGAATTATTTACATTTGATTGATTGGTTTTGACCTCTCTTTGCCTTCCCTATGTTGGGGTGGAATCTCATGATATTTCCACTCTCAGACCAGAACCCAAGAATGCTACCCCATGGGTACCAACTGCTTATTGCCCTGGCTGGGTTTCAAGCATGTGCATTTCTTCATATCTGCCCAGTGATATTGACCAACAGCCTTCTTGAAACCAAATGTATGTATTTAGCAGTTGGAATAAAGCACCAGAGAAAAAGGGCTTTTAAAATCGCAAAGAGCCGAGAAGCAAATTTAGTCTCATGTAAATCTTACACTTTATTACAAGCTAAGCTAGATAGGCTTTTCTCTTCAGTTACGGGGGCAGAACAGAACTAACTTATAGGAGGATTTGAGCTGGCAAAAGGAATGTGACTGTGAGAGTTTCAATGTGCTTCTCTCAGTCAGACCCATCCTAATTCAAATTGGTTTGGGTGCTCGTCTCAAGAGCATGCTGGGGTCACTAAGGCTACTTGCTGGGGCATTGTCTCTTAACAATCTGTCAGTTTCAGCTGGTAGGTGACTGTTCCAAAGGACCTCCTCTCTCTTTCCCTACATGAAAGGTCTGAAACAATCTTCTCCCATCTTCGAAGCTATGCACATAAAATCACATTTTGAGATACAGATGAAAATCTACATGTAGTACAGATATTTCATTACAGTTACTACGGTTACCATTAATAATTCAGCTTTTACCCATAATTATCTAACATAATATCACAATTATTCCAACCACAGGGAAATATTTTGGTATCTCAGGCACCACTGTGTGGTAAAGCAAGTGTGGGAAAATGCTGACTTGTTAAGTGGTGACTATTGTACTGTATATGATATCTAATAAGCTCAACTGTCCACTAAAGAGGCCTCATTATGATATTTTATAAAATAATGCTACTTTTTATTTTGTTGCATACTGTGTTTTTGTAGCTCTCTTCCCTTATTGATATACTTTATTACTGAATGTTATATGCATCACATATTTTGTTATCTTTGAGCAATTAAAAGTGTAGTCAGTTTAAAACCCGAGCTACATTTAGTACAATTCTGATTTCTTACATACCACTATGTGGAAATTGAGGCAATTTTTAATCTAATCAGGGTACGTGACTGTTCAGGAAGTTTTGATAACCGAGGTTGAAATGCAGTAGGTCAAAACCAATCAATCAAATGTAAATACTTCAGGTACTTGTGCATCACCAGACTTTTTGCCATTTAACTGACCATATGTTTTGGATTACCTTTGCACGAACTGCAGCAACAGTGCAGAACTGAGCACACTTTGAATTTTATGAAGCATTTCATAAGTAAAAATATTTTAAGCAGTGATTGTAATTTATTGTTCTGACAAGGGGTCATGCAACCCCTGGTACCAAAATGGATGAATTACAGCACTATCCTACATCCTGTATTTTGACAGAGGAGTTGTTTTTATGAAAAACACATTTCTGTCATTAGAAGTAGAGCAAAAACAGATTTACAGTATCATGGAGTTTTATTGGAAAAATGTGAAAACAACGGTTTTACAATGTGCTTAGTTTGTGGGCTAGTATGTTCCTAAGAGTTATTATAATCCAGCAGAGCATACATTCTCATTCCATAGGCCAATGGTATTAAAAGCAACAACTGGAGGGCACTTTCCGAAAGTAGTCAGTGTCCCAATTACAGTCTTTCATCAATAGAGGTTCTGGTAATAATCTACTTATTGTAACCACTAGTTCATTTTTCTTGCAAGGCTTCACCTCCCAACAGACATAGTGTTTCAATGAATGCCAAAGTAGCTCCATCAGCTTAAGATCAAAGGATCTACAGCTTTTCAACAGTTGCTGTGATAGACAAGCCAACTGCACAGCCATCAAGCTGTGCAGAACCACAGTGAGTGTGGTGTTTGGAATGCAGTATTTGTAATGGCCCATCACTAACTCCCATCACATAGGGGTTCTTTTGTGCTCAGGAAAGTTGCTTGATTGACAATTTCAGAACACAGAGTTCTCTATTTGGGCCTGATCCAAAGCTCAGTGAAGTGTATGAGAGCTGCTTGTTGCATAGCACTTTTAGGTGTCTAAGCATGGTTTTAGGAGCCTAACTTTTAAAACCCCCACCTTGGGTGCCTAAAGTGGCTCAGTGGTCTAACTCTGATCCCATTGAAGTCAGTGGTATAATTTTAATTGACCTCAATGGGACCAAGAGTCAGGCCACCACTGAGCAATTTTGAAAATCTCACGTTTGGAAAACCCTCATGTTTGGAAGTCTTAGCCAAGAGTATCCACTGGTGGAACATGTGCTTAGAAGGTCATTGTCTGAGAGTCATGGGGCACATAAGCAAAAACTGGATTGCATCTTCAGTCAAACGATAATTTGACTACTTGTCCATGTGCATTTTACAATTTACACAAAACTAGAATAGAATGAACATTCTGGAAAAAAACTGCTTCCTAACCAGGATCTTCAGAGAGTTATTTGATTTGACCATGGCTTTAGAAAATAGGTACTGTACTTATAGTAGTTTAGCATAACTTCACATTCATAGAGATCACATCCACAAACCAGACCCCACTCTCTCTTACTATGTTATGTCTTATGAGTTTGGGCAATACAATTATGGGTATACCCTGTCAAAAAGCACAGTCATCACAAAATTGACTATTCTATTCAGTTTGATTATAATCACTCTTTGTAAAAATAAAGTTGAGTATGTACTGGGACTTGCAAGGAATGTCCAAGGCCTGATTTAGTTGCATCTTCTTAATGCTATATTGTCTACCACACAAGACTTCAGAGTATGTGTTTCAATCTACAGTGCTTGTTTTCTCTTTGAAAACATACAGCATCATAAAAACTACTGATATTAAATAACAATGTACTGTTAGCCTGAGCATAAGGCTTTATATTGCACTCAATATTGACCAAACTTAATGGGTCACTCACTGAGTGACTTGAGCCTTTTCAAATACCTTACAGCAAAATCCTCAGGTCACAGAAACCTGTAGAATTCCTGTCTGTCTTGTTTCTGATAGCTTGAATAAGACCTTAAGCTTTCTGTATTTCTTATCCTGGCATTTTTAAAAAGGAAGTGTACACACAATCCCAGGAGCAGCACAAATCCTAATGAGAGGTAACAGAATCATAGGTAATGGAGAGAACTCTAGTTAGCATTCTGAAATGGTGTGGGCATGGAGAACTATAGGTGCTTTCTTTCTGAGTTAATTTCTGTTGTGGCTTTTCCATATATTCTACTCCTTTTGCCAATGTCTGTTACATAGACTCATAGGGCTGGTCCACACTAGCTCTTTAAATCGAATTTAGCAGCGTTAAATCGAATTAAGCGTGCACCCGTCCACACCAGGAAGCCATTTAATTCGACATAGGGGGCTCCTTAGTTCGACTTCGGTACTCCACCTCGACAAGGGGAGTAGCGCTAAATTCGACATGGCTATGTCGAATTAGGCTAGGTGTGGATGCTAATCGATCTTAGTAGCTCTGGGAGCTATCCCACAGTGCAACACTCTGTTGACGCTCTGGACGCCAGTCGGAGCTTGGATGCTCTGACCAGCCACACAGGAAATGCCCCGGGAAAATTTGAATTCCTTTTCCTGTTTGGACAGTTGGAATCCCATTTCCTGGTTGCTCATCGGGGCGAGCTCAGCAGCACCGGCAACGATGCAGAGCTCTCCAGCAGAGGAGTCCAGGCAATCTCAGACTAGAAAGAGGTCCCCAGCATGGACTGACCGGGAAGTCTCAGATCTGATTGCTGTGTGGGGCGATGTGTCTGTGCTTTCGGAGCTGCGCTCCAGCAAACGGAATGCAAAGACCTTCGAGAAGGTCTCCAAAGCAATGAGAGACAGAGGATACAGCCGGGATGCAATGCAGTGCCGTGTGAAAGTCAAGGAGCTGAGACAAGGCTACCAGAAACTCAGAGCGGCAAACGGACGCTCCGGAGCCCAGCCCAGACATGCCGCTTCTACGAGGCACTGCATGCCATTCTCGGTGGGTCTGCCACCACTGCCCCACCAGTGTGCGTGGACTCTGAGGATGGGATAGTGTCGATGGACTGTTCCTCGGAGATGTTCGTGGACGGGGAAGATAAGGAGGACGAGGCAGTCGACGGCGCTTTCCCCGACAGCCAGGATCTCTTCCTCACCCTCACTGAGATCCCCTACCAACCCTCCCCAGCCGTTACCACGGACCCTGAATCGGGAGAAGGATCAGTCCGTAAGTGCTTTAAACAAGTTAACATTTATTTATTAAAAGCAGCTAAGACCAACGAGTTAACATTTTTTTAGTAATTAAACAGGGAGAGACATTAGGAGAACAGAAGGTCTACATACAGGGGGATGGAACTTTTATCTTCATAAGATATCTCCAGGAAACTCTCCTGGAGGTAATCTGAAAGTCTATGCAGGAGGTTCCTTGGCAGAGCTAGCTTATCGTGTGCCCCGAGGTAGCACACTTTGCCTTTCCATGCTATAAGCTGGAACTCCGGGACCATTGCCCTCACGAGCATGGCAGAGTAGGCCCCTGGGTTGTGGTGGCTTTCTTCCAGCATGCGCGCTCTCTCTGCCCGTGAGACTCTCCTCAGGGTGATCTCTCTCGCACACTCCTGCATGAAATTAGAGTAATTGGGGTACTATTAGTAATGGGAGCGCTTAACTGTTCCTTTGCATAACAAGAAGCCTCACTTAACAGCCACGTGCTGCAGTCTACAGAGTGGCAGCATACAGGGATCTTTCCCAGTGAACAGCCGTGAGGGGGTGCAACAGGGGCCGAGTTTATGCTTTCAGGATTGCCTGCATCAAGAGGACAGAGCTGTACATTCACTTCTATGAATCCAAAAGTGTTTGGCTTACCATGCCTTGCTGCTACACGAATTCTTCTTTCCTGCAAAGGTTCTCTGATCTGCAGCCCAATACCCCAGGCAATGAAAGCGCATTCAGAGAAATCGAACTTTCCATTAGTGAGTGCGCATGAGACAGGTGCTGTGCATACTCTTGTTCACAGACACCGAGTAGACTATGTTTCTTTGTTTAAAAAATGTATCATTGTAAGAAATTCACTACCTTTTTGACATCACACAGGTGCAACTGTATCACGACCTGATGCACCATGCCCCTCACAGATGATGGCGCAAACTAGAAGGCGTAAGAAAAAGACAAGGGACGAGATGTTTGCTGAACTTATGGGCTGCTCCAGAGCCGAGGCGGACCAGCAGAGCCAGTGGAGGGAGAACCTCAGTCAGCAGCACCGTTCACTCTGCGAACGGGAGGACAGGTGGCATCAGGAGGACCAGCAGGCGACTCAAACGCTGCTTGGACTAATGAGGGAGCAAACGGACACGCTCAGGCGCCTTGTCGATGTTCTGCAGGACCGCAGGCAGGAAGACAGAGCCCCCCTGCACTGTATCTGCAACCGCCTACCCCTGCCTCAAACTCCAATCCCCCCCTCATCAAAAATAACAAGAAGGAGGGTCACCAGGGGCCGTGAAAACTGTCACTGCACCACAGGACAGTGTTAAATTACCCAAAAGCTATCAGTCACTACATTTTGAAAAGTCCTTCCCTTACTGTGTTGTTGATTATTAAAAGTTGTTTTCTGTTACTTACTTTTTCCATCATGGTTTTTTACACAACGCTGTGTTAGATGTCTTGGGTGGGTCGTTGGGTGGTTGAGGGGGTAGTGTAATGCATGGGACAGTCACCTTTAGCAGGGTACAGAGACGGGGGCTGGATCAGCAGCATGTCACACACACTGCAGTCAGTAGGCGGTTAGCTGGTATGGGAGGTGGTTTGCAGGTTTTCTTTCGTTGGGGGTAGTACGTGCATTTGTAGCAGGGGAGGGGGGTTACAGATGTCATGCAACGGTCCCTGTAATGGACCGCAGAGCCACGCAGCAGAGGAATCTGTATCCGTCCTCCCCCGCAACAAGGCCACATAGCCCCTGCACACAGAGTCCAAAAAAGGAGGGATGGCCGGATCCGTTGAAACAACCAGTCCGGCACTGCTGACCGGTCTGGGAGTGGGAGCATGTCAAACCTCGACTTTAGAGGCGGTCTTTACATGACCACACACCCTACCCAGCACAGTGTGCGTCCCAGTTTCAACCCTTTAACGCAAAGTCATCAATAAAGACACCGTTGTAAAGCTACAGTGGAGCACGTACTTTAATTTTTAAATGTGTGTTAGAAGTTGGGGAAGCGGGGTGGACGGGGTATGTAACTGTAGAGGCTAGTCAACAGTAACTTGGTAAAGAAACAGGGGCAGGTTCAGCTTCTCTGTGAAGAAACTGAACAGTCACAGTTCACGCTGCTCGCTGGTACTTGAAGAGTTCCTTGTCGCTGTGCAAGGTGCCTGCATAGGGCGTGACGAGCCAGGGCATTAGCGGGTAGGCTGGGTCCCCTAAGATCAGTATGGGCATCTGCACATCCCAAGCGTTATTTTGTGGTCCGGGAAGAAACTACCTTCCTGCAGGCATCTAAGCAGACCAGAGTTCCTGAAAGCACGCACGTCATGAACTTTGCCTGGCCACCCGACGTTGATGTTGGTAAAACGTCCCCCATGGTCCACCACTGCTCGCAGCACCATTGAAAATTAGCCAAATTTCTCAGCAGCTGACTGCGGAAGAGGTGGACGATAATTTGCGAGGAGCTGACAGCGGCCACAACTGCAGCGGGATCCGTGCTCGCAGTGCTGTGGCGCCCGCACTGTCACTGAGAAGAAAAGTGCATGAACAGATTGCCAGCTGGCGCTTTCAGGGAGGGATGCTGGGCGTGATTGACGGTTCAATGATGACAGTTATCCAAAACCACCCTCCACACAATTTCGCCCCCCCCCCCGCATGCATTGGTGGGAAATCCCAGCATTCCAATGGGCGGTGGGGAGTGCGGGAACTGTGGGATAGCTTCCCACAGTGCACCGCTTCCAAAGTCGACGCTTCGCCCGTTACTGTGGACTCACACAGTCGAATTAGTGTATTTATTGTGGATACACAACTTCGACTTCATTAGGTCGATTCCAGAAATTCGAATTAAGATGAATCGAAATAGTCTTGTAGTGTAGACGTACCCATAGATTCTAAGGCCAGAAGGGACCATTATGATCATCTACTCTGACCTCCTGTATAACACAGGCCACAGAACTTACCCCAAATAATTCCTAGAACATAGCTTTGTGAAAAACATCCAATCTTGATTTTAAAAAATGGTCAGTGATGGAGAATCCACCACAGCCCTTGGTAAATTGTTCCAATGGCTAATTACTTTCACTGTTTAAAAATAAAAAAATCACACCTTATTTCCAGTCTGAATTTATCTAGTTTCAGCTTCCAGTAAAACCTTTGTGTTATTATGTTATATGTGTCTCTGTTACATGGAAAAGCTCTTTATTAAATATTTGTTCCCCACCTAGATACCTGTAGCCTACAATCAAATCACCTCAATTTTCTCTATGTTAAACTGAAAAGACTGCGCTCTTTGAGTCTACTACTATAAGACATGTTTTCTAATCCTTTAATCATTCTTGTGGCACTTCTCTGAACCCTCTTCAGTTTACCAACATCCTTCTTGAATGGTTGGAATCAGAACTGGATACCACGTTCCAGCAGTGGTGCCAAATACAGATCAGTTAGCCAGTTTTTAATTCATTTACTTTGTGCTATATTAATTTTATATTGCTTTTGTTTTTTAATCAAAATATCACATGGCACCAAGTCAAATGCCTTTCAGAAGTCTAAGTATTACAGCAACACTATTCCCTTTACCAACCAAATTTGTAATCTCATAAAAATATCTAGTGTGACAGGATCTATTTTCCATAAACCCATGTTGGTTTGCATTAATTACTTTACTCTCCCTCAGTTCTCTATTACTCTCTATTGTGTTAGGGCTTTAGGGCTGTTCTTTTTGTTCTCATGTTGTACCAACTTTGGACAACCATAATCCTCAACAATTCTTTAGCAGAAAGAGAAGCAGGAGAGGAAAGTGAATCTGATCAAAGGCTCTTAATCAGATCAAATTTACTGAATGGGCTGAAAGTTGTTCCAACACTATTTAGCATTAGGCCATACTCTAGAAGCAGTGCAAATCTCCACATATTTTTAGGGGAAGTATGAGAAGGGCTGAGGATGCTGCCTGTTTTTTCCAACCCTTCTCCCTGTGATTGGATCTTCCCAGTCACTCTATTTCCCCTCACTCTTTCAATCTTCCTCAGATTTAAATAACAAAGTGTTTGCTTTATTGCCAGCACTTCCAGGCCTTGTAGTTTGATCACTAATAGAGCACCAATGGCAAGATAGTCACATTCATGGATACACATTTCTAGGATGGACTCTGTCTAGAGTCACTTGCTGTTGCTGTTCTACAACCATCTTTCTGTGCTCCTTTACTGCAAAGCCAGAGAGTGGTGGTATTTTAAGCAAATAAAATATTTAATCCGTTCATATTTTAAAGTTACACTGATTTATTAAAGAGGCATAATCTTTTAACATTACAAATCCCCCAGTCATAACAGATGACTGCCAGACTGGGCAGCTATCTTGGATTAGCCTGAAAGCAAGTCAGATAGAAAGGGAGAGAGAGAGATAGACTCTCTGAATTTGCACATTAGAAAGTGAAAAGATAGCTAATGCATGTCCCCAATGTTGAGGCAGAGAGATCAATAGAAATCGTTTCTAATGTTGAAATGAAGAATGATCAGCAACCTCAGAGCTCCTGGTTACAGGAGATGATCTTGTTGTCTGAATGTTGTGCTACTGCTAT
Source organism: Mauremys mutica (assembly GCF_020497125.1). Lineage (NCBI taxonomy): Eukaryota > Metazoa > Chordata > Testudines > Geoemydidae > Mauremys > Mauremys mutica. The sequence continues at coordinate 188,879,630 of NC_059072.1, read as the reverse complement.
GGAATTCATGCATGGAAGACAATCAATAGAATACTACTTTACATTTACTGTATATTAGAAGATTTTGTCAGCCTTTCCCACAGAGTAGATTACATCTTAATGGAGACACTGCCTCATGGATCAGCTCCTCTCCGATTCATAACATCATCTCCCAAATATGATTGCGTTACAACCTCAAGATAAATACTGCAGTAGCTTATGTGGGAGAGTAAGAGTAGGAAAGTATTTAGTGATATTTTTAGTTGTCTTTTAACATGCTTTATCAGTTGGAAGTGAAGAGAGACAGCATCACATGATCAGCCAGCTCTCCACACACAACCAGTAATCTGAGAACCTTTGGAAGTGTCTTTCCTCCAAAGATCTCAAATGGTCTAAACGCTAAGCCCCACAATCCATCCGTATAAGGTAGGTGAGAATTATTACACCCATTTCAATGGTAAGTTACTAAATCAGGGTAAGTGACAGGCTAAGGTCACAATTGGGTGAGGATATATGTTCTGTTTCTTTAAATCTGTATCAGGAAACCAGATAGGACTCGGGGAGAGAGACTAGGATGGTTCAAGGCTGAAACTCTACAATGAAGTAGCAGAAGAGAGAGATGCACACACAAAGTAGGTTTGGGAGTAATACTGTTTTCCCTATTTCTTTTTCAGTGTTAGAAGAAAGTAGTTCTTTATGTGGTTCTCCACTGTTCTCATCAGATGCACAACATGTCAGTTGCAAAGCCAGAAACAGAAATTAGGAGTCCTGACACCTAAGTAACCTGCTCTAACTAACCAAGGGTAAAACGAATAGGAAAAATTCTTCCCTGATGTAATTCCATTGCACTAAATGGAGTTAACATCATAAAATTAACTTGTCCCTATTTAGTCAACTTATTTCATTTAAAGTAAAGTAGTAGAAAAGTGACAAGAAAATAAAAGGGGAGAGAGCCTTAGAACAACTGGACAGCTCAGAAGATTGGTAAGATGAATTCAGAACTTTTCAACTTAATGTTACAGTTCATATTGGCCAGGATCAGTATTGACCAAAACACATCACAACATGATAGCTATTCAGTAGTGGTCCAGTTCTAAGTGAAATAGAAAAACATCCATATAGCCCCTACTAAATATGCTCTAGTTCAAACAGGAATTAATTCAAGGAAGTCTGATGGCCTGTATTATGCAACAAGTCTGGCTGGATGATCACACTGGTCCCTTCCAATTCTATAATCCAGAGGTGCCCAATCTACAGCCCATGGGCCATACACAGCCCACTAGAACACTTTATAAGGTCCGCAGTCTGCTTCAAAACAACACACTAACTGCCAATTCATTAGCATTTTGTCATCATGTTGTCATCAAGGTTTTAGTCTTGTGGCAAATTGCCGGTACTGTTATGCTGGGTATCGCGCTTTCTCTTCTTTGGGGAAGGTTCAGGGTGCCATTGCTTGCCGCTGAACCAGTATTTTTAATTACCCCACTAGTGTCCTTGAGGAGTGGAGTGGAGAGGGAGGGACCTGGGCCCGCCCTCTTCTCCAGGTCCCAACCCAGGGGCCCTGAGGTTAGTGGTGAACCACTTGTACTGGTGGTTCCTTCCCCTGGGTTACTTCCCTCTCCTGCCCTTCAGCTTGTGGAGGGGCTTCTTGCCTTCCTTCTACACAAGCCAGGTGCCCCTTACCTAGTGTTTTTGGACTTCTCAGCCCACTGCAGCACTCTTCCAAACTTTCCTTTTGTCTCTCTTCAAAACTGTTCTCTGCTTCAACTCCTTCAAACCGCTCTCTGCTCCAACCAAACCTTCCTGCTCCAACAACCCACACTGTCTGACCTGAAGCAGGGGGTTTATATCATGTGACTCACTGCTGGTACTCTAATTGGCTTCAGGTGCTCTAGTTAATCTATAGCAAACCTTCCACCCCTTGCAGGGAATAAGGCTCCCTGCTAACACTCTCCTGCTGCCCTCTGGCCATGCTGTATCACAGTCTATACAAGTGTGTAAATAGACACTACTATACATAGAAACAACCTATCTACATACATATGAAACAAGCTGAACTTAAAATATAAATCAGTACAGGTGACTTTAAATATTATTAAAATATGTAGAATCTGTTTGGCCCTGTGACGGGGCAGGACAGCCCCGCACTGGTACAGCAGGGGTTAACCCTTCTTTACTAGCACAGGAGGCCACGCCCAGGAAGTTCTGCTGGGCATGCTCCAACGGGCAGACCAGTACAAAAGCCTGCAGGTCTGCTCAGTCTGGGATGGCCACCGGGGGAGAAGGACACAGACCGTCAGCTCCTGCAGAGGGAGAGTCCAGGAGCTCAGACCGGGGCGCCAGCCGAGCAGGGGCCGACCCGGAGCCCCCGGGGAGGGACGCCGGCAGTGACAGACCTACGGGGGAGCCGCTCCCACAACGCAAGCGTCCGGCTAGACAGGGTAGGAAGTGACCCAGGGGCAATGTAGTGACTGACAGCCTTAAAGCTGCAGTACCGCTCGGCGTGTTGCGGGCGGATCCCCGCCGAGCGGGCGGCAAGGAGAACTTGCCACAAACAGGGCCCTGGGTCGGGGCTCGGTGGAGAGGGAGGGCCCGAGTCCCCCTACCCCACCTCGTGCTACCCCACCCCGTAGGGGGTGTGTATGGACTCCGGCTGCTAGGCCGCGCTAACCCGCCCCGAAGAGGGCGCTTGCGGACTCTGGCCGCTAGGCCGCGCTACCCCGCCCGAAGAGGGTGCTTGTGGACTCCGGCCGCTAGGCCGCGCTACCCCACCCCGCAGGGGGTGTTTATGGACTCCGGCCGCTAGGCCGCGCTACCCCACCCCGAAGGGGGTGTGTGGAGACTCCGGCCGCTAGGCCGTGCTACCCCACCCAGAAGGGGGGGTTTATGGACTCCGGCCGCTAGGCTGCGCTACCCCGCCCCGAAGGGGGCGTTTGTGGACTCCGGCCGTTAGGCCGCGCTACCCCACCCTGAAGGGGTGTTTATGGACTCCGGCCGCTAGGCCGCGCTACCCCGCCCCGAGGGGGCGTGTATGGACTCCGGCCGCTAGGCCGCGCTAACCCGCCCCGAAGAGGGCGCTTGCGGACTCCGGCCGCTAGGCCGCGCTACCCCGCCCGAAGAGGGTGCTTGTGGACTCCGGCCGCTAGGCCACGCTACCCCACCCCGCAGGGGGCGTGTATGGACTCCGGCCGCTAGGCCGCGCTACCCCGCCCCGCAGGGGGTGCTTGTGGACTCCGGCCGCTAGGCCGTAATGCGCCGGCTACCAGGGGCAGACCAAAGGACAAGCGAGTGGTGCAGCGCTAAGCCCCCAGCCCGCCCCTGCCACAAGGAGGCGCTGGGGCACCAGGCCCATCACAATTGGCACCTGATCAGGGACCTTGAACAGGCCTGAGATAAGGCCACAGGGCCCAAGATGGACCCCGAGAAACTTTTGCAGTGGCTGCTGGAGAATCAGCAGCAGCAGATGGCGCAACAGCAGCAGCAGCAAGTGCAGCTGCTCCAGCAGCTGGCGGCCCAGCAGCAGGCACAAGCCGCCCAGCGACAGGAACAGCAGCAGCAGCTGATCCGGGAACTGACAGCCCAGCAACAGGCGAACCAGGAGCGGCTGGTTCAACAGATGGCGGCGCTAATCGGCCCGACACCGGGTACACCTCTAGGGGCCGTCGGGGGCGATCCCGGCGAGGGTCTCGGGAGATTACCCGTGCGCCTAGCTAAGATGGGGCCGGGAGATGACCCCGAGGCCTTCCTCGTGACCTTTGAAAGGGTCGCGACCACCATGCAGTGGCCCCTCGCTCATTGGGCCACGATACTGGCACCCTACCTGACGGGCCCAGCCCAAGCGGCGTACCGGAACTTGGGCCCCCAAGATGCACTGGACTACCCGAAGGTTAAGGCCGCCATCTTAGACGAAGTTGGCGTCAGCCCTGAGACCTATCGCCAGCGACTCCGCCGGGAACGATACACGCCAGGGGCCCGGCCGCGGGCCGTGGCCCAGCGAATCCGGGACCTCTGTTGGAGGTGGCTGGAGCCGGAAGGGCGGACGGGCACTCAAGTGGCTGAGATGGTAGCCTTAGAACAGTTCCTTCAAGCCCTGCCCCCGGGAGGGAAGGAATGGGTGCAGCGACACCGCCCCAAGACCCTCGCGGACGCGATTTCCCTGATGGAGGACTACCAGGTGGCAGATGGGGACGTGAAGACCAACCCCAGGGGGGGAGAGCCCAGTAGACGGAACCCAGGACAGGCCCAGGGACCACGTAAGGGGGACGGGGGGGACCCTCGGCGGCTTCCCCAGCCCCCCGAAGTACCAGTAACCCGGGGCCCTAGGGCGACACCCCGAGACGATATCCCACGACGCTCGGAGGAGGCCCCCGCAAGGCCTTGCAGCCCCCGCCACAACCCTACCGAAGAAGGGAGACGGGACCGCTGCTACGAGTGCGGTCAGGTAGGGCACTTCAGGAGGGAGTGCCCGTACATGGATTGCAATTATGGGCAGGTGTTGACGGCGGGTCACCGGGCCCGGGCTTGGGAGCCGGGGAAAATTGTTCTGCCGGTGAAGGTGGATGGGACGTCTGCCTGGGCCTTAGTGGACTCCGGGTGTAGCCAGACGGTTATTCGGGAGGGGCTGATCAAGCCCACCGGCCCTGCCGGGGCCCCCATCCAGCTACAGTGCATCCATGGGGATGTGAAGCCTTACCCCACTGTCTGGGTACAGCTGGAGGCGGCCCAACACCGGGCGCGGTGTCTAGTGGGGGTGGCTCCTAAGTTGGCTTACCCTGTGGTTTTAGGGCGTGACTGGCCAGGCTTCACAAGCCTCTTGAGGGAAGGGGCTACGCCGCCCGGGAGGAGAACGGGGAAACGGGCTAGACGACCGGGATTTCTAGGCCAGCCAACGGCAGAGGACCCCCTAGAGGGACCCTCGGGGAGCTCCGGGAGAGGGGTAAGGAGCCAGGTCCCTACCGAAGCGCCGACGACAGAGGGCCCGGGCTGGCTAGAGGTGGACACCGACTTCCTCGAGGAGCAACGAGGGGATGCCACTCTCAGCCGGGCTTGGGAACAGGCGACTAGCCCACCAGGGGAGGACGACCCGCCCCACCACCAGCCACAAGGGCCCCGATTTGAGATCCAGCGGGACTTACTCTATCGGGTGGTACCCGAACCACAGACAAAAGAAGAACTACGCCAGCTATTAGTCCCGCGGCGGTTCCGGCGGGACTTGCTCCGTCTGGCACATTCGGTGCCGTGGGCCGGACACCTAGGCAGGGAGAAGACGTTGCAAAGGGTGGCTCAGAGGTTCTTTTGGCCGGGCATCCACGCAGAGGTACGAGACTATTGCGCCTCCTGCCCCGAATGCCAGAGAGCCGGCCCAAAAGGTGTACCAAGGGCCCCCCTCGTACCCTTGCCCGTGGTGGGGACGCCTTTTGACCGGATAGGCCTAGATCTCGTGGGTCCCCTGGAAAAGAGCAGCACAGGTTATAAGTACATCATGGTGGTGGTCGATTATGCCACCCGCTATCCCGAAGCGGTGCCATTGAGGTCCACCACGGCACCGGTCATTGCTAACGAACTATTACAAATCTTCGCTCGGGTAGGTATCCCGAGGGAGATATTAACGGATCAAGGAACGAACGTGACCTCTAGGTTGATGGCAGAGCTGTGCAGGCTGCTGAACATCCGGGCACTAAAGACCTCCGTCTACCACCCCCAGACGGATGGCTTGGTCGAGCGGTTCAACGGCACTTTGAAGGCCATGCTGAGAAAGTTTGTAGAGGACGACCCACGACACTGGGATAAACTACTCCCCGCACTCCTCTTCGCGGTGCGAGAGGTACCCCAGGCGTCTACGGGGTTCTCCCCTTTTGAACTCCTCTACGGGAGGAAGCCTAGGGGTATCCTCGATCTCCTAAGGGAAACCTGGGAAGAGCAGGAGACCCGTGTTAGGGGATCGGTGCAGTATATCCTCCATCTGCGGGAACGTCTCCGGGAGCTAGGGGCCTTGGCCCGCGAAAATCTGGTGAGAGCTCAGCAGACTCAGGAGGTTCAGTATAACAAGGGGGCCAAGGTGCGAACTTTCGGGCCGGGGGATCGGGTCCTCTTGCTACTTCCTTCCTCGGAGTCCAAGCTGCTAGCCAAGTGGCAGGGCCCCTTTGAAGTGGTCAGGCGGATTGGACCGGTCGATTATGAGGTGCGGTTGTCCGGACGAAGGAGGGATACCCAGGTCTACCATGTGAACCTCCTTAAGGCCTGGAGGGACCGAGAGGGCCTGCTGATAGCCCCATACCCGCCAGAACCAGAATTGGGGCCGCTGGTGGGAGAGCCCGAGGCAGCCGGGACGGCGGACATAGGCCACGAACTTACCCCACCCCAGCGGGACCAGGTAGAACGACTGGTGGCGGCGTTCCCCGGGGTTTTGTCGACGCGACCCGGGCGAACCACGTTAGCAAACCACCACATCGCTACCATTCCAGGACATAAAGTGCGGGACACACACCGCCCGCTCCCCAGGAAGATGTGGGAGACAGTGAAGGAGGAGCTCGGGCTGATGCTAGCCTTAGGGGTGGTGGAGGAGTCGCGGAGTGAATGGCGGAGTCCCATAGTATTGGTCCCCAAGCCAGACGGAACAGTCAGGTTTTGCATCGACTTCCGCAAGGTAAATGCAATTTCACGGTTTGATGCCTATCCCATGCCCCGGGTGGACGAGCTGCTAGAGTGGCTAGGAAAAGCCGAGTTCCTCTCCACCCTGGACTTGACGAAGGGATATTGGCAGATCCCGTTGACACCGGCCTCACGAGAAAAGACAGCATTTCCAACACCGTTCGGACTCTACCAGTTTACGATGATGCCGTTCGGATTGCACGGGGCCGCGGCGACCTTCCAGCGACTCATGAACCAGGTGCTGAACGCCCACAACGAATACGCCGCGGCGTACATCGATGACATTGTCGTCTACAGTAGCACTTGGGAGGAACATCTACAACACCTGACTGAAGTTCTACAGGCATTAGGCGAAGCCGGCCTCACCGCGAACCCGGCGAAATGTCACCTGGGCCAGAAGGAGGTGACTTACCTGGGCTACACGGTTGGGCGGGGTCAGATCCGTCCCCTCGTAGATAAGGTGGAGGCGTTGAGGACGTACCCCACGCCCACAACCAAGCGGCAAGTCCGACAGTTCTTGGGGCTGGCCGGGTACTATCGGCGGTTTGTGCCTAACTTCGCCACACTCGCGGCCCCACTAACGGAATTGACACGCAGTTCACAACCCCAGAAAGTACGTTGGACGGAGGGTTGCGAAAAGGCCTTTCGCGCCCTGAGGGAACAATTAACCCGGGAACCGGTACTAGTCCAACCGGATTTTTCAAAACCCTTTATCCTACAGACAGATGCCTCGGGGGTGGGACTGGGGGCCGTACTGTCACAGGAGGTAGGGGAAGAAGAACACCCGGTCTTGTACCTCAGCCGCAAGCTGTTCCCCCGCGAAACTCGGTACTCCACCATAGAACGCGAGGCCTTGGCAGTAAAGTGGGCGGTTGAGGCACTACGGTACTACCTATTGGGGAACCCCTTTTTCTTAGTGACTGATCACGCGCCCCTCCGATGGATCAATAATATGAAGGAGACAAATAACCGGATCATGCGGTGGTACCTGTCCCTCCAACCCTACGCCTTCCGCGTGTCACATCGGCCGGGCAAGGCCCATGGGAACGCGGACTTCTTCTCCCGCATCGGGGAGGAGGAAGGGGAGGCGGGAGTCCAGGGTCAGCCGGTCTCGACGGCTGTCTTAAGGGGGAGGGTGTGTGACGGGGCAGGACAGCCCCGCACTGGTACAGCAGGGGTTAACCCTTCTTTACTAGCACAGGAGGCCACGCCCAGGAAGTTCTGCTGGGCATGCTCCAACGGGCAGACCAGTACAAAAGCCTGCAGGTCTGCTCAGTCTGGGGTGGCCACCGGGGGAGAAGGACACAGACCGTCAGCTCCTGCAGAGGGAGAGTCCAGGAGCTCAGACCGGGGCGCCAGCCGAGCAGGGGCCGACCCGGAGCCCCCGGGGAGGGACGCCGGCAGTGACAGACCTACGGGGGAGCCGCTCCCACAACGCAAGCGTCCGGCTAGACAGGGTAGGAAGTGACCCAGGGGCAATGTAGTGACTGACAGCCTTAAAGCTGCAGTACCGCTCGGCGTGTTGCGGGCAGATCCCCGCCGAGCGGGCGGCAAGGAGAACTTGCCACAAACAGGGCCCTGGGTCGGGGCTCGGTGGAGAGGGAGGGCCCGAGTCCCCCTACCCCACCTCGTGCTACCCCACCCCGTAGGGGGTGTGTATGGACTCCGGCTGCTAGGCCGCGCTAACCCGCCCCGAAGAGGGCGCTTGCGGACTCTGGCCGCTAGGCCGCGCTACCCCGCCCGAAGAGGGTGCTTGTGGACTCCGGCCGCTAGGCCGCGCTACCCCACCCGCAGGGGGTGTTTATGGACTCCGGCCGCTAGGCCGCGCTACCCCACCCCGAAGGGGGTGTGTGGAGACTCCGGCCGCTAGGCCGTGCTACCCCACCCAGAAGGGGGGGTTTATGGACTCCGGCCGCTAGGCTGCGCTACCCCGCCCCGAAGGGGGCGTTTGTGGACTCCGGCCGTTAGGCCGCGCTACCCCACCCTGAAGGGGTGTTTATGGACTCCGGCCGCTAGGCCGCGCTTCCCCGTCCCGAGGGGGCGTGTATGGACTCCGGCCGCTAGGCCGCGCTAACCCGCCCCGAAGAGGGCGCTTGCGGACTCCGGCCGCTAGGCCGCGCTACCCCGCCCGAAGAGGGTGCTTGTGGACTCCGGCCGCTAGGCCACGCTACCCCACCCCGCAGGGGGTGTTTATGGACTCCGGCCGCTAGGCCGCGCTACCCCGCCCCGCAGGGGGTGCTTGTGGACTCCGGCCGCTAGGCCGTAATGCGCCGGCTACCAGGGGCAGACCAAAGGACAAGCGAGTGGTGCAGCGCTAAGCCCCCAGCCCGCCCCTGCCACAAGGAGGCGCTGGGGCACCAGGCCCATCACAGGCCCACACAAGGTTATGCTTAGGTTTATGTAGTCCTCCTGTGTAATAAGGTTGGGCAACCCTGTTATAATCTATAATCTACATCAAACAGCCATTCCAAAAATCCACACAAATTGGTACTCCTGTCAACACAGCCACAGCAGTGAAGCCAAGAATTAGCCAAACTAAAAATGTGAACAATCCTCTTACCTGTAAAGATGGTCCTTTCAGGTTGGTGTTGAAGCACATTGACAAGGGAAGTTCATCCCGCCATTACCCATGCTATTGCCCATTCTGTGGCTTCTTTGGCCAGAGAATTCTGATTTCCAGGGTTTTCAGTCCAGGACCTTTCATAATCATTGTACTGTCTATAAAAAAGGAAAAATGGGAACAAATTCAGAAGAAAAATCAACACAATTTTAGGGGAAAAAAAGCTCAATTATATGGGACTCTAGAGATGGTAGAAGGCACCAGCATAAACAGTGGTTGCACTGGGAAAACCATGAAAATATGGCAAATGTAACTGATGTTCCAAAAGTAACTAGATTTACAAGGCCTAAGTTATATCTACTTTGGCAAACTAGGAGTCACTTGTACTTCTTTGAATGGATCCTCAGAAATACAATCAGTTCTAACATTCCAGTGAAAACATTTCCCCCTCCTAGAAGTCACCAACAAAGCAACAAGAAGCTACAATGTGGTTTGTTTCATATCTGCTTCATGTGAGATTGCAGAGTCTCTAAAACAATGAACTGCTACTGCCTTGGTTCTGGAGAGAAAGTGGTTATGAGTGTCCCAGCCTTTCTAAAAAATGGGGCATTGACACAGAACAAAATATTTCAATGAGATGCGAACATGAAGAATCTCATGCACTATGGAAGGAATCTAATTGATATAAAGATGCTAGTATACAAGGGAGAGGTGAAAAGTGTTATGTACAAAAATAATATCCTCAACTCCTAAAGTATTTGCTTCTCCAAATATTTAATGTGTATAGCTGTGTAACATTGTTTTAAAACCAATAAAGGCAAATAGGGCCCAATTCTGCTCACAATTACAGCATGGTAAATCCTGGACAGCAATGAAATTACACTGGTGTAGGATCAGAATCAAGCCCCAAATATAGAAAAAAAAGATAACATTTATAACTTTAAATCTGCTACCAAGAGAGAATGATTAAATTAAAGATTTCTATTACAATGATCAAAATAACATGTTTTCCTAGGTAACATCGGTTGTAGTCAAATTCAATGCAATATTATCTGTAATTACATCTACAAAAGATTCATTCAGGCACTTGTGCAACTGACTGCTGAGCTGTGCGCACATTGAACTGGTATTTTTGTACAGTACCAGGTCATTTGTGGCTTGGGAAGGTTTGGAAAGGTTCATCCAAAGGTCACTGAGTCCAGGTAATATGAGCAAGAGAGAATATAATTTTTTTAGAAGTATGGGAAGGAAGCAGATTAGCCCACATTTAAAACCCTTGCTAAACAAAGAAGTCTTTGAAAATTTAAGTTAGTTTATTAGAAGTACCACAAATTTAAAACTAAATTGCACTCCAGATATGAAAGCATAAATTTGATTGAATTCCTAAAGGCATTTTAGTCTATGCTACCTAATTCCACATCTTTCATATAATTCAACTAATCAGCCACCAGATGTGGCTTCATTTAGAAATGTTTATTGAAAAAATAAGTGGTTGACACAGAACGAATAGAATGGCCCACATTAGGGAAATGAAATTTCTTAGTTAATATTGTTTTAACATAATTTATGGCATATTTGCTAGTGTTAAGACCAAAGGGCCCAAATCTCCCCTTGGATATGCAAGTGTTACTCCCATTGACTTCACTGGGAGCTGAGCCTGTGTATCTGAAGGCTGAGCTTTGTTATAAGGAACTGATTCTGTGCCAGTAATTGTAGTCTGAGTCTAATTCTGAAATTAAAAGAAAAGAAGCTCAACCAGATGAGAAAAGTAATTTAAAAAACTTGAAACATCAGGTAAGGATATTTTTCTTTTCATTATGATCTAGAGAGAATGAGACTGAAGTTAAAACCTTGTTTATTTCTACAGTACTGTAAAATAAACTGACCCTTTCTTTGTCATTTGTAAATGATCAGCAAGCTAGCAAGTTCACCAAGTTTCAGCTCCAAAGATTACTATCCCCAGCCAACACAATTACATTCCAAACACACATTAAAGCATTTTGGGGGATGCATATCCCAGCAGTAGATGGTGGTGCTTTTAGTCAGCTGACTGGGGCCAGAGAATAAAGACTAGTCTTTCAGTTGCTTATCTATCATGATCACATAAAAGGCAAAGATGAAAGAAAAAATGCTGAGGTCTTGTCTACATCTAAAACTTAGGATGACCTAGCTATATCTCTCAGGGATGTGAAAAATTTTGTACCGTGAACACTGTTGTTAGGTTGGTTATGTTGACAGAAGGAATATTCCATCGATTTAGCTACTGTCTTTTGGAGAGTTAGATTACCTACATCAATAAAAAAAATCCTTCCCGTTGATATCGGCAGCATCTATGCTGCAGCCCTACCGTGGCACAACTACAGCTCCGTAGCTGTGGTGCTGTAGCAGAGATATTGTGTATACATACATACAACAATTAGGTAGGAAGGCAAGCATCACTTTTTCCAAGGGTAGAGAAAGGAGGGATAGACCAGGGTTTCTCAAACAGAGGTCACCGCTTGTGTAGGGAAAGCTCCTGGCAGGCTGAGCCGGTGTGTTTACCTGCCCCATCTGCAGGTCCGGCTGATCGCAGCTCCCACTAGCGGTGGATCGCTGCTCTGGGCCAATGGGAGCTTCTGGAAGTGGTGTGGGCCGAGGGACTTTCTGGCTGCCGCTTCCAGCAGCTCCCATTGGCCTGGAGCAGCAATCCGCGGCCAGTGGGAGCCGCAATCGGCCAGACCTGCAGACAGGGCAGGTAAACACCAGCCCGGCCCGCCAGGGGCTTTCCCTACACAAGTGGCGACTCCTGTTTGAGAAACCCTAGGATAGAGGCAAAAGCTAAGGAAGTCCAGAGGGTTATATTCGAGAATCTTTTTTTTAAAATGGTAAATATTGAGAGTTTAAATTATTCCTAATCATCAAGTTGTGCACACTGATTTACCTATGTAATCATATGATCGTATTGCGGTTCCTCTAGTTCTTTCACCTGTTTATTTCACTCACTTATTGAGTCTGGCCTCTAATTGGAGAGTAGAAGCTATATTGACGTGTTTGCACAGTGCTTAACAAAATGGGGCCTTGATCTGCTTTGGGGCCTTTAGGAGTGACTGCAACAAATGGCAACAATATAGTAATTGATATTGCCTCCACCTTTGTGCCCGCTTAGCCAAGTACCTTGTCAGAGAGTATGAGACAAAAGCTGTTTTTTCCACTTATTCTTCTCTTGACACACCTTTAGTGACTTTGTCAGCGATATCGCTCTTGAAACAGACAGCTGTGAAAAACTATGTATGTGTTACTAGTATTTCTTTTCAGTTTGTAATATTTACAACATATTATATTCAGTGAGTTTGCCAATCTTCAGATGAACAACTGCTTTATTGTATAACCTTAAAAACTAAAGTTGATTTATTCTAGACTAAAATAATCACACAGAGCCAAAATTCCAAACTGTTTTACTCTAGGTACTACACCGCCTAGTGCTATTGAAGTTAGTGGGCTGTAGGTCAGTACAGAAAGTGTCTCTGAATTTCCCTTTGAATAAAGAAAGTGCTGTGATTAATAGTACTCACCTAGGATTTGCAGGACTTTATTATTGCTTATACAGTGCTGTGTGCATAACACTTTATAGACAATTGGCCACTGCCCTAAGAAATCTGCAATCTAGGGCCCTGATTCTGCAATTGGATCCATGTGGCTGCACCCTTGAAGTCAACAGCGGCTCTCTGTGGATGTAAGGGTCCAGTAGAGCAGGTCTGACTGCAGGTTTAGTACCTACATTAAAGTAAACACTGTAGAAACAAGGAGAAAGTCCCTTCCCAAGGATCTTTCATTCTAGTACCAGACACAGAAGAGACAAATTCATCTTGTGAGTATGCAGGTGCAATTCTACCTCAAGCTCAGATAAAAGGATTGATTTATGAAGAAAGACTAAAAGAGCTAAATTTGTTCTACTCTATATAGCTATACAAAGCAATGACCAAGAGTTGGGAAATGAAAAGCGGGAAAAGACACGATAAAAGTCTACTAATATTTAAATAAACACAAAGGAGAGAGTAGTAGTATTAAGAGTGATATGAAGGCAGCTTGCATATAAGTAATGGGATGAAATTAAAAATAAGAAAATTTAAGATGAGGCAACTTCTTGAGAGCAAGATATATAAATTGTAGAAGTTTCTCTCAAGGGAACTGTTAGGACTCCCCTTGCTTGAGATATTTAAGGCTACACTATGTACTCAAAAATACATTTTAGATGACAGCTCTTCACTGGCAGAGCACAGACCACGGGTTATCAAACCTTTTCATAGTGTGGTTCACATTTCAACAGACAGATAGGGATAGCTTCATGGACACCCATAAGGTCACCTCACAAATTGCTTATATGGAAAAATTATATTAGAAAAGTAATGCACCTTTATCTGTCATTTAATGATATTTAGCAGCCAAAACATGGAGAAGAGACAGCACTGCATGATCAACCAGGTCTCTGTGAACCATAGGCCACAGTTTGACAACTAGATGACTGTGACATTCTGTACCCCATATTCACTCCTTGCACACTATTGTAAATATGCCATGTGAGGTATCATTGGAAAAAAACTCTGGTCAATATTGTCCTAATAAAATGCGTGTGGCAACATTGTATGTAAAGCTGTAAGATTCCACTGTGTGTAAGACCATGTCTACACTACCACCTATGTTGACAAAATGTATGTCTCCCAGGATGACATAAGTTACACTGACATAAGCGCTAGTGTGTACGGTGCTATGTTAGCAGGAGAGCTTCTCCCATTGACATAGCTTATGCTGATTGCAAGGGTAGGTTTTTTTATGCCAACAGCAGAGCTCTCTCCCATCAGCATAGAGCATCTTCACACCACGTGCTGCAGTAGTGCAGCTGTATTAGTACAGCTGTGTCGCTGCAGTATGTGTAGACATGGTCTAAGACATACTCAAAGCCTGGGGAGTGGTCAAATCAGTTCCTCAGAGTCAAGAGACAAGCTAATGCCCCAGCCAGGTGTAAACAGGCCAAATGGAATATCAACTGTTAAGTGGCTATTCATTAGTAGGAAAAGGGACATGGGCAAAAAATCTACATCTTAAAAAGAAACATCTTGGGGTTCCCGTCCACACAGATATTGCGTCTCCTGAACCTCAGCTGGAGGTGCTTCTTGAAGAAAAGAAAGAGCTATAATAATGGAGAGTAGACACCCCAAATCATTCCTCCTTTTCTGTCTGCCTACAGCATCCAGGACACCTGAAGAACAAAGGAAGCAGCATTGAACATGTGGTGAGAGAGACCTTGCTTTGAATTCACTCTAGTTTAAGTTAAGCATTAATTGTGTTTTACTTTATTTTCCTTCTAAGCAATTTTATTACTTTTATGTCTCATTACTTATAGTCACTTAACATCTATCATTTTGTAGTTAATAAACGTGTTTTATTGTTTTAGCCAAACCACTGTGTATGGATTGAAGTGTTTGGAAAACTCCATTTGGGATAACAGGATTTGCACCTACCATTTTCTAATCCTTCACTCTGCTGCAGCTACATTTCTATTTTTAGTGCACTACGTCGATCAGAACTGGCTCACATATGTCTACCCAAGGTGGAATTTATACTTCCAACTCAAGCATGGACATACCCTGAGTGATTTAGGGGAAGACTTTCAAAGGCACAAATGGCAGTTGTATGTCTAATTCTCATTGACTCTCATTGAGACTTAGGCTCCTAACTGCTATTTGTGCCTTTGAAAGTCTCCTCATTAGGCTTCTAAGTCCCATTGCCTAAGTCACTGCAGGCACTTAAAATTTTTTTACCCATAGGCTCCTAAGTCATTTAGGTATTTCTGAAAAATATTACCCTGAGATTTCTAAGGGCTAGTCTACACTTACCGCGCGGGTCGACGCGGTGAGTTCGACTTTCCGGAGTTCGAACTATCGCGTCTGATCTAGACGCGATAGTTCGAACTCCGGAAGCGCTAGTTCGAACTCCGGTACTCCACCTCGGCAGCTGGAGTTAGCAGAGTCGACCTTGGAGCCGCGGAGTTCGGTTCCGCGGCGTCTGGACGGGTACGTAGTTCGAACTAGGGTAGTTCGAATTCAGCTACGCTATTCACGTAGCTGAATTTGCGTACCCTAGTTCGACCCCCATTCTTAGTGTAGACCTGCCCTTAGTCATTTAGGTGGTTTTGAAAAAAAAAGATACACACATTAACAATTTTTGGTCCATCACAAAATTTGTCTCATGAAAAGATGATTGAGAGACTTGGTCAGAATACAGCAATAAATAAACTAGCACACACACGCCATCTTCCCTTCTGATAGCTAGCTAATTTAACCTTTCTCCCTTCCACTGCCAAGCTTTGTATGCTGTTAGAAGTTTCTCATCACTTAGTTCCTGCATGGTACATTTGCTGTCACAATACTTGAAATGCAGAACATAAGATTAAACACTGTCCTTTCTAGAAAGGACAGAAACATTTTGACCTTGCTAAAGAAAGAAAACATTATTCTACAGTGGAATTGATCTCCCTTCACTATGCATCATGCCCATCAATTTTAGGAATTATGTTAGTTGATTTTTCCATGAAATCTCAAGATTTGTTTTTGTTTTTAATTAACATAATTTAATTGATCCTCTGATTAATTCAGTTTTCACAGGTCTCTGCAGAGAAACCAAGTGTCTGCTGTGGGACACGGTATGGGAGCCTACAGGAGAAGGAGAACCATGAAGAGACTCTGCATAGATCTGGTTTCTAAAGGGAGCATAATCTAAAATGCCACTAAAGAGTAACCCAAGAGAAGCCTTTTTGTGAGGTTCAGTCTTCTAGGCTCTCTATAATGAGTAATGATGACAGCCTAAACTGACATTCACTGAGGTAACTGGGAGAAAAGCATTGGCCTGAGCAACCCTGTGATAGGCCCAAGGAAGACAGTTTAAGCCTCTCTTAAAAAGGACAGTTGTCCAATACAGGCTGGAGAACCCATCAAGGGGCAACCTCTGTGGATTAGTTATTTGAGGATTTATACTGGAGAATGTTACAAGAAAAGAGAAGAACCAAAATAGTGTATGTGATTAGGGTTCCTCCTATTCCCTCAGGGTGACTGAAGTCATGGGAGGATCCACATATGGGGACTTTAGAAGTATACTATAAATGAGTGAGAAATTGGACACTGTTGTATCAATTAAGGGGTGTCTTGGGCCTTATTTGCTGTTACAACACTATCCCTTATTCTCTTCTGCTGTAAAGAGTCTTTTGTAAGGGAAATCCCAGCTTCACAGTCTTTTAGAATGGTATTCAATATGTTCATAGCTGTCCTTTTGAGAGAAAAAGAGAACAAGTTAAATGCAGATGGTCTGGAGTGGCTGTTGTCATTGAAGTCTGATCCTATTTCCTTTAAGGCAAAACGACACAAACAGACAAAGTGGGAGAGAAAGGAATAGAAGAGTGTGTGCTACAATCTGACAAGGCTCCAGCAAGAGAAAAATGTCAACAAATTGGCAGGAATTCAGAAAGGAGCAATAAAAATGATTGGAGAGAGTGACTAATGAAAAAATAAAACTATAACAATAACTTGGCCAAATGATGACTATGTGAGGAGGGAGAGTGCTATGGTAACTGTCTACAACTATTTGGAAACTGGAAGCACCAACAAAAGAGGGGATTCATTTAGAGTGGTCCAATAGGACACACTGGGATTAAACTAACTGAAGGAATATTTAGCAAAATTTCCTAATAGTGAGATCTAGAAGATGTGGTAGAAATATCTCCCAAGGAAAGCAGCGGAAACTCCATTGTTTGCGTAACGTACGATATCATCTGGACAAAGCAGTGGAGAATGTACACTGGAGAACAATTCTCACTGGCAGGGGTGGACAACTGGACTAAATGATTTAACACATCTTTTCCATTTCTAGCTTTTGAAACAAAATTAACAGCTGTTCATTAACCTGTCAGAACTATCTCCTTGCATAATTCAGCTAACGATGTTTTTTCTTCATCCAATCAATTTAGTCTATCGATTATAATCTCATTTTCTGCCAGGGGCTTTAGTTCATCTTGTTAAAAAGGCAGTCCCAGGATATGCACAATCTCCATAGAAATTGGTTCAGATCCTCTTCAGAGGGTTCTGCCTCAAAACCATATTAAAAAAAATGGTGAGTTCACTTGGCTCAGAGCTTTTCAGGAGAGATTTTGCGAAGCCTGCCTCCTTCCTGGTCTCTCTCCAGCTGGGAAAAAGGTAGGGTTTAAATAGGCCTTTATTTCCCAGCTTGCCTTGTCCCAGCCCAGGACTCCCACATTGTTTCCAGAGGAAACTATATTTACCAGTGACCCTGTTCCCTTGTGCCCCATGGATAGCCCAGCTAGGAACTACTTGGAACTAGATTTGTCCCTCATCACCTCCTTGCTTGTCAGGCTCCAGTATCTGGCTTTTAGAACAGGGTTAACATTACAGCTCCCAGCCTGCCTTCCAGAGACCACTTCCTCCCCCTGTTGTTTTCAAAAAGGCAAACCTGGAGATGGAGTAATTCTGATCCAAGACCAGGAGGATTCCCTCCAAAAATCTGTAAGGGCTAGTACACCCCCTTAAAGGTATCTTCAGTGAAAGTTAATATAAATTGAACATAGATGCATTAGATTTATATCCCAATTTGTCACTTGGTAACTTGGCTACATCTACACTACCACACTTACAGTAGTGCTGCTGCACTGTAGCACTTGTGGTGGAGAGGCTCTAAGCTGATGGGAGAGAGCTCTCCCATTGGCTTAACTCCTGCCTCTGTGTGAGGCGGTAGCTACATCAGTGGGAGAAGCTCTCCCACTAACATAGCGCTGTTTACACCAGTGCTTAGGGTGGTATAATTTACATCGCTCAGGGGTGTGGATTATTCACACCTCTGAGCAACATAAATTATACCAGTGTCACTTGTAGTGTAGAGAAGGTCTAAGAAAGGTACTTGTTTTTTCATTATTGTTTTCATCTCCAATTAGTATATGTATTTTCAAGCTTTTTGGATTTTTTGTAAAAAATTGATCAATTGAAACATCATCATGTGACCTAAAATAGTTTTATATTAGTATCTGGGGAAAATTAGATGGAGCAATAGTTTAAAACAGAGGGGACAGGTGCTTAGCAAGCACCCAGACACGTTATGCTTCCAGTATCTGAGACAGCTGGCATGACACACAGAGAAGAAACATTAACATAGTTTTAAAAAATTAGAAAAATATAGTAAAAAAAATATTGCCTGGTCCTTCAAGCAACAGATGTTCAAAATATTACTGTTGGGATAGAGGATAGAAAAGCTACTTAGAATGAGAAATCAGGACCAAGGTTGTTGGCTCTGGTATTATAGTAATAAGTTATTAGCTCAGTAGAGACGAGGCTGTAACAGAACACTGAATCAGGTTTCTCTCTACCTCCCCCACATTTCACGTTCCCCCATTCCTTGCTAGATCCTAATAACTGGCTGAACCAGAACATCCTGAAAATTTTATACATTTTGGATTCATATTTGAATCTGCACCTGAATTCCATGACTCAAATCCCTCTCTTGATCTCAGTAACTTTTCCATCCCTTGAGCAGTGTTTTTCAGCTATTCCCCTCAGAACAAGAACTTATTACTAAAATATTTGCCAGGTTTTTAATGTGTAAAGTTGTAGAGCGGGCCTGCTGGACTAGACCTAACAATAAAAATAAACAAATAAACATACAAGTTCCACCTCCCCTGCAAATGTGGTCAAGTTTTGACCTGTCAAGGTTCCTTCCCCACTCTGAACTTTAGGGTACAGATGTGGGGACCTGCATGGACACTTCTAAGCTTAATTACCAGCTCAGATCTGGTATCGCTGCCACCATCCACATTCCTCCGTCTGGAACACTCCCTTTCCTCTCAAAACCTTCCCCTCCCTGGGTAGCCTTGAGAAACTTTTTCACCAAGTTCCTGGTGAACACAGATCCAAACCCCTTGGATCTTAAAACAAGGAGAAATTAACCATCCCCCCTCCTTTCTCCCACCAACTCCTGGTGGATTCAGATCCAACCCCCTTGGATCTAAAAACAAGGAAAAATCAATCAGGTATTAAGAAAAAGGCTTTTAATGAAAAAAAGAAAGGTAAAAGAAAATCTTCTGGGAGAGATTAGCATACCAGCTACTCTTACAGACAACAGATTCACAACACAGAGGATGTTCCCCTGGGCACAAATTTAGTTACACAAAAAATACCCAAATACCCAATTTTGATAATTCCCTTAATGGTACCAAGACAAGTTACAAAGAAAATAAACATAAACCTATTTATCCCTTTCTAAAACTTACTACTCTGATAAGAGGCTGGTTCCTTTATCTTTTTCACTCCGGCTGAAACTGAAACTCTAAACAAAGGAAAACTTCCCTCCTTCCTTTTGAAACATCTTGTTCCCCCATTGGTTCCTCTGGTCAGGTGTCAGTTAGGCTAGGTGAACTTCTTAACCCTTTACAGGTAAAAGAGGCATTAACCCTTAACTATCTGTTTATGACATGACCTTTTTAGAAAATCGTGATTAGCCACAGGAAACGACCACTTAAAACTCATAACTAGCTTCACTAAGTTTCCCAAAGTCATGGGAAATTCAAGCACCTAGTAAATTCCCTCTGTTCTCTCTCTCTTCCCCCCTTCTCTTTATCTACATTAGCTCCAGGGGCGGCTCTAGGCATTTTGCCACCCCAAGCACAGCAGGCGGGCTGTCTTCGGTGGCTTGCCTGCGGAGGGTCTGCTGGTCCCGCAGCTTCAGCTTTGGGGCGGCAAGCCACTGGGTGCGCTCTGCCGGTCGCTGCGAGGGCGGCAGGCAGGCTGCCTTCGGCGGCGTGCCTGCGGGAGGTCCGCCGAAGCTGCGGGACCAGCGGACCCTCCGCAGGCAAGCCGCCTAAGGCAGCCCGCCTGCCACCCTCCCGGCGACCGGCAGAGCGCCTCCAGTGGCTTGCCGCCCCAAGCATGTGCTTGGCGTGCTGGGGCCTGGAGCTGCCCCTGATTAGCTCCTCCAAAATAAAAATGCATTGAGGCCAGTTGAGCACATTTTAAAGACTGTGTTATCTTTTCAAACAATGTGTAGCACAACAGGCCTATGGAGATCTGCAACTCAAAGGATGTTAGTGCTTACACTACTGAGGCTCATTTAGCAAATTCAGAAACCTTCATTTTAAAAACCCGATTTTGATATTTTTAAAATATGTTTTTGGGCAATTGCTTCAAAACCTGTCATATTTTGAAAATACTCAGCAGAAGTAATGCCAAATCCTCAGATAGCATAAATTAGCACAGCTCTCTTGAAGTCAATGGAGCTATGCTGACTTAAACCCTTTGAGGATGTGGCCCAATATTTTTAGATAAAATAAGCTGTAATGAAATGACATCAGAGCTGAATGAATTACAGTATATATGTGAACAGCCACTGCATTTTCATCTACTGATTAATTGAAGGACTGGATATTGCTGATATCTACTTCAAAATGGACTACCATTGCTTCATTTTCCTCCTGTAAGTGTTTAAAATGTTTGCTTTTTCAAAATTCCACATCTGATGACTGTTTGGAATTGCCCTGCTCTCCCCTCACCCTCAAACATACACTTAAAAAAAAAAAGAGCACTTTGGAATGTTTGCAAAGATCTCCAAACACTTCTCTTTGAAAAAAACATGTCTTCAGAGACTAGAGATTTGTCCCTTCCAGTTCTGAATTCCTAGTACTTCACCTGGAAAGCTATGCCACCACTTTTCCTTATCCACATAGCCTGAAAATATGGAACTTCTTGTCCAAACACAAATGATGCCAGGGAAAGATGCACCCACATTAAAGCATAGAACCCAAGAGAGCCAACTTTGGTTCATGCCAAAAGGTATCTAGCAGCATAATCAAGAAAAAAGATGAGAGGAAAAATAACTCAGAGCACGACAAGGTTAATGCCAACTTCATATCACAGAAGTCAGATTTGTTTTTCCCCCTCAAAATTATCATCAAACTCGAGTGACATTTTTTTTCCCTGATGGAGATATTTTTCTCCATGACTTATCTTTTGGCAATAGTTTCAAGTTCACTAAATGGAAAAACAAATTCTAGCACAAGGATTCTCTAACAAAATTTCCTGGTAAGGTGTGTGTACTGTACTTTGTCATGTTTATCCACCTTTAGAGCTACCATTTTACTCGTTAAGAACCTGATATTATAGAGAAGATACTGTTAATGGACATGTCTGGAAAAGCAAAATCACACATGTATGCAGTGTTTTGAAACAATTTTATGGTTCCACCTCATCAATGTCTATTGTTGTCAATTGGCAGTAGTCAGCTTAAGTATATTTCATTCACATCTTCAGGAATAGTATTTTAAAAGAAAGATTCCTACTAAGAGTCTGGATGCCCTCTCATCATTGCAACTGTACTGGATATTTTACATCTGAAGGATAAAAAACCCCCACTTTGGACGAACGCATAGGAATTGAGTTATCAAATAATTTGACCTTCTGACCCAAGTACGGGGCATTGAAAAATCAAGCAGCAATGTTTGTAAAAAAAGCCTAAAAACATACCAAATAGAAAGATTCCAATTTGGATCAAAATATGCCACAACTTACTCCATCTCTTGCAAATTCTTTATCCTTTAACACCATAAAGAAGGCAATTAGAAAAACAGACCATAAGATAAAAACAAATGTAATGCTCTTCTAAAAAGCAAATTGGTTAATCATATATTTATTTACACAAAGATTTTATTACATTCAGCTAGGAATGGAAATTCTAACAGCACAGCAGGTTTACTCAATAGCTGCATAAGGTAGGGTAGCTGATGAAGAAAAGGTGGAGAAAGTTCAAGCCACAAGAGGAAAGGGTTTCTCAGCAAGAGGCAGGGTCATGAACCAAAGCAATATATATGATTATTTTTAGTGCTATAAAACCATGTGTCACACTGTGCCACATACTTGTACTTTTACTACATAATGTAGCTTAAATGAGATCACGACACTTTATTACATTTAATTTACAGTATCTTTGTTGTAATCATCCATAAAATATACAAGTGTACATCAGAATAAACCTTAAGGAACAGATATTTCATCTAAATGCCTCTACTGGATTGATCTTTCTTCTAGTACAGCAAATGTAGAGAAGTGAGTTCAAACTATACATGTTTTTAAAAGTCCAACTAAAACCTCATTAATAAGGGTGAAAGTCACTTCCCGATGTATACTCATATAAAGCCACACTCATGTGATTTTGTGCAAGCAACACCACAAGGGGCAAGGGGAAGGAATTCAACCTTCCCTCCACCCTGGGGGCAGGCAGAAAATGAACACCTCTGCAGCTGCTATTTCAGGCTTTCTGAAATCGGGCCTCGGACTCACTGTACTCTAGTAAATGATCCTGTAGTCTTCCCTACTCCAAGCTACGTCCAAACAGCTCTTCAGTCCTTTCCCTGGGGTTCTCACCTATGTGGAGCAGACACAAAGCCCACTCACACAGCAGGTCTTCCCCCAAACTCTTATTGCCAGACCCAACACAAGTGCTTAAGGGGTGTGAAGAGTCTAGAACCAGACTTCCACACCAGGCCGCATTTCACCCCAAATGCAGTAAACTCAGTGACCAAGTTCATTCCTGGAGCACTATTGCCAACCCCAAACATTCAAAAATCACGAGTCAGGCCCCAAATATCAAGAGGGTGGCTTAAAAACCATGACATTTTAAATATAATACATTCGGGGATCTTTTTATTTCTTGGTCTTCCAGGGTACGCTTGGGTCACATCTTCAAGCTTTTCTCTGCAATCACGAGGGCTAGAAACTTACACTTTTAAAAAAAACAAAAACTGAGATTTTCATGTAATCACTTGTCTCCAGCAGCTGGAGCTTTAAGTAAAACATCAAATATCATTAGAGTTGGCAGCTGGTGGTATAACTCCAATGGAGTTACACCAGGGATGAAGCTAGTCTATTGTGCGCTACAGAATGGGAAACATGATCTAGAATGATCTCAAGTCTCTTGCTCAAGTGTATCTCATGGACATGCCTGGGTTGTGGGGCAGAGTGGGGGAGGGGAAGGGTTTGAGGTGTGATGGGCATGTGCAGAAAGAAACATATTCAGATCTCAGACGGCACAGATTCCTTTCATCTAAGTAGGAAGGCTGGGGGAGTGGGGACTGTTTTCAGAATGAACGTCTGGGAATCCTTGGCTAGATCCAGGCAAAGTTCAGCGGACCCTCCGCAGGCATGTCTGCGGGAGGTCCACCGGCGCCGCCTGCCGCCCTCCCCGCGGGACGCCGCCCCAAGCGCGCGCTTGGCGCGCTGGGGTCTGGAGCCGGCCCTGCAATGGTGCATAGGAGTGTTATGTAGGTGAAGGGAGAAGTCAGCCACACCAAAATGCCTTTAATAATGCTTCTAAATGTTTTGCTTATAAACCACTATACACTAATTATATTTCTTAGAAGCCTATAAAATGTCTGAGACCTATAAGACAAACAATCTAAGGCAATGGTGGTGGTTGTTCCCAGCCACTGAGAGCTGCGGGCAACCACGCCTGCGGACGGTCAATGTAAACAAACTGTCTCGCAGCCCGACAGCGGATTACCCTGAGGGGCCGCGTGCAGCCTGCAGACTGCAGGTTGCTCACCTCTGATCTAAGGCCTCCAGTAGATTTTTAACTCACTAGGAAAACTGTCTCTGAATTTTAGGCAAAGGAAAGAGGGGATTAATAATGGATCCAAATTTTACAAATGGCTTCCCTCTACAACGGACTAAACCAAAATCCCAGCTCTGAATGTCTTAGATCTTTAGCCTATTACAAGTCTCGTTCTGGATCCAATTTTTTCAGCTTGAACGTCTCTGTAGTTAAAAGCAAAACTTACCTAAGCTACTGCTACAGTAAAATTAATGGGTCAGAAGGGATTGAGCTGGTAGCAATTTGCTTGAAAACTTTCTCTCCTTACATTGTGTGACAATAAAAATCTGTTCTTAATAAAAGTCTTCTTTCATCCTTGTACTACAACAACACACTTGTGCCTATATAAAACTTGCAGATTGCCCCCTCACTCCCCATTTTCAACCAGTATAGGTTATTTTTATGTATTTAAATAGCCCCAAATCTGTCCACATAAAAAGGCCATGCAGCCTATGCACTGTTAGAATGTGAGCTCAAAAATATGAACAGTTTGCTCTAAGTGCAGCAACTTTGATACCTAGAAACATTATGAACAGTAAGAAAGGAAAGTCTCAGAGAAATGTTGCATGACAGATAAAGCTGCATGATCACTGGGTGAAGCATTAGAGCACAGAAGATAGAAATGCAGACTTGCTTTCTAGTGCAAGAGAGTGGAAAATTCCGAATATAAAGAACATTGACTAAACAGCAAACGAACCCACCATTTGGTAAATGTCAGTGAAGTTAGTGCTGATTTGCAAATATCTGTTGTCTGAAAAGAAGACTAATTCATTTTTATAGAGATTATAAATGCAGCATAGGATCCAATGAGTGTACATAGAAAGGGGTTTCCCTTTTTAAAAAAAAAATGTGTGGGAAACATTTCATCCTGAGTTAGTTAATTTGAGTTAAGAACACACCTTTTTTTTTTCCCTTTTGTCATGAAGACAAGGCCAATAAAGCAGTCAGTTTTGCAGGTTCTCCATGCTTTCTAGTCAGAACTTGGCTTGGCAATCTCCTAGCTCTATTCCCCTTGTATACGAAGAGAGAAAAAAAGCCCTTCCTTCTCTGCTCAAAGAACTCTACAATATTGCCCCTTCATGTTTATATATCTGCCCTAAAAAGTGCAAGTGGGGATCCTTTCTTCCAGCCTGAAGGCTAAGAAATTTCTCTGGGACAGGCTAGGCCTTTTGTACATGGCTTCCTTTGAAGGCAGTTAACCACTTCTTTTCCTGACCTAAGTTACGTCTACACTACATCATTTACAGTGGTGCAGCTGCACCGATGGAGCTGAGCCGCTGTAGCGCTTCTGGTGAAGACGCTCTAAGCTGGTGGGAAAGAGCTCTCCCCATCAGCTTAGTAAGTCCTGCTTCCATGAGAGGCGGTAGCTATGTTGGTGGGAGAAGCTCGCCTCCCAACACAGTACTGTCTACACTGGTGCTTAGGTAGGTTTAACTTACGTTACTTAGGGGTGTGGCTAATTCATGCCCCTGAGAAACGTAAGTGATACTGAAGTAATTTGTAGTGTAGACATCATCTAAATGTGTAAGCTACACAACCCAATATGCACCTCTACCCCAATATAACGCTGTCCTCAGGATCCAAAATATCTTACCGTGTTATAGGTGAAACCGCGTTATAGCGAACTTGCTTTGATCCGCTGGGGTGCTCACCCCCCCCCACCTGGAGCACTGCTTTACTGCGTTATATCCGAATTTGTGTTATATCAGGTCGTGTTATATGGGGGTAGAGGTGTATTTCTGAACAGTTTTAAAATATACCTTGGTTAGTAAATCTCGCATTGAGATAAAAAACTGAATTATATTTGAAGAAAATTGAATCAACATCTTTAAGTTCTGAACATTTAAATTCAGCAAATGCATCCTATCACATAAAAAACTAGAAAGAAAACAAAAAAATCCATGCTTGGAACATGGTGAATATACATGGAATTGGTTCATTTTAAATCCTCATAACTAAAACAACTTAGATTGTAGACTCAAGTACAAATCAAGCCAAGTTTTAACTCTCTAGCATTGTTTTAAAATTATATGAGTTCAAAATTTTTAGTCAGAACATATATGGGGAAAAAACTGTCAGAAATGGCTGGCTCAGTTTGGCTAAAACTTCGCATGGAAAGTTTAAGCCTATGGAAGTAGGTTTGGGAAAACTATGAGCAACTGAAGATGGTATCTTGGAATGGAAGCAGGAATTTATTCATAACTATAGCACGCGCTGCTTGCACAAGCTCTCTTTTAAAAATGAAATGAAAAATATTTGAATAGTTTGTGGAAGGAATGCACTTTTGGGATGTAATCAAAGATGACAGAGGACAGATGCACTCTCAGATGCACTCTGACGGTTGATGTGAAATCAAAAGAAGAAGTTTAGGCCCTGATCCTACAAACACTTATGCTTTACTTTATTCATGTCTGTAGTCTCATTCAGCTAATTCCTCCTATTCCTCTTCTTACTACTACAATATTTTATGTAAAGTTAAGCATGGGCATAAGAGTTAGCAGGATTGGGGCTTTAGATAGGAGCCAATTTAAATGCACTTGCACTTTCTAAGCCTTCTTGTCTTAGTGCCATGGATAAAGGTCACTTTTAGAGTCCCTCCGCTTCCATTCGGCACTTGTAGCCTGCTTGACTTTTGGAAGTTTCTTTCTTTGGAGGTGTTTTAAAATATCATACCAGTAGGAAAAGCAGAAAAGGAGAAAGGAAACTATTATCAAGAAAAATTATAAGCAAAACCTGTGTTCTGCCAAACGTGTTATAGAATTTTTCCAGCATGGGGATTGGGTTCACTAGAAAGAGAAAAATGACAAAGGCAACCAGTAGTGTCAATCACCCAGCTCTCTCCAATTAGTAGGGCTGCAAATTTGTCTTGGCAATTTTAAGGAAAAGTCTTTTTTTAATCATAGTGAAAAGGGAAGAGAGGCATGGAAATACAGAAAAACCTAAAAGTCACAATGAGAATTTTGTTTAACCAAATTTTAACCTTGCTAGCTGCAATGAAAATGGAGAATTAAAACAGTGCTGTTCTGAACACAGCAGGGTTTGCTGTACAACAACTGACCTTTGTAAACTCAACCTGGCTTTCCAATTATTTTAATTGTCTTTTTTTTTTTTTAAACAAAGGGGAGGAGGAAGCTTCCTGATGACTCTTCAGGTAATTGAAGTTCTCACTGAGAGTCAGCTACTCCGTTCCCCTGCCCCCACATTAGCTGTCTGTGTCTCTCATGGCTTAACTTTGCAGCTTTCCATGAAGCTTGATCAACATTTTGGGGCCCAGTCTGACAGCATTTGCTTGTGTAGGATAGTCCTGCTGCAGGATCAGTCTCTTTACCATCATATTCACTTCCCCCCCAAATTCCCAAATATGAAATTATAGACATGAAATTAAAGACATAAAAATTCAGGACTCCAAGACTCCCCTAAGAGCCATGACAAAAGTGACATTAGCCATTGAAGATAATTTGATTGGGTGAGTGGGTGAAGAAGTGGTTCAGTAGATCAAGTTCCAAGTATCTTGTCTAAAAAACTATAGTGAAATCTATTCAGGAAATGGAAAATAAAATTGGTTCTGACACACAGTCAGTAGTAGAAAAGCTGAAACAGGTTCTATACATTAGAGCACAGGAGCAAATGAATAATGACGTATCACTGACTCAGCTCTTGGAACTAATGTAAAGAGCCAAATGTAACTGATGTTTAGGATACCTGTAAGAGAGAGTTCTTTCCCATGAGAAGTTGCAACACAGTCAGGCAGAGGTTCTGAACTGTGACTCATGGATTGCTGTTTGCCCAGAGGCGCTTGATGGTGTTTTGCAAAGAGCTGGGTGAGCACATGATGTTGGTTCCCTTCATTTCCAGATAATTAGCATTAAATAACAGCAAAAATTACATTATATACATTCCTAATACAATCTTCCCAAATGAACAGTTGCTGTAGCTGCTGCAAGGATGTCACATGATCTCTGATGGGCAGTGACTTTGGGCACAGTGGCAAATGGGAGGGGAAGTTCCCTGCATGAATGGGAAGTGAAGTGTCCATGTGACAGTCTCTCTGTAAATATGTAGTCCACATTATTAAAATGTTTGAGTCCATGCTCTGAAGAATTCCCGCTTGAACCTCACGCTACCACCTTGCCTACAAGTGAGATATCTTTTAAAATCTATTTCAACCATAAGTTACATGTAGGCATCAGAACCTCAAGATGAACACAGGCCGGAACTGATTTACCATGTGATCTCATTACTACAAGCAACATTTTCCCACAAACCTTCTTCTCCTATAGATTTGGAGGGAAGAGCTTTCTCTAAAATGTTTGTTCTTAAAAAATAGAGAGGGGACTGCTACGAGAGTGCCCTCTATTAGGGCCTGTGCTTCTGAAATCTGCTTCCCCACTTGATTGGCAATAACATGCATTTGTTAACCTTCAGCA
Source organism: Mauremys mutica (assembly GCF_020497125.1). NCBI lineage: Eukaryota > Metazoa > Chordata > Testudines > Geoemydidae > Mauremys > Mauremys mutica. The sequence continues at coordinate 188,851,343 of NC_059072.1, read as the reverse complement.
CATTATTGCTAGGCCCGTCTTTTCTCCCTGGACAGTAGGGAGCTAGGAAATAGGTGCGGTCAGAAGGGGACACTGGAGGCGATTTTGATGGGGAGGTTTATTACATTGTTATATTCTTGCTGATGCCTTGAATTCTAGAAAAAAAACCTTCTGGCCTCCAAGTCAGGAAGGAAACATTTGGGGAAGAGGATTATCAAAGGGATGTGCCCAACCCCCATTAAGTTTCAGTGGAATTTAGATACCTCCCTTCCATTCATGCTTTTATAACCCTCCCGTACGTGTTCTTAATCAAGAAAAACACATACAAAGTGCTGAAATGTCCTAGTCAGGATGGAAGCAATAATATACCTACTTTAATCATGTTTTTTAAGCTCTGTGCTTGATCAGCTAACTACAGATAATCCCAAGCAATCCTTGTTAAGAATAAGAGGAAACATTTGCTTTACAATTTAGCCAAATGAACTCGGGCACATCACCAAAAGATTGCGAGACCAAAATCTGAACTTCTGCAACATTAAAGCAGATGGCTATTTTATATTCAGCAAATTGAGGATTATCAAAGCAATACATGTTTATTTTCGGATTATAATTATGCAGAGATGTCTGGATGCACAAGCATTCTCTTGTAAAAAGACAAAATCCAGATGTTAATTATTCTGATATAGATGAATTGGCATTAGAAGGGAAAAAAAACTTATTTTACTGAAGTTCTAAAATAGAAAGACAGTCATTTTTCAAGTCATGATGGTACTGATGTCTAATAATAATATTTTTTTGCTCTTATTTTCCCCCTTAAGTCTCCTGTTAATTTAATTGTTTTCCTCTAAATCTATGTAGTAGCCCTTCTGACAAAAAAAGACAATATCTTTACAAAAATATGGTTCTGCCCCTTCAAAAAAACCTGGAACTACTCATAACCACACTTAAAACTAACCATGTGCCCATTGTAAATTGGGGCTTAATTGCAAGGCCTGATTCTGATCTCAAAGTCATTGGAGTTATAAATTGGGGTAGATCTGGTGTGAGATCATAATCAAGCTTAATGCGTTATTTGTTATTAAGAGTTGTGACTGAGTGTTGGGCAATAGCAGCTATATCAGCACTCTGATCACCATATCACCAATTAAATTGCCCTGGAATCTGACAGGCAAAGTTGTGCCTAATTGACAGATTAGAATGGCCTGGGGAGAGTTAAAGTGCTAATTAGCCTATTAGCTCAGGGAATAGAAGATGACAACACAGGAATGAAGTAGAAAAGGGGCAGATACAAGGCAAGGCAGCCTGGCTTTGAGAGCCAGAGCCAAAGCCAAGAGAGTTCTTGAAAGGAGAGATCTCTTCCCTCTCCTATCGTTGGTCTAAGGGGCTGTGGAATTATGTGTTATTGTAGCTAAGGTGCTGCACAATGCTGTAAAGGTGATGAGGGAATGCTGTAAATAGACGACACTTGATGTTTACAAGCAGTCTCCAAGTGGACAGTGTGCACAGAAGACGACAGTAACAGAGGGGGCACCCTGTTACAACAGTATTATATTTATTATTTGTATTGCGATAGTGCCTAGGAGCCAAGCAATGGACCAAGACCCCATTGTGTTTGTACAGCACCTAGCACAGACCTGTATTGTCACTAAGGCATATCGGGGAGGGCTATGTTTGGTGGGCTGTTTTTAGCACTGCTAAAGAGAGTTTCAAACCTCCAACTACAGATAGATCAAAAAAGTATTTTTAGCTTCATTTTTGAAATACAGAAGCATTATCTTCAACACCTTAAGTAGCTGCTCTACAGTGAAGTCATTTCTTTGGAGTCCATACAATTTTGGGATTAGCCAGCAAGCGAGTAACATTGAAGAAAGAAAATTTCATCTTTTCTGCTAGTAATTATCTTTATATATGATATGGAGAGGTAGCAAAATAGTTACTTAACAGAACAGTACACTAGAGGCACTTTAGTTTTGTCCCAATCCATAAAGCTTCTCTTTGACTTAATCCACTAGCGTTAGCTCAAAGCTTTGGTTGTCTGAAGACACCCCCCACCCCAACACACACAAATCATAAAGAAAAGTCAGGTTTTTGTCTATTAATTCCACTAACAGCTGTAAATTCATTAATTCATAGGTTTGTTATGTCAAGCTAAGTGGAGTCACAAAGTAGCTTTTATTAAAATTATCCTGCACAACAGCCACGATATGTACCTGCAGTTTGATGATAAAGTTTCAATGGGGACAGGATAGCTCATATTAATCACATGTAGACTCTTTCATTATTGCTTCACTGAGTGGAGCTTGTCCAGGTTGGTGATGACCAAAACATTCTAGACATCCAGTGATTACCATCACAGATCAACCCCCTGACTGGTAGCCTCATCAGACAGGCCAAAAACCGAATGCAGTGCAGGAGGTTACATACACAAACACACCCCTTTCTTTACCAGCTCTGTTGTTTCATCTCTGTTTTTCTATAGTCTCCTTTTTGCTGTCTCTCACTTCCATTGAAGAATATAGCGAGGGGCTTAGTTCTGCTCATTTACTGTACATCTACCCTGCAGCTGAGAGCTCTAATTGCCAGTTCCGGTAGTGCACTAAAAACAGCAGTGTAGCAGCGGCACAAGCTGCTGGAGTAGCTAGTTGCCCTGAGTACAATTCTACTTGGGATTCAGGTATTTGCTCAGGCCCCTTTGGCTACACTTCTAGTTTTAGCGCACTCGCTGCATTGAAGCTAATATTTGTGCATCTACAGGAACTGGCAATGATACCTTCCAGCTACAGTGCAGATGTACCCTTAACACTGGTGTAAAGTAGGAGCAACTTCATTTAAGTTAATGGCATTGCAAAGGTGGAAAAGTATGAAAGAAAAATTTGGTATTTGAAGTCTGGCATCCAGTTTCAATAAGCCTGACCTATCAACGCCATTACCGCCCACAATTATCTGCCTGCTTTTGTATTAAACTGCCATTTTTCCCCAGAAGGAAACTTCAACGTAAGAGACACCATGCAACACTTCAATCTGTTTTGGACCTGTGGTTCATGGACCCCTGGGGCTCCGCACTCTGTGTCTAAGGGGTCCACAAAAGGTTGTTGTTACCATAGAACTGTGGTTTCGACCCTGGGGGTCTGCAGACGATGTCTAAGATTTCCAAAGGGGTCTGCAGTTCCATTTAAAGTTTTTTAGGGGTCCACAAATGAAAAAAGGTTGAAAACCACTGCTTTAATCCAATCCCTGAACAGAGCAAAAAGCAGAACTGAAGAACCACATGCAGCTCAAGAACCATGGACTGAGTATTGCTATGCTATGCTTTCTATGTTCAATTCATCAAGTCACTCAGCTATTTGTTTCCATGATCAAAACATGATCTTGTGTTTTGTTGTGTAACAGCTTCTAGTATTTTTGATATAGCTGAGAGCATCAGCCAATTCTGTCATAAGTAACATTTCTCTCTATCTTTTATCTATGTAAGCCAGAGTAAAGCAGCCCACAGATCTGTTCACCCTTATATTAACTCTGCTTTTTGCACAAACTATCAACACTGGAAGAAAGGAAATTTGTCCATAAAGCTGAGCAGTTCATTTATACTTTTTTTTTTAAATCATCACAACAAATTGCTTTATCCACTTAAAGTGACTCGATAGCATATGACTCAGATGTGGGTCAGACATAATGGAACGTAATGAGACACACACCCAAGTCTTAAAATGCAGTTTTATAAGCAAATACCATTTTGAAAGCAAATAAAGCCCTGGTAGGAAATACGGGCCTTAGTGCAGAACCCACTAGACTTGCATGCAAAATGAAATTAAAGAGACAAGTGTAGAAAGGCTTTCTCAAAACAATGAGCCAGATAAGAACCCGCTATGCCTGACAAATGGAATAAAGTTAAGATAATTCTGACAAATTCATACTAACCTTCATTTACATACACTGCAGGACGAGACAGAATAATAATTAATGAAAACAGTGTTTAAACCGACCCATATGTGGCAGCTGCCTAAGGTCTGACAAAATAGTGAATTAATATATAACAACGGTGACTAAATGGATTATTTAAATGTTCATGTATTAGAAAGAAATTATGGATTCAAAGTAACCATGGACAAATTTAATAATTGATTTTATTAATTTTTTTCCAGTCTACAGAAGCCAAAATTGTGCTCAACTGATAATTACTAGTAAATTTGGACTCTAGAGTATACATTTGGTCTTCTGACTTACTATCAGTAACCCATTTCTTGCAAAAGGATACACATATGTTTCCATGCAGAGACCCATGGACTTCAGCAGGAATCAGATATGGATCTCTTGTATGATCAGGCCCTATCTTACTATTTTATGATCTCTCATGGCCCTGATTTTAGTAGTGCTGGGCACCCATGACTCCAGTTGAAGTCAGTGGGAGATGTAAGTTTTCAGTTTGATTTTCAGACATACTATCTGTGAGGGTAATTAACTATTGAAACAATTTGCCAACGGTTGATTCTCCATCACTGACAATTTTAAAATCAGGATTGGATGTTTTTCTAAGGAATTTTTTTTGGGGGGGGAAGTGCTATGGCCTGTGTCACAGATGTCAGTCTAGATGATCACAGAGGACCCTTCTAGCTAGAGCTCTGCCTAGGGTACTGCGAATTGGGGAGACCGCTCCAGGCCCCGCGGTTTGTGCGGCCCCATAGGACGGCGCGATTGGCTGGCACAGTCGGTCCCAGAAGTGACAGATTCATCACTTCCGCCCTGGGCCTCGCACCCTTCTAAGGACTGCCCTGCTTCTATCCTTGGACTCTATGAATCAGGTGGAGGGGGAAAAAAACTCAGACAATTAGTTATAGGCAGAGCTGGTAGTGTGCCTATTATTATGATTGCCCGAAACTTCTCATAAGACCCTGTTTTCAGTTGTTAATAACTTTGCCAAACTGTAACCAGTTGGGCTGAAATTTTCCGCGCCAGGTGTCTGCCTCAGGTTGATTATTTTTAATTTCAGAAAAAAATATTTGCCATTTCCAAGAACATAATTAGGGGAAAATATTGTTTTGCTCATGTAAAAACATTCTTGAGACATTTTCTTTGAGAAGCTCTGGAGTCCTCATGCTTTGGAGCAGGGACTGGGAATTGTGGGTGCACAATGCCTCCGAACATAAGGTCACTTTTATTTAAGTTCCTTAATACTGATACAGGTGCCTAGTTCTAGGTACCCAATTAAAAAAAATTGGTCTAAATACTTATCCCTTCAGCCCATGCATCAAAGAAACTGGGTATTTCACTTTCACTGCAATTGAAGTAGCCACCTGGATGGCCCAAGTGACATTTTCTCTTCTTCAAAGATACATCTAGGATGTGAATCCTCTGAGTTCTCTGGCAACTGATATGCACTAAGTACAACATTTTCTGGCACGTGCATAAAACTGCACACTCTACACCCTCTAACAGAATAAAAACAAGATAAAGCAGCCTTCTATAACTTAGCCATTAAGCCAAGGAAGAACCAAAATACTGTAGCATTGCCAACTCCAGCATTTTATCACAAATCTCACAATATTTGATGCTTTCTTTAAAGCTCCAGCTCTCGGAATCATGATATTAACAGTTTAAAAAATTTTTTCATAGCCTTTGTAGTTGTAGAAAAAAAAAAGCTTGAAAATGTGCACCCTAAAGATTCAGAAACAAGGAGGTCAATATAAAGAGCTCAACATTTATAATTTAAAAAAATATTATGATCATCAAGACAATCTCATGACTTTGGGGGACTGTGATGGGGTATACAAACCCCACACTAGGCAACAAGAGGTTAAGGAGCTGCGCTGGGCTCAGCCAGCCCTGTCCCACCACAGCTGCAAGAGATGGAGGAGGAGTTAAAAGGGTGCAGAACAGCTTACTAGTGGTCAGGCCAGGGAAGAGAAAGGACTTTTACCTTGCAGCTTCTGAGGAAAGGGCTGAGGGAAGGCAGGATCTCTCCTTCAACAACTGCCTGAAGGGCTGGCTTCTGATAGACCCTGACAGGGAGGCATTTCCTCCTCTCACCTACTAACCCAGTTTATTTGTGTTGCTTCCATGTTTGATTTATGGACTATCCCCGAAGAGGAGAGACTCAAAACTAACCTGGCTGGAGGGCCAAGGCACAAGAAGAGACAGCCGCCATTCCAAGAGGGAGAGAGTTACCTTGCCACGAAGAGGCGCCAAGCAGTGAGCCGACCCCCTTCATGCTTTTCTGTATAGATTATGAACTGTGGACAATGGCAGGGTGGTAGGAAGTGGCCCAGGGAGGGCAGCCTTTAGGTGATCCTGGGTGTCAGATCCTTTTGTTACCCCCACAGGGCACTGGGCTAGAGCCCAGTGGAGTGAGAGGGCCAGGCTTCTCTACCAAAGCCCCTCTGCAGGTCAAAGGGCCTAAGCCCCTGACCACTAGGCAATGCTCCCCCGTAGTGAAGACCATCACAGAGGCCTGGCAATTCTGAAATAGATTTTCCTGTCATACAAGTTAAACATGGTTTGTACTAAATTATAACTGCAAGTTAAAAAGAAGCTAGAAAAAAAGATGACTGGTTTAAGGTCTTGAAATATTAATTTTATGTAATGTCACCACTTCTTCTCTTTTTTCCCAGTGCAGTGTTGCCAGCCTGTAGCTCCATCCTGCACTCACTGAAATCAATGGTCTTCCAGTCTTCAGCTTCTCTGCCACATTGGTGCTGATCCTCTGCTCTGTAATATTTTTCTGTAGAAGAGACTATGGTGTTGTGGTGCGGCTTTGACGCGGTTCGTCTCTCAGCGGGGCTGTGGGGTATCCCACCGCCTCACTCTAGTCCACCGTCCGTCGGCTCTGCGGTCGGGGGGGGGGAATAATGCACACCCGGTTAGGGGCTCAGGCCCTTGGAGCGGGGGCTGAGTTAACAGTCAGTTAGCGGCCCAGGCCCTAGGTCAGGGCGGGGCAGCAAGCAAACAGTCAGGGACTCAGGCCCTCGGGCAGGGGCTGAGTCAGCAGTTACATAACAGAAGGTCCTAGCCTCTCCAGGCCAGGGAAAAGGGGGAGACTGCCACCCAAGGAGTGGGTGGCAGGGGGGACGCAGGCCCTCCCACTCCACTGCGTCCCAGCCCGGGGCTCTAGCAGCGGCAAAGACTCGCTGCTGTCAGTGGGGATCCTGGCTGCAGCACACTGACATAGGCTCTGGCCGTGCTGCAGCCAGACTAGGGTTGGCTACCCCCGGGCTACTTCCGCACTCCCCCTCGTAGGGTACCTGAGTCATCGTAGCGTCGCCGGCGGTCTCAAACACCCTCAGTTCCTCTGGGTAAGTAGCGGATGGTAGGCTCAGCTGCTCCTCAGGGTAGCTGGCAAGAGGCAGGGTCGGCTCGGCCAGTCCTCGGGGTAGCTGGCAAGCGGGGTAGGCTCGGCCAGTCCTCGGGGTAGCTGGCAAGCGGGGTAGGCTCGGCCAGTCCTTGGGGTAACGAGCGAGGGGTAGGCTCGGCCAGCCCGGTGCGACCTCAGGCCGGCCGCGGCCTTCTGCTGCCTCCCCCGAGGGAGCTCGGCCACAGACGTCTGGTCTCTGTGGCGGCTGGGTCTCAACTGAGCTCTGCAGGTGAGCTTTTATACTGCGCCTCTGAGGGGCGGGCGCAGGACCCAGTGGCTCCGCCCACGTTGGTGTCAGCGGAGGTTCGTCTCTCAGCGGGGCTATGGGGTATCCCACCGCCTCGCTACAGGTGTCCTCAGAAGATTCTCAAAGTTTGTACAGCTGTTTAATCACTCATGCATGAAAAAAACCAAAATGTCTAAAATTACCTTTAACACACAACCTCCCTAAAGAAATCCATAAATCAGATGACATTTATCTTTACTGATGACGCCTAAAGCTGTCTAAGAAAAACAGTAAGATTTACCCACATCAGTGATATTATGCAAAGTAATATGAACTTGGGAGTCCTTCAAAGAATTGCATGAATGTGGAGAACTAAAAGGACTCTTGGAAATGTACTCAGAGCATCATCTCACACCACAAACAGGAGTCAGAATGACAATACCATACATTAAAATAACCATAAAGCAAAAACTGGGCGCCAGGAAATAAGAAACAGGTTTAAAACACAGCACAGAAATCAGAAAGCATGACCACTAACGAGATACTCCACAGCACTTACAGCAACAAAGGGTGTGACAAACGATAATAGATACAATATTAATAAGGAAGTACAAATTGTATTGCCCATTTATATTCTTTTTTCACTTTGTATGGTAAAAACAACCTAATTCCCAGAAGGCAAGAGACAAAGGCTTAATCTCATTCTTAACAGGGATGGAAAACTAGGAGTGGCAGCTGCTGGCCCTATTTTTAGGGTAATAGGCCAAATTTAGGCATATGCACCCAGAAATAAACAGGAGCAGCTCCCATTGAAGACTCCAAGATCAATTAATCACCGATACAAATGATGGTACTATGTGTTGGGTATAAACTGATCAGAAAATAGAGGTACATGACACAGTAGAATAGCATTCTGCAGGTGTGTAAAACAAGTAACTTATAAGCCAATCTAGCAGGAGGGAAATGCAGTAGGGAAAGCAACTAATTGGAAAGTGTAAGTAAAAGCAGCTACATATTGAATGATGAAGATGAAAGATAATTTGAACAGCTGCCTAATTCCCTAAGCACGCCTCCTCTGGTGCACTGAATGAGGCCCGGGTCCTGTGGAAAAACTAATATGTGATCATGTAATTAAAGACTGTATGATAATGCATATGCAGAAAGGGGTAGAATTAAGGTTGCACAGGCAACCTTAATTCTGACATTTCCAAACTTTTGAGTGCTTGACTTTTTACAACGTAAACAACATTGTTTTAACCTTGGGCTTTTGTTTTGGAATGTAATTTTATTTAGATTCTTAAAACCCTAAAAGTATTCTCTTCTCACACATTTGCCACCAACCACACTCGTTCCTTCTTCTCTTCTTGTAACTCCATGCACCTAAGTTGTGTGTATTGTGATTGACAAAGACAAAAAAACTTTTGTATACAAAGTGTCTAAGACAAGTGCATAGTTTATCATATATCAGTTATAATTTACAAAGAGGTGTGAAAGACTCTTTATTGTATTAAATGAATACTATACTCTCAAATATATATTATATAAAAAGCTAACTATTGTCTTTTATTAAGGTACAGTACAATAAGAAGGGTATTTATAAAACATGAGAAGCTGGTTTTAAATGCGATTGAAAAGCTAGGCCTCAGCTGCAGGAAATTTGGTTACACAGCTATGAAGTGAGCAGCTTTGATATGGCAATTTATATGCAGGCTGAAAACAAAAGTAAGGACATATTATTAATAAAGAATTAAGATGTACAGATAATACCGTTTGTAATTGTGAAACCCCCATATATTTTAGAGATTGTGGTGCTGCTTTGGTTTCTTTGGTTAAAAATTATCTTCATTTTAAACAATTTTAAGTTCAGCCTGCCTGAGGTGCAGATCTAGCTTCCATGCTGGTCACATCGCTTGGGATGTATATTGCTATTTATTGTGCTATTTAATAAAAAAGGAAACAGAATAGCAGTAGAGATCCCTGCATCATATGTTAAACTTACAGCTGGCACTACTGAGAAATGGATCACTTTCTTAAATAAATAAATCTGTTTACCAAAAGGGACTGAAGATTTTTGGTATTAATGGAATCCAAGGGAAGAAAGATGTTTAATTTGGCTATGCTGAATAAAGGACTTCCTTAGTGTCTAGAAAAAGGGAAGACATTTATTAATTCATATAGTAATTATGAACCAGGTCACTGAAAACACTGTCAGTTGGGTATATCAGAAGCCTATCAGTTGTAAGCCAAATATATTAGGCCAAATTTACCCCTCTGTATCTAACTCACTGCAGTTACAGCAGGGATGAATTAACCACATGGGCTCAGATCTTTAGCTGGTATAAATGAGCATAACTCCTTTGAAATCAACTGAGCTACACTAATTGACACCAGCTAACCTTCTGACCCAATATATTTTATGATAATGATTTGACTGAGGAGCAAAATAGTCATTGTCCCTGTTGGGGCCCTCGGCGTTGCCACCAGTTTCCCACATTTTACCAGCACAGACCCTGCATTTGTATTTCCTTGCTGCTTCCTCAAAATCCTGAGTACCATGAGAACAGACCTTCGAAGGATCTTATCACTACTGTTTCCCAAATGGGTAGAAAGAACATTGTTGAGCTGTGCCCTCTCTCTCTGTGCAAGGGCTGAGTGTTCTGCCTGCAATATTTCCAGCTCTCAACAGCCTGAGTAGCAGGAGACTGGGCTGAAAGTCATTCTCTGTTTTAATTAAAGTGTAGTGATGATGCACTGGTAGCATATACTGAAGTGTGAAATATTATTTAGTGCATCCAAAAACCCAGCAGCATGCTACATGTAGTACGTTAGAAATTCTTGCAATATAGAACAGCAGCTCTCCAAATGTAAGAAAGCATTATCATCTCTGTTTCACAAAAGGGAAATGGAAGCATATCGATTACTATACGACTTGCCCATGGTGACACAAGAGATTAATGGGAGAACCAAGAATGGAATGTAGCTCTCCTGACGCCAAGTTCTAAGTTTCAGAAATAAGGTCACCCTTCCTGCTTGTTGTACGGAACTATCCGACACTGGCAGAGGTAGATTTAATGATGTATTTTCCAACTGCAATTTTTTGATAGTATTTTTTGTTTTGAGGGAATATTTTAAATGATGTTTACCAAACTTCTTTACAGTTTTGCTGGAAGTCTAGCAGGTTTTTAACTAGTACTGTTCATAAAAGTCAGTCTGCACAAAGAGAAATCCTTGAGTTTGTTTTGATTGTATGATGAACCCAAACAGTAATACAAGCAACTGTTTTCAAATATAGGTGCCTAACACTATGCATCTAAATCTATACACAGACACACAAATATAAATGACCTGACTCTCAGAAAAGCTGAAAAACCAGACATCACGCTGAAGTTCATGAGAGCTGCATATTCAAAGTGCTCTGAAAATCAGGGCCACTTTTATGTAAGTGCTCAAATATGGCATTAGGCACCGAAGTTTAGGCACAAAAGTTTTAAAAATTTGACCACAAATTTTAGGGGAGTGACATCTATAATGGTGGTATTTTAGAAACTGTTGTCTGAATCAGGCATCCAATAAGAAAAATGTTTTCTTGGCTTCAAGTATCAGAGGGGTAGCCGTGTTAGTCTGGTTCTGTAAAAGCAGCAAAGAATCCTGTGGCACCTTATAGACTAACAGACGTTTTGCAGCATGAGCTTTTCGTGTTTGCATCCGAAGAAGTGGGTATTCACCCACGAAAGCTCATGCTGCAAAACGTCTGTTAGTCTATAAGGTACCACAGGATTCTTTGCTGCTTTTCTTGGCTTCAGATTCACATCAGAAATATTTAGTACATGAAAAGATTCTTTATTTCCATAGTAATTCTTATTTTTTTGATACATTTTAAATTACAGAATTCAGAAGTTCAGTAGTCAGGCAGCAATTGAGAAAAGCACTTACGCACATGCTTTACTTTAAGCAGGGTGCTTAAGTCCCACTGACTTCAAAGGAGTTAAGCATATTTATGCACTTTCCTGAATCAAGACCGTACAGTGCAAATTATAAGGCATCTACCTATAGGCTAAGAAGTGAAACTGCAATATAATCAGTTAATATTTTCTACATCTAAATATTGTCCTAATCTCTCCCTCAAACTGTACTGCAAGTAGAAAACATCTAGAAGACACTTTGGCATAAAGGAACATCTGTCCCCAAACCCCCAGCTGTAAAGATTTCCCTTTTTAAAGCTTTATTATACCATCCAATATGCAGCAAAGTTAATCAACATATATCTTTTTAAATACCTAGTCTCTGAGCCTATCAGTTCAGGGGTATTCAGTGTTAAATTAAACTGGACTGTGATGGATGTTTAGCAGGCTTAGAAACCTTATTAAATGGTGAGAAATATGGTGATCCCAGCTCTAGCTCTTTCAGTTCTGGCACAATGCTGAAAACTATTATCACATGACTAGTTTATTTGCACAGGATGTGCCAGTCAGATAGGAATATACAGGAATTCACAGAATGGGGAGCAATCAGTCACATTCTGTAATGTATATTATTATAAAACCTATTCAAATTTTGATTTTTAGATCACTGTTTATAGTATGCAAGGCATGGAAGAGGGAGAGAAATTAGGGATTTTGGTTTCAAATAAGCTTTGTAATGTATCAAAATGGAAAGTGTAAAAGATCTCAATCCTTGACTTCATATGTTGAGCCAAATCCTACACTCAGTTATACCAGTGTAAATCTGCAGTGTATGCAGTGGTATTACTTTCATATCAGTATAAGAGAAGGATTTTACCTAATGTGAGTAAATACAACAAAATATTGATTAAGCTTTTGCCTAAGAGTTAAACAAGTTTTAAAAGTGAGTTAGACTTTCTTAGAATTGACATATCCAGTGTGACAAAGTTCCTCCTCTACCTTGGTGGGTCCTGCGCTTATTGGCGGATTTGCTCACCTCAGTGATCTTCCCCTCTGGTGGAAACCACAGTCTGGGTCAACTCCTCCTGTGTCTGATCAGGAATTGGGAGGTTTTGGGGGGAACCTGGGCCTGCCCTCTACTCCAGGTTCGAGCCCAGGGCCCTGTGGATCGCAGCTGTGTATAGTGCCTCCTGTAACAGCTGCATGACAGCTACAACTCCCTGGGCTACTTCCCCATGGCCTCCTCCAAACACCTTCTTTATCCTCACCACAGGACCTTCCTCCTGGTGTCTGATAACGCTTGTACTCCTCAGTCCTCCAGCAGTGCAGTGCAGTGCAGTGCAGTGCAGCGCAGCGCAGCTCACGCTCACCCTCACCCTCACCCTCACCCCTCCTTGCACCTCTTGCTCCCAGCTCCTCACACACATGCCTCACTGACTAACTGGGAGGCTTTTAACTAGTTCCAGCCAGCCCTTGATTGGCTTCAGGTGTCCCAATCAATCTAGCTATCTCCACTGCCTTCTAGAAAGATCTTAATTGGCCCCAGGTGTCTTGATTAACCTGGAGCAACTGCCATTTGGTTACCATGGTACCAGGGATTTGTTTAGCCTGGAGCTAACATACCTGTTCCTCACTACTTTACTGTAGCCATCTGGCCTTACCCATCACACCAGATAGACCTAATTTATTCTTTCCACTGCCCACAAACTGTCTGAAAAATAAGACCACCTTGTGTGTGAATCAGAGAGCGAGCGAGCGAGCGAGAGATGGACTAGAGATATCCAACACCTCCAAACTTTAGAAATATTTGGCTCTAGATCCAAACTCTGCATCTGAAGTAAAAATAGAGCACAAATAGATGTCAGAAAATGAGTTTATCTATATGGACATTCTCCATATTTTCTGGTGCTAAGAAATATAACTCAAATGTTTTATTTAGAATCTTTGCTCCCTTTGACACCAGTCATGCCTCTGGGATCCATGGGCAGAGGGACACTTTGCATGGATTGCCTCCTTCCCACATGGTACAAGAGGAATTTGCCTGAGTTAAACGTGAGACCCTGTTTCTACCTGGCCCTTTTACACCTAAGAAATTTTACCTTCCCCTTGTGCAGCTCACATGTGGGCCAGGCAGAAGTGCAGACCCTGCTGTCTAGGAAGTGTAAGAGGCATTCCACCTCTATTCCAGTGGGGAGCAGAGTGCTCCAAAGGGGGCATGGAGGGGCAAGTAGGAGATCAGGTCTTTATTCCACCTACATATCAGTCAACAGAACTTTGTAGGGTGGAGACAAATTTCACAAAGGCTTCTTGCAATAGCATGCAACCTCTGCACACCCGATCTCCAGGAGTCACCAAGTCTGTTCAAAGCAGAATGCCTGGTGCTTACCCTGGGCCAGTTTGCCTCTGAGCTACCATTTACTATGGACTGTGCCTCAATGGCACAATTTAGCCCTGAATAAAGAATCTCAGGATTTAGCCTTAAGGCTTTACATTATACACCTATGTTAAAATACCAAGGCCAGCTTCTTTTCTGTGACAACAAGCAGCTACCTGATTCCAAGGGCCTGTTTGTTCTGACCCCATGTGAGCTAGAGGGACTATGGGGCTGCTCTATCTTACACCACTGGTATATAGATCGAGTGGAGGATTGGCATAATGAAGCTGAGAGTTTTCCTCTACTCGGGGAATTCTCAATAGGCCAGTTATATTGAAAAATCTAGTCCCATTGTGTTGCCTGACCAGCACAAAAGAAATGGATTGCAAATGAGAATCTGGCCCATTATGCCCAGTAAAGGCGCCATTGTGAAATGGGACAGTTCTGTCTCTCACTGTATTCCTCTGGCATTCATCAACAATTCAGCTCTCTAGGTGGAAAAAAAATCAGTTCAACTCACTGGTGCCTAACCTTGAAGGCAATTAATGCAAACCAATTCCTCTGTATTACATGCCCTTACAAAGTCTCAAGACTATAATTTATCTAATAGATTCAATTACATCTGGTGAGATGTTTAAAAAAGATAGGAGCCCGTTAAACAATTTGAGGTTATTAAACTCTCAAGTGTACAACATCAAAGGAAGCAAATATTTACAAAAGCAACTTTTAAACTATAAACTAAATTAAATATACAAACATCAGCAGGAAAAGAGCAGTAACAGGAAAATATCAGAACAGAAAAAAAAGGAAGGGATACCATTCATCTCACAGTTTTCCAGGATTTCTACATTATTTGGTAGTTACAATGGAGAACTCCCAGTATTATAATGAAGGCAGTGTCAATTGGATTGAATTTGCCACTATTATTTTCATTTGTTTATCTACAAGAAGGAGAGACTTTCAAATATATTACAGTGGCAATCAAAACAAACTTAGACTGCACAGTCTTTGTTCCATTTGAATACAGACAGAATGGCATGGTGCAGAAATTAACAATGCACATCTATATAGCATGCTCATTCCCTCATTTTTCATTCCTGTACAACCAGGGTGCAGGCAAGGCATGTTATATTTCTGGATCTGGCTTGGCTGCTCTGCTGCTTTATCATCACTGTTGCCAGCATTATCACTT
This sequence comes from Mauremys mutica, assembly GCF_020497125.1. NCBI lineage: Eukaryota > Metazoa > Chordata > Testudines > Geoemydidae > Mauremys > Mauremys mutica. The sequence continues at coordinate 188,836,325 of NC_059072.1, read as the reverse complement.
GCCTATCACCGGCAACATGACCATGCTAGGACAATCTCTCATTTCTGAATTTGATAAAGATACTGTGGAGAAAGCCCAGCATCCTCTATAAAGAGATTCGGTAGCATCAACCAATACCAAAGCAGCAGGGAGCTAGCTGAAACCCTCCACCTCTTACCTGCCCTCTATGTCAGAATGAGGTCTTTAGGGGGTATATGGCTCCAGCCCTCCCCATCTCACTCCAGCATCTTGTAGGATGGAGCCTTTCATGGAAATACCTTTTGAGAGAGCCCCAGCAACTGCCAGGAAGGAACAGCAGTCACTGCTAACAGCACCAGGAAACAAGGTAGGAGGTTGAGTCCTCTTAGCGCCTATTGAGCCAAAGTTCAGGGGCATGCAGCTTCAACAGCAACAGGGGAACTATCTGACTCTCACCTCCAACTGAGCAAGGACTTGGGGGACACTTGGCCCCTGCAGATAAAAGACTTAGGAGTCCCAGTGATGTGAGCATTTCCAGAATCTGTGAGCTGGGTTATGGGGTTGGAAGTGTCACTATTGGGTAGAGGAGATAGGGGAAAAGAAATGGTGGGGAAGTAGCATAACTAAGTAGTGGGTTTGGTAATGAGCAGTGCTGGCAGCACCTTTACATCTTGAGAGCACACGGACACCAGAGTGTGCACTCCATAAGTTGTCAATGGACCTTCTTCCCTCTTGCATCTGACACCTGCAGGGTAGAGCTGGTTGGGAATTTTTTTGGCCAAAATATTTTTTGCTAAAAAATGCCAATTCATCAAAACAGAAATTGTTTGCTAGAAAGGGTCTATTTTGATGAATTTCCTAACTCAAAAGAAATTGAAAAAAAGTTTTGAAGCTGTCAAGAATTCCCACTTTCAAAATAAAAAGTTTCATTTAATCATTTTGAAATAACTTAATTTATACTAAATACAATAGAAATTACAATGTTTCAAATATATAAAGTGGGTTGACTGATGTGAACCACAATTTTCTTTGGTTTGTCAGTTCATGAAAATTTTTGAGATTCCAACTTTTCATCCTGAATTGAAATGGGAAAATTTCAACATAACAATTCCCACAGGATGGAAAAGTCATTTCCTGTCCAGCCTTACTAAAAAGGTATTAGAGGAGAGAACAAAGAAGCCATTAGTGACGTCTCAGGATGACATGGGACAGGAACCACGTGGGGAGAGCACATAGAAGGTGGGGTCCTCATCATCTGAGGAAGGTGTGCTGATAGTTTAAATTTTAAAAAGCAAAACAAAACAAACCTACTAGTACTGGATAGAGAGAATCTTGGGACTAGGCTCTTATAAAAGGAAAAACAAACTAAAAATGGAAGAATATAAAACCAGTAGGCTGCAAGCCCAGGGTCACTTTTTTCCTCAGGAGAGAGGGGGTGGGAAATGGCAAGTATTAAGGGAACACAGGAAGCTTGACTGGAGAATTAAAAAAATATTTAAAAACATTAAGTGGTGCAGAATTTGTGCCTATGTAACCATGAGACTTTATTGCTGTTATGTTCACTCACCCCCCTATTGTTTGTTACACTCATTTGGGGTTTGCTTCAAAGTCCACTGAAGTCAAAGAGAGTCTTTCCATTGACTTCAGTAGGCTTTATTCATAAATTCATAGCATTTGAGGTCACCAGGGACCATTAGAGCATCTATTCTGACCTCGTTTATATCAAAGGGCATGGAATTTCACCCAGTTACTCCAATAATCTGTGTTTGACTCAAGAATATCTTCCAGAAAGGTCTCCAGTCCTGCTCTGAAGATGAGATGAAGAATCCACCAGTCTCCTTAAGATTTTTGTTCCAAGAGTTAATCACGCTCGCTGTTAAAAATTTGCACCTGATTTCTAATTTAAATGTTAAAGAAATTGAACCTTCCTATGTGCTTTTGTACAGTGCCTAGTGTCTTTCCAAGTGGTAGTACTCAGTCAGTTTGGATCATGCAGATATGCACCATGCCAGCAAATGTTCCCATGCTTTATAGGATCCTGCTCCTACCTAACATGTGCCAATGTGTTAGTTTATGGATAGGACGATCTCTCTGCACACCAGGCGGTCCTGACCTGTTGAACCAAGTAATTGATATCAGCCAAGTTACGCTTATTAAGCTTGATTCATTTCATGTCTTTGACTATTGCTGACCACTTGCCCCACCATCCACGCATAATAAAAATCAGATGCTTTGCTACATAACTCATATAAAAGTCTATTACAAAGAAGCAAAGGAACTGTAGTAAAAGAGGTCACTGTAACATCAGGGCTTTAGGGGCTCTGATTCACTAATTTACACCAGAGATGCAGTTGTGGAAGAAAAAAGCAGTTGCAGCCTCCTTTATGCAGAGGAAGCCATAAAAGGTCTGACAGACAAAACGGGCAGTGTTGGTCAGAAAGATGTCCAAGACTGTGAGGAGTGTATTGATCCAGTGCCTACTGGTGTCAGAAGTTAAAGCTGCCCCACTAGTGGAAACCCCAGGAGAGGGCAGACATAATTCTTACTTCCCTGCACCAGTTATTTTTAATTTGGCTCCATAAACAGAATTGCCAAACAGTTAGGCCAGAATTCTCAAAAGCAGATGTTGATTTTGGGTGCTTCACTTTGGCTAGATTGTGCCTTCAATCTCAATAGTGAGTGAGGGGTGGTGCATAAACTGCATCACCCCAGGAGTGACATGTACCATGTGCTGCGTAATAACATGAAAGGGCTTCATGTTTGTAAAACTAAATGGACTCTTTATTGAGAGAACGATTTACAAAGATGCTGCAACTGCAGCTAGCATTCTAGCCATGGGCACACAGACTGACATCCTGGAATTTCCTCCAAACTCTTCTCTCCTTCAACCTGTGCTCTTTACTCCAAGTTCTGCAGGTTATTATACTGAGGAATATCTCTGGGATGCATTCTGCTTCAGAGATACTCACTGAGTCACAATTCCTTTACAGCCACCATCTTGTGCTAAGCAAGGGGATTAATCTGCTCTCCTCCCTTTAAAAATCACTCTAAACATTCATAAAGGAGATTATATGTCTTCATTATATGAATATGAAAGGTCCTCTGCTAAAAACAGCTTGGGCAGGAAAGGGGCCATGTAATCAAACACTCTTCCCTATTTTCAAATCTGAGCATCCTCACCTGTTAGAAAGATTTGTCTAGTTATGAAAGTTCCTTCAGTTATAGCTTTCTTCCATGTTAAGGCAAGCATCTCCTTAGAGCAATTCACTTGAAGGAGTCAGTTTGCATCTGACTAGGTAACACTTAGTCAAAGGGGATCCTGGGAAATGTCCTCTTAGGTAGAAAGCTATGCAATTGGAATCAAGTGCTGAGGCCAAAATTTTCAACCCCACATGACATCTAAATCAGTACTGAGGATCCTAAACAATGCTTAAGTTGGTTCAGA